>NC_067435.1:17035653-18235653 GCF_009764475.1 Pristis pectinata | reverse complement strand
ACGTCTGTTCATAACTCAGTCCCTCAAGTCCCAAAAGCATCCTCATAAATCTCCTCTGCACTCTCTCCAGCTTAATGGCATCTTCCCTGTAGAAAATTGACCAAAACTGAACACAATATTCCAAATGCGGCCTCACCAACGTCTTGCACAACTGCAACGTAACCTCCCAACTTCCAAACGCAATGCCCTGACTGATGAATATCAGCATGCCATAAGCCTTCTTCACCACCCTGTCTACCTGCGACATAGCTTTCAGGTAACCATGTTCTTGTACTCCTAGTGCCCTCTGTTCTTCAACGCTCCCCGGGGTCTTATCATTGACTGTGAATGTCCTACCCTGATTTTTTTTCCCAAAATGCAACACCTTGCACTTATCCGAATTAAACTCCATTTGCTACTCCTCAGCCCACTTACCCAGCTGACCAAAATTCCTCTGCAAATCCTTATAACTATCTTCAGCGTAATGCTATTACAGTGCCAGCGACCCAGGTTCAATCCCGGCCGCTGTCTGTAAGGAGTTTGCACGTTCTTCCCGTGTCTGTGTGGGTTTCCTCCGGGTGCTCCGGTTTCCTCCCACATTCTATAAAAAAGACATACAGGTTAGGAAGTTGTGGGCGTGCTATGTTAGCGCCGGAAGCGTGGCGACACTTGCGGGCTGCCCCCAGAACACTCTACACAAAAGATGCATTTCATTGCGTGTTTCGATGTACATGTGACTAATAAAAATATCTTATCTTACTGTCAATGACACCACCTATTTTAGAGTCATCTGCAAACTTACTAACCATGCCTTGTACATTCTCGTCCAAATCATTGATTTAGATGAAAAATAGCAAAGGACCTAGCAGTGATCCCTGGGGGAGACCACTAGTCACTGGCGTCCAGTCTGAGAAACAACCATCCACCGTCACTCTCTGCTTCCATGATGAAGCCAACACACTGGAGACAAGCATGTGACTGCAAAATCAAGGCTGCACTGTTTGCAACCTTCTTCAGCCAGAAATGTGAAATGGCTGAGTCATCTCAGCTATTCTGGATATTCCCAGCATGACAATAGCAAGGCATTAGCCAGTTCTATTCACCACTCATTATATCAAGAAATGACTTAGATCTGTACCCCAGAAAAAGAAAATCCACCGGCCAAACTGTTCCAGTACAATTGCACCATTGGCGCCTACTCGATGAACAGGAAACTTGCATGGCTCCAGAGATCATTATGCTGATTCAAGCATGGACAAAACAGCTAAATTTTAAAGATGAGATGAGAGTGACTACCCTTGACATAAGATAAGATAAGACATCTTTATTAGTCACATGTACGTCGAAACACACAGTGAAATGCATCTTTGCGTAGAGTGTTCTGGGTGCAGCCGGCAAGTGTGGCCACGCTTCTGGTGCCAAGATAGCATGCCCACAACTTCCAAACCCGTACACCTTTGGAATGTGGCAGGAAACCGGAGCACCCGGAGGAAACCCATGCAGACACGGGGAGAACGTACAAACTCCTTACAGATGGCGGCTGGAATTGAACCTGGGTCACTGGTACTGTAATAGCGTTACATTAACCGCAGCACTACTGTGCCGCCCCAAAGCAAATTTTAACCAAGTGTGGTCAAAAAGCGTTGGTTAAAATTTCAGTTTTGAAAAATGAAGCAACCACATCTAAATGCAGCAAGACCTGGTTACGAGAAGTGGCAAATAACGTTCATGCCATATAGATACCAGGCAATGACCATCTCCAAGGGTCTAAGCTCCTACCATTCAGTCACAGTGCCAATATCAACACTGGGGGCATCGCACTGCATACGTTGACCACTTCCGTCTCTTCCATGCGGAATACACGCCAGGCACAGCTGGGTCACCAAGCTCCATGCGGCATGCATTTAGAGGCTGTACTGTGAAAGCAAATGGCTGTCATGTGACAGTGACAACACTGACCCCTCTGGTCGGAGGATAGCATTGGTCATTGGGTTGGAAGTGACACCACTGTCAGTCAAGATTTGGCTCCACCCCACCCATTAGGTATGCACCTAGGGATTGGTCTTTGCGAGCACCTTTGTTCATGGACACACCTACCATTGGCCCGTTTAAACACCTTTGTCCTTGCTGGACCACCCAGCCCTCCAGCAGTATAAAAAGTGCCGCATGTTTGGTTCTCACCCTCTCTCTCTGTTGAGGTAAGCTGTGCACTGTTTCGGGGTAGTTAGTTAAAGATTCCAGGGAGCATTAGAGCCAATGCTTGTCCAGAGTCAAGGTGTTCAGGCATTGTATTGTTTGTTCCTTGATCATTTGTAACCAGTTTATTTTGTGTGTGTGTGTGTGTGCATCTCACCCCTGCGGTGATTTCCCTCATGTTCATGATCTCCTGCGAGTGTGTGTGCGAGTGTGTGTGCGAGTGTGTGTGCGAGTGCGCATCCATTCCTATTCATTCTGTCCCCGCCTTTGCCTTTGTGATTAAACTATTTTTAAAATCCAACGACTGTGTCCAGAGTCCTCCACCTTTAAGACAAAAAAGAACCTTTTCACACAACAGAGGCTCACCGGCAGAAAGGAATGATAAAAGTGTAATTAACAGTCTGATTAATTAATAGTGGCTCATATTGAGGACAGCAAGGCCTGAGCTGTACATGTTATCATTTATCACTGGCAGGTCTGAGGGCAGTCACTAGCAGAGCAACAACCTTCAGTTACTGGGCTTCCAGTCTGCTGGATGAACTCATTTACAGAGGCTGATCCATGTCCACTTTCCCACCAGATATCTGTGCTTGATGAATCCCTCTGGCTTCAAAAACCCATCAGTCTCGGCCCTGACTTCACTCTGTGGCTGAGGCAGTGAATGCTAAAGGTTCACCACTCACTGAGGGAAGGAATTTCTACTCATCTTGGACCTCAGTTGCAGATCTTGTATCCTGAAGCTGATGCATGGTTCTAGACTCTGCTCTGTGGAAACATCTGTCAGCATCTTCCCCTCAATCCCTCCCAGGATCTCATTTGTCTCAATGGGGCCACCCCTTATTCTTTCAAATCCCAGCCTTGCTTTACCTCCTCACAGGACTCTGCTCAGTGTAGAACCCTATGTGTTGAATGTGATCTGCACTGCCCCAGGGCCAGTTTGTCCTTCTGTAGATTCAGAGACCAAACCACGCACAGTCCTCCATGTGTGATCTTAGTAAAGACCTGGGCTGTTGTCTTCCTCCCCTCACTGGAAGGAGAGGAGGTGGTTTGTCCAGACTGGGAGAAGGGAGGAACTTGTAATATTTACCTCCCAAACTGAACACTGATGTTTGAAATGAGCGCCGACTCCTGTAGAGGATTGTGGGCTGAGGCACAAATCGCTGCAGCCCCAAAGCATGCCCCAACTTCCATTAAACCTTGCTCTTGCTGAACTCTGAGACCAAGCAAAAGTTCAAAAGTCAGTGTCATAATTATTAGTTGTAAAGCTCCATTAGCAGATGCTATACCAGCAGAAGTCTTTAAAGAATGGGGCCCACCCTTGATTGAGAAACTGACAGAGTTACTTCTGGTGATATGGAACAAGGAAAAAGCACCCCAGGTTCAAGGTCTACTCAACTGCACACCTACACAGTGTAAGGGGAACATCAAGTCTACAATAGTCACAGAGGATTACCCCCTGACTGCTGGTAACATCCTCACTAGAGACCTGTTAAACAGACAGACCATTCACCTAGAGAGAAGTCCACTTCCAGAAAGCCAGTGTGGTTTCCATGAAGGGTTGGGACAGTAGACGTGATCTTTGCAGCAGGACAACTTCAAGAGTAGTGGCAAGAACTAAGCTGCAGATTGTTCACCACCTCTGTCGGTCTCACTAAAGCTTTTGCACTGTGTATTGAGAGGGCCTATGGAGGATCATGGCAAAGTATAGTTGCCCCAAAAGGTTCATCACAATTGTTCAACAACTCCATGACAGTATGATTGCCAGAGTAGTGGATGACAGGGAGTATTCAGGCTCATTGCCAGTCACCAATGCTGTGAAACAAGGCTGTGAGCTTGCCCCCACTCTGTTTAGTATGATGTTCTCTGCAAGGTCATCTGATACCTACCCTGATAAAGAAGATGGGATCGAACTTAGATACAGGATTTTTTAACCGAAGGAGACTCTCAGCCAAACCAAAGTACACAAAACCACCATGAGCGACTTCATCTTTGATGAGGACTGTACACTCATTGCAAGCTCAGAAGCTGAAATACAGGATAACTTGGACAAATTTCCCAGTGCCTGTGGGAACTTTGGCCTCACAATTAGCACCAAGAAAACAGAAATTATGCACCAACATGCACCAAACATCCTCTACACAGAACCAAACTTCCTTGTGAATGGTCAGAGGCTTTCAGTAATGGACAAACTGTTTATTCACCTTCGCAGCACTCCCTCAATGTCAGTCAACATTAATGATAAAGTCAACAGGGTAGCAAAAGCCAGCTCTACTTTTGGAAAACTATGTGAATGAAGAGGAATCAGCCAACTGTAGTCTACAATGTTTCAAGAATGATGGGAAAATAAATGAACTTTACATGAATTCTGAGAACAGAAGTTAACTGTACACGAATTCTCTAGTCTGGTATAAAGAGGAAGTAGAAGTAAACGGGTCGAACCCACCAGTCTTCCTGCTAGGGTGAAGTTACACTCCTGCACTGTGATGATTCCCTATGGTGATGTCTCTGTTGCCTCCTACCCTGACATTCAGAGGGGAAACAGTTTAGATGCTTCTGAAGCCTTCCCTGATTTGGAATCTAACTTCTCCGCTACTTTCTCCCACACTTGGATCATTCTACACAATACCCATGTCTCATCGTGGGTCTCATCAGCAGTGTCAAAATTATTACAGATCTTTTGGAAATTTTCAGTTGAATGTGAAACTAAAGTTCGAGTCCAGCACTGTCTCTTTAGCTCATGTGGGTTTTGTCTATTTTGGTTTGGACCATAAATTACTTCAAAATAAGCAGTTTGCAAATGTTGTCAAGTGCACTCTTTTTCTCTGTCTGTACTTATTTAATCCTGACATAGGATTTCCCCTGTTAAATCCTACAACTACTAAAAGTGTACTTTCCATTTCATCTCAGAAACTTCCACTCTCCTTTTGGGGCGTGGGCTAAAACAGAAAGCACAGCTGAACTTAGACCAGCCATTACTAATTTTACTTCCTCCCGTGGTTTAACCCAAGCAGCACCCGCTGTTTGTAGACTGCATCAAATAATTCATGTGGGTTTTGGTGCGGATCTAAGACGGTGATTTTCTTTGCTATTTCAGACAACTGTACCAATGTAAACGGTGTACAATATGTTACTTCCCCTGGCCCACCTGCACTCCGGAGTCTCTTGAACACGTGGTAAGTGGGTTCATCAGGGTGGGTTCAATGGGTGTGGATGGCTTTTTGTTCTGAGTTCGCCCTGGTTTGGGGGGGTTGGTGAAGGTCAGCAGTCCCTCTCTGGCTCCACTCCCCTCTCTCTCAATAACTCTGGACTGTCTCATCCAATTTTCCCCAATCTACTCCAGCATCCCCACCCTCCCCTGATCTAGCACTGCAGTTTGGAAGGTGCACACCATACTTCTTAGAGCTGAGAGCTGCACCTTTAACTTGCTAATGTCATGTTGGCACATTATATGATCAATGGGCTTAGACTTACTTCGCACTGCTTCCAGTAACATTTGTACATTTCTCTGCTACCTCTGCAGTCTCCTGATAGGCAGCCTCACACTATCTCACTGCCTTTTTCTTTTCCTGCAAAGTCTATTCAAATTGCAATTGAACGCACAGCACATGCTGCTGATTCCTAGAGGCTTGTTTTGTCTGTCTCCTCCAAGCCTCTTCCCAATACTTCCATCTGATGGGTCCCAGACGCACACATGCTTTATTCGCATATTCAACCCATATGGCCCATTTATAATCTTGGTCCACCTGAAACACCTTTTCCCACTCTGGACACTTACAATGAACAGTTTCTGGATTCCATCCAAGGTCTTGGGAGGCAGCTGGGGCAGGGGTCTGGCAGTTCCCATTTGCAGTCAGGAAGGCACGTGTATGACCTCTTAAATCCTTAGTGACCATCTTCCCTAGCTAAATTCCTACCAACTCCCTCTGAGACAATTCACAAGGAGGAATGCTGAACACCCTTCAGGGCTGACTTGCAGAGTTTACCCTTGCTCCTTGACTAATTCACTTCCTCTGTAACTGTGGTTTTGTTTGGCGTGTCTGAGATTCAGACACAGAGGGACCACAAAACGTTGTCCTCTCAACCATGCCCACCCAGGGATGCCAAAAAGTTAACCCTATTACATCTATAGGTTATTACCTAATATGCCAAACAAAGCTCTAAAGAAAGGTTGGGTACAACTAAATCACTATTAGCACTCGAGTTACTGAAGCATGCATGTATGCCATTGACTTCTAATAACTTAGTCAAAAAGTCACAGGGTCACACAGCACAGAAACTGGCGTTTTGGCCCAACTGTTCCATGCCAACTAAGGTTCCCATCTAAGCTAGTCCCATTTGCTTGCATTTGGCCCATAACCCTCAAAACCATCTTATCCATGTACCTGTCCAAATACCTTTTAAACATTGTTAATGTACCTGCCTCAACCACTTCCTCTGGCAGCTCATTCTATGTAGTGACCACTCTCTGGGTGAAAAAGTCGCCTCTCAGGTTCCTATTAAATCTCTTCCCTCTCAACTTAAACCTATGCCCTCTAGTTCTTGATTGTCCAGCCCTGGGAAAAAGGCTGTGCATACTGACTCCATCTATGACGTTCATAATATTATGCACCTCGATGAGATTACCCCTCAGCCTCCTATGCTCCAATGAGAGAAGTCCCAACCAGCTCAACATCTCTCCATAACTCAGTCCCTCAAATCCTAAAAATATTCTTGTAAATCTCCTTTGCCTTCTTCCCGCCAGCTGCAACATATCCTCCCAACTTCTATACTCAATGCCCTGACTGATGAAGGCCAGCATGCCCAAATCCTTCTTCACTACCATGTTGATGTCACTCTCAGGGAACCATGTTCTTGTACTCCTAGTTCCCTCTGTTCTTCAATGCTCCCCAGGGTCCTACCATTGACTGTGAATGTCCTACCCTGATTTGCCTTCCCGAAATGCAACACCTCACACTTATCTGAATGAAACTCCATTTGCCATTTCTCAGCCACTTACCCAGCTAATCTAGATCCCTCTGTAAGTCCTAATAACCATCTTCACTGTCAATGACACCACCAATTTTAAGTGTCATCTGCAAACTTACTAACATGCCTTGTACATTCTCATCCAAACCATTGATATAGATGACAAAAAACAATGAGCCCAGCACTGACCCCTGAGGCAAACCACAAGCCATGGGCCTCCAGCCTGGAAAACAACCTTCCACCTTCACCCTCTGCTTTTTACCATTAAGCCAATTGCGTATCCAATTAGCCTGGATCCCTTGTAATTTAACCTTCCAGAGCAGCCTACCATGTGGAACCTTATCAAAAGCATTACTGAAGTCTATGTAGACTACGTCTGCTACCCTAATCAGCCTTGTTGGTTACTGCTCCAAAAAACTCAATGAAATTCGTGAGACGTGATCTCCCACACGCAATTCCATGCTGACTATCCCTAATGAACATCTGTCTTTCCAAATGCTTCTGTATCTTATCCCTCAGAATTCCCCTGGTAACTTACCTATCACAGATGTTAGGCTTATTGGTCTGTAGTTCCCAGGTTTTTCTGTGCATCCTTTCTTAAATAAAGGCACAACATTCGTCACCTTCCAGTCTTCCAGCACTTCACCTGTCACTATATATCTCAGACAGGGCTCCTGCAATTTCCACTCTAACTTCCCACAGTGTCCGTGGATATACCTGAGCAGGCCCTGGAGATTTATCTACCTTCATGCACATTAGGACATCCAATACCATCTCTGCTGTAATCCACACTATCCCCATGACATTCCCATTATCCATCTCAAGGTCTGAAGTTTTCATGTCCTTGTGCATGATAAAAACAGAGGACAAATATTCCTTGAGGACCTCACCCATCTCTTGTGGATCCACACATAGATGTCCACTTTGGTGTTTTGCCTTCATATAAAATCTCTTTGGATTCACCTTTATCTTCCCTGCCAAAGCCATCTCATGTCCCGGTTTTGCCCTTCTGATTTCCTTCTTGAGTATAGTCCTGCATCCTCTATACTCCTCCAGGAATTCACTTGATCCTAGCTGCCTGTATCTGACCCATGCCTCCTCCTTTTTCCTGATCAGAGTCTCAATATCCCTTGTCATCCAGGGTTCCCTACTCCCTCCAGCCTTGCCCTTCACTCTAACAGGAACATGCAGATCTTGCACTCTTGATATCTCACTTTGAAAAGCCTCCCACTTGCCAGACGTCTCTTTTCCCACAAACAACCTACTCCAATCAACTTTTGCAAGTTCCTGTTTAATAGCATCGAAATTTGCCTTGTCCCAATTTAGAACTTCAACCTGTGGACCAGGTTTGTCCCTTTCTATAACTAATTTAAAACTAATAGAACTATTGTTACTGGTCCCAGAGTTCTCTTCCACTGATACTTCAGTCACTTGTCCTGCCCCATTTCCCAAGAGTAGGTCAAGCTTTGCCATCTCCCTAGCATGGCCTTCTATATTGCCTGAGGAAACTTTCCTTAACACACTTAACAAATTCCACCCCATCTAACACCTTATCACTATGACAGCCCCAGCCTACATTAGGAAAGTTAAAATCCCCTGCTATGACAAACTTATTATTCTTGCAACCCTCACAATCTCCCTGCATATGTGTTCCTCTAATGCCCATTGACTATTAGGGGGTCTATAGTACAATCCCAACAAGGTGACCATCCCCTTCTTATTTCTTAGCTCCATCCATAAACCTTCACTGGATGATCCGTCAGTAATTTCAACTTGGACTACTGCTGTGATGTTCTCCTCAATCAGAAATGCAACTCCCCCTCCTCTCTTTCCTCCACCTCTATCCCACCTAAAGCACCTGTGCACTGGAACATTTAGCTGCCAGTCCTGTCCCTCCATTAGCTATGTTTCTGGAATGGCTATAAATCTCAATAAATACAATTTAATCCGACAGTCTTTCCTTTCTCCCTGCCAACCACCGAGCAAATTAAAAGCTTGTGTTGGTGGCTCATTCGGGGTAAGGACTTAAAACACGAGGTAGATAATTGTTTGGTGTGTGTCCAAACAACCCAGATCAGTATGCTACTAAAGGAGACCTTAGGCAGACCAGACCAGTGAACAGACCCTGGACAAACTTACAAATACATTACATTGGCCCTCTGCCATCATCTAAGAGGATTGGTTGTGAGTACATCTCGGTAAAGATTGATATGTTTAGTAACTGGGTTAAAGCTTTTCCCAACAGGACTGACATGGCTAAAAGCATGGCTGACATTGTGATATTGCAGGTACTTACTAGATGGGGACTCCTATGCAGTATTGTGTCTGACCAAGGCACCCATTTCACTGCCCAGGTTATGCAGAATGTAATGTTCTTAGTGGGAATAAACTATAAATTCCATATAGTGTACTATCTTATGTACTAATGTCAAGTGGCATTATTGAAAGAATGATTCAGAAAACTGTCCAACAGAACACCTCCACATGGAATACTGTCCTACCATTTGTCCTCATGCTGGTAAGGACTATCATATCAAACTTGACTGGCTTTGCCCCTCTTGTTTTGATGCCAGAATGGCTGATAAGAGGAGTTGAAGATATCGTGAGGCTTGACCTCTCAGAGCCTGAGGTTATGGCCTTCAGTCATGAAGAGGCTGTGCAACAGCTGTGGGATGACATCTAGGCTGCACAAATGGCAGCCGGGGTGAAGATGGGACAAAGCAATGTGTAGTCAAGTGTACTTCGATTCCAAGGTAAAGCCTATTGATTACAGCGTAGGGCAGTAAGTTCTGGACTTATCAACCAGGTACCTTTCTCTCCCCCAAATATTCTGGACCCCACTCAATGGTGGATAAAGTAAGCCATTCAGTGTACAAGATGTTGCTGGGACTCTGGCAAAGCAGGATGGTATCATACAATCAATTAAAGTTATTTAGTGAACAGTATAACCACCAGACCACATAAGGGGGGGATGTATGTGGGACATTGTCTCTGACTCCTGTCCATCCACCACCATCTCAGATATCCCAAGTGGAACAAGCCAGGGAAAATGATCAGGTGACCCCATCACAAGACCAACCTCAAAGATGTAAGGAAAAAGGGAAACCAGAGGCGTTAGTCTACTGGCTGGTTGGCTGCAAAAAAAAACTGCAAATAAGAGCAGAAATTGCTTGTGTTTTAGAGATGGTTTGCAAAGTTAAGTCATTGGCTATGCTTATAACACATGGGATATTGATTGGTATGGGAACAGTGCAAGAAGAGGGAGTGGCATACAACCTGCCTGAGGCATCATGCATTGAAGATGGGACAATTCCAGTGCATGTTGGTATAGACACACTATGTAGTAGAATTGAATGCTGGAACAACTGAGGGAAAATCTCGATTAAGCTATCCAAGGAAGAATGCCTTCTTGGATTAATGACTAACACCTGGGGGATCAACCAATAGGTCAATATATCCAGGCATAAAAAGGTGCCAACTCTGATGATAAACTAGAGGCTGGTTTAAGGAAGGTGACTGGGGAGATTTAGGAATGATCCTGGACTTTGATTAATCCCTAAGCATAAAAACTGGATGAAAGTCTTTCTGGCAGAAAACATAGGCATTATTAGAGAATAGGATATGGCTGTGACATGAAAATATTCTCCCTTACGCCATAGAGAAGTGAGAAGGATTGGCAGGTACAACTCTGGCTAACTGCCAACAGATGGACAAAATTATTGTCTCCCTTTATCCTATATATGCCATTGAACAAACTCTGTGTGGGTTCAAGGCAAATGGAGATGTAAATTGTACTATGGAAACTGGAACTCTCAAGCTCAACATCACTAAGTTCATGTATAAAGGGGAAGGGGAATCCTGTACCTCCTTAAAGGAATACCAGTATGTTGTCCAATTGCCAATACTACCTATTGTATTAGTCCTCAATTACCAGCCAGAATAAATACAATAGAATTGGTTGGTATTCATAACTGGGATGAAATTACTGTGAGGTTACTGAGGAAATAAAGAAGCATTGGATAAATACTTTCAAAAGTGTATTACTGAAGGTAGCGTCCTGCCTGAGGACCTGCAATGGAATAAGAAACAATTAAGGTCCACACTATATTTGTCAGTGTCATTCAGCACACTGGAGAGATTGGGAAGGGTATAAAAGAAATTAAGGAAACCAAGATGGACTCTTAACCTCACAACCTACCTCGTTATGACCTTGTGCCTTATTGTCTACCTGCACTGCACTTTCTCTGTAGCTGTAACACGTTATTCTGCATTCTGTATTGTTTTACCTCAATGCACTGTGTAATGAACTGATCCGTACGATTGGTATGCAAGACAGGTTTTTCACTGTACCTCGGTACAAGTGACAATAATAAGCCAATAATAATAAACCAATTCCAGTTGGATGATGTCTGGAACTGTGGTATAAATGTACAAATTAATAGATGGGTAAGGATTGCCTCTCATATTGTTATCATTGCAATGGTTTTAATTTTGATATAACAAATGCAACCTTAATGACGTTTAAACATTGGAAAGTGGAAATAGAAAGTTAAACATGGATGTGTGCTTGCGGAAATGTGGATGACCATTAGAGAGGTTTCGTAGCAGAATGACTGATAAATTGTAAGAACAGCAAGCAATCCCAGATATGCAATGTGTAAGGTAAATTTGAGGGAAGTGATACCTTGTATAGGAGTGATTTGAACGCTGTTTATACAGCTATGCTCTGTAGAAATGGATTGTAACATGGCATGGACTTGCATGTCTATTTTGTGTGAGATGAAATTTGGACAAGATTTATTGTGATCCAATTTACTAAATGCTCAATGGATCAAAGGGGGTCTGCAGATAAGGGTTTATGTTTAGCAGATAAACCCTTCCGAGCATGTTGGGAAATGGAGTCATGTTTAAATAAATTCTGAGAACAAAAGTCAATTTTACATGAACTCTCTAGCATAAAGAGGAAGTAGCAGCTGTCAGCAGAAGTTGTTGGTGCAAGGATTGTTTAACCTCAATGGGGCCCAGGTCGCTAAAATTAAGGAAGGAAATGGGGGCAATGGAACAGATGTGTCTTGTTTGCTTGACCCTTGAATGACCGCAGAGCCATCAGGGTCCTGGGCAGGGGTATAGCAACAAACCTTCCAGACGATCAGAAGAAATCGTATAAAAGAAGGGGCCATCAAGGACATTGTTAGCAATAATCAGGGAACAACCACCGCAAGAAGAAGGACCCTGAGTTTGGAACACAGAGAAAACTGCCATCCTCTTTGGAGTGAGGCTGGTCAATTCATCTCACACAGGTAGTCCAAGCCATGAGTCTTGTGACTTAGTATAAGAAGTGATAAGTTGGAACAGTAAATCAATTGTGTATTAGAAGTCAATGATACATGATACATATATGCTTAACTAATCTGAGGGGTCATAAAGATAAAGTTGTACTTGGTTCAGTGTCTCTTTTCGTGACATGTCAGTTGATACCCTCTAAAGGTAATAGAGTCAACACTACAGAACAAGGTGAAGGTGTATTGTGCTGTTGTCATACCCACTTTATTCTATGCTTGCGAGATATGAACAGAGTACCAGGCAGGCAGCTCAACCATTTTCACATGACCTGCCTTGCAGAATACTTCACATAAAGTGGCAAGACATGATTCCAGACACATGGATGTTGTCCCAAACAAATCTTACAAGCATTTACTCATTTCCAAAAGAATCACGGATCAGGTGAGCAGGACATGTCAGAAGAATGTCTGCTGTCAGAATACCAAAGCCACTTCTTTATGGAGAGTTGACTGAGGGCAAACAATCACATGGTGGACACAAAAAGTTATTCAAAGACTCTCTTTGAACATCCCTACAGAGTTTCACCATTGACAGATACTACCGGGAACAATAAACCCTGGATCATCCTGATCAGTGCCCCCGCATAAAGATCGGTCTCACATAATAGGAAGCAAAAATGGAGGAAGCAAAGACGAAAAGAAAATCTTGAAAATCGAGACCCGCTGATGTTGCAGCATCCCTCCAGCTCTGTCACCTGTGCGAAAGGCACTTTCAAACCGAGATTGGTCTAATCAGCCATCAGATGGGCAAATAGCAGGTGACCACTGGTGAGCACATTGGATCCAGTGACCATAACTCTAGTAGTTTTAAGATAGTGATGGAAAAGGATAGGACAGGTTCACAGATTAGGGCCCTAAACTGGAGCAGGGCTTATTTTGGGGGAAGTAGGCAAGATCTAGTAGAGGTTGATTAGGTGAGCCTGTTTGAAGGGAAAGGAATGGATGGCAAGTGGGAGGCTTTAAAGAGGGTGATATCAAGAGTCCAGGAGCAGCATGAAGGGTAAACCTGGCAAGGTTAGGGAACCCGGGCGGATGAGAGGTATTGAGGCTCTGATCGGGAAAAAGAAGGAAGCAGACACTGGGTTTCGGAGGTCGGGAATGAGTGAATCCCTTGATGATTATAAAAAAGATTAAGAGTACACTTCAGAGGAGAATCAAGAGGGCAGAGAGACGGTATGAGATGGATCTGGCAGGTCAGGTTAAGAAAAATCCCAAGAGGTCCTATGGCTATTTTAAGTAAAAGGGTGGCCAGGGAGAGAGTAGGTCCCCTCAGAGATCAGCAGGGCTGCCTATGTCTCGAGCCGCAAGAGATGGGTGGGATTTTTAGCAAGTATTTCTTCTCGGTTACTGAGGAGAAAATCATGGTTGCTCAAGAGATAAGGGAAACAAGTGGAGAGGTTTTGGAGAAAATTCTTATTACCAGGGGAGAGGTATTTGTAGCCTTACAGTATAGTATTTGTAGCGTCAAGGTGGATAAATCTCCAGTGCCTGACCGAGTGCTTCCATGGACGTTGTGGGAGGTGAGAAACGAAATTGTGGAGATATTTGCTTTCTCGTTAGCCACTGAAATTCCAGAAGACTGGAATGTTTCTAAAGTTAAACCAGCATAGTACTTATACTATGAATGGGAGGGCAGTAGCAAGTGTAAAGGAACAGAGGGATCTTGGGGTACAAGTGCATAGCTCCTTGAAAGCAGCTTCACAGACAGACGGTGGTGAAAAAAGTGTTAAGCATGTTGGCCTGCATCAGTCAGGGCACCGAGTTGAGGAGCTGGGACAATATGTTGCAGTTGTATAAGACGTTGGTGAGGCCACACTGAGAGTACTCTGTACAGTTTTAATCGCCCAATTATAGAAAAGATGTGTTTAAACTGGAAAGAATTCAGAGAAGATTTACAAGGATGTTGCCAGGACTAGAGGGCCTGAGTTATAGGGAGAGGTTGGGCAGGCTAGGTCTTTATTCCTTGCAACGTAGGAGAATGAGGGACAACTTATAGAAGTGTTTAAAATTATGAGAGGCACAGATAAGGTGGATGGTAACAGTCTTTTCCCCAGGGTAGGGGAGTCCAAAACTGGGGATCATAGGTTTAATGTGAGAGGGAAAAGATTTAAAAGGAAACTGAGGGACAATTTTTTCATGCAGAGGGTGGTGAGTGTATGGAATGAGCTGCCAGAGGAAGTGGTTGAGGCAGGTACAATAGTATCATTTAAGAAGCACTTGGATAGGTACACAGAGGGGTGGGACTTAGAGAGATATGGGTTGAATGCAGCAAATTGGGATGTCTGGGTGGGCATCGTGCACTGGTTGGGTGGAAGGGCCTGTATCTGTGCTGCATTGCTCTCTGACTCCCTGACTCTGTCCCCGTATCCATCACAACACTACGGAGTAGATTGAAAACAAACTGCTGGTGAAACTCAGTAGGTCAGACAACATCTGTGGAGGGAAATGGACAGTCAACGTTTTGGGTCGAGACCTTTCACCTGGATGACAGATTAGCTGTCATGGTCTTACTCAAAATCGAGTGATAAGAAACAACTGCAAGGCACAAGGCCTCAGGGTGAACAGCAGCCCTTGTACGCCATCAACAGGATCATTAGGAGCACCAACCATCCCAGTGCACCCTCCTGACCGCTGACTGACAATGAACACACTGAGACACCCAGAGCCAGAAACTCCTTTATTGAACATCAAGATCAGCAGGGACAAGTTTGCAGAGGGAGGCAGGTTACAGCAGATTAAAAATCTTCCAATCCTGAGGAACAATCCTGCAGTTACAAACCTGGCTATTTAATTGCCCCAAGATCCAGTGGTCTTCCAGAAACCCAGGGGAGGTGGGAGTGTGGAGGAAGTGGGTGAGGGGAGGTGAGGGAGCAAGATGAGGTGGATCGGAGAGGACTTTGGGGATGTCGTCATCCTCGAAGAGATGAGGTTCCTTTTCAAGATTTTGGCAGCGTATTGTTTTCAACTTGTTCCAGTCAGGGACAGAAAATGAAGCTGTTTCACCCACAGATGAAGAGCAATGTCTTCTGTTGAAGTTTGCACAGACATGATGGCACCACAATGGTCAGGGTAAAGTGGGGAAAGGTGGGGTAGAGCAGGGAAGAAGGAGGAGTGTGGGGAGAGGGGACACCCTGTGACCAGACCTGATGTGGGAGGAACCAGATCCACTGGCCTTTCAGTCGGCACTCTGAGTGGGAGTGTATAGAAACCATTCCTTCGTTCAAATGAGGGCGACACATATCACATATCACTGCTTCCAAACAGTACCGCAGGTTTGAGACTCCCAGGGCAGCCTTGTTGCCAAGGGCTGGAGCTGGAGAGATGCGAGGGATCAGAAAGCACCGATGAACACACACTGCACTAGCACATTGCAACATTCCAGAAAATTGGATGTGGGTCCCCACCGGAAGGACAATGTGGATATTCCCCACTTGGGTCTTTGCACTGCTGGGTGAGGATAAACTGATTGTGAGCTCTGGGCTTTAGTACAGTTTCAGTGGGGAGTGGGAGGGAGGGAGGGAGAGCTCTGGCCACAATCCGCCCCACCAATCCCAGCTCAGGGCTGCTCACCTGGGATGCAAACATGGGACATATACAAATAGGTTCACTTCCCACTTTGTCCCAACTGTAACGTGAAGGGATGTATTACTCTGCTAGTTTTTCGCAGATGGGGGGATGTTTGGAACTGCAGGGCCAATCGTGCCAAAATCCCTCTTCAGTAACCACACAGTCTTCATCCTGATTCTCATCACCATTGGGTTGACCTCTCGCCCAGAACCTGAGGGAGGAGCGAGAGGTGGAACAGAATGAAGGGACAGTTCGATAATTCAGGAAAGGACCATTTCTAATGCACGCACTGCCGGAGGTTCCACTAACGACTGGTGGTTAAACATTTAATAGCAGCAGTGTCCCCTCTATCATGACCCAGTGGGCTTCATCACCCTGAATGTGGATTCCCTTGTGTGTTTCTGCCTGTATCAGAAGCGGCTGCCAGCTTGTTCACGGACACTGATGGTTCTCACTTTTACCTCTTCCACTGCAGACATTCAACAAATGTCCGAAAGGCAGAAATGCACAGAGGCAAGCTCCTTCATTGACAAATAACTGGATTTCTGCAGCTCGACACAGGTTTGGCCTTATCCCCACACTGCCATAGAGCAGCGTCACAGAGTCATACAGCATGGAAATAGGCCCTTCTGCCCAACTTGTCCATGCTGACCATGGTGCCCACCAAGCTGGTCGCATTTACTCGTATTTGGCCCCAATCCCTCTAAACCCCTCCTATCCATGTACTTATCCAGATATCTTTTGAATGTTGCTATTGTACCTGCCTCAAACACATTCTCTGGCAGCTACACACCACCGTCTGTGTGAAGGAAGAAGTTACCCCTCAGGGTCCTTTGAAATCTTACTCCTCTCACCCTAAACCTATGCCCTCTGGTTTTTAGTTCCCTTTCCCTTAAGAAAAAGGGATGATTTTATTATGATTTTATACACTTATGTACACTTTTATACAAATATGACTTTATACACTTCTTTAAGGTCACCCCTCAATCTCCCTCACTCCAAGGAATAAAGTTTTAGCCTGCCCAACCTCTCCCTATAACTAAAGTTCTTGAGTCTTGGCAGAATTTTCATCGATCTTCACTGCATTCTTTGCTGTTTTATGTTGTCTTTCCTCTTATAAGGTGACCAAAATTGTACACGGTACTCCAAGTGTGGTCTCACCAACATCTTGTACAACTTTGCCGCAACGTTAACCATGGAACCGCAGGTCTGTGTGCCCATCCACATCCTGCAGCGCCCCTCCACCAAGTCTAAATTCCTATCCCTTCCTCTGGCTCCTCTGGTCTCTCAACTCGCATTTCTCCATCTTCCGATTTACCCAGCACCTGTTTGCTGGTTCACTAACCTCTCTGCCCCGGTCTCAGTTTCACCACAGATGTTGCCCGTCCTGCTGAGTATTTTCAACATCTGGAGACACAAAAGATTGCAGGCACTGGAATCTGGAGCAACACACCAAATGCTGGAAGAACTCAGTAGGTCGGGCAGCATCTGTGAAGCGAAATGGACGGTCATCATTTTTGGTCAAGGCCATTTATCTGGACTGAAAGTTAGCAGCACCAGTATAAAAAGTGGACGGAATGGGTAGAGCAAGAGCTGGCAGGTGGATCCAGGTGAAGAGAGAGGGTGGTGAAAGCCAGATGGGGATGGGGATTGGAATAGCTTCAGCTTCAGAGGCTGGGAGGTGATGGGTGGAAGCCACAAAGAGCTGAAGATGATGGAATCTGATTGGAGAGGAAGGTGGAGCGTGGAATAATAGAGGTGGGGAGGGCACAGTTGAATAGTCGTGGAGGGGAACCATTGGGAGGAACTTGTGGGTAATGGGCAGGTGGGGAGAGGAAAGAGACATAGAGATAGGGGCTAGGTGCGTCAAAAGGAAAGAGAAAAGGATCAGAGGGGGAGCAGTTACCGGAATTGGAGAATTCAACATTCATATTGACAGGTTGTAGACTACCCAGGCGGAATATGAGGTGATGTTCCTCCAATTTGCATTTAGACTCAACCTGACAGTGGAGGAGGCCGAGGATAGACATGTTGATGTGGGAATGGAGGGGAGAATTAAAATGGCTGGCAGCTGGGAGATCCGAACGGCTAGACAGCAGGAGCAAATGTGCCCGGCAAAGCGGTCACCCAGTTTGCACTCGGTCTCACCGATGAGGCGGCGGCCACAATGAGAGCACTGGATACAATAGATAATGCTGCTGGATTTGCATGTGAAGAACTGCCTCACCTGGAAGAACGGTTTAGGGCCCTGGGCAGTGGTGAGGGAGGAGGTGTAGGGACAGGTGTTACAGCTCTGATGGTTACAGGGGAGAGTGCCTGGGGAGGGAGGGGGACAGGTGGGGAGGGATGAGCAGATCAGGGAGGCATGGTGGTCCCTGTGGAAAGCAGAGAGGGAAGGGGAGGGGAAGATATGGGTGGCGGTGGAGTTTCAAAGAATGATATGCTGGATCTGTGGGCTGGTGGAGTGGTAGGTAAGGACCAGGGGAATTCTATCCCTGTTCTGCCTGGTGGAGTAAGGGCAGAAGTGTGGGAAATTGAGGAGATGTGGGTGAGTGCTCTATCAATAATAGAATGTGACGGGAACAATCCCTGCTTTCTGAAAAGGGAGGACATGCCAGATGTCCGGGAGTGGAAGACCTCATCTCGAGAACGGATGCAGCAGAGATGGAGAAAATGAGTAAAAGGAATGGCATCCTTGCAAGTGATAGGGTGGGAGTGAGGAGGTGTAGGATTAATAAACTAGAACTGTATTGATATCTTAAGACGGATGAGAATTATGGCTGCTCGAAATACTGATTTAAAAAGTGTCCTTCAGGCCAGAACAGCCACACCACTGCTTACCTGGGCTGTGTGCTGTGTGGTAATTGCTGTGTCTGGAACTTAATTCGATTCCCATTATGCTTGACTATGGAGATGATGGTCAATCTTAACGGGAAATGGGAAGGCTGTCTCAAACAATGAAGGTGATACCTGCCTTTGTCTCACCCGATTGCAAAATGATTAGCTGAACCTGTGGTGTGAGGCTGCTCTTTGTCCATCTGCAGTAGCCCTTTGTCCGTTTCCTGCTCAACCAAGAACTCCGGCACCTGACTCATTAAAGTGTGCATGACAACACCTGTATAAATCTTTGTCTACCCCTTTGTACTAGGAGAACACGGGAAGTGACTCTTAGTGAGTGCTGAAGAGAATTCTCCTAGCGGTGCACTGCTAATAAAGGTATTTGTTCGAATCGACCTCGTGGCACTGTGTTATTTACAGTGGACGGATAGGGAAATTGATTTCGGGACGACAATTTGGCGAGCCAGCCAGGAGTCCAAGACAAGGTTTCGGAAGCGGCGTGAGCGACCGACGGGGATAACGGCCACCTGAGACGGACGGGCCCACAAGGTACAATTCACCTTGATCCCTCTCAGGCAGTCGGACACCTGTTCGATCCCTTCGCTTACCGACAATCCTCTGACGGACTCCTCGCGAACCTGCCCGAGTGCCACAGGTAAGAAGGGGTTCGAGTCCCCAGTTAAGTCCTGTTGGGGGTTCGAGTCCCCAGTTTTGGATTTGGGATTTGAAGTTGTGAATTTCAAGGTTTTGAGCTCTAAGTTCTGAGATTGGTTCTCCAGTACTACCGCCCTGCCTTAGACCGGTTCTTAAGAGGGGAAATCCCCCACGGAAAGGTCAGGAACCTGAAGTGGGTGAAGGAAAGAGACCGATCTTATAGGTAATCTCAGCGATTCGTACCGTCCGATCGGGTAGAATACAAATATGGGACAAACTCTCGATAAGTCTGGGTCCAATACCCCACTATCTAAGTTATGTAAAGACGATCCGAAGAACGAGAGTAACTTCCGTAAATTATCAGCATTCCTCAATAAGAAATTGGGAAACGAAATATGGCCATTGGGGGGAACTTGGGACGTAGATAAATGCCTAAAGGCAGAAAAGGCAATTTGGGAGCGGAATACAGGGGAAAAATGGAAATTATTAATGTCTACTTGGAGAAAAACGGCTGAAGACCTAACAAATAAATCTAAGCAGGCTAGCTGGGAACATAATGCGCGCAGAAGGGGAATTAGTGTGTGTGATGAACAGGGAAATCCTAAGAGTTGGGGAGTCCTGAAGTCTCAGTGCGGAGACCACGATGCTGAAAGGAGCAGAAGGGAGAGAGGAGAGGTAAATGAGGTGTATAAGGAGAAGAGCAGAAATAAAAATAAAAGTAGTAAGGATAAAGTGGAGGTACCTCCCGACATGTCTGGCGTGCCCCTATTGTTCCAAAGTAATGATACAGATGAAGAGGAGGAGGATTGGATGGTCCGACCCACAGCCCCTACCTACCCCCCCCCCGGTTTCATTGCCGCCCCCATATAATGTGGCTAGCCCGCCAGCCATCCCGCCCCTACCACCAGCGACTGCTAGCCAAGTCCCGCCCACAGGACAAGTCCATGAACCTATTGCGTCCCGAACCAGGATGAGGCTTAGTCGAAGGGAAAGCCCACAGACAGGTGGCTCTAAGGCCACAGACAAACGACGGAGCTTTCTGGCAAGGGACGGTCCTTCAATAGATTCTCAGACGGACACCGACTCTGATTCTACCACTGATTATGGCGACCCTACAGATCCCAGCCTACCGACCATGTTGAACGGGGTTAAGGGAGCCGAGGTTAAGAAACAATTCCCCAACAGGAGTGTTCCCAATCCTGATCCAGCCCAAGCCAGAGCTAATCCTACAATCCAAATTTACACCCCTTGGAAGCCTCAGGAGATGTGCTTAATCATGAGTCGGGCACCCAACCGTAAAACCAACCCGGAGGATTTCATAGATTATGTGATTGGGACAATTCAGATGTATCAGGCCACCCCACAAGACCTTTTCAGCCTTTGTTGCATGACCCTTACGACTGATGAAGTGGCACAGTGGAAAGAACACCTGGGGAACTACGCTGACTGGACAGCCTTTCAGGCGGCCGTCCGGCCTCAGGACCAGGTGGCCACTATTAGAACTGCCCTTCGTAAAACCCTCCAACAGCCTATTGACATAACTAAAGTTTTAGAATGCCGACCAAAACAAGGTGAGGACGGCCCAGACTTTTGGGACCGTTTCTGTTCACTTTACGGTACCTATGCGGGGGACGATGCCTACAACAGAGGCAATGCCTCCCCCCAGTTTAACACCCTCTTATTACAATGCATCCCTGCGGGAGTGGCCTCATCTATCCGCACTAATGACATGAACTGGCCTGACCACACACGACAAGCCATGAGGAGGGCACTAGTCCATTTCTGGAGTAACGGGCGCGAGTCGAAAGCCACAAAGATAAAACAGGAAATGGTGCAGAGACCCCCTCGGCCCCAACCTTCCAACTCCGACAATACGGGCTATCAAATGGAGCGGCAATTTTGCATTCCAGAAGGGGTTGACTGGTCCGGTAAAGGATACCCAGTATACCCCAATGACTTAAGAGCCCCAGTGTACGGGCCCCCTTGTGGGCCACCACCACCACCCTCTCGTAATTACCTAGGACCCAGGGGACCCCAACAACCCGCACCGGCGAACGCCAGGCCGACGGGATGCTACCTTTGTGGGGCACCTGACCATTGGCGGAGGGACTGCCCCCACTACCGTCATCAGCAGACCAGACTCCCTGATAGACGACAACCTTTTTCAACCAACAACCCGTTTTCTGCCTGACTAGACGTGGAGAGTAGCCTCTCCATGTACCCTGCCCTCACTGATAACCCGGACGATGAACCCATCGTCAATTTCTTAGTTGAAGGAAAGCCGATTCCCTTTATGATAGACACGGAAGCAAATACTTTGACCCTTGAAGCCCCTTGTATTACCCAGCATGATTTTAAACTGTCCACTGCTTTAGTTCCATTGAGCGGACTGGAGGGACAGGAAAGATCCTACCCCTTAACTGAACCCTTACAAGTTAAATTTGAAGATCGGGAATGCCTGATCCAGTTTGCAGTAACCACAAGCCTGGGGGTTAACCTAGCCGGAAGGGACCTGCTCTGCTCCTTCCAACTCAAAATACAATGCCTGGATGACGGTATTACCATTACTGGTACTAAAAACCATAGGATCCTCTGGATTCACCAGCCTCCTCAGTGGTGGACGGTGAATCTCACGAGCAGCGATTTTAACCCACCCTTGGAAACCACTGACCCGCATGTGACGCTAGCTTACGACCCCACTGGGGCCTCAAGGGAACTAGAAGGGTTGTATGCTCCTCTCCTGGGTAGCATGGTGACCATCACTATTTTAGGGGAAGTAGTGGGGAAGGAGGGGGCAGCACTTCTAGTCCAAGTGCCTAATGAATTCTGGAATCAGTCAGGCTTGATGTCCCCTCACATTACCCTGTCAGTTAACGAGGGACATAGACCAAAGGAACTGGGATTCCTAGCCCACCGGCTTGAGGTACAGGCAGCAAAGGCCTTTTTGGGGTTCCTCAGGCTCTGCCAGGGGGGACCCTGACTTACTACCTCGTCCCTTTCTCGGTGACGGGCTGTTTACACCATCACCGGCCCCATCGACCCCCTCCGGATGAACCCACTCCCGATTTATGGGCCGCATCGAAGTCCGAGGTGGGATACACCCCAGTGACCCCAGTCCAGATCCGTGTAAGACAGGGAGCACAACTGCCTTCCGTCTCACAGTATCCCCTTCGGAGAGAGGCAGTCGATGGAATAACTCAGTTAATAGATTCATTCTGCAAACAGGGCATCCTGGTTCCTTGCCAATCACCTTGTAACACCCCCATTTTACCCGTCCCCAAACCCGGACCAACAGAGTGGCGCCTTGTACAAGACCTACGTAAGGTCAACGAGATAGTGGAGCCATTACATCCCGTGGTCCCGAATCCAGCTACCATTCTCAGCAGTATCCCTGCCGACTCTTGCGTTTTTACCATTGTGGACCTGCAGCATGCATTTTTCGCAATTCCCCTCTCTCCCGACTCGCAGTACCTGTTTGCTTTCACCTTCCAAGGTCAGCAGTACACTTGGACGCGCCTCCCACAAAGTTTTATACACTCCCTGACTATTTTTTCCCAAGTTTTACATAATCAACTCCAAGGGTTGCTCCTTTCTGATAAATCCACCATTGTCCAGTATGTAGATGACCTTTTACTAGCAAGCCCCTCGGAGCCCGCCAACATCGCGGACACGAATAGACTTCTTAACGCACTCCACTCGTGGGGATACGTAATACCTCCACAGAAAGTAAAACGAACCCAGCACCAGGTAAAATTTCTGGGCACCCTCTTAAGTGCTACTGAGCGGCGGCTCACTCCCGAACGTATTACGCCCATCGTTGCCACCCCACCGCCCACTACCCCAAAGGGTTTGCGCGCCTTCTTAGGGTTAGTAAATTTCTGCAGACAGTGGCTACCTAACGTGGCGCTCCTTACTAACCACCTCACACCCTTGGCCTCAAGCCAGTCCGTGGGACCCTTTGAACTTACCAAGGAACAAAGGGAGGCCTTTGATAGCCTCAAACAGGCCCTTGCCAGCGCCCCGGCCCTGGGACGCCCTTTGTATGATTGCCCATTTCAGCTCTTCTTGAATGTCCTAGAGGACTGCGCTACAGCCATCCTTACTCAAACCCATGGGGATAGGAAAAGACCGGTGGCAGACTACTGCACTCGGCTGGACCCAGTTGCAAGGGGACTTCCACCATGCTCACAAATGCTTCCAGCCATTTATTCCCTAGTAACAGCAGCCTCCAATATAACCTTGCAACAGGCAGTGATGGTTTATTCCTCCCATACCGTAACGGCACTCTTAACTTCTCACCAGACGCAACACCTTACCCAGGCCCACTTAAACAGATACGAGGCAGCACTCCTGAATAGCCCGCTCCTCACTTTTGCTTACTGCACGACCATTAATCCTGCCACCTTCCTAGAGGCCCCACTTGAGGATCTTGCGGACCCACCTCATGACTGTCTAATGCATAACCACTTTTTAACTGCACCTCGCCCGGACCTTTCAGATAAGGCCATCCAGTCAGCCGACTTAAACCTGTACGTCGACGGTAGTTCCTACATTTCTGAACAGGGCATCCGCCTTAGCGGCTATGCTGTGGTTAATGACTCCCAGAGTGTGGAATCGGCATCTCTGCAGCCCCCAGTCTCTGCCCAAAAAGCAGAACTCTTTGCCCTGACCCGAACTTGCATTTTAGCCAAGGACAAAGTAGCTAATGTCTTCACTGACTCCCGCTATGCTTTTGGAGTTGCCCATGATTTTGGCCAACTCTGGGCACACAGGGGATTTCTGACCTCTACAGGTAGCCCCATACAGAATGCGGTTTATGTAAAGAACCTCCTCCAAACCATCCTCCTCCCAAACAAATTGGCCATCACTAAATGCTCCGCTCACCTTTCAGATGCCTCCCCAATAACCCAGGGGAATAACAGGGCAGATATAGAAGCGAAATTGGCAGCACGCCAGGGGTCTAAAACCGTTTCCACTATGGAAAAACAAGCAGTTGTTTGCAAGCCAAACATAGCAACACCGGGCACCCCAGACATGGTCACTGTGCAGCACTTACAGGGGGACGCCCCTGACTCAGAAAAACAAATGTGGAAGGCGCACGGGTGTACGCACTCTGCGCTACATGGCCTCTGGGTTACTCCAGTCGGTCAAGTATGTATACCTGATTCTTTGTTACCAATGCTTATTGACTGCCTACATTCTGACACCCACCTTGGCAAGGAGGGAATGAGTAACATTTTACTACGTACCTGGTGGCACCCCAGATTGGAGGAAGCAGCACAAGGCAAAATATGGTCGTGCTTGATATGCCAACAAACCAATGCCGGGAAAGGGGTGGTGCACCCCAGGCAAAAACCCCTTGCCAGGTGGTCCTTTTGAATGCATACAACTCGACTTTATTGAATTACCGCGTGTACATTGTTACAAGTACTGTCTTATTATTGTTGATGTATTTAGTAGATGGATTGAAGCTTTTCCAACCACCAATAATAAGGCCTCAGCAGTGGTAAAGTTATTGCTCACAGAGGTTATACCAAGGTTTGGGGTACCCCGACGGATAAGTTCTGACAATGGCCCCCACTTCATAGGGAAAATAAATAAGGAATTGTGCGAGGCATTGCATATCGAACAGCAGTTCCACTGCACCTACCACCCTCAGTCAGCAGGTGTAGTAGAGAGAGCTAACAGCACCCTTAAGAATAAACTAACCAAATTAGTGTCAGAGACAGGTCTAAACTAGTTGAAGGTTCTCCCCTTTAGCATTATACCATATGAGAATCACCCCCCCCCACTCAGCCACCGGGGTATCGGCTGCTGAAATTGTCTATGGGCGTCCGGGAAGAACCCCATGGGATGCTGCCACCCAACCCCCCACACAGGTTGACCTTAATATCATGGGGGATGAACTACAAAGGTATTTCAGACAACTTACATCCTCTAAAGTTTCTTCATTCGCAGGTGGGGAGTGCCTTTAAACCACCTGAAGAGCAGAACACAGAATTGCCTGACCTGGAAATCGGAGACTCAGTACTGATACGAGATTGGGAGCGCCCTAAACTGGGACCTCGGTGGAAAGGCCCCTTCCAGATACTACTCCAAACACCGACAGCTGTGAAAGTAAAAGGCCAGGAATGTTGGATTCATCTGAGCGACAGCAGACGATGGCCACCGGAGGAAAGCTAATACCTTTTAAATTCGGACTCCTCACCATTACCAGTACTCTTGTGTGGGCTTTAGAGGATAATTTGTTTTACAAAATACATATGCAGCTACATGGGAATCGCACTGTTTGTTACCCCTTGGCAGAGTCAGTGGAAGGCCGTTTTATAGCCACACCAAGCTGGAGCCCCAGGGCCCTCTTAAAGTATGAATTTTCAAAAACAAAGTGTGTTGGACAGACGGGAACTTACAGGAGGGGGCTGCCGGGTAAATGCTTGCAAGGAACAGTAACAGGACCTCGTAGTACAGCCCACCACCAGTCCTTCTCCCACAGTTTCACCGGCATAGGGTGGGGTTGTGGGCTAGCGATTGTACAGCATATGATAGCATGTGCCGCCACTACCTGTACAGAGAGGAATTGCGGGTTTAAAGGGGGATGGTTTAGCTGTGAGTGCGCTGCCACCAGGTGTGCTACGTTACTTGCAGGAGAGCGATGGGTTTGTGGAGAAGGGAACGGGACCCACGTGAGATTGTCTAATGTCTCTTTAGAATGGCTAACCAGGGAGAATTACCTGAGGGAGCATGGGAGAAATGTTGCTGGGATCTCTTGGTATTCTCAAATGCCCAGTCCACGGCAATCAGGTAATGTAACCTGCTACCGGGCTAAGGAAGGGTATGTGTTCCTCTTTAATGGCTCTTTCACCACAGCCACCCCCACTCTGCCAGCCTGGTTTGCAATAGGAACAATCGGGCCGGTCACGGTCCCCTGCCCCCAGAAGGCTCATGTCCGATGAAGACTTGTGCTGCGGTCAGTTAGTGAGGAGTTCTGTGAGGATTGGAAGGATCCTATGTCATTGGGATCTCCCTTAGCATCGTTAGGCTATGGATTCCTGAGTACTCTCTCTCTGGGGGGTTTGGCAGGAACTATAGCCGCAAAAAAACCGGAACTACCTTATTTGTGGACTGGCTGCACTGGGAAACAGTACTATGGAGGGCCTGAAGGCAGTGAACCGGGAACTGGCAGAGCTTCGACTTTATGCCCAGCAGACCCGGTATGCTGTGGACTACCAGTTGGCTCAGCAAGGAGGAGTATGTGCTATAGTTGGGGACAAATGCATCACCAACGTGAGAGACGAGTCCTACAACATCTCCCATGCCATTCAAGACATTCAGACGCAAGTAGATAGCTTTAGACAGGGATTTACAGGAGGGACAAGTTGGTTGGGGTGGCTGCTAGGAGGATCGTGGGCATCATACCTGCTGCATGGAGCTGTGGGGCTAATCGTGATTATAATAGTATGCTGTGTGGTGCTGGCCTGTCTAAATACTTGTTGCAAGGTCCTTATTAATAAGCTCTCGGCCCCGTTCTCAGCTCCGCTCTAGTTTATCATGAAATGATAAAAAGGGGGGAATGAGGAGTCGTAGGATTAATAAACTAGAACTGTATTGATATCTTAAGACGGATGAGAATTATGGCTGCTCGAAATACTGATTTATAAAGTGTCCTTCAGGCCAGAACAGCCACACCACTGCTTACCTGGGCTGGGTGCTGTGTGGTAATTGCTGTGTCTGGAACTTAATTAAATTCCCATTATGCTTGACTATGGAGATGATGGTCAACCTTAACGGGAAATGGGAAGGCTGTCTCAAACAATGAAGGTGATACCTGCCTTTGTCTCACCCGATTGCAAAATGATTAGCTGAACCTGTGGTGTGAGGCTGCTCTTTGTCCATCTGCAGTAGCCCTTTGTCCGTTTCCTGCTCAACCAAGAACTCCGGCACCTGACTCATTAAAGTGTGCGTGACAATACCTGTATAAATCTCTGTCTACCCCTTTGTACTAGGAGAACTCGGGAAGCGACTCTTAGTGAGTGCTGAAGAGAATTCTCCTAGCGGTGCACTGCTAATAAAGGTATTTGTTCGAATCGACCTCGTGGCACTGTGTTATTTACAGCGGACGGATAGGGAAATTGATTTTAGGACGACAGGAGGAGGTGTAGTTGAGATAGCTGTGGGAGTCAGTGGGTTTGTGGTAGATGCTGGTGGATTCTCTTGCCTCCTGAGATGGAGACAGAGATATCAAGAAAGGGGAGAGGTGCTAGAGGTGGACCAAATGAATTTGTGGGTGGGTTTTATTCAGCCCTTAGTTTGAGCCCTTATTGTGCTCTTAGGTTGAGGGCAAATTTTACGCCTGCCTTTTTGTTGGCTATATGGAGCATCCATTCTCAATACTGTGGCCCATGTGCGTGCCCATGGCTCCACCTTTGGTTTGGAGAAACAGGGAGCAGTTGTTAAGGGTAAGCACAGGTTCTGCCAGACGAAGGAGGGTGGTGATGGAGAGGAACTGGCTGGGTCTGTGTTCCAGAAAGAAATGGAGGGCACTAAGGCTTTTCTGATGGTGAATAAAAGTGTCCAGGGATTGGATGTCAATGGTGAAAAGGAGGCAGTGAGGGCCAGGAAATTGAAAGTTGTCGAAGAGCTGGAGAGCACGTGAGGTGTCACAGATGTAGGTGGGAAGGGACTGGACCGGGGGACGAGATGGAGTCGAGATAAGAGGAGGCCAGTTTGGTGGGGCAGGTAAGGAAAGGAATGGAAAAAGAAAATGTTTCTGGGAAAGGAAGGGGGTGGGGTGTAAGCTGAGTGCCAACGGCACAGGGCGACATCATACAGACTGCACATAACTCTGAAATAAAGGAAGATCATTGCTGACCTAGGTGGAACTTCCTCACTGTGGGATACAAAACAACACTCACTTGACATTTGAAGCATAATCCGTGCCATCCACCCAGCGCCAGGTCCCTTCTTCAGCAGTGTCATGGAGTCCAATCCAATGCTCGCGGTTTGTATTCTGCTGGATATATTCCTGTTGGGTAAATAACAGTGTGGCCACATGAACAGATTTCCCTGTGTGAGTGACACGACTAAAGGCTGTTTGTCCAGCACCTATCAACTCAGCCATTTACCGTGATAAGCTTTACGAAAGTAGCAGATTTGGTCTGGCATCGATATAAAAGGGTCTGCAATTGATAGAACCTGCTCCCAGTCTCCAATACCCCATGAGTGCCCTACCCAAAGAGCCATGAGTCGCGGAAGCTGCTTTGATTCGGCCCATTGAGAATGCTCAGATGTTCTATTCTTGTTCCATTACACAACTCTGACCTGCACTAATGTGATGTTGAGGTGCAGAAAAGCAGCTTCAATGCAACACACAATCTTCTGGAGAATTTGGCGGGTCGAACACCATCTGTGGGAGGAAAAGAATTGCCGACGTTCCGGGTGGAAATCCTCCATCAGGACTGGGAGGCGGAAGACTTCTTCAAAGTTGGCATACTTTGAAATGAACTTTGCAGTGGAGCAGTACACTGGAGATGCAAGAGACTAGAAGTGTTGGAACTTGGAGCAACTTGGACCTGAAACGGTGACAGTTCCTTTCCTCCCACAGATGCTGCTCGATCCACTGAGTACCTCCAGCATCTTGTTTGTTGCTCCAGATTCTGGCATCTGCAGTCACTCGTGTTTCCAAGCAGTTTTCATGTTTAGCCCAGGCTGGATTTCACTGTTAGCTTTGCTGCTGGGCAGCAAATCTTGTCGAGAGATGATAGGTATTGACAAGAGATGTTGCAAATTGAGTCAAAAAGAGAAAGGAAGCATGTGTAAGTTTTCGGAAGTTAAGATCAGACAGGCCTTTTGAGGAATATAAATGAGCAAGAGAGAAATTAAACAGTGAATCAGGAGGGCTAAATGGGGCCTTGAAATATCCTTGGCGAGCAGGATTGAGGAGAATTCCAAGGCATTTCCTACATACATTAAAAACAAGTGGGTAACTATGGAATGGGGAGGACCACTCAAGGACAGGGGGTTGAAGGGTAGGCGAGGTTCAAGTTCCTAGGAATGAACATCATCAATAGCCTGTCGTGGTCCAATCATGTAGAAGCCACGGCCAAGAAAGCTCACCAGCGCCTCTACTTCCTCAGGATGCTAAAGAAATTCGGTACGTCCCTTTTGACACTCACCAGCTTTTACCGATGCACCATAGAAAGCACCCTATCTGGATGCATCGCAGCTTGGTAAGGCAACTGTTCTACTCAAGACCGCAAGAAACTGCAGAGAGTTGTGGACACAGCCAAGCGTGATGGAAACCAACCCCCCCTCCATGGTCTTTATCTCTTGCTGTCTTGGTGAAGTAGCCAGCATAAGCAGAGACCCCATCCACCCGGGTCATTCTCTCTTCTTCCCTCTCACATCAGGCAGAAGATACAGGAGCCTGAGGGCACGTACCACCAGGCTTAAGGACAGCTTCTATCCCACTGTGATAAGACTATTGAACGGTTCCCTTATATGATGAGATGGACTCTTAACCTCACAATCTACCTTGTTGTGACTTTGCACCCTAGTGTCTATCTGCACTGCACTTCCTCTGTAGCTGTGACACTTTACTCTGTACTGTTATTATTTTTACCTGCACTACATCAATGAACCCTGTACTAACTCAATGTAAGTGCACTGTGTAATGAATTGACCCATACAATCGGTATGCAAGGCAAGTTTATCACTGTACCTTGGTACAAGTGACATGGTAGCGTAGCGGTTAGCGCAATGCTACTACAGCGCCAGCGATCAGGGTTTGATTCCGGTCATTGTCTGTAAGGAGTTTGTACGTTCTCCCGTGTCTGCGTGGGTTTCCTCCGGGTACTCCGGTTTCCTCCCACATTCTAAAGACGTACGGGTAGGTTAATTTGGGGGTTTAAAATGGGCGGCGCGGACTCGTTGGGCTGGAAGGGCCTGTTACCATGCTGTAAATAAAATTTTAAAAATTTAATTTAAAGCTAAACCAATACCAATACTAAGCACGCCTGATGGGTTCTACTCTAGGTTATTGAGAGGAGCAAAAGAGAGATTGCTGTGGCCATGACAGGGATCTTTGTATCCTCCTTAGCCACAGGCGAGGTCCCAGAGGTCTGCAGAACAGCGAAAATTGTTCCTCTGTTTAAGATGGGAAGTTGAGTCCAACCAGTTAAATTGTAAATCGGTGAGCCTCGCATCAGTGGCAGAGAAATGACTGGAGAGCATTCTTAGAAATGGGATTTAATTACATCTGGAAAAACATAGACTTATTGGGGTAGTCAGCATAGCTTGGTGAGGGGAAGGTCGTGTTTCACAAACTTGAGTGAGTTTTTCTGAGGAGGCAATGAAGGTGATAGATGAGGGTGATAGATGAGGGTAGGGCAGTGGATGTTGTCTACATGGACTTTACTGTAGCTTTGACAATGTTCCTCATGGTAGACTGCCGCAGAAGATTAAGACAGATGGGATTCATGGAGACTTGGTTGATTGGATTGAAAATCAGCTGGGCCATAGATGACAAGAGGGTCCTGGTGGAAGGGTGTCATTCTGACTGGAGGCCTGTGACAGTTGTATTCCATAAGGATTGGTACTGAGACCTCTGTGATATAACTGATTTGGATGAAAATATCGGTGGGCTGATTTGTAAGATTGCAGCGGTTTGATTGGCTTTTGGACAGTCACATTAACAGGCAGGGAAGTGATAGATAAAGACCACATGCAGACAGATGTAAGGCTTAATTTGGCACCACTGTCGGTGTAGACATCATGGGCTGAAGGGCCTTTTCCCGTGCAAACCACTCAATGTACTATGTTGTCTGTCATGCAGTAAGTGATCAGGCAAAATGTTCCCTGGATCTGGTTGTTGCAGAGAGGATCATCCCTGCAGAGAAACGTCCTGCTATGCCTCATTGTAGCTTCAGAGGGCAGCATCTGCACAATGCCACCTCTCAGTTACTTTTACTTTGATCCTTTGGGTTGGAATAATTGTTCTAGCCTTTAATGCATTAGCAGTGCGAATGTCTATCAAACCCTTCTTATTTTCAACATAGAATGAATATGGGATTGTACACCTAAATAAGACCAAAATATAAGTGCATTTAATGATCAAATTGCTCCTACCTGCTCCGTTGTACTGTGAATGACCACAAGCTGGGAATTCATTGAGGCACAGAATTTTTGAGCTTCAGTCCACGTTTGTTTAGTTGATGAGAAGAAATGAAGCCTTTTATTGAATAGTCTCCATTGGTTGAAAGGTGGGATAAGAGACAGATCTGTGGAGACATTTAAACGCAAGTCAGATAAACCTGTGGCATCGCGAATCCTTGTAATTCTCCTTTCTCACACAAATTTTCCATGTGGAACATACTTACATATTATTTTGTAGGTACAATCTAAACCATAAAAAGTCCCCACATTGCACATCTAAAAGGGACCTCGCCAATCAAATTTGTTCTCGTATTGAACTCACATAAATTCCCGGCCCCTACTAACCCCAGGGCTCATTGACCTTCATCAGCTCCTGTGCAGATAAGACCCAAGTTTCAAACTTCTCATCCTCGTGACCCAACCCCGACATGGCCTCACACCCTCAGTCCTCCATAACTTCCTCCTGTTGAATACCCTCGGAGATGTCTGCCATCCTCCAACTCTGGCAACTTGTCTAAGCGCTGTTTTGAATTTGTTACCAGTGGAAACTACCAGATTGCATTTTTTGAAGAGGTGATCAAAATTTCTAGTTTCGAGAAAGGCACACTTAGAGGGTATTAGACATGGAACTGCAAAGATTGATTAGCAGAGCTGGCTTTTCACAGCTGGCTGTGCAGACGGCTGGCAAGTGGGAGACTTTTAAAAGTAAGATACAGAGAGTTTAGGGACAGCATTTTTCTGTTAGAGTGAAGGGCAAGACTGGCAGGGTTAGAGAACCTCAGTTAACGAAGGATATTGAGGCTCTGGTCAGGAAAAAGTTGTGTTCCAGGTGTGGGCAACTAGCATCACGCGAATCCATCGTGATTTAAAAATTCATTTAAAAGGGAACTCAAGAGGACAAAAAAGAGGGTACAAACAGCCCTGGCTGATAAGGTAAAGGGAAATGTACCTGGGGGCCTGACCAAGTGTATCCTAGGACACTGTGAGAAACCAGGGAGGAAATTTCGGGAGCCCCTCTTATAAGATAAAGTAAGATAAGATTTTTATTTGCTACATGTACATCGAAACACACAGTGAAATACATCTTTTGCGTAGTGATTTTTGGGGGGCAACCCGCAAGTGTCGCCACGCTTCCGGCGCCAACATAGCATGCCCACAACTTCCTAACCCCTACGTCTTTGGAATGTGGGAGGAAACTGGAGCACCCGGAGGAAACCCACACAGACACGGGGAGAACGTACAAACTCCTTACAGACAGTGGCCGGATTTGAACCCAGGTCGCTGGCGCTGTAAAGCATTGTGCTAACCACTATGCTACAGTGCCGTTACAGATATTTGTATCTTCCTTAGCCACATGTGAGGTACTGGATGACTGGAAGGTGGCTAATGCTGTACCTTTATTCAAGAAAGGCTGCAAAGACAAGTCAGGGAACTACAGGCCAGCAAGCCTAACATCAAAGGTGGGGAAGTTACTGGAGGGGATTGTGAGGGACAGAGTCTGCCAGCATTTGGAAAGACAAGAGCAGCTTAGGGACAATCAGCATGTCTTTGTGCATGAAAAATTGGGTCTGATGAATTTGATTGAGTTTTTTTCAAGAGGTACCAAGAGGAGTAACAAGGGCAGAGCAGTATTCTGTTTTATTTTACCCTGTTCTACCTCAATGCTCTGTGTAATGAATTGATCTGTACGAACGGTATGTAAGACAAATATTTCACTGTACCTTGGTACATGTGACAAGAATAAACCAATACCAATACCAAGAGACGTGGTCTACATGAACTTCAGCAAAGTGTTTGACAAGGCCCCACGTGGTAGGCTGATCTGGAAGCTTGGATCACATTGACTCCAGAGGGAGCTAGCCAATTAGACAAAAATGGAGGCATGTGTTTCAGATTGGAGACCAGTGACCGGTGTTTTGCTGCAGGGATTGGAGCTGGGTCCACTGTCCTCTGCCATCTATATTAACGATTTGGATGGCAACATTGGCAACATGTCCAGTAAATTTGCCAATGACACCAAGTTTAATGGTGTAGTGGAGAGTGAAGAGGGTTATCTGTGTTTATAAGGTTATCTGTATACCAACTTGGAAAGTTGGCCAGAGAAAGGAAAATGGAATTTATCTTGGACAAGTGTGATGTGTTATACTTTGGTAAGTTAAGCCACGGCAGGACTTACAAAGTGAATGGTAGGGCCCTAGAAAGTGTTGTAGAACAGAGGGACCTTCGGGTACCGGTCCATTGTTCTCTGAAAGTAGGGACAGAAGTAGACAGGATGGTGAAGAAGGTGCTTGGCACACTCGTCTTCGTTGAGCAGGATATTGAGTACAGATATTGGGACGCCGTGTTACAGATATACAAGAGGATGCTGAGACCACCCTTGGAATACTGTGTGCAGTCCTAATCACCTGGGTATTGGAAGGATGTCGTGAATCTAGAGAGGGTGCAGAAGTTATTCGCAAGAATGTTACCAGCACTGGAGGGCTTGAGGTATGAGGAGAGACAGGGTAGGATGGGACTCTTTTCTCATGGAGTGCAGAAGGCTGAAGAGTGACTTTATAGACATTTAGAAAATCATGTGTAGCACATATATGGAGAATGGTGACAGTACTTTTCCCAGGGTAGGAGAGTCTAAAGCTAGAGGGCATAGGTTTAAGGTGAGAGGGGAAAGATTTAAAAGGGATCTGAGGGCTACCTTTTTCACCCTGAGGGCAATGGATGTACGGAACGACCTGCCAGAGGAAGTGGTAGAGGTGGCCACAATTACAACATTTAAAAGACATTTGGAGAGGTACATGGACAGGAAAGGTTCAGAGAGATATGGGCCAAACGAGGGGAATGGGATTAGCTCAGGTAGAAAACTTGGTCGGCATGGACCCGTTGAGCCGAAGGGCCCATTTCCGTGCTGAAGTACTCCAAACCTGATCGTCAGCTGACCAGGTTAAACCTCCCATCCTCTTTGCCTCCTGCTCCCTTGGACACGCCCTTTTAGGATCTCTCTGACCAAGGTTTTAATCAGAGAATCACATAAGGTTTTGGTTTGGGGGAGGTTATTCGGCTCACTGCGCCCATGCTGGAAATTGACTCTCACTTCTTTATCACTTGCGAGCACCCCTCCTCCCAACTGTGAGAGCGTTGGGATGTGACGTAAATCAAAGTTGTTGTTGTTGTTGCCTGCCTGGTTGAATATGGAACCGGGCTGAATGTGAAACGTACCGAGGTTCAAGAGATGACATTCAGAGAACCCAGGGACACACAGGAAGAAAGAGGAACAGAGGGATAAATTGATGCTTTAAATATAGTCTTGTGTTTGTTGGTTAATGTTTATTGTAAACATTGTCAAACCATTGGCAGGCCAAGAGAAAATTAAAACCCAAGTTATGTTCAACGTTTTAGAACATAGAACATAGAAAACCTACAGCACAATTCAGGCCCTTCGGCCTACAAAGCTCTGCCGATCATGTCCCTGCCTTAGAGACCCATAGCCCTCTATTTTTCTCAGCTCCATGTACCTATCCAAGAGTCTCTTAAAAGACCCTATCGTATCCGCCTCCACCACCGTTGCCGGCAGCCCATTCCACACACTCACCACTCTCTGAGTAAAAAACTTACCCCTGACATCTCCCCTATACCTATTCCCCAGCACCTTAAACCTGTGTCCTCTTGTGGTAACCATTTCAGCCCTGGGGAAAAGCCTCTGACTATCTACCCAATCAATACCTCGCATCATCTTATATAATTCTGTCAGGTCCCCCCTCATCTCCAGCGGTTCCTGGCGACACTTGGCCATCGGAGACACCAGGCAATATACCTGAGCGGAGGGGTTTGGATGGAAGCGGCGCCTTTCCCTTTCCCCTCCAACCCCAATACCCCTTCATCTTTTGCTGCTGCCACAGCCCACTCAGACACGACATCTCCTGACCTGACCATGGGTGAGCCTGTGGGCAATTCTCTTGAGCAAGGTCGTGATCCTGCCCGTGGGCACCGGTCATATGGAAAGTCATAACCTCACCATTAATCGGTCACTGCTCTCAGACAGCAGAGGGTCCCAGAAAATTAGGCCAGAAATCCTAACCCCTGAGCAAAGTGTGCTCGGGGGTCTCAGACCAAGGTCGGACCTCGCTCTTTAACTCCCCTCATAATGAGCACAAAACTGAAATCACAGGCACCGTTCACTCTCACATTACTGGTGTCTCCGATTCAAACTAATCCAAGCAATTGTATTGTCAGCATGTCCTCCACTTCCAGGTTCCTCCACAATGGGATTTCAAAATCAGTAGTTCGGACGGGATCAACGCTTCTCCCTCCGCCCCCTCCCCCCCACTGCCCGTTTCCATGTTCACCATTCAGACGGTTTCCTGGTGATTAATTGGAGAAGAACGGTCTCTCTGATGATACTAAACGTACCCTCTCTCAGCCCTGAAATCTCAGCTTGAAGTTCAGCGAATTCTTTGCTGGTATTCTCAAAGTTTCCTGTAACTGAAGAGAGGCAACAGTTTAGATTGTGGGGCCCCATTTCACAATGAATTTGATCCTGATCTGACACTCCTGGCTCCTTGTCCACCTGAAGTCCACAGCTTGTGCAGATTTGAGGACCTGGACAATTGCAATCATTACGCCCTTGTTCAAAATAACGTGTGGGGATAAACCCAGTAAATACAGAACCATTAGTTGAAGTTTGGGAAAGTTCGAGATGATCACGGGTGGTCCTACCACGGGAAGACTGATTGCAGATGAACAAACAACTGAGGGGCATGCAGTTGATCAGGTGCTTGTGGAATTTGCAAGGCGTTTGATGAGCTGCCGCATTGTGGGTTTGCCAACAAGATCCTAACCCAGGGAACAATAGGACTGTAGCATCATGGACAGAACATTGATGAAGTAGTGGGGGCAGAGAATGAAGGTGGCTGGTAAAAGCGCCAAAGTAACATGAAACAGTAGCATGCCATCTCTCTGGCCCTACACTCAGCTCTGGAGCATCTGGATAGTAAAGACACATATGTTAGACTATTGTTTATTGGCTACAGCTCTGCCTTCAATACAATAATCCCAAGTAAGGTTGTCAGCAAACTCCGAGACCTAGGACGCAACACCTCCCTCTGTAACTGGATCCTTGACTTTCTAACGAACAGACCGCAATCAGTGAGGATAGACAGCAATACATCTGGCACAATTATTCTCAACACTGGTGCCCCACAAGGCTGCGTCCTCAGCCCTCTACTCTACTCCCTATACACTCATGACTGTGTGGCCAGATTCTGCTCTAACTCTATCTACAAGTTTGCGGATGATACCACCGTTTTAGGCCATATCTCAAACAACGATGAGTCAGAGTACAGGAAGGAGATAGAGAGCTTAGTGGAATGGTGTTACAAGATCACAAGACAAGGGAGCAGAAGCAGGCCATTTGGCCCATCAAGTCTGCTCCAAGGAAAAGGGAAAAAAAAAGAAATGAGAAGTGGGGAATGGGGGGCGGGGAAACCTATTCTAATCCCAATTTCCGGCCTTATCCCCATATCCTGACTATTTAGATATCTATCTATCTCCTCTTTGAATGCCCCCACTGATCTGGCCTCCACTGCTGTACGTGGCAAGGAGTTACACAAATTCACCACCCTCTGGCTAAAGAAATTTTTCCTCATCTCTGTTTTGAAACTGTACCCTCTAATTCTAAGATTGTGCCCTCTGGACTCACCCACCAAGCGAAACAGCCTAGCCACACTTACTCTGTCCTTTCCTATCAACATTTTAAATGTCGCTATGAGGTCCCCTCTCATTCTTCTGTACTCCAGTGAGTACAGTCCAAATGCTCATCATACGTAAGCTCTTTAATTCCTGGAATCATCCTCGTAAATCTCCTCTGAACCCTCTCCAACATCAGCACATCCTTCCTAAGATGTGGGGCCCAAAACTGCGCACAGTATTCCAAATGAGGCTTCACTAGTGCCCCGTAGAGCCTCATCAACACTTCCTTACTTTTATACACTATACCTCTCGAAATGAATGCAAACATAGCATTCGCTTTCTTTACCACCAATCCGACCTGGTGGTTAACCTTTAAGGTATCCTGCACGAGTACCCCAAAGTCCCTTTGTACTTCCGTACTTTGAATTTTCTCTCCTTCTAGATAATAATCTGCCTGCTTATTTCTTCTTCCAAAGTGTACAACTGCACATTTCTCAACATTGAATCTCATCTGCCATTTCCTTGCCCATTCTCCTAAACTGTCTAGGTCTCTCTGCAACTTTCCTATCTCCTCAATACTCCCTACTCCTCCACCTATCTTGGTGTCATCCGCAAACTTAGCCACGAAACCATTTATTCCATCATCCAAATCGTTAATGTACAAGGTAAAAAGGAGCGGCCCCAACACCGACGCCTGCGGCACACCACTAGTAACCGGTAGCCAACCAGAACTAGATCCTTTTATTTCCACTCTTTGCTTCCTGCCAACCAGCCAATGCTCCACCCATTCTATTATCCTACCCGTAATTCCATGACCTCTCATCTTACTAATCAGTCTCTTATGAGGCATCTTATTGAAGGCCTTTTGAAAGTCTAAATACACAACATCTACCTCCTCTCCCTTATCCACCCTACCTGTGATTTCTTCAAAAAACTCCAATAGGTTGGTCAGGCAGGATCTTCCCTTCACAAAACCATGTTGGCTAGGACCTATCTTGCCTATTCCGTAACCCCATCCTTGAGGATAGATTCGAATAACTTTCCCACCACTGACGTCAGACTAATAGGTCTGTAATTTCCTTTATGCTGCCTCCCTCCTTTCTTATACAGCGGAACTACATTTGTGACCCTCCAGTCCTCCGGAACCATGCCAGAATCTATCGATTCCTGGAAAATTATCACCAATGCCTTAGCTATCTCTAAAGCCACCTCCTTCAGAACCCGGGGATGCACCTCATCCGGTCTGGGAGACTTATCAGTCTTTATCCCATTTAGTTTTCTTAGCACCTTCTCCCTAGTAATCTTAACTGAACTCAGTTCCATTTTGTGAGACTCCTGACTAACCGGCACATTGCTGATGTCCTCCACGGTGAAGACCGATGCAAAATATTCATTCAATTCCTCTGCCATCTCTCTATCATCCATTATAATATCTCCTGCACCATTATCAATTGGTCCTATATCAACCCGTGTCTCTCTTTTACTCCTTATGTATTTAAAAAAAACTCTTAGTATCTTTTCAAATGTTATCCTCCAACTTCCTTTCATAATTCATCTTTTCTTTCCTAATGACCTTCTTAGTTTCTCTCTGCAGGTTTTTAAAAGCTTCCCAGTCTTCTGTTTTCCCACTAATGTTTGCTTCTTTGTACACCGCCCCTTTTGCTTTTATTTTAGCCTTCACCTCTCTCGTTATCCACATCTGTGCCTTTTTTCCATTCAAAAACTTTTTTCTTGGAATATATCTATCCTGCATTTTCCTTATTTCCTGTAGAAATTCCTTCATGACAACAACCTTGCCCTCAATGTTAAAAAAAACAAAAGAGCTGGTCATTGACTTCAGGAAAGGGGGTGGTGTAGATGCACCTGTCTACATCAATGATGCTGAGGTCAAGAGGGTTGAGAGCTTTGAGTTCCCGGGAGTGAACATCACCAACAACCTGTCCTGGTCAAATCACGTAGAAGCCATGGCCAAGACAGCTCACCAGCTCCTCTACTTCCTTAGGAGGCTAAAGAAATTTGGTTTGTCCCCTTTGACTCTCACCAACTTTTACAGATGCACCATAAAAACCATCCTATCTGGATGTATCATGGCTTGGTATGGCAACTGCTCTGCCCAGGACCGCAAGAAACTGCAGAGAGTTGTGGACACAGCCCAGCACATTACAGACACCAGCCTCCCCTCCTTGGTCTTTACCTCTCGCTGCCTTGGTGAAGCAGCCAGCATAATCATAGACCCCACCCACCCAGGACATTCTCTCTTCTCTCCTCTCCCATCGGGTAGAAGATACAAGAGCCTGAGGGCACGTACCACCAGACTTAAGGACAGCTTCTACCCCACTGTGATAAGACTATTGAACAGTTCCCTTATACAATGAGATGGACTATGACCTCACGATCTACCTTGCTGTAACCTCGCACCTTATTGCACTGCACTTTCTCTGTAGATCTGACACGTTGCTCTGTACTGTTATTGTTTTTACCTGTACTACATCAATGCACTCTGTACTGACGCAATGTAACTGCACTGTGTAATGAATTGATCTGTACGATCTGTTTGTAAGACAAGCTTTTCATTGTACTTCGGTCCAAGTGACAATAATAAACCAATACCAATAGCAATTTTCTTCTTTCAGTGAGTGGTTCGTGTCTGGAATGTACTGCCAGGATTGTGCTATTAAATGGGAGCCCTTAAAGGAAATGATTTACAGTGTTGTCGAGAAAGGACAGGGGATTGGTCTGAGTCGATTGAACTTACATGGAGCCGGTGTGCGCCAGCTGGCCGGATGGCGTTGTCCCAAACTTTTATCCTTAATACCCCACCTGTTCACCCATGTTCATTCGAGAGGTCGTGACGCTGACTGGAAATGTGGGCATTGTTCAAGGGTAGACTTGACTCTTTAAATTCCCCTCATAATGAACGCACATGGGATCACAAAGGGCAATCAAGAAAGTCCAAGAAGTTGCATTAACCGCCCCGGTTGTTCGCAGGGGAGCGCCGTCTCTCCCTCTCCTCATATCCACCTCTCCCCCCGTTGCTGGAATCCCGGGAGAATTCTTTCCTCCAATTGACAGTCAAGAAGTCTGAAACCAGGGTGCGCTGATTTCAGGTAATTGTTACGATTAGAGAGGGACTCAGGAAGAACCTCTCACTCAGCGAGTGGGCGAGTCTGGAACTCACTGCTTGAAGTGACGGGAGTCGCAGAAATTCTGAACGCATTCAACAATCCCAACGATTCCCAACTGGAATCCCAACGGAATTTCAGAATCAGTAGTTGGGACGAAATCAATACTACCCCACGCCTCCCCCCCCCCCACCCCCCGTACCCCCGTCCACCATTCCCATCCCCACCGCCCGTTTCCACGTTCACCATTCAGACAGTTTCCTGGGGATTTAATTGGAGAAGAACGGTCTCTCTGATGATACTAAACGTACCCTCTCTCATCCCTGAAATCTCAGCTTTAAGTTCAGCGAGTTGTTTGCTGGTCTTCTCAAAGTTTCCTGCAACTGAAGAGAGGCAACAGTTTAGATTGTGGGGCCCCATTTCTCAATGAATTTAACCCGAATCCGACACTCCTGGCTCCTTCTCTCGTCCACCTGAAGTCCACAGCTTGTGCAGATTTGAGGACCTGGACAATTGCAATCATTGCGCCCTTGTTCAAAATAACGTGTGGGGATAAACCCAGTAAATACGAACAATCATTGGGACGGTATTCCAAGAGCCATGATCTCGGGCTGCAAGTTGGGATGAGGCTGGATAACGCTCTTACCACTATTGCGGACACATTGGACAGAATGTACTCGCTCTTTATTGTGAAGTTTCTGTGGAGACTGTGATCTGTGTTACCAACAGAAAGTCAGCCCCCCTTCCCCACTGCCACACTCCGCCATCCTCTGCTGAGATTACTGTAACTCTACCCACAGGCACCACATACAACGTGTGGCGGAACGACGTCTGACAAATCCCTTCCCCTACCACCTGGGCCACGGCTCCCCCCACCGCCCCCCCCCCCCACCCCACCGACATGGCAGCATGACTGGAAGATCAATAAAAGGGCTGCAAACAAGTGTTTGGATTAATAGGCGTCACTCACCTGGAGAAGGTCTGGAAGCGGATTCCTAAGGGGCAGAGCTGGTTCGCGTTATCTGCTACTCTCTTTTAAGATTATTCCTTTAATTTTGGCAGAGAGCACAGTCGACAGTTACTGCCGGATCAGAAGGAGGATTTGAGCAGTAAAGTGACCAGTGCAGTTTCACACTGGGAGCGGTGAGACAAGGGAAATCAGAAAATGAACAAATATGTTGGAGAAATGATCGTGGTTGAGCAGAAATTCGGATCTGTTACTCTGGAGAAAATGTTTGTGAAGTTTTGAATCGCCAGGTACTCAGCTTAATCCTAGGTTTCCTTTGACATTATCCCGCCGTCTGCACGGAATACTTTATAACAAACCACTATTCTTCACCACCACTGAATAAATGTCTTTACTCCATGTTGATGTTTACTGATTCATGCACAATCCACAATCAGCTTTTAACATTGAAAAAATACATATGCTGGAAATTTGAGGTGAAACCCGAGTATGTTGCAAAAACGCAGCGTCTGCGAGACGAGAAAAGTATCTTGGTTTTCCAACATTAGCAACAGAGCACACAAAGCAGTTTTAGCGTGCACTTAATAGTTGCGTTATTTAACCCCATCATAGAAATGCTGTGTACTTCATCTATTGTCCCCTCCCATCTTGGCTGCTACCAAGACGAATTTATTTCCTCTCTTTCTCAGTTTTGATGTGGGATCTTCGACCTGAAACGTTAACTGCTTCTCTGTCCACAGATGCTGTACAACCTGCTGAATGGTCCCAACATTTTAAGTCTTTATTTTAGAACTGATATTGCAGAACAAGATTCTACGTTTAAACTTACTCAGCGTAACTGTAATCGCGAGATTCAGAACCAACAGCAGGATGCCGAGAACCAAGAAAGTGTAGATTACCAGGGGTGAGAGATTTCTTCGGACAGGCTCCGCTGGTCGGACTCTATGTTCTGCAAAGTACAAGTGAAAGTCATCACTGAAAGTACGAAAGGGAATAATCCAGCGAAACAGACTCTAAACCTTTCCTCGTTCAAGACCTGGCGAAGGTGCAGAGGCGCCAAGTGCTGTTGACAACAGCGGAATTTTGAACTATCCAAAACCACATATCTTTGTTTTAAGAACCTTTAGCCAGAGCAGGTTAGATTTCGAACTGAGAAGGACGTGGATCTGTTGCAAGTTACATACAACCGACCCAATGTGTCAGTCGCTCAGGTGAGCTCAAGGTTGACGGAACAAAGCGCACGCCCTCATATCTTTCCTTTCTCATCAACATTTTCCCATCCCTTCTCCAGCCACTTTTGCTAACGTATCGGAAAGTTACTGAAAGGTCCAGCTTGTTCACTGGAACTTGAAAACTACGATAAACATTAATTCAGTGATGAAATCTGGCTTCAGCTTTTCCGGCTGAAATCGGTCTCCACCCTGTTTATCGTGCGAAGCTCACTGATATTTTCATAATCGTCCGTTAGCTCCATGTTCTCAGCTGGAAGATCTCCCTGACTTTAAGGAACTTGTTAGAGGGAGTTAGAGATATGTAGCTTCTGGTCTCACACCGTTCCTCATGCTGTACTTTCAGTATTCCGTGGTAGACCTCACAACTCGAAACTTGTTTTGCTGAAATTAATGAAATGCAATAACTTCTGCTTTTAGATAGAGACATAGAGTCGTATAGCACGGAAACAGGCCCTTCGGCCCGACTGGTCCATGCCGATGAGGATGCCCAACCAATCTAGTCCCATTTGTCAGCGTTTGGCCCATAACCTTCTGAATCTTTCCTGTCCGTGTGTTTTAAGTGGTAATGCCCTGGGCCGGAGAGTCAGAGTGGTCAGTCAGTTAAACCCACCCTAAACGTGTTCTCAGACTGAGGGATTTCATGCAGACCTCTGTGAACGTGTGTGCGCAACCACTATTTGTAGGACCCCAGGTGAAAAGTTACATTAAGAAGGGACCCAGCGGCTCGCCCTTTAATACTGTACCACTATCTTTAAGGTGCTTTTGGTGCCTTTGGATGGGAATCGCTGCACCTACACTCAGGTAGCCAGAGATCTTTAAGACAGAACAATCATTGTCACGGGGTCTGTACCCATCCCTCTATCTCCAGCGACCGGAGTGGAGTTCCTTTACATTCTCTGGGATGTCAATGATACATATTGCAGTACATATTAGGCTTTCCAACATTAGCAACAGAAGTACATGGACAAAGTAGTTTTAGCGTGCACTTAATAGTTGCGTTATTTAACCCCATCATAGAAATGCTGTGTACTTCATCTATTGTCCCCTCCCATCTTGGCTGCTACCAAGACGAATTTATTTCCTCTCTTTCTCAGTTTTGATGTGGGATCTTCGACCTGAAACGTTAACTGCTTCTCTGTCTACAGATGCTGTACAACCTGCTGAATGGTCCCAACATTTTAAGTCTTTATTTTAGAACTGATATTGCAGAACAAGATTCTACGTTTAAACTTACTCAGCGTAACTGTAATCGCGAGATTCAGAACCAACAGCAGGATGCCGAGAACCAAGAAAGTGTAGATTACCAGGGGTGAGAGATTTCTTCGGACAGGCTCCGCTGGTCGGACTCTATGTTCTGCAAAGTACAAGTGAAAGTCATCACTGAAAGTACGAAAGGGAATAATCCAGCGAAACAGACTCTAAACCTTTCCTCGTTCAAGACCTGGCGAAGGTGCAGAGGCGCCAAGTGCTGTTGACAACAGCGGAATTTTGAACTATCCAAAACCACAAATCTTTGTTTTAAGAACCTTTAGCCAGAGCAGGTTAGATTTCGAACTGAGAAGGACGTGGATCTGTTGCAAGTTACATACAACCGACCCAATGTGTCAGTCGCTCAGGTGAGCTCAAGGTTGACGGAACAAAGCGCACGCCCTCATATCTTTCCTTTCTCATCAACATATTCCCATCCCTTCTCCAGCCTCCTTTGCTAACGTATCGGAAAGTTACTGAAAGTTCCAGCTTGTTCACTGGAACTTGAAAACTACGATAAACATTAATTCAGTGATGAAATCTGGCTTCAGCTTTTCCGGCTGAAATCGGTCTCCACCCTGTTTATCGTGCGAAAGTCACTGATATTTTCATAATCGTCCGTTAGCTCAGTTCTCAGCGGGAAGATCTCCTTGACTTTGAGGAACTTGTTAGAGGGAGTTAGAGATATGTAGCTTCTGGTCTCATACCGTTCCTCATGCTGTACTTTCAGTATTCCGTGGTAGACCTCACAACTCGAAACTTGTTTTGCCGAATTTAATGAAATGCAATAACTTCTGCCTTTAGATAGCGACATAGAGTCGGACCGCACGGAAACAGGCCCTTCGGCCCGACTGGTCCATGCCGATGAGGATGCCCAACCAATCTAGTCCCATTTGCCAGCGTTTGGCCCATAACCTTCTGAATCTTTCCTGTCCGTGTGGTTCAAGTGGTAATGCCCTGGGCCGGAGAGTCCGAGTGATCAGTCAGTCTGCTCCGGGCGTATAAACTAGATTATCAGGGGGAGGGGAACCAGAGTGAGCAGATAGTGAGCTGGAGGAGGATAAAGGTCATGCGTGGACTGCAGGTATCGACAGAAATCAATGGGTTGTACATAATAGAAATATTCTCAGTTGCAACTATTTCAATGCAAGGAGTACTGTAGGTAAGGCAGATGAGTTTAGGGCTTGGATTGGCACGTAGGATTACGACATTCTTGCTGTAGTGAGACTTGGTTGCAGGAGGGGCGGGACTGGCAGCTTAATGTTCCGGGGTTCCGTTGTTTCAGATGTGATAGAGGGGGAGGGATGAAAGGGGAGGAGTGGTGTTACACTCAGGGAAAATATCACAGCTGTGTGTAGACAGGACAGCCCGGAAGGCTCGTCTATAGAGGCCATATGGGTGGAACTGAGGAACGGGAAGTGTGTGACCACACTAATAGGGTTGTATTATAGACCGCCCAATAGTCAGAGAGAATTGGAGGAGCAAATCTGCAGAGAGATAGCAGACCGATGTAAGAAACAGGAAGTTGTAATAGCAGGGGTTTTTAACTTTCCACATATTGCTTGTACTCCCACACTGTGGAAGTGCTGGATGATTTGGAATTTGTCAAATGTGTTCAGGAAAGTTTTCTAAATCAATATATAGAGGTACCAACGAGAGAGAATGCAATACTTGATCTCCTATTAGGGAACCAGTCAGGTCAGGTGACAGAAGTATGTGTAGGTGAACATTTTGGGTTCAGTGACATAATGTCATTAGTTTCAAGTTAATTATGGATAAAGTTAGGTCTGGTCCTCAAGTTCAGGTTCTAAATTGAAGAAAGGCCAATTTTGTGGAAATGAGAAAGGATCTAGGAAGAGTGGATTGGGATAAGTTGTTTTCTGGCAAGGATGTGTTCAGTAAGTGAATTCAAAGGCGAAATTTTGAGAGTGTAGTTTGCATCTTCCTGCCAGGATTAAAGGGAAAGTTAACAAGCATAGGGAACCTTGGTTTTCAAGGGATATTGGCGATCTGGTGAAGAAAAAGAGAGAGGTGTATGGCAGGTATAGGCAACTAGGACCAAATGAGGTACTTGAAAAGTAAAGAAAATGTAAGAAAATTCTAAAAAAGGAAATCAGGAAGGCAAAAAATGGCATGAGGTTGCTTTGGCGGATAATGTGAAGGTAAACTTGAGGGGTTTCTATAAGTATATTAAGAGTAAAAGGATAGTAAGGGACAAAATTGGTCCCCTAGATGATCAGAGCAGTCTTCAATGTGTGGAGCCTCAGGAGATGGGGGAGATCTTAAACAGTTTTTTTTTTGCATCAGTATTTACTCAGGAAACTGGCATAGAGGATATGGAAGGAAGGGAAACAAGCACTAGTGTCATGGAACATATAGAGATTAAGCAGAAGGAGGTGCTTGCTGCCATACAGTGAACAAAGGTAGATAAATCCCCCAGACCTGATAAGATATATCCTCGGACCTTGAGAGAAACTAGTGTACAAATTTCAGGGGCCCTGGCAGATATATTTAAAATGTCCTTAGCCACGGGTGCGGTGCTGGAGGACTGGAGGGTAGCTCATGTTGTTCCATTGTTTAAAAAAGGCTCTAAAAGTAAACCAGGTAATTACAGGCCAATGAACCTGACATCAGTAGTAGGTAAATTATTGGAAGGTGTTCTGAGAGATTGGGAGTACAAGTATTTGGATAGCCAAGGGCTGATTAAGGATAGTCAACATGGCTTTGTGCGTGGTCCATCGTGTTTAAAGAATCTTGTAGAGCTTTTTGAAGAAGTTACCCATTAAGTAGATGAAGGAAAGGCTGTGGATGTTGTCTACATGGACTTTAGTAAGGCCGTTGACAAGGTCCCACATGGGAGGTTAGTTCAGAAGGATCAGACACTAGGTATCCATGGAGAGGTTGTAAACTGGATTCGAAATTGGCTGTGTAGGAGAAGACAGAGAGTGGTAGTGGATGATTGTTTCTCAGACTGGAATCCTATGACGAGTGGTGTGCCTCAGGGATCCTGTGCTGGGGCTATCGTTGTTTGTTGTCTATATCAATGACCTAGATGATAATGTGGTAAATTGGATCAGCAAGTTTGCTGATGACACTAAGATTGGAGGCGTTGTGGACAGCGAGGAAGGTTTTCGAAGCTTGCACAGCCTGGGACAGAGAGTTTAGTGAAATGGCACATAGTTGCCAGGCAAATGGGGAGATGGATACATGTGAGTTGAGAGACCAGAGAAGCAAGAGTAAGGGATAGGAATTTAGACCGAGACTTTTAACGAATATTTCTCCTCAGTGTTCACTGAGGAAAAGTCATGGTTGCTCAAGAGATCAGGGAAACATGGAATTATCTTGGAGGACAGTCATATTACCATGGAGGAGGTATTTGTAGCCTTACAGCACATTAAGCTGGATAAATCCACACGGCCTGACCGAGTGCATCCTCAGACTTTGTGCGAGGCCAGAAAAGAAATTGTGGAAGTCCTTGTGGAGATATTTGGTTCATGGTTAGCTGCTGGTGTATTTCCTGAAGACTGGAAGGTGCCTAATGTTTTTCCGTTGTTTAAGACGGGTAACAAGGACAAGCCAGGGAACATCAGGCCGGTAGTCTTATAACAATCATGGGGAAGTTACTGGAGGGTATTCTAATGGACAAGATCTTCCTGCATTTGGATAGACAGAGTCTGATTTGGAGGAATCAGCATGGCTTTGTGCATGGAAAGTCGTGCTTGACGAACATTTTAGAGTTTTTTAAAGCTGCAACCAAAAGGTAGATGAGCGAAGGGTAGTGGATGTTGTCTATTTGGACTTTAGTAAGGCCTTCAACAAGGTCCCTCATGATAGGCTAGTCTGGAAGGTTAGGTCCCAGGGAATCCAGGAAGAGTGGATTAGCTGAATTCAAAATTCACTCGGAAGTAGGAAGCAGAGGGTGTTGGTTAAAGGTTGTTTCTCGGAATGGAGGCCAATGACTCGTGGTGTGCCGCAGGAGTCGGTGTTGGACCCTTGTTATTTGTTGTTTATATAAATGATTTGGATGCTGATGCACAAGATTTGATTAGTAAGTTTGTGGTTGACACGAAATTAGGAGGTGTTGTTGATAAGGAAGAAGGTAATTGTGGATCACACGGGGATCTTGATCAGGGAGGAAAGTGGGCCGAGGAGTGGCAAACGGATTTCAATATCTGTAAGTGTGAGGTGATGCATTTTGGAAGGTCAAACCAGCGTAGGACTCGTACTATTAATGGTAGGTCACCAGGGAGTGTAATGCAACAGAGGGACCTAGGAGTGCAAGTGCATAGTTCGTTGAAACCGGTGTCACAGGTAGACAGGGTGGTGAAAAAGGCGTTTATCACGCTGGTTTTCATCAGTCAGGGTACTGAGTATAGGAGTTGGGACATTATGCTGCAGTTGTATTAGTCATTTGTGAAGCCGCACTTGGAGTACTGTGTACAGTTTTGGTCATCCTGTTATAGGAAAGATGTGGTTAAACTGGAAAGTCTGAAGAAAAGATTTACGAGGATGCTGCCAGGACTAGAGGGTCTGAGTTATGGGGAGAGGTTGGCCAGGTTCTTTACTCCTTGGAACGTAGGAGGGAGCAACCTCATAGAAATGTTTAAAATTACTAGAGGCACAGATAAGGTGGATGGTAACTGTCTTTTCCCTAGAGTAGGGGAGTCCAAAACGAGGGGGTATCCATTTAAGGTGAGAGGTGAAAGATTTAAAAGGAATCCGAGGGGCAGATTTTTCACCCAGAGGATGATGAGTATATGGAACAAGCTGCCAGAGGAAGTGGTTGAGGCAGGTTCAGTAGTATTATTTGAGAGACATTTGGGCAGGTACATAAATGGCGGGGCTTGGATGGATATTGGCGAGACGCACGAAATTAGGACTTGATGGGTGGGCAACATGGTTGGTATGGTCTCGTTGGGCTGAAGGGCCTGTATCCGTGCTGTATTGCTCTATGACTCAATGACTCAGTGGAGCAGCGCTGAAGGGAGTGGATGGGCAGAAAGATCCATGGCCCAATGTACAATGTTCGGGCAAATTTGTGCAAAGACGTAGGTGAGACCGCACTTTGAATACAGTGTACCGTTTTGGTCTCCCTTAAGGGAAAGACATCATTAAACTGGGAAGAGTCCAGAGAAGATGTAGCAGATGTTATGAGGAGAGTTTGGCAGGGTAGGATTTTATTCCTTGGAGGGAAGTAGATTGAGGGATAACCTTATAGAGGTGAATAAAATCATTAGGGGAATAGACAGGGTGAATGCTCATCGTCCTTTTCTCAGGGAAGGGGAGCTAAACACTAGCGGACAGAGGTTTAAGGTGCGGTGAGAAAGATTTAAAAAGGTGCTGAGAGGCAACTTCTTTGCGCAGAGAGTGGTGCATAGCTGCCAGAGAAAGTAGTTGAGAGTGGTTAACAACATTCAAAAGACAATTGGATAAGTACTTGGAGAGGAGGGCTTTAGAGGGATATGAGACAAACATGGCAAAATGGGACTAGCTTGGTGGGCACCATGGTCGGCATGGACGAATTGGGCCGAAGGGAAGAGCGGGGATAAGGCCAAACCTGTGTTGATCTGCAGAAATCCAGTTATTCGTCGATGAAGGGGTTTGTTTTTGTGTATTCCTGCCCTTCAGCCAATGGTTGAATGTCTGGTGTGGGTGGTAAAAATGAAACACGTCAGTGTCTGTGAACAAGCTGGCAGCCGCTTCTGGTACCGGCAGAAACACACAAATCCACACAGGGTGATGAAGCCCACTGGATAATGATAGAGGGTAGGCTGCTGCTATTAAATGTTTAACCACCAGTCGTTAGTGGAACCTCCGGCAGCGCGTGCATTAGAAATAATCCTTTCCTGAATTATCGAACTCTCCATTCATTATGCTCCAACCCTATTTCCTCCCTCAGGTTCTGGGCGAGCGATCAACCCGATGGTGATGAGAATCAGGATGAAGACTGTTCTGTGGCGTCTGAAGATGGATCTTGGCACAATTGGCCCTGCAGTTCAAAGATTCTCCAATCTGTGATAAACCAGCAGAGTAACACATCCGTCACGTTACAGTCAGGGCAAACGAGGAAGCGAATTTACTTGTAATGTCCCGCATCTGCATCCCGGGTGAGCAACCCTGAGCTGGGATTGGTGGGGTGGATTGTGGCCAGAGCTCTTCCTCCCTCCCACTCCCCACTGAAACTTCCCTAAAGCTCAGAGCACACGATCAGTTTTGCTCCTTTATGCTAAACCAGCAGTGCAAAGACCCACAAGGGGAATATTCACATTGTCCTTCCCTGTGGGACGCAATACAGTTTTCCGGAATGTTGCAAAGTGCCCGTATAGTATGTGTTCATCAGTGCTTTCTGATCCCTCACATCTCTCCAGCTCCGGCCCTTGGCAACAAAACTGCTCTGGGAGTCTCAAACCTGCAGCGCTGTTTGGAATCAGTGATGTGTGTCGCCGTCGTTTTGTCAAAGAATGGTTTGTGTACAGTTTCCGCCCCGTTCACACTCAGAGCACCGACGGAAAGGCCAGTGGACCTGGTTCCACCCACATCAGGCCTGGTCAGAGTGCCTCATGCTCTCCTCTCCCTGTCGACTGGTTCCACTTCCTCTTTATACCAGGCTAGAAGGTTCATGTAAAACGGACTTACTTTCTCAGAACTTATGTAACTTTAACTGCAGAGGCCCCCTTTGATCCATCGAGCGTTTAGCAAATTCGGCCGTATTTCATCTCACACGAGATAGCCATTTGTCGACGCCATGTTGCAATTCATTTCTGCATGGCAGGACCCTACAAATAGCGTTTAAATCACGAATCTCACTCTTTCCCAAGGCATCATTTCCCTCAACATTTACCCGACATGTGCATGTTTGGGACTGCTTGCCGTCTTTACAATTTATCAGTCATTCTTTTACTGACCTCCTCTGACATTCCTTCGTGTTTCTGCATGTAAAAGTTCCATGTCCAGTCTTTTCTCCATTTCCAGTTTTAAATATCATTCAGGTGTACTTTTGATATATCAAAATTAAAACGATTCCCCACGCATGTGTTAATTTGTACACTTATACCACAGTTCCAGATATCATTCTACCAACTGGTTTCCGCAAATACTTTAACGTCCTTCCCAATGGGGGTGAGAGCGGAGGTGCGGGAAACTGCAGAGATACCAGTGTGAGTTCTCTCGACCACGGTCGGGGAAAGCCCCGGATAGAAAAGAAATTGGACCTCGGATGTCCTGGGGTGGAAAGCCTCATCATGGGACCAGATGCAGAAGAGGTTGAGAAATTGAGAAAAAGGGATCGTGTCCTTGCAAGAGACAGGGCGGGAGGAACTGTAATCGAGGTATCTGTGGGCGTCAGTGGGTTTGCAGAAGATGTCGGTGGATAAGAAATCTCCTGAGATGGAGATGGAAAGACTGAGGAAGGAGAGAGAGGTGTCAGTTAGTCCAAGTGAATTGAGAGCAGGGTGGAAACTTGTGGCGAAATCTATGAAACTGTCGAGTTCTGCACGGGTACAAGAGACGAAATTTACGTGAGGTATGATTTCCCATGAAGAAAGCCATGCTGACTGCCCCTTATCGGTCTCCGTCTTTCCGAATGTCCGGAGAACCTATCCCTTAGAATCCCCCCCCCCCCCCCAGTAACTTCCCTACTACTGAACATGAAACATCGAACATAGAATAGTGCAGCACAGGAACAGGTCGTACAGCCCAAGATATCGTGCCAAAGTAATTAAGCCAATTGACAGGTAATCCTTCTGACCGCACAAGGTCCATATACCTCCATTCTTTGCATATTCTTGCGCCTATCTAAGAGCTTCTTATGCACCACCCCGGCAGCGCATTCCAGGCACCCAGCACTGTCTGTGTAAAAAACTTGCCCTGCACATCTTCTTTGAACTTTCCCCATCTAACCTTAAATGCATGCACTCTATAAGACCTTTCAACCCTTGGAAAAGATACCAACGGTCTCCTCTATCTATGCCTCTCATATTTTCTTAAACTTCTATCAGGTCTCCCCTCAGCTTCCTCTGTTCCAGGGTAAATAACCTAAGTTTGTCCAACCTCTTGTTATAGCAGATTCCCTATAATCTAGGCAGAATCCTGGTGAACCTCTTTTGAACCTGCTCCATAGTCTCCACATCTTTCCAATAATGGGGCAACCAGAATTGAACGCAATAAGGCAGCTGCGGTCTAACCAGAATTTTACGATGTTAAAACATAACTTGCCGACTATTGAACTCAATGCCTCGACTGGTAAAGGTAGGCACGCCATACGCCTTCTTTATGACCCTATCGATTTGTGCAGCCACTTTCAGGGAGATATGGAATTGCATCCCAAGGACCCTCGGTACATCAACGCTGCTAAAGGTCCTGCCATTAACAATGCAGTTTTCCTTTACATTTGATTTCCCTTATTGCAACACCTCGCACTTTCCCGGAATAAACTCCATCTGCCATTTCTCCGGCCATACCTGCAACTGATCTATATCCCGGTATATCCTTTTGTAGCCTTCTACACTATTCACAACGCCACCATTTTTGCGTCATCAGAAAACTTACTGACCCACCTATTCACACTTTCATCCTTTCATTGATCACAAACAGCAGATGTCCCAGTACGGATCCCTGTGGAACACGGGCCTCCAGCCAGAATAAGACCGATCAACCATTATCCTCTCTATTCTGTGGGCAAGCTAGTGCTGAATTCAAACAGTCAAGTCGCCGTGGATCCCATGCATCTTAATCTAATCGTTCTAATCTTTTAATTCTATAAAATGGGCTCCTGACCTCACAATCTACCTCGTTATGATCTTGCACCTTATTGCTTACCTGCGCTGAACTTTCTCCGTAGCTGTGACACTTTACTCTGCATTGTGTATTGTTTTACCTTGTGCTACGTCAATGCACTGTATATAGAATTAATCTGTATAAATGGTATACAACACAAGTTGTTGTTTTACTGTACCTCGGTACAAGTCACAATAGTAAATCAATTTCAATTCCAATTCCAGATGAGCCTATCCTGAGGGACCTTGTCGAATGCCTTGCTAAAATCCACGTAGACAACATCCACTGTTCTACCCTCCTTTGTCAACAATGTTGGGCTCAACTGGCCTGCAGTTCTCTAGCTTGTCCTTGAAGCTCTTCTTAAATAAACGCAGAACATTACCCATCCCCTAGACTTCTGCTCTGTCTCCTGTGGCAAAGTGAAATCAATTACCTTTGCCAAGGCCCCTGAAATTTCTTTCATATCTTCCCGGAATGTCTTAGATACCTTTAGTCATGTCTCGGGAATTCATCCACCTTCGTACGCCTTAACACTGCTAGTGCCTCTTCTCTTCTAATGTGCATATATTCCAAGAGCCGGGACATCAACAACGTGAGGGTAAACGCCACCCGTGATTTCAGTTTTGTGCTCTTTATGGGGGGATATTAAAGAGCGAGGCCTGTCATTGGTCTGAGATTCCAGAGCTCCCTTTGTTCAGGGTCTAGGATTTCTGGCCCAATTTTCTGGGTGTCCTCTGCTGTCTGGGTGCCAGGACGGCTTACCTATGAAGTCAGTTCTTCGTGAATGACCAATGCCCACTGGCAGGATCACGACCTTGCTAAAGAAATTACACACAGGCTGAGGCAGTGTCAGGTCAGGAGACATGGTGTTTGGGTGAGCAGTGGCAGGGGGTTGAGGAGGGAAGGGGAAGGCGCCGCTTACACCAAAACCCCTCCACCCAAGGAATACAGCACGGTGTCTGCGATGGGCGTGGATCGCCCGGAACTGCTGGAGAAAACGTTGAACAGAACTTGGATTTTAATTTTATGTTGGCCCACCTAAGGCGTGACAATGTTTACGATCTACATTAACCAAGACACACAACAATTTATTTAGATGCTCAACACATCTCTCTTTTCCTCTCTCTTCTTATGTTTCTCTGGTCTCTCCGCATGACATCTCTTGAACATCGGTATAAAGTAGATCATAGTTGAGGGGAGGGGTGTTCGGAAGCAAAATACACTTGAGCAGATTTTCAGCATGAGCGCAATGGGCAGAGTGACCGCCTCTGAACCAGAAACCTTTGTGATTCTTTGACTAAAACCTTGGTCAGAGAGATCTTTAAAGGACCGTGTCTACCAGGGAGGGAAGCAAAGAGGACGCAAGGTTCAACGAGAGCTCAGAGCCCGGCCAGCTGAAGGCACGGTATAGAGTTATTCACCACGGAAACGGGCCTTCAGCCCAACTCGTTAATGCCGACCAATTTGGCTACCCGAGCTAGTCCCATTTCCCCACGTTTGGCCCACATCCCTCCAAATATTTCCTGTGTATGTACCTGGCCAAATGTCTTTTATACGTTACAGTTGTTCCTGCCTCTACCGCCTCCTTTGTCATGCATAACCGCCGCCGTCTGAGTTTAAAGGTTGGCCCTCAAATCTCTTTTAAATCTTACCCAAATCACTTTAAACCCATGTCATCTAATTTTAGACCCCCGCGCCCTGGGAAATATACTGTCACCCTTCACCTTACCTATGCCACTCATGACTTTATTAATTCACTCCTCAGCCTCCTAAGCACCAGGGAAAATGTCCCAGCCTATACAGTCTGCACCTTTTATAGCTTGATGACATCTTTCCTACACCTAGGCGAGCAGAACTGCACGTAGTATTCTAAGAGCAGTCTCACCAACTTCTCTTGCATCTCTAACATTACGTCCCAAAAATTGTACACGATGTCGCGGCCAGTGAAGGTAAGCGTGCCAAACGTCTTCTTCGAACCCTGTCTACTTGTGTCTACACTTTCAGGGGACTATGTACCTGTACCCCGAGGTCCCTCTGTCCTACAGCGCCTTCTGGGGCTCGATCATTAAATTTGTAAGACCTGCCATAATTTAACTTGCCAAAGTACAACTAATCACACACGTCCAAGTTAAATTTCTTTTTCCTTTCTCTGGTCCATTTTCCAAGTTGGTCCAGATCCTCTTATAAACTTAGATAACCCTCTTCACTCTCCACTACACCAACAATTTTGGGGTCATCTGCAATCTTACTAAATATGTTAACAATATTGTTATTCAAATTGGCAATATGGATGAGAAACAACAGTGAACCCAGTACCAATCCACATGCTGAGAGATCCTCTCTTTCAGAGTCCCCTGCAGTAACGTCCCCACCTCCGATGTTGGGCTGACTGGCCTGTAGCTTCTGGGCTTGTCCTTGGAGCCTTTCTTGAATAAAGTCACAACATTAGCCACATTCCAATCTTCCAGTACCTCACCCGATAAAGATATTTCTAACAGGATACCTGGAATTTCCTCCCCGACTTTCCACAATGTCCGAGGATATACTTGGGCAGGCCCCTTAATATGTAGGTTGTCCACCTTAATATGCTTTAAGACCGCCAGCAGTTCCTCTTTTGTAATGTGGATGTGCTCCAAGACATCATTATTCATATCCCTCGATTCTTTTGCTTCCATGACCTTCTCCACAGTATATACAGATGAGACGTACCCATTTAATACCCCACCATCTCCTGTGGTCCCATACATAAACGACCAATTGATACATAACGGGAACTTTTCTCTCCCTCGTTACCCATTTGCTCTTAATATACATGTAGAATCTCTCAGGATTCAACTATACCTTATCTGCCAAAGTTTTCTCCTGTTCTCCTTTTGCCCTCCTGATTTCCCTCTGAAATAAACTCCTAAATCTCAAGGTATTGGCTTTATCCCAGTTACCTATACCTGCCAAACACCTTTTTCCTGACAAGAGCCTAGATATCCTTTGTTAACTGGGGTTCTCTAACCTTGCCAGCCTTGCCCTTCACTCTAACAGGGACATGCTGTCCCTGAAACCTCCTATCTCACCCTGTAAGAGCTCCCACTTGCCAGTCGTCCCTTTACCCGCAAACAGCTTCAGCCAGTCAAACGCTGCAAGGCCCTGTCCAATACCTTCAAAATGTGCCTTGTTCCAATCTAGGATTCTTGGTCACTTCTTCAAAAAACTCAGTCGGGTGGCAAATCTGTTAGTTTCCGCTGCTTTCGCAATTAAAACAGCGCTCGGACTAGATGCCAGAACTGAAGGATGGCAGAAACCTCCGAGGGCTGTAAGCAGGAGGAACTTATGCAGGACTGAGTGTGTGAGGCCAAAAAAGAGATTGGGTCATGAGGATGGGAACTTTGTAGCTCGGGTCTTGTATGCACAGGAGCCAATACAGTAAGCGCTGGGGTTAGTTGGGGCCGGGAATTTGCTTGAGGTCAATACGAAAGTAGGTTTGATTAGCGAGTTCCCTTTCAGATATGCACTGTGGGGACTTATCATGAGAAAGGTTGTACGTGTGAAATAACGTGTAAATATGTTTCACGTGAAACATCTGTGTGAGAAAAGACTAGCGAGGATCTACAATGCCAAAGCTTTTCCTGACTTGCATATAAATGTCTCTGCAGATCTGCCTCCTGTCCAACTTTTCACCAAATGGAGACGCTTTAATCAATAGCTTTATTTTTTCCTCGACAACTAAACAAACGTGGAATGAAGCTCAAAAATTCTGAGCCTCAATGAACTCCAAGTTCGCGGAGAGGAACAGGTAGGTGACATTTTATCAATAAATGCGACTATATTTCAGTCTCATTTAGGCATATAATCCAATATATTCGTTCATCCTTCGTTGTAAATCAGGAGAAGAATTTGACGGACATCACACTGCTAAAACACTAAAGGCAGGAATAATTATTCTAACCCAAGAGATCGAGGAAAAAATGGATTAACTGAGAGTTGGCATCGTGCAGATGCTGCCCTCTGGAGCTACAATGAGATAGTGCTAGCAGGACGCTTCTCTGCAGGGATGATCCGCCATGCAACATTCAGATCCAGGGAATATTTCATCTGATCCATTACTGCATGACGGACAACAGAGAACACTGAACAGTTTAGCACAGGAAAATGTCCTTCGGCCCACCATGTCTGCGCCGACTGTGATGCGAATTTAAACTGTGGTCCATCTCCCACTATTCCCTGACTGTCAATATGACTGTCTAAATACCAGTTAAATGGCTACAAATTTACTAATCAGCCCACCTACAGTTTCATCCAAATCAGTTTTGTCGCAATCATTGTGGAACACCACTCTCACAGACCGCCAACCAGAATAGCATCCATCTACCACAACCCTGTCTTCTCTGGCCAAGCCAATCTTGAATTTAATGTACCAAGTTTCCACTAATCCAACGTGCCTTAACCTCTTCAACTTCCCTTCTTAATCGGAGGAACAACACTGGCTGTTCTCTAGTCCTCTGGGAACTCGCATATGGCTACAAAGGAGGCAAAGATCTCTGTCAAGCCCACAGCAATCTCCTCTCTTGCTTCCCTCAATAACCTGTGGTAGAACCCATCAGGCTTACGTAACTGCCCCCCTCCCCCCACCCCCACCCCCCACCCCCCTCCCCGCTTTGGACTTGAGTAACCCTATCCTGTTCTTGGCAATCTCCTTTTTCGTAATGAATATAAGAAATTACTTGGCATTCTCATTAAACCTGCTCGCTATTTAGCTTCCTGATTCGCCGTTTAATTTCCCTCCTACTTCGTTTACACCTTGAGATTTACTGCACCTCAAAGGCCCTGACTGACTTCAACTTACAAAAACTTACACACGCTTCCTTTCTCTTTATGACTCAATTTGCAACATCTCTCGACAACATCTACTATTTCTCGTCAACGTTTGCGTCAGCAGCGAAATCAAGCCTGGGTCACACACGAAAACTGCCTGCAGCCACAAGAGACTGCGGATGCAGGCATTTGGAGCAACAACCAATCTACAGGAGAAACTCAGTGGATCAATGTTTCGGGTAGAAGTTGCTCCAGATCACAGCAGCTGCAGTCTCGTGTAACTGCAGTTACTCCAGTTAAATTCTCTTCAAAATACGCCGACTTTGATGACGTTTTCCTTCTTCCAGTCTTGATGGAGGATTTCCACCCGACTCGACAATTTCTTTCCTCGCACAGATGCTGCACGACCCGTTGGATTCCTCCAGCATGAAGTTTGCTGCACGCCTTAGTGCCCTCCGTTTCTTTCTGGAACACAGGCCCGACCAGTTCCCTTCCACCACCACTCTCCTCCGTCTGGCAGAACCTGTGCTTACCCTCAACAACGTATCTTTTGGCTCCTCCCAGCTTTTCTCCAAACCAAAGGTGTAGCCATGGGCACTTGCATGGGCCCCAGCTGAACCTGCCTTTTGGCTGGCTGCGTGGAGCATCCCATGTTCCAAATCTACCCAGGCACCACTCCTCAGCTCTTTCTCCGTTAAATTGACGACCGCACTCGTGCCGTTTCCTTCAGCCGTGCAGAACTCGTTAATTTCATCAACTTCACTTGCAACTTTCAACCGGCCCGCAAATTCATTTGGTCCGTATCCGGAATTCCTATTCCCTTTCTTCGTGTCTATGTCTACATCTCAGATTATCCATCGGCATCGACTGCAAACCCATTGACTCCCGCAGCTACCTTAATCACACCTCCTCCCACCCTGTCACTTGCAAAGGCATTTCTTTTACTCACTTCCGCCGTCTCCACCGCAGCTGGTAAGACCTTCCACTCTAGGATATCCGATATTTCCACCGTTTTCAGAAAACGGAGCGTCCTCTCCCCCTCCCCACCCCCCACACTGTTATCGATAGAGTTCTCGCCCACATCCACTCTCTTTCTCGCAATTCTGCCCTTGCCTCACCCCCAGGCAGAACAGGGATAGAGTTTTCCTTGGTACTCACCAGTCACCGCACCAGGCTGCGCATCCAGCATATCATTCTTCACAAAGTCCGCCAGCTCAAAGGTATCCCAATACCAACCTCATCTTCCCCTCCCCTCCGCTTTCTGCTTTCCACAAGGACCCCTCTTTCTGTTACTGCATGATCTATTCATCCTTCCCCAGCCATAATCCTCCCTCCCCAGGGACTCGTCCCTGTAAACATAAGAGCGGTAACACCTGTCCACCTCCTCTCTTACCACCGGCCAGGGCCCTAAATCCTTCTTCCCAGGCGAGGCAGTCATTAAAATGCAAATCCACCGGCATTATTTATTGCATCGGGTGCTCCCATTGTGGTCTCCTCCACGTCGATGAAACTGCATGCAAACTGGACGACCGCTCATTTTGCCATGGCCGCCTGGATCTCCCATTTGTCAGCCATTTTAATTCCACTCCGCATTCTCAGACTGACCTGTCCATCCTCTGCCTCCTCCACTGCCAGGCTGAGGCTACGCGTAAGCTAGAGGAACAGCAACTTATACTCCACACCGGCAGCCTAGAGTCTGGGGTATGAACTCTGAATTATCCAACTCCCTGCTCCCGCTCCGCCCTTTTTCTCTGTGCTGCGAATCCTTCTGGCCCCTATCAACACGATTCTTTCCCCCACCATCTCTACCTGTCCATTACCCACACATTCCTCCCACTAGTTCCGCTTCACCACTGCTACATTCTGGCCTCCCCCTCCCTTTATTCCATGCTTCACCTTCTTCACCTGTCATATCCCATCATTTTCAGCGCTTTGTCAATTCCATCTCTCACCTCCCAACCTCTGACTCTATTCCTACGCTCCCGCCCACATCTGCCTGTCACCACACCCCCTTCTCACTTGTATCCGTCTACCACGTGCGAGCTCTTGTTCCACTCCTTCCCTCCACTTTTATACCGGCTATCTCCCCTCTATCCTTCAGTTCAGATGAAGGGTATCGACCTGAGACGTCGAGTGTCCATTACCCTCCACAAATGCTGTCTGACCTGCCGAGTTCATCCATCGTTTTGTGTGTTGCTCCAGATTCCAGCATCTGCAATCCTCCGTGTCTCCGAACGTTTACGATACTCAGCAGTACGGGCAGAATCTGTGGAGAAACAGAGACTGAGACAGAGAATGGTGAAGAGTTGTGTGTTGCAGGGGTCGGTGTTAGGACCTTTGCTATTCATTATTTATTGAAATGATTTGGATGATAATGCTCAAGGCGTAATCAGTAAATTTACGAATGATTTGAATTTAGGAGACGTTGTTGACAGTGAAGAAGGCTATTGTAGATTACAAGGGGATCTCGATCAGTTCGGGAAGTGGGCCGAGGAGTGGCAAATGAATTTCAATACATTATACGTGTGAGGTGATGCATTTTGGAAAGTCAAACCAGCATATGACTTATACTATGAATGGCGGGGTACGAGAGCGTGTAACGGAACAGAGGGACCTGGGTTTACAGGTTCACAGACCGTTTAAAAAGGCATCGCAGGTAGACAGGGTGGTGGAAAAGGCGTTTCAATGCTGTCCTTCATCAGTAAGGGCACTGAGTGTCGAAGTTGAGATATTATCTCGTAGTTGCCTCAGTCGTTGATGAGGCTACACCTGGAATACTGCGTACAATTTTGGCCACCCTGTTATATGAAAGACGTGGTTAAACTGAAAAGAGTGTAGGACTGGAGGACCTGACTGATAAGAAGGGATTGGCCAAGATAGGTCTTCATTTCTTGGAACACAGGAGAATGAGGGGCAACCGTTCAGAAATGTTTAAAATTATGAGAGGGACAGATGATGCAGACGGTAACAGTCTTTTCCCCATGGTAGGGGAGTCAAAAACTAGGGTTTATAGTCAGAGGGTAAAGATTCTAAAGGGACCTGAAGGACAAATCTTTCATGCAGAGGGTGGTGAGTATATAGAATGAGCTACAAGAGAATGTGGTTGAGGCAGGTACAATGGTATCATTGCCCTCCTCTGATCCCAGGGCTGACCTAGCTCAGGGGTTAGAGCTGGGGTCATCCGTGGGATCAAAGGACGGGAGTGGGGTATGGATCTCAGGGAAGGAGAGGGTTTGCTGTTTTTACTTCAGGTGTCTACATCCTCAGTACCTTGCTTTCGTTGTGTTGTAAGTCTTTCTCAGTCCTCCTCGGGGTTTACCCAACCGACTACATTGCGTCTGCAGAAACTTTTTTTCTCTCTCCACCCGTTTAAACTTTCGAATTGCTTTGTGTCATTTCCGTACAACAGCGTCGCATGTGGATGTAGTCTGGAGAAGCGCACTAGGTCAGACTTGGAACTCATATTTCATTGAACCATCGGTGGGACTGACAACCAGGGCAACACGTTTATATCCAGCATAATCCAGACTGTGGTGAGCGGCGGGAGCTGTACTACCCTCTTTATATCTACACTGACAAAGTCTTAACAGGAAATGGAAAGGAATAGCAACAGTAAATATTTCCAGGCAAGGAAGGGGGTGGTGTGTGCAAGCTGAGGGCCAGCGGCGCAGGGCAACGTCAGACAGACTGCACAAAACTCTGAAATAAAAGAGGATAACAGCGGACCAGGAGGACTGCCAGCGAATGTTCCTCACTGTGGGATACAAAACAACACTCACTTGATATTTGAAGCATAATCTGTGCCATCCACCCAGCGCCAGGTCCCGTCTTCCGCAATGTCATGGAGTCTAATTCAATACTCACAATTTCCATTCCGCAGGATACATTACTGTCGGGGAAATAAACAGTGCGTCTTCATGAACAGATTTCCTTCTGTACGTGAAACGACTGAAAATCGTTGGTCCAGCGGTGGTCGGCCTTCAAAGAATCAGGCACTGTGGTTTATTTACCATTCTAAGTGGCGGATTAGAAAAGTTGCGGATGAGTAAAATTGCGGATTTGGTGTTCCGTTGGTATAAAAGGGCCTGCAATTAATAGAAACTGTCCCCAGTCTCTTGTATCATTTGACTGCCCTACCCAATGAGCCAGAAGCCACAGATGTTGCTTTGCGTCCGTCCTTTGAGAATTCTCAGATGTCCTATTCTCCCTTTACACGACCCTGACCTGTGCTAATGTGATGTTGAGGTACAGACAAGCAGTTTTCATGCAACAAACATCTGTTGCAGCAATTCAGCGGGTCGCGCAGCATCTGTGGGGGGAAATTAATTGTCGACGTTTCAGATGGAAATCCTGCATCAGGCCTGGGAGGAGAGATCTATCATCTCTCGATGTCGTTTGTGACACTGTGGCAAAGGCAGCAGAGAAATCCAGCGTTGGCCAAACGTGAAAACAGCTTGGAGCCACAGAAGACTGCAGATGCTGGAATCTGGAGCAACAAACAGTTTGCTGGAGGATCTCACTGGATCGAGCAGCATCTGTGGAAGGAAAGAAACTGTGGACGTTTCGGGTCGAAGTTTCTCTAGATCCAACATCTGCAGTCTCTTGTGTCTCCAGTGTACTACTCCACTGCAAAGTCTCTTCAAGATGTGCCGTTGTCGAGAGACGATGGATATTGACCAGAAATGTTGCAAATTTAGTCAAAAAGAAAAAGGAAGCACGTGTAAGTTTTAGGAAGGTGAAAGCAGGAGAAAAAATAAACAGCGAATCAGAAGGGATAAATAGTGTCATGAAATGTAGTTGGTGAGAAGGATTGAAGAGAATGCCAAGGAGTTAAATAAATAGATGAGAATAAATACATAGCTCGGGAGAAGGTAGAACCACTCAGGAACAAAACAGGGAGATCTATCCCATGTTATTGAGAGAGGCAAGGGAGGATATTGCTGTGGCCTTGACAGGGATCTTTGTATCCTTTTTAGCCACTGGCGAGGTTCCAGAGGACTGGAGAACAGCCAACGTTTTTCCTCTGTTTATGATGGGAAGTTGAGCGAAACCAGTTAATTTGCGGCCAGTGAGCCTTATATCAGAGAGCATTATTAGGGATAGGATTTACTCACATCTGAAAACCATAGGCTTATTATGAGTAGTCCGCATAGCTTTGTGCGGGTAAGGTCGTGTTTTACAAACGATTGAGTTTTATGAGGAGGGTATGAAGAAATTATGTGGGCAGGGCAGTGAATGCTGTATACAATATTGAACCTTGGGAAAGGTTACCCATGGTAGACTGATGCAGAAGATTAAGGCAGATGGGATTCACGGAGACTTGGTAGAATGGATTAAAATTTGTCTTGAGCATAGATGGCAGCGGGTGGTGGTGGAGGGGTGTTATTCTGACTGGGGGACTGTGACAGTGGATTGGTACTGAGAACGCTGCTTGTGATAGAACTGATTTGGATGAACATGTAGGAGGGCTGATTCGTAAATGTGTAGCCGTATAACTGACATTTATGCATCACATTAACAAGCAGGCAATGGAGGGATATGGACCACATGCAGACAGATTGATAGTTTAATTTGGCATCATGGTCAGCACAGACATCGTAGGCAGAAGGGCATTTTCCAGTGCTATTCCGTTCAATGTTCTATGCTGCCTGTCATGCAGTAAATGATCAGACGAAATGGTGCCATTAAAGCTCCGGTTTCCTGCCACATTCCAAAGGCGTACAGGTTAGGAAGTTGTGGGCATGCTATATTGGCGCAGGAAGCATGGCGACATTTGCGGGCTGCCCCCAGAACACTCTACGCAAAAAGATGCATTTCACTGTGTGTTTCGATGTACATGTGACTAATGAAGATATCTTACCTTTTCTTATCTTATAAATGAAATCTTGGAACGAAACTTGGAGTTATCGTCTCTTATTGTAGATTAAATCAGAGTTTCCACGGCAACGCTACAGAACAAATGTAAAACTGTAAAGTTTCTCACAACTCATTGTAACTGCAGTGCCGAGAGTAACAGCGGACAGCAGTATGGAGCGGTCCAAGAGAGTAGAGATGACCTGGGAGGAGAGATCTCCTCTACAGGGTCTGCTGTTCGAACACCACGTTCTGAAAAGTGCAAGTGAAAGCTAGCCTTCAAAACACAAGAGGGAATTGTCGGTAAGTAAAGACTTCGAAGCTTTCCTGGTTTGTATCTGTAGAACGGGCAAAAGTGTCGATTGTTGTTAACACCGGGATCTTTAAATTGCCCAACACACATCTTCTGTATGTAAGAATTTTTACCCACAGCAGGCCTGAGATCTAACCAGGGCATAGAGCGGAGGTGTCTCAAGTTCCGGACAGGTACGCACAATCGATCCAAATGATCGTTCGCTTGACAGCTCAGGTAGAGGGAACAAAGAGCAAGCCCTCATCTCCACCCCGTCCTTCTTGCAGCATATTTACTTGCAAATTCTGCTGATCTGAATGTGGAATGAATTCCAGTTCTTTCACTGAACTGAAACACTACTATAACCCTCCTCCCACTGATGTGAAACTGGCTTCACGTTTCCCGACTGATAGCCATTGCACTCTGTTCATCAGGGTTAAAACAACTGTGATTTTCAGAAGGGTCATTTAGTTCCACGTTCTCAGCTGAGAGATCTTCTTGCTTCGAATTAACTGATGAAAGACGGTTAGAGAGACCAGATTCCGGCCTCCACATTTCCTCGTCCTGTACTTTCAGCTTTCCCTAATAAAGCTCATAAGCTTGTATCTGTTTCGCAGAAGTCCATGAAGTGCAACTACTTTTGCTTCTTGATGCTGGGTCACTGTAGCAATACCCTGAACTGAAGTACACGAGGGGTCAGTCAGACATTCCTGCCCTAAATGTTCTCTCAGCTTGGGGGCATTCGCCTTCGACGTGCAGACATTCAATGTCAACAATATGCCAGAGGAGCCACGTTCTTGTCCCATTAGTCCTCACATCTCCGATGCTCAGGCTGGTGGAATGCTCACTTCTCCTTTCGACGGGAGCTCACTTTCCATAAAGTGAATGAAGTACTTTGTATTTCGCTCTCTGTGGTGTTGATGGTCAATTCTCAGAAACGGCTTTTTATTAATTATTCTTTCGTTCTTTACTGTGTTATATAATTCTATTGTTGAATCCCCAGGCCTTCCTGTTCATTCAAATGCTTCATCTTCCCTCTATCGACTGTGTAATCTGTTGCAGATTAGGTTACTATTGGTGAATGTCCCTTTAAGACATAGCACAGTAGTTTGTGTGTGTGTGTGTGTGTGTGTGTGTGTGTGTGTGTGTGTGTGTGTGTGTGTGTGGCGTGATTACGACAACAAGAGTTAAGGACGTGCTGACGTTTTGGTTCAGTCAGAGTCTCAGAGAGAGAGGGAGAGACACCGTGCCTGCTGGTCTCTGTATCGATGGATGAAAAACAATAACTGTGTCTGTCATTACAATCCACGGATGGATTTTTGGAATAATCCAGTGGAGTCCACATTGTCGTTAACCTGTAGAAGGAAACAGGTACTTGTGCGGACGGCCAAGTCTCGAATGTCTTTCGGGGTGGTAATACTTCGGAACAAAGGAATGGAGATCATCAGTGATTGAGGTGTAGTGTGGGTTCCATCGTGGAACATTTAGATTTCGTAACTTCTCTCTATTGTCTATCTACATTTCCTCTTCAGTCAACGGTGGTTTTGCAAAAGCCTTTGTTTACGTTTCACCCTATGGCTTGCTGAGCTGAACTTTGAGAACGATTCCTGGACTTGGAATTTGGAAATTTGCCACACACACACTTCGAGTTTAGTTTTTGGGGTTAACGTTAAAGATTTAACATTTTTACTTCTAACATTCTAACATCTTTACTTTTATTTTTCTTATTATCATAAGTAGTTACTAATAAAATAGTTTCTAACACTTATACATGACTCGGTCTGTTTCTTTTGTTGCTGGTACGTGACAAAATTGGGGGCTCGCCCGGGATCGATCCAAAGATTGACGCGGGTGGTCTGAAAACGAACTCAAGACTGGTACTAGAGGTCTGGGTTTGAACAAATTGGGGTCTTATTGAACGACTGATTGTGGTCGCTCTGATAAATTTTGTTTTGCTTGGCTTGTTTGTGTGGAAACCAGCAGCAATGGATATTGATGCATTTTTGGAGTCACCAACCCTAGAGGGATTGAAGGTGGTGAAAAAGGATGATTTGGTAAAAATTGCTACAAAGATACACCCTAAAGCAGTCTATGAGAAAAGAAGTTATTCATAAAATCATAGTTGACTATTATTTGGAGTCGGAGGTGTTTGAGGTGAGTGAGTTAATTGAGTTTCCTGAGATTAAACCAGTGATTTCTGATGTGACTTCTCAACCAGAGGAGTTAGAGGACGAAGTGTTAGAACAGTTTTCTAGGAGAGTTCCAGAGATTTCGGAGGCCCAGGTGCAACTAGCAAAGATAGAGGCTGAATGAGAACAAGCGCGAATGATGTATGAGTTGGACACAAAGAAGTTGCAGATCGAGGCTGATCTAGCAATGAAAAGGATGGAGATAGAAACGAGGAAGATGGAGATGGAACAGAGACGAATTGAGTTAGAAATGAAGTAAAGGAGTTCTGTTAGAGCTAGGCCTAAAGGATTAGTCAAGGCCAATAGTCCTGTGCAGCCTGATGTTGTTCCCTGTGACAGCCCTAAACAGGATGAAAGTTATGATGACTTGTCTGAGACTTTTCTGTCTTCACTGGAGGATCAAAATCCTTGCATTGGGCCTGAATATAAAGATTTGTCGCTGTTCAGGAAAGAATTTATAGTGGAGCAGACTAAAGACCCTGAGCTTACTGAATTGAGAGAAAAAGCACTCTCAGGTGATGAGATGGTAGGTTCCCTTGTGTTTTTTTGCAGCCTATTCCTGTCTCTGGTGAACCATGTTCGAAGGTGGTTATGGACTGTGTTAGCCCATTGCCAAAAGATTGGGATCATTTGCCTTTGTTTGCAGTGAGAGAATTAGTACAGGGATCAGGAATCCTTAGGATTTGAACTTGTGTCTGGATATCAAGAAGGAGGAATTTTAGAATTGCTAGGGGAACAATGTGTTAATGAGGTGATGCCTTTGAATTTGTTGGATTATGTTCAGAAACTTAAAAACCGACTGGGAAAGGCTTACCAAATTGAAAGACTTTGCTTTGAGAAAATGGCTGTTAAGGTTGACACTGAAAATTGGAAAGCTGAGACTAATGAAGATTTGGTTAGACAAAGCAATGGAACAACAAGGCTGATAAACAAAACTGAATTGAAAAAACATTGAAACGAAATTGTAACAGTTCCAATTGAAACATGGTCTACCAGTGAAACAATTAATTTTGTTTGATAATTGATAAAATGGAAGTATGAACACGTGATATGTCACATACTCACATGGAAGTCAATCAGCGATGATATTTCCCGATGTTAAATGGGAAAATGTATCTTTGTTAATTTAATATTCTGTAATCGTGTAGTATGATAATTACTGACACATACTTTTACTAACATATGCACGGTTAAAAATGTTTGCTCTTGCAGATCAAAAATTTTTCTTTTAGGTGGGAAGTGTTACAGATTAGGTTACTATTGGTGAATGTCCCTTTAAGACATAGCACAGTAGTTTGTGTGTGTGTGTGAGCGTAGTAGTTTGTGTGTGTGTGTGTGTGTGTGTGTGTGAGAGAGAGAGAGAGAGAGAGAGAGACCCTCCCTGCTGGTCTCTGTATCGATGGATGAAAAACGATAACTGTGTCTGTCATTACAATCCACGTATGGAGTTTTGGAATAATCCAGTTGAGTCCACTTTGTCGTTAACCTGTAGAAGGAAACAGGTATTTGTGTGGACGGCCATGTATCGAATGCCTTTCGGGGTGGCAGATACTTCGGAACAAAGGAATGGAGATCATCAGTGATTGAGGTGTAGTGTGGGTTCCATTGTGGAATATTTGGCTTTCGTAATTTCTCTCTATTTTCTCTCTACATTTCCTCTTCAGTCAACGGTGGTTTTGCAAAAGCCTTTGCTCACGTATCACCTTATGGCTTGCTGAGCTGAACTTTGAGAACTATTGCTGGACTTGGAGTTTGGGAATTTGCCACACACACACTTCGAGTTTAGTTTTTGGGGTTAACGTTTAAGATCTAACATTTTTACTTCTAACATTCTAACATTTTTACTTTTATTTTTCTTATTATCATGAGTAGTTATTAATAAAAGAGTTTCTGACACTTTTATATGACTCGGTGTGTTTCTTTTGTTGCTGGTACGTGACAAATCCAATTCCATGCAATGTAACCGCCATCGCATTGATTGGTTACTCTATTGTAACAAAAATGTCAAACTCTTTCTTCAGTTTTACACCGGATACCATCAACTATGTTCTTCCTTTCTATGGCATCATCAACCCTTCATCGAGAATTAAATCAACTGTGTTTGGTCACGTACTCCGTTGAATGGTTTAATCCCACACTATCCTTCTGTGTTCCATTCATTAGAGCGTGAAATCATATTCCATCGAACGTTCTGTGTTTTATATATGTATGTAATGACAGTTCCTGGTTTGTCTGCTCCATGAAATCAAATTTTATCATTTTATAATGGTGTTACCCTGGATTAAATCCGTTCCATCGAGAGTGTACTCCAATTTGTCTTGTGTGGAACCTCATAGCATTACTTTTTAATCCATTCCATCAAGAAAGTATTTAATTCCCTTGTGCGTTCTCTAATTTCATTGTTTGTACCTTCCCATTCCATGTTTGTGTCCTGCTATCCCATCCATTTTCTCAATTCCATCAATACTGCAGTCCAGAAACTTCACTGGTCATTTCAATTATAACATACCCAATTACACTGAGTATGTAATCCCATTGTACATGCGTACCTTGTTCCAATGAGACTGCTATCCAACTTTATCCATTGGAGACACTATCGACTGCATAATCCTATTCCATTCTGTCATATAAGCAATCTTCTGATTGTGTATTCCTATTCATTGCATTCGCTCAGTTGTGCACTCCCATTCCATTACGTACTTATTGTTTGAAATAGGCTGCTTTGCTAACCGAGAGATATCAGACAATCGAGTGATTCAGTGTGAATTGGAGGAGAACATGTATCTCAGAGGATTACAGGGCTGGAGGATATTACTCCAGCCTTGTCCTGGGGGATGGGGTGGGAGGGGCAGTAATGATTATATGAGCTCCTGCTCTGCAAAGCGGTCGCCCAATCTGCAGTGGAACTGATTTTTTTTTCAAATACCTGACAGAGGGAGGCTATTCAGATCAGTATGTCCGTATTGATGAATTTGTGCATACCTTCCTGTTCTGGATCTGCATTCTTCAAATCACGTCTCTTCCAGTGCACATCTGGTACATTTAAGTGCAGTGATTGGTTTTGTATCTTCCACCGTTTCAGACAGAAAGGTGCAGACTTCACATGGTGAAGAAATATTATCTTCCCCTCCATATTCCCACCACGCTAATACTAAGTCCTTAGGGTTTCAGACCCTTCTGAAAGGAAACATGTACTTCCTAATTAGTATACCTTGTTGCACAGCCCCAGGTACATTATGTCATACTTACTTGGATTACACGGCTTTTGCTACTTTCCTGGCCTACTGATATGCCCATCGAAATCACCCCGCAGCCTAAAGAATGCTTCCTCGCCGTGAAGGGCAAAGGTATCTTTGGCACCATCTCCAGATTCATGATTCACATATATTTGTATCATGCCTCAGAAACTTGATTGGTCACCTCCTCAAAAGCTGAGAAGGATTGACGAGGGCGAGGAGCGGGACGTTGCCAACATGAACTTCTGCGAAGTATTTGACAAGGTTCTGCAGGATAGGCTGGTCTTGAAGGTCACATAACATGAGATCCAGTGTGAACTAGTGCATTGTGAGAGCACATGGCTGTCACGTGACCGTAACAACTGACGTCGCTGGTCGGGGGACAACATTGTTCTTTGGATCGGAAGTGACATCACTGTCAATCAAGGTGCGGCTCCACTCCACCCATCAGGTGTGGGCACAGGGATTGGCTTTGGAGAGGCTCCTTTGTCCTTGAACCTGTCTGACCATTGGCCGTGGTAGGCATCTTTGTCCTTGACCTCCAAACCATTGGCCTGTCTAAATCACCTGGCCAGGCTCCACCCTGCATCCCAGCACGATACAGAGTGTTGCAATCCCCTGGTAAGAATGTGTACCACCATGTGGTTTGGGAGCTTCTTAGTCAGAATCCAGGGAGTGTTGGAGCCAATGCTTGTCTAGGTCAAGGTATTCATGAATTGAATAATTTATCCCTTGATAAGTTGTACCTTGTTTGTTGTGTGTTTGTGAGTGTGAGTGTGTGTGTGTATCTCATCCTCGTTACGATTCCCCCTCACGTTCGCTGTCTCCTGTGTGTGTGTGTGTGTGTGTGTGTGTGTGTGTGTGTGTGTGTGTGTGTGTGAGAGAGTGTGCATCTGCTCCCATTCATTATGTCCCTACATTTTCCTTTGTGATTAAACTACTTTTAGAATCCAAAGCCTGTGTCCAGAGTCCTTCATCTTTAAGAATCAGGGGGTTGTCCAGAGTCCTTCATCTTTTCACACAACAACAAGCTAATTGGATTCAATATTAGCTTGGTTTAAAGAATCAGGGGGTTGTAGTCTAACACTAGAGGGCATAGGTTTAGGGGGAGAGGTGAACAATTAAAAGGGGACCTTAGGCACACGTTTTTTACACACACCGCGCTGGGTATATGGAGAGAGCTACCAGACGGTGGTCGAAGTGCGTTCAGTTACAATAGTGAAAGTACATTCGGATACGGCTAGAAAAGCTTTGGAGCAATAGGCGCTAAATGCAGCCAGAGGGACCAGCTCAGGTAGGCATATTGATCGGTATGGATGAAGTAGGCCAAACGGACTGGGCTATAGATATCTATGATTCTGCTGCCGGATAAGTGGGACGTGCTCAAAATGGATGGATTGTAACGGGACTGGGAAAAGTATACTTGTTCATTAGTGTGTTTGGAGAGAGTTTAACCTAATCTAGAGGTGAATAGGGACGAGCATGTAACAGTAGTATACAGGAATCAATGCAGCAGCGGAGGTGTGACAACGATTGTAAGTTTGTTTATCCTTGCATGCAAACAGAGTGTGGTGAGTGATATTATTGAGATGCAGGTACCAACAGCTGTGTGGAAAATGATGTAAGAGCAAAACCGGAAACATGGCTCAAAAGTACAGGAATGGGCACTTAATATTCTTGAAAGAAAATAGAAGTGGCAGGGCACTATTGATTAAGGAAGATGATCTAGTGATGGAGGAAGCTGACGCCCTTGGAAGGTCAAGGAGATGATCTGATTGGCGAGACGTAAGAAACATGATGGCACTATAATATCACTGGGGCTAGGGGTGGTGACTGGTGGAAGAGTTTGAGAATGGCAGTGAGTATGCCACCACATAGTGAGAGGATTACAGAAGAGCAGATCTTCAGGGAGTGAAGTGCGAAGAACAAGCACGACCAACGCTGCGATTCCTCTGCTGTTGGCGCACTCTCAGTTATTGCACATTTTATCGTGGAGAAATCACAAGGTCAGACGGAGCTGAGCGGCCAAACGGGTGGGTGGGGGGGGGGAGGGGGTGACAGGGGAGAGGGAGGGGGGGGGGGAGAGAGAGGGAGAGAGAGAGAGAGAGAGAGAGAGAGAGAGAGAGAGAGTATATAAAATGCTTCTGTGCTGTAGGAAGGTGACGTCCTTGGTTGGGTAAGGAAGGTCATTGGTTGGTTGCTTGGTTAAAGGTAAGAACAAGAGAGCACTGCCATACTACCTGGGAGTTTTCATGAGTGATGGGCGTGGGTGGGAGTGAGTATGACAATACATAGTGAGAGGGTGATGGACGAGCAAATATGCAAGGGACTAAGAGGAAGTAGCACGCTCTGTCAACACTTCAATTCTTTTGCTAAATGTACATTCTCTGCAACTGAACTTATTTTTGTGGAAATCTCCAAGCTGGGGTAGATCTAATTCCAGTCTCTGGAGAAGACATGTGCCTGGGAGAGCTGCGGATAGCAACACATGGCTACAGGGGGATAAATAAAAGCTGCATTGGAGAAAATGACATGGGACTCACAGGTAAAAGAGTATAGCGAAATATTTAGTTACTGAATTTCTGATTAGCACATTCGCCACGACTTCCTTACTAAATAAACAGACACTTCACAGAGGTCACAATTGAGGAACAAATTCCGAAAGTCCCCTTCCCTGGCTACCAAACTACGATCTCAGTTCCCATTTTTGATCGCAATCCCCCCACCCTGTCCATATACTCAACAATACCAAATCACACAAAGCCACACCCCTCTCTCAAACTGCATTTCCAGTCCAATGCCCCCAACGCGACGTTCAAAAGCCCCATTTTTTCTCCATTCCACTCCTGTTTTATTCTTCCACACCTCTTGCCCCCCTCCCGCAAAGGTCCCATTCCTAACTCATAACCCCCGTCTCTCCAACCCCCTTGCGTCTTCTCTCTTTCCCAAATAACATCACACGTCTTCCACTGTCTTACCCCTCTCCCAGTCTGTCGACGCTACTTCTCCATCATATTGCTCTTCCTCTCTCCCACAGTCCAATCAAATGGCTCCATCCTTGAATCACTGTAAGCTCCACAATTTCTTCCCGGTCTCTGTCTCAGACAATTTCATCAACATCCCTTCTTCCAAATACTCCCTGCCAAAGAGTGGACCTGGGTTTGGGTGGGGTTTTTCATACCGTGAAACTAAAGAGCCAGCTCTCCCAAGCGGTTGTTGCAGGTTACGGGGAATTTATGTTCCATAAGTTACCTGCCTAAGATAGAATACCACGAGCTTGCTTAAAGGAGGGTTAGTGCAGTTTCGGTTCTACATTTTTAACTTCAGCCACAAATCAAACCATGGACTAAAATGCAGATTTGTTTTACCTTGACGTTCACGCAGATGGGAGCACCCTTCTTTGCTGGAGCTCCCACGGGATGATATTGAATACACCAGTCTGGAAATTAGTTCTAGGAGGCGTCAGTCCGAGAGTCTGGGGAACGACCATCAGAGCTGAATAACGGGACATGTCACTGATCGAGAGATACAAATATCGGTCAGTCTGAATTTCACAGTCAAAATTATTCTTCCACTGGGAAAAGTCCATCTGGGCATCCGAGTCTAATATCTTCGTTTCATTGAACATCTGCCTCACTGAAGTAGAAAGAAGGTTTTGACTTCCAAAAGTTATCATGGACCAGATTTTCCTCCATGACCTCACACTCCCACCCTTATCATCTCGGCCACTGCTCTCAGGTCCATGGTGGACGGAGCAAAGAATGGAAGAGCTAGTGGACACTGCTAAAAATGCATAGAACACTGGTCATGCACCAAGGTGGGAAATGCGTACAAGAAATATGTGATTGCAACGGAGAGAGTGTGAGATTCAGAGGACAGTGAGAGGATAGTAAACATGTTTCCTGAAGATTGCGATTGACATCTTCAAAAAAGACAAACAGAGAGTACATTAATTGGCGGTCTGTCAAATTGCGAGGGATCTAAATATATTCGATACTAAGGTGATTTTTCTCGGTAGAGGGGTCAGAGCAAGGGGACATTGGTTGAAAATTAAGTAGTAGAAGGGTGAGAAGCGAGATCCAGAATACCTTCTCACTCAGACGGTAGTGTGTGCCTAGAAGTCCCTGCCTGAAAAGTTCAGAAAGATTGAAATGGTTTGATAGGTACTCCAAGGCATTGGGCCCAGTGCCCAGTGCTGCAAGCAAGGTTTGGACTGTTGACAATTATCGGCTTTCACAGACTTAATGAAGCATTTGAGTAGTCTTCCATCAGAAGTTTTCAGTGGTGACCTGCCTCCTTCAGGTCAGCATCAGATTCCCCGCCCCATGCTTGTCCCCCTCAGTTCCTGATGGACTTCCTCTTACGAGCTCCCGAAAACATTACCCGCCGCAAACTAACAATCTCACTCGCATGTCTTTCTCCAAACACTCCCATCCACAATAGTACTGCGTACAGTTCTGTTGATGACATTACAGGCAATGTGTGATTGAACTTCGAAAACGGTACAAATGAGATTCAGAGGATGTTGACAGTACTGAAAATGTGTTCTCATGAAGATTGGGAATAGTATCTCCAGAAGGGAGGGAGGAGTGTAAATCAAATAGAGGTCTATCAAATTATGAGGCGGCTAAAGAGAGTCAACAGGAGGGTGGGTTCTCTGAGTACAGGAGTCAAAACAAGGGGACATTTGTTGAGACTCAGTAGCTGAAGGGTGAGAAAGCAGATGAGTAAAACCTTCTGGTTTTCTGGAGCTCGCTGTCTGAATAGTTCGGAAAGATGGATGTGTCTTTGATGAGTACTTGAAGCACCAGGAGACAATGCTACATATTGGGATGAAACTTGTTCTTATCGTTTTCTTTCGTAGGCATGATGAACCATTTGTCTCCTTCATTGTAGAGAAATATATCCTTGATCATTGCCTTTGTCAAAGCAACCAACACACCCAAAGACTCCTGCCACGTTCGGCATTCTCTCTCCTCCCCTCCCTTCGGGCAGAAGATACAAAAATGTTAACGAATATGTGAGGCTGAGGTGCAGCTTCTGGACTCATACAGTTCCTCATTCTGTACTTCGGCATTCCGTGTAAAACACACAAACCTAAATCTGAATTCTCTAAAATGTAACCACTTCTGCTTCGTGGTGCTACAGTGGACTGAAGTAAATATCCTCAATGTGAAATGATTAACTGCTGCCCTAAACCTGCACAAAGAATTGAGGAGTTTATGTAGATCTCTTTGGGCATAAGAGTTCCATTCTCGGGAGTAGCTCAGGCGTAAACGTGATCTTCTCTTTACTGAAAGCCGCGCCACCAACTCCAATGCTCAGGGTGATGATACTTTCCTCACCCCCTTGAACGGGAGCCGCTGAAACAACATTCAAGAGGCTGGAAACCATCGAGGTATAACAGTGTGATGGCAGCCTCTACACTGCAGCTGTACCTACACTTCGATCACCAGTGGATTTCCTTTGTTTTCCCTGTGATGTTAATATCAGATGACGTAATACATTCCAAGAATGACATGGCAAGTTTTTTTGGATTAATTTCCAAGTCCTCGCAGTGTCATCCAATTCTACATATGACGTCATTGGTCTTCCTCTGCATTGTCATATTTCATCATCTCTCCCTGGACTGTGAAGTTCCATCCTATCCCATGCCCGTCCGAAGGAAATTGCAGTCCCATTTCATTGATTGTATAAGCCTTCCCATCAAATGTGTAAAATTTCTCATGAATGTTGAATGCCATATCAAAGATCGATCAATTCTATTTGTTTGATCTTGTACGTTTCATCCATAAAGTAATCATTTTAGCGTGGAATCACATTTCATTGCGTTTGTAACTGTACGCCACATCAAATCTCACCTCATCCATGCGTTTTACGTTGTGGTGTCGAGTTTGAAATCCCATTCCAGCGTTTGTATACTGCATTTTATCTTAAATGTAATTGCATTCCCCGCATTGTGTGTTCCAATGAATACATTCGATTATTGCATTCCGTGGATTATATTAGCAATCCTACCCATGGTGTAATCCTAATCCACCGATTTTTAAATCACATTCCATAAATGTGCACGGCATCCCATCTTTTATCCCGTCCCATTCCATCGTTTGTTTTCCATTCCATCAAGAATGTACACTCTAATATATCCAATGTCATTGACGATATATGCTTCTTCAATGCATTTTATATTCCAATCCTTTCCATTCTGTAAACCTTTTCCATCCACAATGGTATTCGATAGCATTGAGTGTGTATAGCGATATGTACACATGTTATTTCGCAGCTCTTGGTCCTTAACCTTCTGTGCTCTGTCGATTTGGATGTTCGTCCAGGTACTTAAATATTGTGAAAGTGCATTGCACCGAAACCCACTCAAGCAGTGTCTTCCAGGTTCAAACACAATCGAGGCGAAAATAATCTTACTTGGATCTGCTCTAAATATTTTACCCTTGTTAGATGCCCTCTAATTTAGACTCTCTGCTGTGAAAAAATGCTTCTTTATGCCTACCCTGTTTATGCTTCTCATAATTTCGCATACTTCAGTGGACTCCCCTCAGATTCCTCTGCTCCGAGGAAAACCAACCCAGCCTCTCCAGTCTCTGTTCATAAGCGAAGCAAAACAAAAGAAAAAAAAACAATCTGCTGGAGGAACTCAGCGGGTCCAGCAGCATCGATGGGGGAAGGGGGACAAGGAATTATCGGAGTTTGGGGTGGAAATCGCACATCGGAACTGAGAGTGGAGAGGGACGATGGCTACGAGAAAGAAGAGAAGATGCGGAGTGAGGCAGAGTTCCGTTGGTTATTGGTTGACCCATGAGAGGTGAAGGATAATGGGAGGCATGTTGATGATATGTGAAGCATCTGGATTTTCTTCTGTCTCCTCATAACTTCCCATAGCTCTTTGTCTGGCAACGTGGTTTTGAATCATGGTTTTGAATCTCTTTTGCGCTCTCTCCGGTGCAATCATTTCTTTCCAATCTGGTGAACAGCAATGTATACAGTATACCTACAACGGACTAAACAATGTTTTATAAATTTATTACATAATTTCACACCCCCTACTTTCTATAGCCCGACTAAATCTATTCTAAATGCACCACTTTTCACTTGTCAGGCTTAAATTCTTTGTTATTGTTCGGCCCAGTTTACTTCTGATCAACATCCTCTTGTAGCATAGGACTATCCTTCTTGTTATCTACAATAACACCAATATAATGATATTATTATGTGTTTCCAATGGGGATCTCTGTGGTTCATCACTGGTGACATGCAGCAAAAACAGAAGTAATTTTCCACCATCGTCCTCTCCCTTTTCTAACCAAGTGAACTTTGAATAAAATTAGGCAAACTGTCTTGGATCCAATGGGCTAGAATATTTTGGACTCGTCATTTATGTGTTGCTTTGTCAAATATCTTACAATAATCCATGTAGACTACATTAATCACACAGACCTCGTCAATATATTCTCTGATCATTTCGAAAAATCAATGGGTCAGATGCGATTTTCTCCTGAAAAAAAACATGTTGATTATCTTTGATGTTCCTAATACTTTTTTCATGAACTTCTTAGCAGTAACTCACGGCTTTCAAAAATTATTATTACTGCTGCCCTTCTGAATAAGGGCTTTACTTTTGTTTTAATGTTATCATCTGGCGCCTCACAGGTGACCAGTGAAGAGTTCAAATAATCTCAGTTAGGGTCTCAGCTATAGCAACATGGGATATGTGTCATTTGGCCCGGGAATTTATTCAATTTTAAACCGGCAAAGCCATGTAATACATATTTTTGATGATGGTATATTCCAGAATCCTCCAACCACAAAGGCCTTCTTCTGAATCATGAAAAATGAGAAGAGTTCACTTAATAGGCGCATACATCCTCTGGCCCCACACGCAGAGTGCCATTTTAGTCCCAGCTGGTGCCCATTTATTCACTGTTTATGCTGTTAACCTTATTGAACTTCAGATAAAAATCTTGCAGCATTTTGATTCTCTTGCCAGCCAGTTATATTTCGCGCCTTCTATTTGTCCTCAGAATTCCATTTGTAATTACCCACGACACATCTATATTTCCGAAAGTAATCTCCTGTTTTAAGTTCTCCAAATCTGCCACAAGCTTCATTTCTTAACTTTCTCCAGCTTACCATTTGCTTTGTCACCAGGGCTCATGGGACATGCTGCATTTATTTTTCACTCTCATAGAAACATGTTGACGCCAAACCCCTACCATTACAGTTTTGAATGATTCTCGCTTGTCACATTTAAACCTGCCTGCATGCAGCTGTTCTCAGTCCAATTTTGTCAGAAACTATCTTCTGATATTGAAATCGGTCTCACCCCCAGTTCAGGGTATTAATTTCTCTGCCATCCTTATCTTTCTTCGGAATTACCTTTGTACTTCAGTCAGTTGATCGAATACTTCTTAATATCGTATGCCCATCCCCATTCTATCAATTGTGTGTTCCCGTTTCATCGACTGTGTAACTCCAATTATCATCTGTGTATTGCAGTCCAACAGTGTTAACACGTGTACTCCCATTCACAATGAGTGCATATACCCATTTCTTCTGTTATATACTCCTATTCAAATCGGAGTATAATACGATTCCAACTAATCTGTCCTTTTTCCGACTCCTGTGAATTCCACTCCATCAGGTCTGGTACAGAATTTAATTGATTATCTATTCCTATTCGTCATTGTGAACTACACTCTATTCAGTGTACAAGATCATTTCATTGGGTATATTCGGTACAAGTAAGCAAAATACACTCCATTGATTGTGCACTCGATTTCAGCTGCTGGCAGCACTCACTGTCACCCGTCTGTGTTGTTTTGCATTGTGTGTGTGCACGTATCGTACTGAATGTATCTATATATGTGCACATCTATGGGTGTGACATGGCAACATAAAATTGCCACCCATCAGTTGTGTAATACATTCCTGCAAGTGTGTATTCCCGTTCCATGGAGAGTGTATTCAATTCAAGTGTGTAATCATATTCCATCGATGGCTTTCTTTATTGAGTATGAGTTTCATTCCATTGAATGTGTCTCCATATTCCATCGAGCGGTTATTTACTGCACGGTTTTTTTTGTAAATAGTGAAAAAGCTTTAGGGAGTCAGATGGTGAGCTACTTCCACAGGACACACAGCCTCTGAACTGCTCTTTCGACACATTATTAACCTGGCTGCTCCAGCTGAAGTTCTGTTCAAAGCTGACACATATAAGCTGATGGGGAACGTGGCCATCGATGCGAGATTGAATGGCAATGGGAGGTTGTTAGGCGGTCTCTTGTTGCTGATGGTAATTGCCTGGTACTTTTGCGGGACGGATGTTCCTTCACCGTTAACAGTACATACCTGAATGTCCTCTCTGTCTTTCTATATGCAGGTAGGCGTGAACATCTTCATTTGCAGAGGAGCTGTGAAAAAAATTAAGCATCGTGGTATCATCGGCGAAAATCTCCACACGAGTCTGTGTGATAGAAGGCAGGTCATTGATGACGCAGATCAGTACGGGCCTTGGACATTGTCCTGTGGAAATCCTGCAGTGATGTCCTGGGGCAGGGCTGATAGACGTCCGACAACAGCAGACAGCTTCCTTTGTGCGAGGTATAACTTCAACAACCGGACGATTTCCCCATGTTGCCCACAGCCTTCAGCTTTGCCAGGATGCTTTAACAGAAGTAGTCAATGATATGCTACATTAATGACAAGTAACACCCAAATCACCTCTTATATTCACTTCTTTGGTCCATTTGTGATTGAGTGTTGCTTGAGACCATCATCATCAACATCACCTTCCATAAATTCATGTCGATTGAGAGTCGACTGCTTGTGTCAATCTAATAGGATACGATTCGGCCTGATTTTTGTACACACCACGTACATCGGCAATTTTAATTTATCGAACAGAATGCACTGCTGTAAATGCACTGAACCAACTTGGCTGGAAGAACAGCTGGTCCTGTTGCGCAGCTCCTCTGTTAGATCATGGATTCATAAAATGGTTACATCACAAAAGGAAGCAATTTCAGCCATCATGTACGCCCGGAAAGCCGTCGGGATCAAAATAGCAATGTGTGTGGAGTCAGAGGATGCATGCGCCTATGAACTTAACATTTTTTATTATTCTTTATTCAGAAGAAGGATGTTGCAGTTGCAAAACTCAGGACGGAGTGAAGTTCTGGAATATACGATCATCAAAAAATATGATGTATTATATGGCTTTGCGATTCTAAAGTTGGATAAATAGCCGAACCCCATAACATATATTCCTGGCTGCTACTGTTGAGACCCCAAAAGTGATTTTTAACTCTTCTCTGCCCACCAGTCCGGTGCCAAATGACTGTAGTAAAGGAAATCCAGTACCTTTTTTTCAAGAAAGGCAGCAGCAATAAGGCAGATAATTATACATCTGTGAGTTCAATGTCACTGGCGGGAGATTAATGAAGAAAAGGTACGTGGTATATGATGAAACTAAAAAAAAAATTACATGGGTTTTTCCGAGAAAGTCCTGTCTGACCCATTGAATTTTCCCAAGTGGCAATAATATCTAATAACGAGGGCAGTGCAGTTAACGTGGATTTCTGTAATGTCCTTGACAAGGTAACACCCGAGAGACCAAAGAGATCTTCAGTGGGATTGCGTAAGCACATACAGACACACATATACACAAACACACAAACAAACACACACACACACACACACACACACACACACACAGACACACACACACACACACACACACACACACACACACACACACACACACACACACACACACACACACAATATAAACACAGTATATCTGTATGTATACCGGTATAACACGAAAGAGTATATGTATGAATGTAGGCAGTATGATTATTAAGTCTGCAGATACTGGACAGAACAATGGCAGAAAGAATTTAATCCCGATAATTGAGAAGTAATGTAATTCCGATGTGAATTCGGGGCACAGAAAGTAAAGGGAACATAAAGGCATACCGACAAAGTCTGGCACAAATTTACAAAACATTCCGCGGTCCCCCTCAGGTATACTACCTGCAGTTATAGTCACCGCAGAATAGTAAGGCCCTGCTTGCACTTGAGTAGATGCAATGCCGCGTTGACATGCAAAGCGTTGTGGAGACACAAGAGACTACATGTGCTCCATGTATCATCCACCTGCCTCTGTCACCCACTGCCAACCATCCACTGCCCTACCTGGCTCCATCTGCTCGTCATCCTTCACAACCTTTGGTCCACCTATCACCCGCTGGCCCATCGTTCACTACTCCCTTCACCTATTTATATTGGCGTTATTCTCCCTCTACTCTTAGCTCTGACGAAAGACCCTAAACATCGACAATTCCTTCTCCGTCTCCACAGATGCAGTTCGACAGAGGGTTCATCAGATTGTTTTTAGAACATAGAACATAGAACACGACAGCACAGTACAGGCCCTTCGCCCACAATGTTATCTGTCTCAGATCTATCTAACCCTTCCCTCCCACATAGCTCCCCATTTCTCTATCATTCATGTGTCTATCTAAGAGTCTCTTAGATAATGTATCTGCCCCCCAAAATCTTTGCGGGCAGTGCGTTTGACGCACCCACCACCTTCTGCGTAAAAATCTTACCCCTGACACCCCCTTATACCTTCCTCCTACCACCTTAAAATTATGTCGCCTCGTGTTAGCCATTGTCGCCCTGAGAAAAAGTCTGACTCTCCACTCGATCTATGGTTCTTATCATCCTGCGCACCTCTATCAGGTCACTTCTCATCCTCCTTCTCTCCAAAGAGAAAAGCCCTAGCTCACTCAACCTATCCTCATAAGACATGCTCTCCAATCCAGGCAGTATCCTGGTAAATCTCCTCTGCACGCTCTCTAAAGCTTCCATATCCTTCCTATAATGAGGCGACCAGAAATGTACACAGTACTCCAAGTGTGGTCTGACCAGACTTCTATAGAGATGCAACATCACCTCGCGGCTCTTGAACTCAATACCCCGACTAATGAAGGACAACACTCCGTACACCTTCTCAACAACCCTATCGACCTGCGCGGCAACCTTGAGGGATCTATGGACGTGGACTGCAAGATCACTCTGTTCCTCAACACTGCTGAGAGTCCTCCTATTAACCTTGTATTCTGCCTTCGAATTCAATCTCCCTAAGTATATCACTTCACACTTATCCTGATTGAACTCCATGTGCCACTTCTTAGCCTAGATCTGTTTCATTTATGATGAACGATTGTTTAGGCTGAGTTTTTTTTCCCTTGGAACAGCGGAGACTGAATGTAGTCCTGAGTAAGGTATACAAATCTATGAGCAGCATACACAGGGTAGATAGAAAGACACATCTTCTCAGCAGAAGACATAGAACATGGGCAAGAAGTGCAGTTAATATCTGAGGAATAAATTTCCCCAGAGAGTGCTTGAATCTGGAAGATGCCGCCCAAGTGCTAGGCACTTTCCCAATATATGGCCCAATTCATCCATCCGGACTGCGTTGCCTAGTGAGCTAGTCCGATCTAACTATGTTTGGCTCACAGCCCTCAAAAGCTCTCCTATCTATGTACTTATTTAGCTGGCTTTCATGTGTCTGCCTCATCACTATTTCTGACAGTCTTTTTTCCAAATACGCACCACCATTTGGGTGAAGCAGCTGCCCAAGATGTCATCTTAAAATATCTTGCCTCTTATCTTAGACCTATGACCCCTTGTTTTAGTACCTCCTCCCTGGGGAAAAAAGACCATATGCTTTCAGCCTGTCTATGCCCGTCATGATCGTAGTTACCTCTATGAGTTCCCTTTCGATTCCCTACGTTCCAGGGAGTAAAGTGCTAGCCTACGCAACATCTCCTTGTAATTCAGACTCCCAAGTCCAGACAACATGCTAGTAAATCTTTTCTGCACTCTTTCAGGTTCAAGAGCACATTTCATATAACAGGGTGACCAAAACTCTGCACAATACTCCAAGTGAGGCCTCACCAATGTCTTATATAACTTCCCAACTCCTGTACACAATGCCCCGACCGATGAAGGCCAACGTGCAAACTACTTCTTCACAAACCGATGTACCAGAGATGTTTCTTTCAGCGAACTATGCACTTGTACTCCTAGGTCTCTCTGTTCCATAACACTCTTCAGGGCACCAGCACTCACTGTATCAACCCTACCCTGGTTTGTCTTCTAAAATGAAATACCTCACATTTATCTGGATCGAAATCCATTTGCCAATCCTTAAGCACACGTACCTGGCTGATCAAGATCCCACTGTATTTTTTCATAAACTTCTGCAATTTCTGCAACACCAGCTATTTTAGTGTCATCCGCAAACCTACTAACAGTGCCTTGTACATTTTCAGCCAAATCGTTAACGTAAATTACAAACAACAAAGGTCCCAGCACAGAACCCTGTGGCAGACCACTGGACACCGGCCTCCAGTCAGAGATACCTCCAGAAATGTACCCTCCACCGACGTTAGACTCACTGGCCTGCTGTTTCCAGGCTTGATTTTCCTATTATTTTTAAACAATGGTACCATATTAGCAACGATCCAGTCCTACGGAGAGCCATGGCCACAGATGAAACAAAAATCTGTGCAAAGACCTCCGCAATTTCTAATTTCTTCTCCAGTTTCCTACAAGACTCGAGGATTCACCAGGCCATGCCCTGGTGATTCATTCACATTAATGTACTTTACGTTCTCCAGTACCTCCTCCATGCTAATTCATGTGTAGTTTAAGACACCACCACGCATTTCCGTCAGTTCCTTAGCCTCCATCGTTTTCTCCACAGTAAAAACGGAAGGGAAATATTCATTAAAAATCTCTCCCATTTCCATTTGTTCCATACAAAGACGGCCGTACTGATCATTACGGGGACCTATTCTTTCCCTGTCCACCCTTTTACTCTTAACATACCTGCAGAATCTCGTAGGATTTTTCCTCACCTTTCCTGCTAGAACCTTCTCATATCCCTTTTTTGCCCTTCTGACTTCTTTCTTTTGCAGTCCTGCACTTTGTGTAGTCACCAAGAGATTCACTAGTTTCCAATTGCTTAAGCGCAGTGTGTGTTTACCTCTTTTTCATAAACAATGCCTTAATATCTCTCGTCAACCAGGGTACTCGAAACATACCAGCCTTGACCTTCATCCCAACAGGAACATGCAGGCCCTGACCTCTTGACATTCACTTTGCTTCTTTCGTTGCCAACAATGTTATCCAATCAACCCCTACAAGATCTTGCCTAATGGCTACAAAATTTAGTCTGCCCCAGTTCAGGACTCTAATCTGTGAATCGGTCGTATCCTTCTCCACAACTATTATACAGCGAAGAGAATTATGGTCACTGGATCCAACGTTTTCGCTAACAGACTCTTGCGCCATTTTCCCTGCACCATTTCCCCAGGAAGAAGCACAATGTTGCACCTTCTCTGGTCATTCCCTCAATATATATGTTGATAAAGGAAGCTTTCTTGGACACATTTCACAAATTGCACTCCGTCCAAGCTTCTTACACTTTGGTTGACAAACTTTATATTCGGGAAGTGAACGTCTCCCACTAATACTACCCTATTATGTTTACAACTAGCTGCAATCTGACTACATATCTGCTCCTCCAATTCCCGAGGATTGTTGAGTGTTTCCCCAATATTATCCCCTCTAAGGACTGCCGTTATGTCCTCTTTCACAAAGAGAGCAATTCCCCTCCTCTCTTACCCGCACCGCTGTCATGCCTGTAGCATCTGTATCCCAGAATATTCAGCTGCCAGTCCTGCCCTTCGTTCATCCATGTTTCTGTTATGGCGATGTCCCCAGAGCCCATCCACTCCCTGAGTTCATCCACCTTAACTGTTAAGCCTCTTGCATTGAAGTTAATGCTGTTTAAACCAATGGCCTTTCCTCTCCTTTTCCTGTGCTCCCCTCTATGCTGACGACCAAATTTGCTTTCATTGGCTAGAGTATTATCCCCTGATTTCTTATCAGCCCCTCTACCGCTCAGGGTCACCCCACGCCACTCTAGTTTAAACCCTCCCGGGTAACACAAGATAATCTCCCAGCCAGGATATTGCTACCCTTCCAGTTTAGGTGCAGCCGGTTTCTCTTGCACAAGTCATCCCTACCTTAGGAGAGATCCCAATGATCCAAGAACTTGAATCCCTGCCCCCTGCACCAGCTTGTCAGCTACACATTCATCTGAATTATTTTTTCTATTTCTACTCTCACTAACACGTGGCTCTGGGAGTAATCTAGAAATCACTGCCCTTGAGTGTCTGCTTTTTAGGTTCTGTGCTATCTCCCGATATTCATTCACGAAGTATCTGGAGGAACAGTTGATCCTGTAAAACACATACTCTGATTCTGACTCCTATTTATTGACTACAGCTCCACCTTCAATGGTACAATTCCAAACAATCTCATTGCCAAACTCCTAGACGTAGGCCTCAGCACCTTCCTTTGCAAATGGATCAGTGACTTGCTGACCAACAGATTACAATCAGTAAGATAGATATCAGCACCTTTGCCATGATCATCCTCAACACTGTTATCCCTCCTTTCCCATAAAGTCTGCAAAACAGAAGATCTGGTCATTGACTTCAGGAAGCGGGATGGAGCACTTCACCCTGTATGTATCAATGGTGGTGAGGTGGAGATGGTTGAGAGTTTCAAGTTCCTGGGTGTAAACATCACCAAATAGCTCGTCGTGGTCCAACGACGTGGACGCTATGTCCAAGACGGCACTCCAGGTCTTCTACTTCCTGAGAAGGCTGAGCAAATTCGGCTTGTCCCCGTTGACGCTCAACAATTTTAAGCACTGAAAGCATCCTATGCCTTGTATGGCAACTGCTCTGATCCAGATCGCAATAAATTTCAGTGAATTGTGGACGCATCTTAATCCATCACGAAAACCAGCCAACCCTCCATGGATTCTGCCCACACTTCTCACTGTTTCGGAAAAGCAGCCAGAATAATCAAATTCGACACCCAATCCTGACTTTTTCTCTTCTCCCCACCCCCCTTCCATCTGGCAGAAACCTAGAAAGTACGTGCCACCAGGCTCAAGAGCAGCTTCTATCTCGTTGTTATAAGACCCTTGAGCAGAACTCTTGTACTTTAAAGATAAACGTTTATCCTCACAATCTACGACGTCACGGCCTTTGCAACTTATTTCCAACCTGTACTGCATTTTCTCTGTAACTGTTACCGTAGCACTATATTCTGTATTCTGTAATTGTTTTTTCCTCGAAGTACGCATGTCATGAAATGATCTGTATGCATGACCTGGAAAACTCTGTATCTTGGTCCATGTGACAAGAATATATGAAGACCAATACGAAGACCACAAAAAGTTACTAAGCAATTCCTGCGAAATAGGGTGTTTAAAGACAGGAGTACACTTTCAATGCAATGGAATACCACTGTTGATAAAAATGGCAAGAGACTGTAGTACAGAATGCAAGAAATAAACATTTTTTGTCACTGAGACTGGATATAGTGGAATATACATACTTGATGGAGTGGAGTGACAAACAATAGAATGGGACCTCACACAAATCGGAAAGCAGTGCACAAGCCATAGAAAGTGATTACAACATCGGTGGAAAAGGATTGCACCATCAGTGGGATGGAAGACATCTTCCACGGAATGCAATAGTCCAATGTATTCAATGGAACACACAGTCCATGGAATGTAACTGCATGTGTACAAACATGCAGTTTGTACAATGCAGTGTACACACGACTGAATGAGATATCCAACTTGGCAGCAGATAGCTTCCTCTGTGTGAGGTTTAACCTAAACAACCCGACGATTTCCTATTGTTGACCACTGTCTTCACCTTTGCCAGGTTGCTTAGACAGAAGTAGTCGATGACATGTTACATTAATATTAAGTAAAGTAACATCGAAATCACCTCTGATATTCACTTCTTTGGTCATTGTGTGATTGAGTGTTGCTTGATATCATCATCATCGTCATCAGCTTCCATAAGTTCATGCTGATTGAGAGTAGACTGCTTGTGTCAATCTAATAGGATACAATTCGGCCTGATTTTTGTACACACCACGGACATCGGCAATTTTAATTTATTGAACAGAATGCAGTGCTGTAAATGCACTGGAACAACTTGGCCGGAAGAACAGCTGGTCTTGTTGCGCTGCTCCTCAGTAATATAATAGATTCATAAAATGGTCACATCACAAAAGGAAGCAATTTCGCCCATTATGTACACGCAGGATGTCGTCGGGAACAAAATGTGTGGAGTCAGAGGATCTATGCGCCTTTGAACTGAACACGTTTTATTATTCTTTACTCAGAATAAGGACGTGGCAGTTGGAGAAATCAGGACGGAGAGAAGTTCTGGAATATACGACCATCAAAAGTATGATGTATATAAGAATATAAGATAAGATATCTTTATTAGTGACATGTACATCGAAACACACAGTGAAATGCATATTTTGCGTAGTGTTCTGGGGGCAGCCCGCAAGCGTCGCCACGCTTCCGGCGCCTAGAGAGCATGCCCACAACTTCCTAACCCGTACGTCTTTGGAGTGGGGGAGGAAACCGGAGCATCCGGAGTAACCCCACGCAGACACGGCATGGTTATATGGCTTTGCAGTTTTAAAGTTGGATAAACAGCCGGGCCCCATGATATATATTCCTGGCTGCTACTGCTGAGACTCCGAAAGAGATTTTTAACTCTGCTTTGCCCACCTGTGTGGTGCCAGATAACTGAAGCTAAGCAAATGTAGTATCTTTTTTCAATAAGGATAGCAGGAGTAAATCAGATACTTCTAAATCTGTGAGTGCAATGTCACTGGCAGGGGGTTAATGAAGAAAATGTACCTGGAATATGATAAAACAAAGATTTAACAACATGGGTTTTTAGGAGAAAGTCTTTTCTGACCCATTGAATTTTTCCAAGTAGTAATATCAGGTATTGACAGGGGCAATGTGGTTAATTTGCTTTTCTGTAACACGCGAGAGACCAAAGCGATCTTCAGTGGGAATGCGCACACACCCACACACACACACACACACAATATAAACACAGTATATCTGCATGTATACCAGTATAACACGGAAGAGTATATATATATATATATATATATATATATATATATATATATATATGTGTGTGTGTGTGTGTGTGTGTGTGTGTGTGTGTGTGTGTGTGTGTGTGTGTGTGTAGGAGGTATGATTATTAAGTTTGCAGATGCTGGCCAGAACAATGGCAGAAATAATTTCATCCTGATGAGTGAAATGTACTGAGATTCGGATGGATGATGTAGGGGCACAGAAAGTAAAGGGAACGTAAAGGCATACTTACAAATTCTGGCACGCATTTATAAAATATTGTGTGGTCCAAATCAGGTATACCGAATGCAGTTATGGTCAGTGCAGAATAGTGAGGATCTGGCTGAACTTGAGAAGATGCAAGAGAGATTCAAAACCACGTTGCTCGGGCAGAGTGTTTTTGTTGTGTGGCGAGCTAAGAGACTACATGTGCTCCACGTATCATCCACCTGCCTCTGTCACCCACTGCATACCACCCACTCCCCTACATCTCTCCATCTGCTCGTCATCCTTCACCACCTTTGGTCCACTGGCTCATCCCTCACTGCTCCTCCTCACTTATTTATATTGGCGATCTTCCCCCTCCACTCTGAGCCGTGATGAAAGACTCGAAACGTCGACCATTCCTTCTCCGCCCCCACAGATGCAGTTTGGCACAGGCTCCAGTAGATTGTCTCTGCTCCATTTATGATAAACGATTGGTTAGGCTGGGTTTGGTTTCCTTGGAGCAGTGGAGACTGAATGTAGTCCTGAGTGACGTATTCAAAACTATGAGCAGCATACACAGGGTAGATAGAAAGACACATTTTCTCAGCAGAGTGTCAAAAACTAGAGGAAATAAAACAAATGCCGTGTATAAACGACTAAATGAGATTTCAAACTCGATATCATATTTTAAGGAATAATTCCACGTAAGAATTAAGTGGGATTGAAACATATCGGGGCGTATAGTTACAGATTCAATGAAATATTATTCCACACCAAATTGTTTACGTTCTAGATAAAAGTACAAGAAAAATAAAATGTAATTAAACATTCGATGATCTGTCGTTCAAAATTCATGAATAATTTTATACATTTGATGGAAAGGCGTATAGGATCAATGGAATAAAGATGTATTCCTCCCAGAACGGAGCGTCAATTGGATGGGATTTCGCAATCAATGGAACGATGATAAAACATGCGAAAGCAGACTAAGACCTGGGACATCATATGTGGTATTCTGTGACACTTTCAAGACTGGAAAATTGATCCTAAAATCAATCCGTGTCGTGTTTGGAATAATTTATGTTATGTGATATTAACACCATAGGCAATGTAAACGAAATCTACTCGACGCTCTGCTGGTCGAGGGCTGTGTTGAGCGACAATCTAGAGACGGCCATGGCCGTGCCTTTATGTTCTCTAGCCTCTTGAATTTCGTTACAGCGGCTCCCGTCCAAGGGACTGGTGAATGGTTCATCATCCTGAGTCTTAGAGTTGATGCTGAGGCTTTTAGGGATGAGGCTTTTACACCTTCCAACGATCGCCTTTGCGTTTGAGCTACCGATGACAGTGAGTACCTGCACGCCGAGAGAGATCTGTATAAAATCCCACCGTCTGCTGGAAAGTTTTGGGCAACATTGAATGGCTGATCCCTTAGACTCTTCATCTCAGGACGTTGCCACTGGAATCCAGCATCAAGAAACAGAAATGATTACATTTCACAAAATTCAGATTTAGAATTGAAGGTTCTACACGGACTACCGGGAAATTGTATGAGACCAGAAACTGAACCGCACACTCACGCATTCTTCAAAGATCAGTAGGTCTTTCAGCTGAGGACATGGAGTTACAAGGCTATTATCAAACGCTCGGTGTTTCACCCTGGAGATGAACAGCAGTCTGAAATATTAAAAGCAGGTTCATTTCAGTGGGCGAAAGGTTATTCTTTTAGCATTTTCCACTTCCAGTTAATGAGCTGGAATTCATTCTACTTTCAGGTCAACAGATGTTGAAAGCAAATGAGCTGGGAAAAGGATGATTAAACGTTGACGATGAAGGAGAGCTGGGGGGGAAACCTCGTTGTTGTTTGTACTTTGATCTTACCAAAGCGAATTATACGTTTCGTCTAGAGACACAAGAGGTTGCAGATTCTGGAATCTGGAGCAACACACAAGATTCTGGAGTAACTCAGCGGGTCAGGCATTGAGGGACCTGGACAGTCGACGTTTCGGGTCGAGGCCTTTCATCTGAACTGCCCTTCACACTTGGCTTTTTAGGTGTAATGGTCCGGACCTTGCGGCCGCTCTTATTCCCTGTCCAGTTCAGATCACAAGTCTGCTGTGGTGAGGGTTCTACAATTGACGAGGTGAGTATTGGACAATGCACAGGCATAATATGTAACATCGTGTTATACTGTGAAGACTGGGAAATTAATCCAAAAATAAGACCGTACATTCTCTGAATCTATTATATTGTGCGATATTAACATCATAGCTCATGTAAAAGGAAATCCACTGAGTTCTCTGGTGGGTACAGCCCGGTGTAAAAACTGCAATTACACTGTTCTGACTTTAAGTGTTGTATCAGTGGCTCCCATCCAGGTGAGTGAGAAATGGCTCATCATCCTGATCACTGGAGTTGGTGGCGAGGCTTTAAGGAACGAGCATCCTCGCAGCATCGACAGATGATTTTTCCACCCGGGTTACTAATAACGGTGAGTGACTACACGCCCAGAAATAGCTGTACACAATTCCCAGTTTCAGTGCAGGTTCAGGGCAGCAATGAACCCAAAGGCTTCTCAGATGCAAGTGGAACCCAGTACCAAGAAACAGAAGTGGTTCTATTTCACGGAACTCAGATATACAGTTGTTTTACACAGAATACTGAAGTACAGTATGAGGAACTACTTCAGGCCAAAAACTGCACATCATTCTCATATTTTCGTCAAAAACAAGAAGACCTTCCAACTGAGAACATGGAGCTACAGGTGCTTCAACAAACTGCGGCTGAACAGCGGCCAGAAACGCCGAAGCCAGGTTCATATCAGTAGGAGAAAGGATATTTAGCATTTTCCAGTTTCAGTGACTGACCTGGAATACATTCACTTTCAGGTTAACAGATATTAGAAGTAAAGGTGCTGGGAGAGGGATGATGAAATGTTGCTGAGGAAGGAGGGATGGGGGGGAAGATTCTTTGTTCTTTGTACTTTGAGCTTATCAAAACGAATGATAATTTGGTCTGTTGTGTGTAACATCCCGGCCCGTGCAGCTGCTCTGTTCCGTGCCCAGATTAGGTCTCTAGTCTGCTGTGGTGAGAATTCTTCGATAGACGAGATGAGGTTGGATAACTTAATGGTTCTGGTGTTGACAACAACACCGAGCTCTTCTGTCCCTTCTAGTCTAAGCGTGAAATAAGGGTTGGATTCATTTTCATTGTGCGATTCCCTCTTGTGCATTCAATGCCACTTTCACTTGTACTTTGCAGAACGTGGAGTCTCAACAGCTGAGTCTCTCCGAGGAAAACTCTCCTTTCCGATCATCTACGCTCTTCTGGGACTCTCCATCCTACTGTCTATTCTGACTCTCGGCATTGTTGTTTCCTTGAGTAAGTTATGTCACATTTTAAGCTTAAATCTTGGTCTATTGTGCCAATAATCAAACTAATGAAAGGATATGTATCAGTCAGCAAAGACTACGGAGTCAGTGGAAATGTAGCCCTGAGAGTGCTGCCTGTAGACAGCAGCACAACATTATGAAAAAAACGAGCTTCAGCTCATTCCCTCGTTTAGAAGATGTTTTTCTTGTTTTGTTTTCCCTCTCAGCAACATAATCCTACTTTAATTCAGGTTTTCGAACCTATTCCATGCCAGTAGAGTGACGAGGACTCTCGTGATACAATCACAGTTCCATTTTGCTTCTAGTGTCATAAATCGTCGTAACGTCCAATTATTGAGACTATTTTTGTCGGAGTACCACTTTCATTGAACGCGGGAGTGGCTCGAAGCGGGAGATGTTCGCACTCGGGCAGTGCAGATTCTGGCAAAAGCAGAAGATTCAGATTCATTCCACAGCTTGGCGCATTTTCAGTGGTCTTCTCGATCTCCAAAGGTTTGGTGTTCCGGGGTTAAATTAGAGGGTTCTGCCGCTGGGTGCAATGGTAACGTATCTTGAGGCCAAACTGCAGAATGATTGCTCTTTGCTTTTCTCTCAAATCCCTCTAGGTAAAGTGGGTGGGGTGGAGAGGGATTACTCATCAATCCTGAAAGGAACTGGAGAAGGTTTGTGTATGGGATAACCATGTTAACTTTCTGCTGGCGACATGGGGCCAGTCATGGCTGAAAACTCACGCTCAATTCGCAGGCCGTTTGGCCCATCGTTGCAGTGACAGTTGAGAATACTTGCCCAGCACTCTCTCTTATTTTCAGGCAGGAGTTCGAGATCCCCACCACTCTCGGGCACACAAGATTTCCCTTTCCTCCTGTCGTAACGACCAGTCATCTTTGTCTCCCGTGGTATTTCATTCACACCCTCACCTTATTCAAACAACTCATTTTTATTTATTCTCCATCGTAATTCTGGAGACATCAAGTAGATTTCCTCTCAGCTTCCCATGTTCCAAACAGCAGACTATCCAATCTTCAGAGATGGAATTTCCCAGTCGTGGCCACCACCATATAGATTTCCAGTGCCCTCTCCTCAATGCAATCACGTCTTTCCCGTAATTTAGTAACGAGAAGTGAATACAGTGCACACCTGTAGTCTAGCTAGTGCTATTGACAGTCGTACCAGACCCTCTCTGTTCTTATAGTCTTTGGCTCAGCTAACAGTGTCTCCGTCACTTCAATTGTATGAGATCTCCAATGGTTTTGTTTTTCTGCTCAGTCTACGGTTTCTCGACCTGAGACCACTGAGAACTAACCTCGAAGCTGCAACATTCGAGCATCTCATTTGAAAGTTGCAACAAAGGTGGATAGTCTTGCTTAGGTGAAAATTGTAGCAAAAGAAATCCCGCATGTAAAACTATGGGAGGGCGAAGTCTGACCTCGGGTCTCCACCTTTCACAAGTCGTTGATATTACTGTCGTTGTGCCTCACTGCAGAAATCGTTGGAGCTATGTTGTGGAAAGCAGATCTCCTGAACCCTGTTTTAGCTGGACGAGAGAGCTGTGGTCCTTAACTTTCATACGCTGTTACACTGTATGGCATCACTTGCCTGACACGTGACCTTGCTCAACCAGAGCAGCTTGATGTGATTAACCATTCCCTCTCCCGGTGTGACAATGGGTAGCCCTGCATGGGAGGCAGAGCAGGCATTTTATATTATTGCTCTTCCCGGTTGGCACACCCCCACCTCTACTTTCCGACGCTCATCTTCTCCCGTTTTGTGACGTCGAGACCGCCGCAGCCCGCATCTGTATCAATGCTTAGCATCATACGCCCGCTGTGTAGCAACACCAGCCCAATCTGATGCCACTTCCTCTCCACCTGTGTTCTCAATAACCTGCACCAGCTTTGTAATGTCGCTGTCTCCGTCACAGATGTCATTCCCAATGCCCATCTCCAGTTGCTTTATGCTACCCTTTGTGACATATGAGCACCACTGATAACTGTATATGTGACAGGAATTTTTCCATCTAGTGGGATGCAGAGATTGGGGTGGAGAGTTCGGTGAAATAGACGTGAATGGGATTTCCAAGTATGTGGCCGGGAGAGTATCCGCGAGCAGACAGTTATACCGGGAGAGGTACTCTGATGACTGGAGCAATTGGAGTCTTGGTCGTTTACAACAATGTGTATTAGCAGAATGGGACATGGGGGCTGTGGGACTGATGGAGTCAAGATGTGTGTGAGGCGGGGCTGTGATACCGTGACTCAGGAGGCAGGTCGGGTGGTGGTTGCAGCTTGGTTTGGTGTAACCTTCGCCACGTTTATGCGATGCGCTTGGCAGTGGTCACTCAGCAATCCCAGCAGGACCTGCTGAGCAATGGGCATAACGTGGGGGTGTTTGTGCAGCGCAGGGCCATGCATCACTGAAGTGTTACCATTCAAGAGGAAGCCATTGGACTCATCACGTCACTGCCACTCGAAAAAAAAACATCATCCAGCCCAATCTCAACTTCCAGCATTAGGTGCTGGCTCTGAAAGTAGTAATTGAAACACACCCATCTTTCTCATCTTCCAGGAATGGAATGTTCGGCCTCAGCCACCCTCAGGATGCGATTGGTCTCCTCATCACCTCTCTCATACGTCTCCGACTAACCTGAAACAGAGGTCCACTGACTTTGACTCCTCAACTGAGGGAGATACTGTAGGTCTTCCCACTGAAGGTCTTACTGCCATTATAATATGTAGAACTCTATTAAGTCTCTCCTTCACTTCCTTTATTCTAAAATACCAAACTTAGTCTTCATGAAAACAAATTTTCGGTCATGGCAACATCATCTGAACCTCCACTGCACGCGATCGAGTACAACCAAATATCTCCTGCCATCTACTGGCTCTAATTGTACACAGTGACCAACCTGAGTTCTAAATATTGTTTTATGCATGTGCTGATCTAGCAGCATATTTCTGTCCATCTTTTCCATGTCCCTCATGATGTATGATGAGATATGGGCAGGATGGACATGGACGTAGCGGCGGGGTGGGGCGAGATGGAGGAAAATCACGTCAATTTTAATATGAGATGGTCAAATGTATGCTTCAATTACAGTAACAGAGTTGGGTGAAATGAAGAGGTCAGACACTGGTTTCCGGATGGATTATTCCCAGTGGAAAAGGAATGGTGAGTCTAAAATCCAACACAGCTGATCTCTTTGTTCTCAATGCAGGAGACAAATGGCTCATGATGCCTGCTATAGTCGAAATCCATCACCAATCTAACTCCAATTCACAGCATTGTGTCTTGGTCCTTGAGGTACCCCATCAAACCACATCTATCTTTCCAAAGCATTCAGGCAGGGACTTCCAGACATACACCACACTATGGGTGAGAAAGCTTTCCTGATCTCTCTTCTCACTTTTCTGGTACTTACCTTGAACCAATGTCCCCTCGTTTTGACTCCTCTACTCAGAACGATATACCTCCTCAGTGAATCAATTTTGGCTTCTCAAAATTTGAAAGATCTCGATGAAATATACCTTCGGCCTTCTCCTTTCTAAAGACAAAATCCCAGTCTTCACGAAAGCAAATTTCCAATCCTATCAACATCCTCTGAATTTTCTTTGCCCCTCTTCAGTGCAATATCACATTTCCTGTAATTCGATGATCAGAATTGAATACAGCGACCACATCTTTTTTGAACTGGTATCACATACAAATTCAGCAGTATGTTTCCGTTCTTCTCCTCTATGCCACGTCTAATATGGACCGGAGAGCCGTGGCTGGGATGGGGGGGGGGGGGGTGGGGTGTCTGGAGGCAAATGCCGTCTATGTTAACGTGGGAGAGTCAAAATCTTGTTTCCACTACAGTAACACAGATGTTGAATGAAATGAAGATGTCAGCTGCTCATACACAGACAGAATTTCCCCAGTGGAAGATGAATGGTAAGTGTTAAATACAATATGAGGTATCACTTTGTCTCCAACGCAGATACCACTCGCTCTTTATGCTCTCTGATAATTCCCCGACTCTCGCCCAGAGACGGACTGCAACTAGTTTCCAGGCTGGGGGATTTGAGCTCCTCCTGTGGAAGTTGCAGCACAGGATGGTCTTGTTTGGCTGATCGTCTCAACAACAGAAATTCTATATCGTACTCCAGAATCTGATTTTCCTTGTGTCGGGTACAAAAAGCGAACATCGAGGCTGTAACGTTGCCACGTTGTTTAGTTCATTATTATTTCGGCTCGAAGATGCATGACCATATTCTTAATTTCATATATGATATTTTTTCAGCTGGGTGTTTGGAGAAAGGGGAAGAGTGTTGGGAGAAAGATATATGGGCGAGGTTGTCGGTTTGAGACACAGAAGGTTTTCGGGATCTTACAATGATGTGGGGATGGGGATTCGGACGATTACGACAGCGGGAGTCTCTGTGGATTACAGCAAAGAACTTTGCAGGAACGTGACCTATGGACAGTGTGAATGACGGGATTAGGGTTGTTGTGAATGTTGCGGACAGGGTTCAGGAACTGTGACTCGGTGGTAAGGGCTGGATTCTGCAGTTTTGTTGAAGTTCTCCTTTGCCACGATTCGGGGGGGGGGGGGGCGGAGTGGGTGGGCTTTGGACCAGTAAGTAGAGTCCATCATTAACTGCTGGGAGCAGGTGTGTGGATGGGAAGCTGGTGCTGGCAACACGGGGCCAGCACTGGAAAATTATGACAGAAGAGTGGTTCAATAGCTCATCATGCCTGCGGCATTCGAAAAGAGCATCAAGCATTTCTATGGTCTTATCTTTCTAAACCATTCAGGTAGGTATTTCCAAACGCACACTTCCCTCTGGGTGAGAAGGTTGTACTGACCTCTCTTCCCAACCTTCTGCTACTTAAATTTAATGAATATCTCCTGGTTTTGACTTCTCTATTAAGAGAGCTTTACCTTCTCATTGAATCAATCTGGGCCCTCATAATTTGATAGCTCTCTATTAAATGTATCTTAGGTCCCTTTTCCAAAGGCAAAATCCCAATATTCACGAAAATAAATTTTCAGTCCTGTCAACTCCTTTGAATCTCCACTGCACCTTTTTCAATGCAAGTACACATATCCTGCAATGAGATAATCGAAATTATACGCAGGGCCCACATTGTTGCCGAACTGGTGTTTTATACACAGTTTTAGCAGCATTCCTGCTTTTACTTTCTATGTCCCGTCTAATATGGGCCTAAGAGTCGAGGCCAGGATGGGAGGGGTGGGAGTGTGGGGTCGCTGTAGGGACATGCCGTCAATGTTAACGTGAAGATGTCAAAGACTTGTTTACACTTCAGTGATGCAGATACTGAATGAAATGAAGAAGTCAGACGCTGATTTCCGGATGGAATTTTTCCGGTGGAAGATGAATGGTGAGTGTGAAATCCAATTTTATAGATCTCTATATCTCCCGTTCAGGGAGATCTCTCGTTGTTCAGCTTCTCTGCTCGTTGCCCAGACTCGGACCGACACCATATGGAACTAATTGTCAGAATGATAGATTCGAGGTAATTCTGTGGAATCTGAAGCGAAAATGGTGCTCCCGTATCGATAAATGACACGGAAAACAAATTTGCATTTTTGCCCATGGTTTGGTTTGTCCCTGAAGTTAAAATGTAACACTGAAACTGCACTGACTCCGCTTCGTGTTAACTCACGTTACTTTATCTCAGGGAGGTAACTTGTGCAACATAGGTTCCCCGAAACCTGTTTTAACAGCCCGGGAGAGCTGGGCATTGCGCTATCATCGTGGCTTTACGGCAGGTCAAAACCTAACTCCGTGCCGTTTGTGGGCGGTGACAATTTTGCAAATCAAACTATTTGGAGAATGGCATGAAGCATATAGAGAAAGCGACGTTGATGGAATTGCCTGAGATCGGGGCTGCGAGCAAGTTGCAGAATGCACAGCGATGCTGGGGTAAGGCCATTTGGTTGGACTGTGGTAAAGAGGGAGAGCAATACTTTCTAGAAATTGTGTCGAGTGACTGGCGGCGGGGCCAGGCACAGGAAGAAGTGTCGGGACATCTTAAAGGAAACAGAGACGAAGTATGATGGAGAGTGACGGAGTTATTGGATTGAACAATGGGGAGGTTTGCAGGAGAGGGGCAGGAGATATGGAAGAGTGAAGCGGCTGTGGGATGGAGACAATGGGGATGCTGAAGTAAGCGTTGAAGGCGATGGAGGCTGATATGGAGGGAGAGCGAGGGATGTGGTTTTGGGTGCTTGGGTGTTGTTGAAGATAGGAACAGGGTGGGGGATTGTTGTAAGAGATGGGAACGGGGATGGGAGTTTAATATTTTGGTAAATTTCTAAATTGTTTTTTTTGTTGTCACATGTACCGATGAAGTGAAAACCCTTGTTTTGCATGCCATTCATACAGACCATTTCATTACAACAACGCATTGAGGTAGTACGAGGGAAACAATCACAGAATGCAGAATAAAATTTTGGAGTTGCTGAGAAAATGCAGTGCAGGCAGACAATAAGATGCAAGGCCATAACGAAGTAGATTGTGAGGTCAATCGTACGAGGGGACCGTTAAATAGTTTTATAACAGCGGGATAGAAGCTCTCCTTGAGCTGGTGGTGGTAGCCATGTAAGTGGAGTTTCTGGGTTTGTTTCTATTTATTGACATCGTCTGACAATATAGTAATTGATGGATATGTTCATTAGGAAATTAAGCGACTAAATGGTGCGTTTGATTTGTGAGTTTCATGCCACTGTCTCCAACTAACATTTTGGTGCACTGCCCTGGCATGCAGGTTTTAACAATTTCCCTTTACGCACTGGCGCCTCATTCAGGTCTCAGTGTTCCTTCCTGTCAACTAGAGAGTTCATCCAATAGGCTCTGAGAGAGTCATTATGTTCCTGCGTCAGTGACGTCCAACGCCACTCTCATTGTCTATATGAACGTGAAAAATGTGGCTCCGCTCGACAAGTTGTTTTGGAAACAGCGGCGAAATTTTGATAGTATAACTTTGAGTTCGTTTTTTTAAATGTTTTTGGTAAATATAGAACTCCCACCGCAAAGCGAATTTTTACAGTCCTATACTGGGTAACTCTGAGCAAGGTATTGTGTGTTGCTGACTTTTTATGACCATGAAGACGGTAACACCTTGTGTTTTCCAAGTGATGGACAACTAGGAACTTTGAAATTAGCTCAAAAATATTGCCAATTCAGACGTCACGAGGTCCATTTGAATTCACTGCATAATGAGGGAAATCGGTAGATTGGCATAGAGATGTGACTTCCTCCCATCGTTTGAGAAAATGAAACAGTAAACTGGGGTTGCCTGTATCTCTCTTGCTGATATTAAATCAAAGCACCTAGGCTGGACATTAGGTTTCGCTTTTAATGTTATGATAAATGACTTGATAATGAGTATCCCTGCCCTCTAAGATTAAGTCTTGATTGGGGGCGGGAAGTAGCTCTTTGAAAAACAGGGCCCCGCGGTCTAAAATCTTGCTCCTATTTCAGCTACGAATTCCAGTAAGGAGATAATCACTTTACTCACTGAACTCCAGGAGGATATTTCATGGCTGAAAAACAGTAAGTATGAAAGTATCAGAGACATCGTTGATCTCCAATTATTCATCCCGGAAAATATCTGAATGGTGACACTGTGATGGTGGGGGGTGGGGGGGGGGGGTGGGGGGGTGGGGGGGGGGTTCATCCTGTCTAAATGCTAATCCCAGGCTCTGCGTTGGGATTTGGTGTGATCATATTATGAATCACTTTTTCTCCTCTCTGGTTCGGATTGACAGAAGTAGGTAAGAATTGGACAAGGATTTTAGCTCTCCCGGGAATATTAAGATGAGGTGAACGTCGGAGTCTTTGTGCCAAGATCCGCTGCGGACAATGGAATTATTTGGATTAGTATGGGCGGAACGACAAACATCTTTAGTCTAATTACCCCCTGTGATCCCAAGTTTGGGGTTATTAAGAGAACTGTTTAATAGCCGAGAGCTTCACTTGTCCCGATGTACACAGAGCTGCAAGACATCATGTCCTTCTTACCAATAGATCACCGGTGGTCCTTTGACTCACATGCGCAATAGTCACCAGACTGCGCAGCCTGATTGTGGACTGAGCTGTCAATCTGCAGAAAGGCCTGAAATTTCTGATTCCGGTTCCGGTTGCTGCTTGGAAGCTCGGCCCTGTTCACCGTCTCCGCCACAATGTTCACAAATACTCCTCAGTCTATGTAATAGTAACCATGCCCCTGGTTGCCCTGAGTCTCCAGTAACCAGTGATTCATTTCCAAGACAGTGCTGTGACCAATGCTGGAATAAAATCAAGGGTTCAGTTGAACACAGCTAGGATTTTAACTTTGATTTCGGCTCATCAACCGTGACAATATTATGCTCAACAACAACCAGCTTCCACACTCTTTCCTTTCAATACCTCATCATATTCGTCTGTTCTTCTCCCTTCCTGCAATTCTACGGGTTTTTGGCATTTCATGTATCGTGATTCGTAGCAGTAACATCCACATTCTGATGAGGAAAGTAACAAAAGGGCTTTCTATGACATTGCAAGTGACCTCACAGCGGGCTAGTATCAGATTTGCCAATTAATGTTGAATTTACCTTGTTCGTTGCAATTTCCACACTGACGAATTGCATCAAGTTGACTGCAGGGGTCCTCCAAATATAACCTTGCTTTTACTCATTCTTTTCTTTCGCTCTCCTGTGCTCATTATTTGACTCTTTTTTTTGCTAGTATTAGAGGTCGCTTAATCAAATAGTAACATTATTTCAATTTGGAAGACTGTTTCAAAGTGTTTCGCTTTGGTAATGGTAGTGGTGTTCGTTTATTATTGTCACTTGTGACGAGGTACAGTGAAAAACATGTATTTCATACCGTTCGTACAGATCAATTCATTACAGAGTGCATTGCGGTAGTACAGGATAAAAACAATAACAATACAGAGTAAAGTGTCACAGCTTAATATTTCAATATTTTGCTACAATGGGGCGGTCTTGTAAAGAAATTGAACAGAAATATAACAGGAATTGGAGAACAGTACCCTATATTCCACCGGGGTTGTCTACAACCCAATGGAGTGAAAGTTGAATTTTCTAATTTTAACTAATCCCGTCTTCCTTTATCTCTCACTTTAATCCATCCAGGTTCTATCACTTTAAGGTTCTCTCACTTTAATCCATCCAGGTTCTATCATCTGTCTTCGGATCAAACCCGCCACCGATCCCAGTTTCTTTCCCCTCCTCACCTTTTTCCAACCGGAAATTACATACATTAGGTCTCCCCTTCCCTTCTCCACTGTTTGCATCTGCCTGTCATCCTTTTGCAATCTTGTTACACGTATCATCTTTGTTACCCATCAAATTCCCTTTGCCTCCAAAGATGCTGCCGGTCCCGCTGAGTTCCTCCTGTAGTTTTTTTTTAAACTTGAGAATCCAGCCCTGCAGTCTTCTCGGTCTCTAAAATAGGATTTAACTGTATTAACGTGTAAGATTGAGAAGTAAATTGTGATTTTCAGCTCAGTCAAAAACAGTACTAACTGCAATTAATCTGCTACAATATAATTATGTTTAGAATTTGTAGGGCGCGAAGACCAGAGCACTAATTTAGAATGCGTTGCCTGATTTGAAGCAGACAGTTCGTCTGTGCAACAACACAAGCACATTAAACATCCCAAGATAAGATAAAGACTTACCTGAACTACAAAAAAGGCACTGAGATGTGAGGAATGATTTGCAGCATAGGCATGGCGGGCCAAAAAATTACCCCCTTATGTGATTCCCTGATTTAAACCTTGGTCGGAGAGAGGATTGAAGGAGCATGCCCAAGGATCAGTGAGGCACAAATACTCTGGGAGGATTGGGGTGGATAGAGGGATTTCAGAAATTCGAGGCTGGACAGTTGAAAATACAACTTCCAGCAGGGGCGAAGTTCAAAGCGATCTTGGACTACGTCAGAGATCTCCGTGCGGGAAGGGGTTACAGAGAACGGACGCTGTAGTCCATGCAGGGCTTGCAAAATTTGAGTGCTGGTTTTACTGGAGGAGAAGAGTTTGTGTGTGTTTCATACGGGCAAGAGAGAACTGGGGGCAGGGTGGCCATGGTCCAGAGGAATTATCGTCCTGAGGAAACCAACCTCTGCATGAGGGTCTTAGAACAGAGGAGTCGAGGCAAAGATGCAGTCGAGACAAAGATCCAGTCGAGACAAAGATCCAGTCGATACAAAGATGCAGTCGATGCTCCGGCAGTGGAAGAAGGTTCCCCGGTTTGGTGCAAATTACCCGGTCACAGTTCATCACGGAGTCAAATACCACCATAGGGTCACGTGAGATATGGTTCCGCCCTAGTTTGTTGGCAAGGAGAGGGATCAAGTTTCTCATGAATTCCTGACTGGATTTATGAGTGACTGGGTTGTATCCCTCGGTGTGGCCTCTCCGTCAGAAGTAAACATTATATCTCCATCCACGTACTCTAGCTAGTTTCATCATGTTAATTGTGCCTCCTCTCAACATTTTCTCCAGAAGATGAAAGGGCCAGGCTGTCCCGTCCTTACTGATGTCTTTCCTGGTTATCGCCACTTGAATCGTTCCCATATCTTCCCCAGTGTCTCACTCTCCATCGTGTAATGCATGATCTGGACTGAGTGCTGGTTTTGTGTGAAAGGCTATGCCGATCACTGAAACAAGAAGTCTGGAGCTGTCACTGTGCTTCCTCTATGAGTTCCCTCTCTCTACGCTTCTAAATGTCCCAAAAATATCCGCAGCTAATGCAGACCTCTCTGCAGAGTTCCAGCTCCTTCTGACATTGATCTCATTATCTTCATAGATCCGCCTTCCTGTGATGAACGATGGGTTGTGTTCCAGCAGAAGAAATATCACTTTTCCTCAAGGAGAAGCAGCTGGCCGAGTGCCCAGTCATCCTGCAAGCAAATGGGTGCCGATCTTGTTATCATTGACAATGCCGAGGAACAGGTAGGACTTTATTATATGATCAAAATGATCGGCAGCTATAGGTTTGGTGCCTATTCACGAATGTGGTAGAGCCGTAAGAACAGAGAAAGGCCATTTGGCCCTCAATCTAGCTACGAGGTCTTCACTGGACCAATTTCCACTGAACATTTATCCCAATCATATTCACAATTCCATTTAAGTTCATTTTCAACAGATGTCTATCCAACATACGTTACAGTTCGTGAAAATCCAAATCTCGGCATCTCCGATCCAGGAACCTTCCTGGTGCTGATTGGAGTGTAAGCTTTGTGTAGCTGGCCAGTGGGCATTCACATGTCCTACAGTCTGAGCTCAGCCACATGTAATTTAAGATTCCATGAGGTTTCAAGGGATGATAGAAGTCATCCGTGGGTCACCACCCCAAGAACCGAAGCAACAGTGTGCAGAGCTTCGAGTGGGCATAGTCTCTCCAGTTGTATCCAGTGGTATCCTCTGGCCACATCTGTCAACAGGACTCAGTGCTTCCTTTTAACTGCTGATGACACAAGGTTCAATTCATTTTACAGCTTCTCAGCAACGGAAGCATTCCGTACCCACATGCAGCAAGATGTAAGACAGCATTCAATCACGGGCTCATAGTGGAATATTATGTTTGCATCTAACAATGACAATTTCAAAAAAAACGTGTCCATCCAGCCTAACATTTGGCAGAGTTTCTATCACCCACTCCTCACAATAAATATCCTGATAGCCACCTTTGCCCAGAAACCCAAGAGGGGTTAGTTATATTTTCATTGTTGCTATTGGAGCAGGTAAGAGGCTGGGTATTCTGTGGGAAGTTCCTCAACTCATTGCTCGTCTACAGACAGATATTAGGAGGGTTTTATCATACTCCGCTTACCTCAATGAGTGCAGCTCCGAACCCACACGCTGGATTGACACCTCGCGAACTAGTCTAAAATCCCTCCGCCGTCGCCATCGAGTAAATGTTTCTACATTCTTTAATTCCAAAAACATACAAGGTCAATAACAGCAGGCATAGGAGATGCGGCCACCTCCAGGAAACTCCCCTAATTGCTCACACTCCTGACTTCAGTGACTTCTAAACGCTGCAGCGGCATCACAGCCTCAAGGCAGCACCTTCTTATCTCAGCCATGAAAGATCATCTTAAATTCTGCCCTCCGGATCTGAAATAGCCTTTGAACCCTTGATCTTCTGAAACCAGCGTGACTCTCAACATTTGAAACGTTATAAAACCACACTCAGCTCAATTTTGCAGGACATTTATCTGGTTATAAATAAATAGTTGGTCCTTTATCGGAATGTCGCTAAGTAAGGAACTTGTCAACATTGCTGCCAACAACCGTTGTTGCTTCCTGTGCTGACCATTTTTTTTCCATAACAGGAATTTTTAAAAAACAACATTCAAAACCAGAATCACTGGATTGGTCTCAGTATTTCGTCCATTGAAAGTAATTGGTGCTGGGTGGACGGAAGGATTTATAACTCCTCTGCAGCGTGAGTACATTTCTTAGATTCTGTTCCATATCTGTGGCGTTGAATGTTAAGCAGAAATCTGGTTTGGTTTTGAAACTCTAACTTAAAAAAGTGTACGTAAAATAAAAGACGAGTTGCGGTATCACTCTGTAATCTGTGCTCACTCTTAAATTCACACTGTTCAACGAGATAGCCTCACGGCACTATTTTGTGGGCCACTCACAACTCAGTTGCTGGATAATTTATCCATGACATTTCTGCAGTTCTCTGTGCTTTTGGTGTATTTTTTTAATTGTGTTCCACGCGGTTGATGTGATGGGGCCGAGAGACTTCTCAATGATTGATAGACTTGCATACAAAGCGGGTGCTTTCAGACATGCATGGGCTGGCAGCATTTTCTCTCTGCACTGAACGGGCTCCGAACAAGGAGCAGAGGCCATGCAGAGAAAGGAAAGGCTTTAGAACCGGGTGAAACGGGAGGAGTTGATGGAGAATGGGCCTTAACAGGAGTAGCTCATTGTTGAAATGCTGTCAGTTTATGACAAACCAGGACACTTTCAATTCGAGAATCACAAACGAGTAAACTTGTGAAGTGTTTCTGATTGTTAAGTTCATGCTGCTTATGGTTTGTGCAGATAACGATAATACGTATCGTGGGTGGTTACGTAATATTACAGAATTTTATGTACATTGTGATATGATTTCTGATACCCTGTTGTTTCAGTTACCGTTATTAATTGAGAGTTGTGCACTATCATTAATGATGCAAAAGCCAAAAACTGGTAGATGCTGGAAATATGAAAAAAAATGTTGGACATTCTTGCCAGACAGGAGCTTTTGTGGAAATAGAAACAGAAGTAGCCTTTCAGCTCCAAGATGATTCGTCATTTAGGAAATTTCCTTGGACGTCCCGTCCTTGCACAATCTTGATCACGTATATTTTAGGACTGGGGTGAAAACTTTTAAATCTTAAGATAAGGGTCCGTGGAGTTGAAGGTAACATATTGTCACGGATAGAGGATTAGCTTACAAGCAGGAAGGAGGTACAGAAAAGGGTTATTTTCTTGTTGACAACATGTGACCATTGAGGTAATATGGGGATCCGTGCAGAGGTCCTAACTGTTCACAAGATGTTTTAATATGTTGGAACAAAGCAAACGTACCCAAGTCAAATTTGTGGACAACACAATAATAGGCAAGAAGGCAAGTTTACAAAGCGACATTGAGGACTTCTTGAAGATGTACAGGATACTAGTGAGGCAACATGTAGACTATGGCAGACAATCTTGTTTCTTGCGAATGAAAAATATTATTGCATTAGAAATGCTTCAGAGAAGGTTCAGCAAGATCACAGTATGGAGGTATTTCCTTCAAGGCAAGGTTAAATAGGTTAGGACTCATTGGAGTTTAAAAGAACGTAAGACGATCCTAGGATCTGCCAACGATGTGGATAATTATCCAGAAATATGATTATACATGTCAGAGTTAAATTATCCTAGTCTAAAGATTTCCCAGGAGCTGAGGGCCAAACATCATCAGCGGCGTCATCCTTCTATCACAAGGGCTGATGTGGGAATGATCTGCTGTGTCCAACTTCATTCATAGCGCCCCAAAAATTAAACATCTTTGTCTGCACGGAACAAAACACGGGCATCAATTAGGCATAGATATACAGCAAATAATAAATTTGTGCCCATAACTGCTGCAATAACCGCCACGAACAAGAAGGAATCGATCTCGGACGCTCACTTTAGATATCATAACCATGACAGTGAATATCATGAATACTAACCATGAATATTATGGGCGATTCAATTGAATGGAAGCCGAAATGGATTAATTGTTTAAGAACTATGGCTGTGCGAGTACGTCAGAGACTATTTACCCTGACTTATCTCGCTCACCAGCGTCCTTTTCACCATTATCAAAGCGCAAGAGAAGATTCTGATCCAAATCCCTCCAGTTGACTGGATGAATGCCATCAGTTCTCATGGAACAAGGCTCCATGCAGGATAAAGCAGTCCGCTTGTGAGCAGCATATTAACTACCTACGTCATTCATTTCCACCAATTCTCGTTCATGGTGTCTGCATGTCCACCATCCGTAAAATTCACAACAGCTTGTTAGCAGGGCTACTCCAGCAACTCCTACCAAACTACCTGGCAAGGCAAAGATAGTTCAGCAGAGGAAAGCAATCGCCTTTAGGGTGCCTTACAAGTCAAACACTATCCTGACATGGAAAATTAATGCTGTTTTTTCATTGTCATTTGGTCCAAAGCCTGATACTTTCCAGCTTTCAGTTTTGGGAAAGCAGATAGATTGCTGCATTTCCATCAGGTTTCTCACTCTCACCTTCTCAAGGTAATTTAATGATGGGCACTAAATTACTGGTCTCATTGAGATCGAAGCAGAAATCCTTTCATTGATTTTCCTTTCTGTCCCAAATTTAGGTTTTGGAAAAATGGGGAACCCCATAAAAATCAAACTGATGGAAACTGCGTGGAAATGCTCGGCGGTGGAGACTGGAATAACATTCAATGTCAAAGTCCTCGACTTTGGATTTGTGAGAAATCAGTGGCGCCGCCATCCCTACCATCGCAGTGGATGCAGAATTGGAAATGATACAGTTTGTCTATTTTCAGCATGTTGTAGAGATGTTGTAGCACAGTTGGAAGCCAGTTAGCCCATGATATCTCTGCCGGCTCTTGCTGATCTCTATGCCGATCGCTTACTCATACCCTTTCCTCGCAACATTGCAATTTTTTCCTCATGAACTTCTTACCGAATGTCTTTTTGAAATTCGTTGCTTGTGTGTTTCCACCCGCAGTGAGCGTATTATATATATTTTTAATGTAGATCAGATCTAATCTATTTCTTCATCAACCACGACCCTCACAGCCTGTGGTAAATTTCACCCATGACTTTGACCCTGTGTCTCCGTCAGATCTCCCAGCACGCTTTGCTGCATAAGACCCAACAACAGTCTGATTTAGAGATCAACTGCCGCATGCCTGGAGCCATTCTAGTTCTCTGGTACCCCGTTTAGCATAATCTGACGGAACGTCGTTTCATTACAGCTCTCTTGGTCCACATAAGCACATTTTACATACCCGACCTCCCAGACAATCAAATGGGCATAAATGCACGCTCTGCGCTGTGAGGGTCAGAACCCAGCGGGAAATTCTGCCCCTCGCTGGTTGCCACAGGTATTAAGCACCTCAGGATTTTGTGTGGATCCTGTAGCTGTAGCAGATGATGCTGGGTTAGGAGGGTTAAGAAGTGTTGCTGCTCAGCACAGAGACCCTGTGCTCAGAGATGAATCTGGCCAGCACGATGATGCAGATACATTACTGGGGACCGGGATCATCCACTCCATGTGTTGATAGATTGCTCGAATATCAAGGTCTCTTTTATCATCTCCCAAGTGATGAAAGATGCTGCCGCCTCCTCTCTTTGTTTGGTTGCTCAGGTCTCCACAGCCCAGAGAATTTCCATGATTACATGTTAAATGGAAGAGAATGTTCATTCAGCAAAAGAATTTCCTCTTCCTGGGAATATCCATTACCCAATCCTGTCCTCTTTTGAGCCACGTTTCTGTTTTAGTCCCTATATCAGCACCAGGTATACGCCGGAAAAGCCATAGTCTGCAGGGCTCCAAACCCTACGATGATGGAGGTTGCATCGTTCTGTTTTTTCAAGTTCAAAGAAAACAATGCTCATCGCCCAGTAGCACTATCATGTGCTTCTATGTGTGAAACTGCTTGATCTTCTGTCCCCGACACTGGATAACAAAAATACTCACCACACCTCTGTAAAGAACCTCATCTCTTAAAGGATTGCCTCATCGCAATTGTTCTCTCCAACCCACCTCATCTCCCTTCTTCCATCTCTCCATTTCCCAATCCCTTCCCACTCCCAGCAGAGAACACCAGAACCTGGGGACAGCTTATAGGTCGGGTCTACAACAGCAGAATTTTACGACATGACTTCAAGTGCTATAATCCGATGAAACCTGCTTTAATGTTTCATATTGTCCCTGCTAAGTCCTGATGCTCAATAAAGAAGCTTTGTATTACTGGTTCTCGAAGTCTCAGTGCTCTCCTTGTCAGCATTCAGCGATATCAGGAGGGTACATTAGATGCCTGCTGCTCCAAATGCCCACATTCACGCTGCGAGGGGTTCGCTGTTAACCCTGAAGACTGTATTCTCTGCAGGAGAGTGTGCCTCATCTCATGGTCCTCTCCAGAGGGAGTCAGCTCTAATTTCGAACATTACTGTTCAGTTAGTAAAGAAGATACAGTATATCTGGGGTTTGCCCAGGGCTCTGTGCTACCGTAGAACGACATATACCACATCATTCCATTCCACTCAACTTGAAGAAAAATAATTGGGTTTAATTGTTAATATTTGGTTATTTCGTCCCCACGTATAGTGAAAACATCTCAACATCCACGCTGTGATGCCCGCAAAGGAATTTATATGTTACCCGAATACACAGTTTATTCTTAGATACTACAAAGAATAGGGATCTGTTTTCATGTGTTTTACAGAGAAATGACAACCTTATGATAAATACTTTATATACTGCAGTTTCACAAGAATAATTGCACACATTCCATGTTATAATCCAACTAGCAACATGAACAGCATGTACAGTTTATTCAATTCACGTAACGAAATGTGCATGGCGCTTTGCAGTGCGAAAAAGAAAAAGCAGCCAATTCCACAGGAGAAGATTTTTTTAACCATACAGAATAGGTGACCAATGCTTAATCAATTGGGGTAGGGGAGGGGGAATGAAAGGTAGGAGGGAATTTTACTGTTTTGGTCACTCTAGCTGAACGCATGACTGAAAATCGAATGACTTCGTCCAAATTGGAGGAGATCGGGTATCACAGAGAATTATAGGGCGGGATGAGATTACTCAAGTGTTGGTTTGAGAGGGTGAGGGAGGGGGCGGTGGTGATATTAGGAAGTGTACTGAAAGCAAGAATGCGACAATTTGAAATTAATCTTCTAAACAAAAGGCAATGTTTGTTCATATTTTATCCGATTGAAATATTTTAACCGAAGAAAATCTCACTGTATTGTAAAGGGGGTGGAGTTTACGAACTGGGAAGTTTTGATATACTTGCAGAGGATGTTGGTGAGGCTACACCTAGAATGCAGCGCACTCTTTTGGTCTACTTACTTAAAAATCATATAATAGCACTAGAGTGTTGCAGTTTAATGCAGCGCACGCTAAAACACACCAGACAATGACTTTGTCTAATTATTATACTTTATTAATCATAATTAGTTCAAACGACTCAAAGATTCACTACGTAGTTCAAACTATCACAAATCTTCTGTTTCATAACTTTCAAAACCGACGACTTGTATTTAGATATTACCTATTCCAGATGAACCTGCCCAGCATTCGATGTGGTAAGTTTTCTCTGACTCGGGGTCTTCTGCAATTGCTGTTCTCCAGAGTTAATGCTGCTGGTTATTTCGTAAGGCTTCTTTTTGATACATTTTTTTGCATATTTTACAGCCATGCTTGCTTCTTTATTGCTAAAACTACGGTCCTTATACATTCCAGTACGTGTTATTTTGAATCACTTCATATAACTTCTCGTGCCGTTCCACAACACTTCTTCAATTATATGTGTGTTTGTTTGTGTTTTTGCAATTTACTCAACTGTTCCTTTTCAAAGATGTAAGCTCCCAAAACATCTTATCTGATTTTTCTCTTCTCAGAGATATTTCAAATATCTGTAAATCTGTCTCAGATCTGTTCTCAAGTTGTTACTGACTCGGCATGACTCTCTCTCTGCTTATCAGTGTCCACAAAGAGCCTGTCGGATACTTGACAACAATCTGGCTTCCATATTTCTCAGAGTTTAGATGTACGAGGGGTGATCTTGTTCAAACATGTGAGATCTAAGCGGGCTTGACAGGGCTGATGCTGAGATGCTTCCGCCAGTGGGAGAATCACAAACAAGGAGATATACCTTCAAAATAAGGGGGCAGTCACTTGATACATTGGAGCATAGACATTTCTTCTCTCAGAGATGAGTGACTCTGAAATTTTCTGCTCCCGAGGGAGGTGAAGGCCAGATCATTAGATATATTTCACGTGGAGTGAGAAAAATACTTGAAAAATCGGACAATTGATGGTTGTGGGAAACTGAATAACAGAGGAACTGAGACCATTATGATCACATTTATTGATTGAACAAGTTAGAGAGGACGAGTGGGCTACTCTTGCACCTATTTGCCTGTGCAGTATATACCAGTGTTCCTTCTTGTCTATTTTAACCTTGATTCTCTTTCCCAGCATATGTATTTATATTGGCATGTGTATGTCAACGAATTTAGATATCTGAAGTTACTTTATGTCATAAACCTAACGTCCAAATGATAAAAAAAATTACTTGCAGTTAAACGACATCAATCTCCCTGGAATGAGAGAACACTTAAAATGGAACGTAAATGTTCACTCGATGCAATCACAGTACAAACCAAATGCAAGGTGACTGCACTGACCATGGAACATGGGTTAACTTTCGACTTGTGTGCAGGGACAGCTGGCTGGTAAATATCGTGGGCTTTTTGTGTGACCCTTTCTATAAGGAACTTAAGATCATGGAGAGTGGAAACCAAGTTTACGTTGGTCAGCACATTGTGCAAACGCTTCCAACTCAGCATCGAAAACCAATGATTATAACATGTTCCTGCTTATCAGACATCATCTACGCTTTCGGATTTTTCTGCAAGAAGAAGCAAGGGCTTAGAAATAGGAAGTGGGTGGTAAGGAATTGCAACTCTCACAACATATCACTTTTTTGTTCAAAGACAAGAAGTCCTTCGAGGGGACAACATGAAAGCTGATGACACGTGTTATCACGTCGAAAGTACTTCTTCTGGTCAGTAGTGGAGACAGTGGAAAAGAGACAGCGTTCATACAAGATAAACAACTGTAAACTGATCATCATTGTGCAGTTTACTCCATTTCTGTTTTTGAATTGGAATACATTAATAACTTCAAATCTATGAACAACAATGAAAGGGGATTTCTGTTAGCGTAGAGGAAATGTTGTCGGAAAATTCTGAGCGTTGAAAAACGGACGGGTTTTAGAGCTGACGGTGAAATGAAGCACAGGAGATCAAATCTGTGCCGTGACCGTCCTTTTAATTTCTAATGGCATTAAAATAAAACTTGAAAAGAAGAGTGCCGTCAGAAATCCCTGAGATGGAGAGTGTTTTGGGCTCACGCTGAAAGCTGTCGAGAAAAGTATGAAGTGAAGATATGGGGTGAGGGAGGGTGAAAGTCGAGAGGGAAAGTGGTATGAGACGGGCGAATTCTCCTTATTTCTTGCACCTTCTGGGAAATTTCATGCTTTCCGCAACTTGCAATAAACATGTATTCCCTGCTGAGGTTAAATATCAAACCTGAGGGTCAAATATCCCACTGCGCCCTCCTGACCTTTCCTTAAAACATACTTCGGATGGATCGTTCAGAAATGGATCCGCAGATGTTTATGGTCCAAGAAGATGGCATTCGGCCCTCGGTGCCTATGTTCTGAAATTGTTCCTTGCAGTTGGTGTCCATTTGGCTTTGAGAGATCAAACCACGAACAACTTACCAACAACAAACCATGTGGTCCTTTGGACATTTATGAACAGGAGAGAGAACGCGCAGCCAGATCACGGACAGAGCTGCCGGCCTGCAGCAGGGTCTGGGATTGCTGGCTCAATTTCTGGGGGGAGGGGGTGCACGCTGCTGGAGAGCGGGTCTGAAGTCAAAAACTCACTAATATCTACCACCCACCAAATCTGGCAATGTCATAGCCTTGCTTTTAAGCAGTGCTCAACATTCCACATGCGCCCATAACACCTCGAATGACGAACATCCACAATCCCAGGCATGGTCAGGTCAGGAGATATTGTCTCCACGTGCACTGTTCCAGGAGTGAATGATGCCGTGGACTCTGGGAGAATGGACCTTTGCACAAACTTCCTTCGATCACGCTTGCCAGGGTGGCATTTGTTGTCCAGGAACGTTTGGTTAATTCACTGCAGAAAACTCGATAAGCTCCATTGAACAGAATTATGATCATGTCAGTCTCTCTTTGGTCAGTGGATCTATGACAATGTTTATTGTCAACGTCAGTATGTTCTATACTCCTTCATTTCAAGCTCTCAATATTCCCCTCCCCACCCCGCCCCCGCCGTTCATCTTCCTGTTGTGTTCTCCCAGGTTCCCGTCAAATAGCTTTATGGCTTCCCCTCAATTCATGAGCTCATTGCAGAAAATTGTACACATCAACACACTCCGAACAGAGAACAATAACAATAAAGAACAATAACAAACTGGATTTATATAACATCCCAAATCACTCCGCGGGGGAGGGTGCAGGCTGGCTTCTGACCATATTGAGCTCTGTGATTCTTGGCCCAGCTCGAGGCCTCATTCTTTAAGAAGCCTCATAATGAGCACATAACTGGGGTCACAGATGACAATGAGAATCAACATGTTGGATACACCACTCCATGCAAGCCACGAAATTGCTCTTCAAAAGCACCCTACCGCCCTCACCTGGGGCAGTGGCATCCTAGGGAAATTCTCTCCTTTTGTCATTTCGGAGCAGAAATGAGAGAAACTGTTGGTGTGTTCATACCAAATCCCAATGCACATATTGCCCAGAGCCAGCGGTAAGTAACAAGCAGGATTAGCCATATGAATCCTCTACCACTCCCGGTGTCACCATTCACATAGTATCCATGTTTCCATGTGAGAGATATAAGCTCTCTCAGATGATTATGAAACTTACTTTGGCTCAGTTTTGGAATCTCATGCAGAGGTTCGGGGAGTAAGCTGCTTGCCTTCTGAAAATTTCCTTCAATTGAAAGAGCGAGATTTTAGATTGTGGAGCCCGATTTCTCAATTAACTCATTTGCGCCCTCGCTTCAATTTTGCAAAGAGCGTGCAGGGATTCTCACTGTCAGACTATTGTAAGGAAGATGTCCCCAAGAGCTAGCTTTGAGTCTGGTGTGGAGGCTAAAATATAGTGGAGACTTAACTTCCAACTGCCTCCTCTCTTCTACGTTCCCTTCATCCAGATCACCCACTACCTCCCTAAATCTCTCCAGCATTCCCCGCCAACTTTCGCACCTCTTCTTGCACCTCTTTCACATTCTCTTTTCACACTTTCCCACCCTTCACTTGCCCTTTCCCAATATCCCTCATCGCGCTCTCCTAATTGCTGGATTCCTCTTTCCCGAACTCCTGTCCCCGTGCTTCCCTCTTGAATCCTGAGTTAAAATGAGGGTCACCTCGCAAGCCACCCATCCTTGACATATGAGTCCAAACTTAACTTCTCTGGAAAAGGAACTAATTTCCTGGCCTCAAAAATCCCAAGCCCGATCAGTCGAAAATCTCCCCAAGAAATCCTCACCACTCCACACAATTCACTGTCTCTCTTTTCACTCTCTACCGGTCCAGTGCTTCCCGCGCCACCACTGCATCCTGCGTCTGTTAATCTTATTCCGTCTACCAATGAACATATGGATGGGAATATCAACAGACACATCCTCTTCTCTGAGGAACACTCGCCGAATTCGACTTTCTGTCCATCTGTCCCAATAATATATCCCAATCGCAGCTGAATCCTCGCTGTAAACTAGCAATGTCATCACAGCCACAATTGACTGAGACTCGTGCCTTCGCTTCACTTCATGGTCTGGAACTTTCATCCCCAAACTTTGTTCATACTACTTTGTCCCTTTCTTCATATGTTACTTTTCATTGCCTGAATCCAGTGAGTCGCTAGGTATTAATGTCACGCAGCTCGGGGAATGATAAGTCACATGTACATCGAAACACACAGTGAAATGCATCTTTTGCGGAGAGTGTTGTGAGGGCAGCCCGCAGGTGTCGCCACGCGTCCGCGGCCAACATAGCACGCCAACAACTTCCTAACCCGTACGTCTTTGGAATGTGGAAGGAAACCAGAGCACCCGGAGGAAACCCACACAAACACGGGGAGAACGTACAAACTCCTTACAAACAGAGGCCAGAATGGAACCTGGGTCGCTGGCACTGTAATAGCGTTACGCTAACTGCTACACTACCATGCCGTCATACAGTGGAGACTACATTACGTGGAACGAAGATGATATCACGCCGCAGGGGAGTGATGCCACACAACTGGGGGCTGAACTATCACGCATAGGGCTGACTCCATAGAATGAAGAGGGGCTAATCAAAACGGCAAGCTTTCACAGGTTGCAGAAACAGGGATCGATAGACTTGTGTTCCTCAATGTGAATCGTACATTTATTTCCCCAAGAAATATTAATAATAAACTGCACAGTGTGAAATCGATGTAGGTTTCCTCCTATTGCCGCGACTTTCAATTCTATGGGAAATTCGCCTCTGTTTCAACTTCCAAAGGAGGAGTTAAAAGCTTCCAGTCTGGAGATTAGTCTGAGACGGTCTTGGGGTGAAAGTGTGAAGAATCACAAGAAAACCTAAACAACTAGAGATCTCTCTGAATTGGAGACACATAAATTTGTCAGGGCGGGTTTCAACCTCACCAGTATCCTTCATCTGCGAAAGTACCACTCCAAAATCAGCGAGTGAAATTTTGGTTTCCATCAGCAACAGCGTCACTGTAATGGAAACAAGGTTACGATACAGATATAATGGACGGGAATCTCTCTCTTAGATTACTTTGCTCCTGAGGTTCCTATACGACGAAACTTGACGTATTAGAGTAGGGCGGGTTTTGTTTGAAAATTCGGACAGTACCAGCAAGCACCTGGGAATATGAGTAGATTTCTGATCACATTACAGGAAAAAGTGTGATTTATTTGGAGTGGGCACAAAAAAGACCTACAAAGATTTAGCTAGGAATGGAAAGTTTAAGCCGTGAAGAATGAGGAGTAAGGATGTAATTGTTATATTCGGAATAGATGTGGCTGAGTCGAGATTTAATTAAGGTGTATCAAATTTTGAGGGACTCAAATAGATTCAATTCTATTTTCCCTCTCTTGACGAGCCATAAGCTAGTGATGATTGTTGAATGAATAAAGGGGCGATGAGAATGAACTTCTCATCCAGAAGATGTTGGGATGTGGAACAGACTGCCGGGAGTTATTGGGGAGGGGGAGCAGAAACTGTCAACACATTTAAACAGTACTAGGAAGTGTACTTCAAGAGCCAAGACCTCACGCAGAAAGTTTTCAGGAGTTTGGGAAGCGTTTTTTCACTGGCAATAACAAAATGGGCCCCTTCTATACTGTGACTTTTATTGACACGCGTTGTCAGCACAAACACAGTTTTCGTTCTCCTCCATTTCCTTTCACCAAGCTCCGCTGGATTGCTAAGTCAAGCCTCTCATTCTTGTCCCATGCAAAGCCGAAACGATGGGAAGATCTGGCAAGTATCCCATGCTTATCCAACAGCATGGCAGAATAGGTAGAGGAGTGTTTGTTAATGGAAATGAATCAGACGGAGAAGGGATTCAAGTGGAATTTATTCACGGAAGAGATTTTCAATTTGGTAACTTGCACCTCCAATGCATTGCAGACGACCAATAATGCATTTACATACAATGATGGGTGACAGTAGCTGTGAGGTGAAAAACAAAATATGTACCTTGGTAGAGCAGATATTTGGATCCATTACTCAGTACAGAATGAATGGAGAATTGGGGAAATGAAGACTGATTAGAGACTCCTAATGTGGATATAACAAGAATGTGGCAAGTCTGACTAAAATAAAAAATGGAACAGGCCTGGAGATGGCGTCTGCCTCTCTAAGAAGCAATAACAGTAAACTGCACAAAGTGACATCTGTGCAGGTTCGGGGCTATTCCTGCCACTTTCACTTCTACAGCAAATCCTCCGACGTTGCAAATTTCACGGGAGAAACACCAATACTTAGGCCTTGAAATATGTCGGAGGCAGTTCCCAAGCGAAAAGTTAGAGAATCACCAAAGGAATGGGAGACTCATGGAACCATAAGACTGGATTTCTCTCTTACCATTACCCTTCAACTCGGAAAGTTCCACCAGGAAACCAATGTCTGATATCTTTGTTTCACTGAAATGGAAACCAGATTTTGAATCTCACGCGTTATAATCCACATGATTTGTCTCTCCTGTTCCCCGTTGTGCTCAGTTCGCTGTCAGCCGTGACATTGAATACGAAGATACGGCGGTTCTGCTGGAGATGTATACCGCACGAGTTAGACCACAGCTTGGGAAATTGAGTATATTGCTGTTCACGATGTTATAGGAAATATATGTTTGCATTAGAATGGGTACAAAGAAGATCTGCAAGTTTTGTTTTGGCAGGAATGGAATTTTGTACCTCTGAAGAATGATAGTTAAGACTATGTGATATTTGCAAGAGAGACGGCAGAGGGGAGAATTAATGAAAGTGCATCATATTATGAAAGGCTTCGATAGATTCAGTTTACCTATTTACCCCCTTAGATGAGTCGGAAACAAGTGGATTCAGTTCCTGCTAACTGGTGAAGCAGTACTGGTGAAGGCGAGAGGAGGGGGACTGTTATTTGTTCCTTGTACGTAGCTGAGCGAATCGTCCTTTTAGTCTGTTGTGTTTAAGTCCGGACTTGGCAATAGCTTTCTTCTCTTCCCGGTATAGATCTCTTGCCTGCGATGGTGATAGGTTCTTCAAGTGACCAGTTGCGTCTTGGAAAATTAAAGATTCCAGTGCCAACAACAATACTTAACTCTTCCACTCCTTCTCCTGGTCTGAACGAGAATAAAGTTTGGAGTCGTTTTCACTGGACCATTCCCTCTTGTACATTCAATGATATTTTCACTTGTACTTTGTAGAACGTGGTCCGCGAGGAAAACTCTCACTCGTCATTTACATTCTTCTAGGACTCTCCATCCTGCTCTTCATTCTGACTCTCGGCACTGCGGTTAAACTGAGTAAGTTGTGTGTAAATTTCAATTTTCAAAGTTGTTCTATACTGTTATTAATCAAACTAATGAAATAGCGGCACGGTAGCGCAGTCTCCAGTTTCCTCCCACATTCCAAAGACGTACGGACTGGTAGATTAACATGGGTGCAAATGGGCGGCGCAGGCTCCTTGGGCCGGATGGTGCTGTTAACGCGCTGTTTAAATACAGTTTTTGTTTATTTTAAATATGCAAAAGTAAGCAAAGATTATTGATTCAGTGGTGGGTGAGGAATTGTGGCCCAGGCACTAATTTGGAGCTGTGCGCAGACACCCGTGCACTATGAAGAGAAGCTTGGGATTCAGCTCATTCACTCAGCCAAATATTTTTCTTGACCACTCAGCAGCTTAATCACACTTTTAATTTAGATTTAGGGTTTCCAACCCACTCAGCGGCAGTTCATGTATGACCCTAACCTACCGCCCCACCACCCTCCGCATCCAACATTGCATTCTTCGCAACTTACGCCACCTACAACTGGACCACACCAGCAGGCGCATCTTCTCCTCCCTTCCGATTTCCGTTTTACGCAAGGACCACACTCTGAATGTCTCCCTGATTCCTTTGTGCTTCCCCACCAATCTCTCTCCTTCTCCGGCCTCGCCCCTAAAATGTACAAAGTGTTATACCTGCCCCAACACCTCCTCCTTCTCCAACATCTGGGGCCATAAACTGCCCTAAAAGGTGAGATAACCTTTCACATGTAAGTCTTACATCAGTGATACAGAACGCAAATTGGGGGACCTCTTCGTCGAGAACCTTTACTCCTTGTGCCCTGACAACGGGATCTCACTGTGGCCATCCACTTGAATTCCACTTACTATTCCCACATCGACATGTCTGCCCACAGCCTTCTCCACTGCCAGGTCACGGCGAAACGAAATTTAAAGAAAAACACATTGTATTCAGCCTGGAGAGTCTCCAACATGGCAGCATGAACGTGGAATTCTCAAACCTCCGGCGATCGCTCCTATCCTGCCCCTTCTCACCATTTTTTTTCTCTACACCTAATCCAACTGGCTCTCATTAACCTATGCCTTTCCCCTCCTCCTTCCTTTCCCTCTCCATCTGCCTATCACTCGCACACACCTTCCTCCTGGTCCACTCCCCACCTCCATCCATTTATTCAATGCCCCACCTTCCTCTCCAATCAGATTCCATAATCTTCAACCCTTTGTCGCTTCCACCCTCAGCTTCTCACATCAGTCCCGCCCTCATCTGCCTGTCACCCGCCTCGAATGGATTCACGTATCACCTGCTAGCTCTTGATCCACAAGTACAGATTGGTTGAACGTTTTGCAGAGACTTTTCGTCAGTCCTCAGGAGTGAAACTGAGCTACCGGTTGCCTGCCACTTCAATTCACATCCAACTCCCACTTTGACCGCTGCCCGTGGCCACCTGCACTGTGACAATTAAGTCCAACTCAAGCTTGGGTACGTAGCGGTTTGCAGGACTCAATATTGATTTCTACAGTTTCAGATAAATTGCTCTTTCTTTGTCTTTTTATCGCGATTGGCAAATTTTTCCTAACATTGCTTATTTCCCTTTATTTTCCTTCATTTATATATTCTGGTCTGCTCGGAACATGCGATTGTCCGGTTTCTGCTATCACCCAGATTTCAAAACACAGTTGACATCATATGGATAAAGGAAATTAACGGCCTAATCAACGGCTGTATCATTTCACCCTCTTACAGACATCTCCTTCATCCCATTCACTACCCTCCCACATCCTCTCTTCTGTTGAGCAACTTGCATTCTTCTTTTCTCAGTCAGGTGGAAGGTCTTAGACCTGAAAAGTTAATTGTTTCTCTTTCTACAGGTGCTGTATGACTTGTTGATTATTTGTTCTTATTTTGGATTAACATCACATTTTTAGCTGTCAGGTTCGACATCTAACCTGAGCAGGAAATAGAGGTGTTGCGCGCAGTATTACCTCAGGAAAGTTGAAAGTGCAACGAATAAAGTGGATTCGCCCGTCTCACATCACTTACCCTCTCAATTTTCACGCAGCCTCACCCAATACCTTTAAGTTATACTCCTCTCTGCAGTTCTCGGCACTTTCTGACCCCACTCTTTGTTTCGCGCTGTATTTTTATCATTTGCAGTTAAAAGAACGGTCACGGCCCAGTTCTGATACAATGTGCTTTATTTTACTGCTCACCTCTAAAACACGTCCCTTTTTAAGAAGGTTCTGTATTTTTGACAAGTTTTTCCCGCCAACGAAAATCCCCGTTCATTGATGTGAAGTTGTTAATGAATTCCAGTTAAAAAAAAAACGAAATGGAGTAACCTGCACAATGATGATTAGTTTACAGTTGTTTACCTACCTTCAACGGTTTACCTTTGCTCCTGTCTCTAGTTGACCAGAAGAAATACCTTCGACATTTTGATCAGCATCGAACTTTCTGTTTCTAAGCACTTCCTGCCTCTTGCTTAAATCTGAAAGTGTCAATGGTGTCTAATAAACACACAAATATTTTCATCATTATTTCTCGACACTGAATTGGAAGCGTTTGTAGCAAGGCGTGGGCAAAGAAAACTTGCTTTGCACTCAATGATATTAACTTTTCTTATAGAATGGATTGCATAAAATTCCCTCGGTCTTTACAGCTAGTTATTCCTGCTCACAAGCCGTAAAAAATCCGTAGGGTATGCCTTCATCGTGCATTCAGTGAATATTATGATTGCATCGAGTGAAAATTTACATTCCATTTTGCGTGCTGTTTCGTTCCAGATGGAGTGATCTTAAATTTCACAAATACAAGTAATGGTGTTTATTGTGTACACTGCTGCGTTATGACATCAAGGAACGTCAGATATCTAAAATCGTTGACATAAACATCCAGATATAGAGTCATTTTCGAAAAGAGGAGCAAGGCTCAACTGCACAGGAAGGAATTTTAGTACACAAGAACACAATAAATTAGGAGCATGAGTAGGCAACTCGTTCGCTTTAGCTTGTTCAGTCGTTAAACATGATCATGGCTGAACCCTACCAGCCTCAACTCCGCTATTGTGTCATTTTCCAACTGCCCTCGGTTGAACGACTTTTCAATATTCATCTAACTCCACATTAAATATATCTAATGATCTGGCCTCTACCGCCTCCTGGAGCAGAAAATTCCAGAGATTCGTTAATCGCTGAGAGAAGTAGTATCTACGCCACTATGCATTAAGTGACTGGCCCATTATTTTGGAGCTATGCCTCTTCGTTTGTGATCTCCTACTGGTGGAAGCATCTCAACATCAGTCCTGTCAGGACCTCTTAGTTTCTTACATATTTGAATGTGGTCACCCTTCAAACTCCAAGGATTATAGACCAAACCTCTGGCGGCGCAAACTTCTCTGCTGCTAATGGTTACCTAACCTGCGCAGGGAAAGAAATCTCTGTAATTGTCCATTAAGCTCAAGGTAAAAGACATAACGAGCATTTTCCCGCCTCATGCCGCGATCTGTCGTGATATTTCACCCTTCCTCACAGAGGACGTTTCGTTTGATCTCGTCCCAGAGTTTTCATCAAGGGATAAGAACACTCCACACGTCAGGGACTCACCATTACTGCCATGGGCATTACGTATCACCTTCAGGTTTAGGAGTGATCTCTAGCCCAATTGCATCTTTATTTTTTTCAAATTCACTCTATATTCTAAAATCCATCAGTTACTTTGTGTGGTTAGATTTCCCTGACAATACATTGTATCGGCCAACAAGCAATGCCCCTTCCTCTGTTGAATTATACAATGTTGATCATGCATTCTACCTCAGGAACTGAAACGGAGTAAGTTGCGAAATGACGATTAGATCCCCGACTGTTTTCAAAAATTTTTCTTGTCCCACTAAACCCACTTCACTAAGCAAGATAAAAACCCTTGAGATTTTGAAAGTGGCTTACCTTTACAATGCACTTCCTCTCTTAGAGCCTTTCCTGTTTTCTTGCAAAAAACAATAAACAATTGTAGATTGGGTGTAATTGGTATGGAGAGATGTTAAGCATTATTTTCTCGACAGTGAGTACGAAGCGCGTTACCAAAATGATTCTGCTTTGCAATCTCGGTGTTATTAATTTCCCTTCTCGAATTGGTCACCCGGAAAGCGATCTGCATCTATTGGCCGATTTCTTACAAAGCAGAAATTTTGAGTTGAATTTATCTGTTGGAATGTCTTCTTGGGTTTGAACTAGGTCTGAGAAGCATTGAAAGAAATGCATTATTTTAACATGCATTTCCCTCTGCCCCTTCAGTATTTCTTGCGAAAAACCCGCAACTACAGATAATTTTCAATGGGTAACGTAACGTTCCGGCATTGTAAGTTTCGCAAGATTCTCTGCACACTTTGAAAGGCAGAATAGAATAACACCTGTGCGAATCCCCACAGCATATGGCGAACCTGTGATCTCTGTCTCGGAGGCTGACGTCAGAATATCCTTCAAGAGTTTGAACCCTCGCAAGGCGTCAGGCCTTGACGGTGTACCAGGCAGCGTACTGAAAATTGGTGCTGATCAACTGGCTAGAGTGTTCAAGGATATCTGCAACCTCTCACTGCTGCGATAGGAGGTTCCCATATGCTTCAACAGGGCATAGATCATATCGGTGCCCAAGAAGAGCAATATGAGCTGCCTCAACGACTGGCACTCACTTCTACTGTGATGAAGTGCTTTGAGAGAGTGGTCATGGCAAGAATTAACTTCTGCCTGAACAACGACCTGGGCAAGCTGCAATTTGCCTACCGCCGCAACAGGTCTACAACGGATTCAACCTCATTGGCTCTCCACTCGGATTTGGAACAAAAACACGTACATCAGGCTGCTGTTCATCGATTACAGCTCGGCACCCAACACCATCATCCCCTCAGTACTAATCAACATGCTTCAAAACCTGGGCCTCTGAGCCTCCCTCTGCAACTGGATCCTCGACTTCCTTAACGTGAGACCACAGTCAGTGCAGATCAGTATTAAGATCCCTCCCCGCTGAAGTCAACAAAGGCGCACCTCAAGAATGTATGGTTAGCCCACTGCTCTACTTTCTTTACACTCATGTGTATGCGGCTAGGCACAGCTGAAACGGCATCTATAAATTCGCCAATGACATCATTGCTGTTGGAAGAATAGCAGATGGCGATGGCGAGGCGTACAGGAGTGATATCAGCTGGTTGAGTGGTGTTGCAACAACAACCTCGCACTCGACAAGACCAAGGAACTGATTGTGGAGTTCATGAAGGAGAAGTCGAGATAACACACACCAGTATTCATTGAGGGGTCAGCGGTTGAAAGGGTGCGTAGCTTCAACTACCTGGGCGTCAACATCACAGAGGATCTATCTTGGGTGTAACACATTGATACAAACACGAACAGACATGCCAGCAGCTCTACTTCACGAGGAGTTTGTGGACATTGAGTATGTCACTAGAGACTCTTCCAAATTTCCACAGATGTACGGTGGAGAGTACTGTAGACCTAAACTGGCTCGCCTCTTTTCATAGGACAACCTTCTCACCTTCTCAACTAGCCTTGTGAATCTCTTTTGGACTGTCTCTAACACAGCTAGAGGGATGTCAAATATCAGACAAGATCTTAATGGGTACTCTGTTAACTAGGTGGAGTACCAGATGCTGGGAACCACAGAACAAAGTACGACAGTGAAAGATGGTCACATGATCGATACCTGGTCAGTATTAACGTGGGGACATAGCTGAGACAGATCTACAGTCCTGTGAAATAGACTACTACCAATGAGAAGAGAACAATCAGATGACGATACTTAGTCCTTTCTGCACAGTATTTAATGTTCTCATGTATTGTTGCATCACCGCCTGGCATAGAGGCTCCAATGCGCAAGTTCGAAATAGGGTTATAGACTTCACCAGCTTCAACACGGGCTGGAACCTCCCCTCCTAGGAAGACATCTTCAAGAGGTCGTGCCTCAAGAAGGTGGCGTCCATCATTAAGGACTATTACCATCCCGGACCTCGTCCAGTTACTACCATCAGGGACGTAGTACAGGAGCCTGAAGAGCTACACTCAAAGTTTCAGGAACAGTTTCTTCCCCTCCGTCATCAGATTTCTGTACGCTCCATGAACCCCTGAACACTGCCTCGTTATTCTTCTTTTGTACCATTTATTTGTTTTGCAACTTATAGTGATTTTTATATCTTGCACTGTACTGCTGCCGCAAAACAACACATTTTATGATATCTGTCAGTGATAATAAACCTGATTCTGACTCAATAATGAAGCGTTTGATCCACGGGGTGACGAAAATGATTTTGCTTTTCAGTCTCTCTGTCGCTAATTTCTCTTCTGGAATGAGTCACCGAAAAATTCATCGGATTGCTCACATGTAGGTCTTCAAAATCTGTTTCCATTGACCGGGGCTCATATTGTAATCAATACCTGCTGTGATTGCATAAAGCGTGTTTCATGCTTCCTTGTGAGTACTCACTCAGTCCAGTGAGAGGAGTCATAAATTGCAGAGAAACAGCAGTTCTCTTGTGTATAGTAAAACAATATCCTCTATCTACATGAATTTATATAGATATCCTGATATTATGTGAAATCTGGCAAACGGCAGCAAGCCTCAACTAGAACAGTAGCAAATTTTTGGCGGCACGGTAGCGTAGCGGTTAGAGAGACGCTATTACAGCGCCAGCGATCGGGGTTCGATTCCAGTCGCTCTCTGTAAGGAGTTTGTACGTTCTCCCGTGTCTGCGTGGGTTTCCTCCGGGTGCTCCGTTTCTTCCGACATTCCAAAGATGTACGGTTAGGCTAATTTGGGTTTAAAATGGGCAGCGTGGATTCGTTGGGCGGGAAGGGCCTGTTACCACGCTGTTAATAAAATTATATATAAAAAAATAAATCGGTTTACCAATACAACAACTGTGAAAAAAGTCATTTGCAATTGCATATGGGCATAATGAGACTTTGTCTTCGGTTGGTCAGAATCAATTCAGTTTGTTTCATTCCTGTGTTCGAAGCACTTCATGGGCCCAGCTCAGCAGGACCCAGTCATCCAGGTAATAAACTTCAGCCGTGTCGCGTTTCTGAGAAATCTTTGCTCCTCCGAGTCGCACTGAATCACTTGACTGGCATACGTGCTTCAGCTGGCGTGAACGAACAGCTATAGTTCCATTCAACTCTCCATAAAACTCTTTAAAATTATAAAATATTGATTACCTGCTCTACAGAAGAGGTACTCACAGGTTGCCGTTGACGAGATAGACTGAATAGCTTGTTTCTTGGCCAAATTCATTGATGACTACATGACTAATAGTTCCAATTGTAGAACAGCGTTAAGTTTTATCTAATAACACCGTGAAACATCTCGTGCATTTTAATGTTAAATGCGCAAAGTAAATTTGTTGCTTTTGTTATAAGTTACAATATAGCGTGTGATATGTTTCATTATACTTGCGAAGTTGTAATAAAGAACCTAATCAACAGTGGACGTTGGCTTCTGGGCAATGCGGAAGAATGGAAGAGTGCAGGATGGGAATTTATCATCAGAAAGGGAAGATTGGAGTGGGCCAGAGGTAACTGAGTTTTTCTTTGTGATCGATTAGAGGCTCGGAGATGGATGGTCGTCCAGGTATGCGACAGCCGGCGCTGCTTCCACCTGAGCTTCTTCTGGATGCACGTCCTTGCCAAGCTGTTCCTGGAGAAGGCGCAAGCGGTGTCTACTGGCTCTCCGGAGACCTACTGGGACAGGTAGACGCTGTAGAAACAGGTTTGCATTTGGGCCAAGGATGAGGATGTTTGAGTATGATGTAAGTTTTGTAAATACTGAACTGCAAGCAATGCAGATATTATAAATATGCGAATGAGAACTTGAAAGAAGGACATAAAGGTAACGAAGTTCTGGTTTCTGGTTGATGAATTGGAAAGAAAATTTGTCCGCTGGAATAAGCCACTTAATTTGGCTGTTGAGTGGAGCTAAGTGACTTTTATGGTCCTTTTAAGGGTTCAGCCCCTGTCTCAGGAAGGTCACACTACCGGGACAGGAGAATAATATTGTTTATAACAAGAGGGTCTGTCACGGGTGTTTCTATTCCTGGTGCTGCAGGGATGAAACTGTCAATAGAGTCAATTGACCAAGGTCAATAGCAAACTCCAAACTCATCCCGGTGAGTTTGCGAAGGTTTACTGTACGATGTCCTATTTTGTGTCTGTGAGATTCTTGATGTCAAATGCCGATTTTCTTCAACAGGACAACGTTTCTTCATGGTTTCTCAAACTGTGTGAGACTCTGTTGCCGACTGGAGTCGACCCGGCATTCACTTCCAAGCCCAAGATGAAGTATCATTCGTCTGCAAAGCACACTGAGGTTTGACGTCTTTCTTGCACTGGCGGATAATTTTTGCTGTCAACTCACAAGGAAAGAACTATTGTTGTGTTACAGTGCTAAAGAGAAAAGAGCATGCCCAGGTATTCTATCGATTAATCTGTGGCACAATTTGTTGGCGAGCTCTGAAGGGCAAATAACAGCAGGCATAGCCAATACTAAGATCTTCTGCATTTCCATCGGGGCACCAAACATCTTGCAACACACAGTTGGAGGCTTCTCTGTGGAAATGAATCATTGAGGTAAAATTAACATTCTATGTGGCACATCCTCAAAAACAATATTAAGGCCTCAGCTATACACAGGATCTATTTATAAACTACAGTTCTTGTGAGGAGTTACTTGCAGAGCAGTATACTTTAGCTGCTGGTCCTCCAGACTTCTGGAGTTATCGGTGTCCGAAACTGCTTCGTGTTAATCTTCTCACCTGGTCCTAGTGCTTCCTGAATCCCTCAAGATCCAAAGTCTCGTCTCTGGCGCACTCAGTGTCCATAACGATTTGAGGTGGTGCATGTCAATTTTTGAAAACCCGCTGAGGGAGGAAAGTTCCCTTCATCTCAGGCCTTAGTTTCCGCAGTCTTCAATTGCGTCAGGACAACATTTAGAGGCATTAGGCGGGACGTTTCAGAGGTCGATTGGTTGAGACTGCCCGGAAGTAAAACAAAAGTGCTGGCCATTGACTTCAGGAAGCCGGGGGAACACATGCCCCTGCCTCTTTCAATGATTGTGAGGTGAAGGTGGTTGAGAGCTTCAATTTCCCAGGTGTAAACATCTTCAATGGTTTGTGCTGGTCCAACTACGTGTATGCTATGGCCAATATGTGATGTTTGTTGCGATTGAGCAACATCACCAGAGGGCATTTGAAGGGGATGAAAGAATATGTACTGGGGTAGATAACGAGTGGATTTATAGCAAAGAAGAACTAAGAAATGTCTGTTAGGTATGCGAAGAAATGTATAAAAAGCCGCCTAACGAGATAATCAGCAGCATTAATTCAGGAGAACAACAATTGCAGAAGACCCCGAGTCAGAGACACAGAAAACCACCACATCGAATCCCGCATAGGTCCATCTGGAATGGTTAATGAGCAATGACCCTCCCTCATTGATCATATATTTGTCATCTGCCCCCAAAATCTCCGTCTCTGAATGGGCCGCCGTTGTTTTACCACACTACGAAGTCCCATGTACATTTTGTCTAAATACAAGTGGCAGGTTTTGGAAGTTGTGAAGCTACAGAGTTAAATGATATTGAACTTCGCAGTGAATCTTTGAGTTCTTTGAAACAATCACGATTAATAACGTAATTAATTCGGAAATGCCATTGTCTGGTGTGTTCCATCGTGTCCTGAATTAAATTGGCAACACTCCAATGCTTCTGTTTGTTCATTTATGTAAGGGTACCAAAAGTGTGTGCAGTATTCCTGTAGTGGCCTTATCTACATTCTGTACAATTGTAACAAAACTTCCCTTTCTTAAATTCCAACCCCATTTCAACATATTGAGATTTTCTTTGGTTAAACAATATTTGCAATCGGTTAAGGGAAAACACACATGCACTTATTTTTAGTTGATTATTTTGAGTTCCTTGCATTCTTGTTTTCGATGCACGTCATATATTAGACACCGCACTGTCATCCCCAGCTCCAGGCCAACACTTGAGTCATCTCATCCAAACATGTAATTTTTTGACATACCTGATCTCATCCAAATAGGACTAAATCTCTCGATTTTCAGACATGCGTTCAGCTAGAGTAACAAAGCTCTAGAATTCCCTCCAACCCTCCAATTTTCCTCCCTCAGTGGTCAAATATTTTTCACCTGCTCCCGATAGCTCCGTCAGTACAATGGTCTCCTGTTGCTTTACCACATTACGAAGTCTCATGTACATGTTTTTACGTGAACTGGATCAAGTAATCTGCTGTTCATGTTGCAAATTGGATAATTGCATGTGATATGTTCAACTATGTTTGTGGAAGTGCAGTAAATAATGCATTTAACTTAAGATTTTCATTTCTGTTCAAAGCAGACATGGAAGTAAACCAATGTTCTGTGTAATATCTAATAATGAGGTGCGTATTCCTGAAACTTATGAAGTTCTTTGCCGGCGTGATAGGGTAGATGTTGAGGTGTTCCCACTACACATGGACGCAATAGAAAACAAATTGTTACATTTAAACCAAATGAATTTCTTTAAGATGAGTTGTACGGAGTCGTGGGTCAGATGGCTCTCTGCAGTAACATAAAACTCTGGGTAAACCCGAGATAAGTCGTCCTCGCAATTTGAACACTGATCTTCGAAATTAATGCTGATTTCCTCAGTAGAGTATGGTGGGATGGGGCACAAATTACTGCATTATGCCAGGCCTCAGGATGAACAACATCCTGCTCGAAGCATCAAATGGATATTTGGAGCAACAAGGGTTCCATTGCACACTCCTGATCTCTCTAATTGCTAACACGGACCATACGGGGTCTTCAAGAGCCAGAAATACAAACCTTCTTTATTGAGCATCAGGTTAAGGAGTGACAAGACCAAGGAAAGACGTAGCTTTCACTGGATTATAAACCCTTATGTCTTGTGGTATAGCCCTGCTGTTGCGGACTCACCCATTCAATTGTCCCAATTTCTGGAGTGTCCCAGAAACCAGGGAGAGGTGAGATTGGGGTGTAATTGGTCAAAATGAGGGCGGAGGACGAAGATGAGGTGGGTTGGATAGAAATATGGGGATGTGCAATCCTCTAAGACATGGCGTTCCTCTAAGTGATGCGTTGTAATCCGCTTCGTTCAATGGCGGGGACAGAAGATAAAACAGTTTCATCCACAGAATAGCACGTTAATTCTGCTGATCTGTGAAAATTTTCTTCTTCAAACTTGATTGAACAGAGCATTGCCACCTGAAGGAAATATGAGAGGACAGATTGGAAGGAGATAGCTGCAAGGAGAGGGCGGTCTATTCGGCACTCACCCGCCTCTCGGGGATCAGATTTAATTTGCGTGGAGCCGAGTCTACCTGCCTTTAACTCTGTGGGCTGAATTCAGACAAAAGTGGAATCTGTGCAGAAGCTGGAAGGAGGGAGGCACATGTCATGTCTTCCAAAGAGCAGTGCAGGTTTGAGAGTCCAGGGTTCAAAGGGCTGGAGCTGGAGAGGTGTGAGGAATCAGGAGGTACCGGTGAACACAGTGCAGTGGCTCTGAATAATAAGAAAAAATAGACACGATGGGAGGGAAGTCATTGACCTAGCTTGTTCGTGCTGGTTGAAAAGTGCACCCAAGTGCAGGGAGAGCTAGATAATTTGACGCAAAATTGGGAGAAAGTACAGGGTGATGATGGAAGATTGTTTCGAGGACTAGAGCCCCTAACTAGTAGTGTACCTCAGGGGTCAGTTTTGTTTGTAATCTATGTTAATGATTCGGATAAGAATGTACAAGACGCGGTTAGTAACTGTGCATATGACACTGAACTAGGTAGTATAGTGACCAATGAAGAAGGTTATTAAAATTACAGGGGTATCTTGATCAGCTGAGTATGTGGGCCGAGGAGTGGCAAATGGAGTTTAATTTGGATACGTGCGAGGTGTTGCCTTTTCAAAATTCAAATCCAGGTAGGACTTCACAGTGAACAGCAGGGCCCTGGAGAGTACCGTAGAACCGAGAGACTTTTGGGTACAAGAACATGTTTCACCGAAAGTAAAGTCACAGATAGACAGGGTGGTGAAGAAGGCTTTTAGCACACTGGTCTTCATAAGACAAGGCATTACGTATAAAAGTTGGCAGGTTGTGGTTCGACAGTACCGGACGCTGGTGAGGCCGCAATTCCAGTATTGTGTTCAGTTTTTGGTTGCCCTACCACAGGAAAGGTGTTGACCACAAAAACGGTGGAGCTGTATATAGTATACTTAGTAGTTCCTATCGACGTATACAGTATGTCGAAATGTGAAATAAATTATTTAGATTTAAATGTAAGTGAATCATGAAATTGCAAATGGTTCACGCGCTGCCAATGGAGTTCGCAGTGAGGATCAAATCTTTGGGCTGCAGGGCAGCATGGATGATCGCGATTTGGCAGGAAAATGACAACTGCAATGTTAATCCAGGGAAGTGTGACAAGATGCATATGGGGAAGTGCAACAAGGCAAGAGATTGTACAATAAATTGAGACATTTGAGAGTTGAGAGAAGTTGAGACCTATATAACCCATATTTACTATAGGAACTGCTATAGGACCAATGCAGAAAAGATTTTCAAGCATTCTGCCACAACTTGAAGGATTGAGTTATCGGGAGATGTTGGACAGGATATAACTTTATTCCTTTAGAGCACGGGAGACTGATGTATAAAATCATGAGCGGCATAGATAGGGTAAATTCACTCAGTCCTTCTTCGCAGAGTTCTGGTATCAAGAGCTAGTGTTCAGAAATTTAACATGAGAAGCAAAAGATTAGGAGAAACTTCGGGGTCATTTTTTTTGCACAACGGGTGGCGTCGATGTGGAATCAGCTTCCAGAGGCAGTGGTTGAGGCAGGTACAATAACAACTTTTAAAAAGCAGTTTGACAGGTGCATAGAATAGAAGGGTTTGAGAGGTTATGGGCCAAACGCTGGCAGATGGGACCGCTGGCAAACTGGTCGGCATGGAATAGTTAGGTTAAAGGGCTTTCTTCCGTGCTGTATGACTCTGTGACTCCATGAGCCACAATCAAATTCCACTTTCCTGCGCTGGTTCTGCAGCCCTGCAGATCACGGCTGTCCCAGTGCAGAACCTGGTACTGTTAAATACTGCAGGAGGTGGAGTTCTCAAATTTTTTCTCAACTCTCAAATGTCTCCATTTATTGTAAACTCTCTTGCCTTGTCGCACTTCCCCATATGCATTTTGTCACACTTCCCTGGATAACATTGCAGTTGCCACACCCCTGCCAAGTTGCGACCATCCATGTTGCTCTGCAGCCTGATGGTTTGCTCCTCACTGCGAACTACAGTGGCATCTCGTGCACTATTTGCAATTTCATGATTCACTTGTATATAAATCTCAATAATTTATTTCACATTTGGACATGTACGTGGATGGGATAAGTTTAGATGGGTATCGGCCTATAACAGGCACATGGGGCAAACTCATTCTGACACCTTGGTCGACATGGAAGAGTTGTGCTGGGAGGCCTGTTTCCAAGCTTTGTAACTCTGTGACTCTACACCTGGATCAGGAAGTCCAGTTCAAAATGGATAGATTACAACTCAAATAATATTGTGGGGACGTTTATTTGTATCTTTGCGGACGGTTTATACTAAATCTGTAGGTAAACGGGAGGCAGCGTTTAACCACAGGAAAGGGGAATAAATTCAGTAACTTTTAAAATAGAAGTAGCACTGGAGTTAGAAGAGGTACAGGTTTGGTTGGGCAACGACAGAGAGTCTAAATAAAAAGCTGCAGGTACGAACAGCTGTGAGAAAATAAACATGTCGGGGCAAAAACAGAAATATGGCTCATAAAGGACAGGATTGGGCTTTGGATATTCTCGGCCAGGTGAATGTAATTCTGATGAAGGTTCACACTCTGCTTCAGACTTGTTATCGTGGATAAGTCTTCGGTTTTGGGAGGGCTGATCGGCTAAACAAAGAGAGAGGGAGGAGCATCTTCTATTACTTAAGAGATGAAATTAAGATCCGGTCAATCTGTTGAATTTTAGATTGATCTTCTTGGACCCTGGGGCGATTCAACCCGCTGGAAGCCAGCTGGGCAGCGGGGGGTGGGGGTGGGGGTGGGGTGGGGAGGGGGAGTGGCGGTAAGGGGGTGGCGGGCAGGGGTCACGCCAGATTCCAGACATCACTGCGCGCAACATTAATTGATGTCCTTTTGAAAGTCGGGGAAGTCAGGTCAGGTGGAGTGTACTTATGAATAGTTGGAATGGAGGACTAATGGAGCTGTAATGAAATATTCCATAAGATTGTGGTATAGAATGTACCAGGGAACTCGAATGGGTCCAGCCATGAGATAGCTTGTCTCCAAACTTAGATTACCATTTGCTCTCATCCATCAGAGCGTTCTGGGAGATCTGATAGAGATGTCAGCTCAAAGCGATGGGTGAAAGCTATCCTGGGAGGGATGGGGTGTGCTTGGGGAAGAAACATTTTAGATAATTTCCACATTTAAAACGTAAAGCTTCTTGCTGCAGGAAAGGTGGAAAGAGACGAACAAAGCATTTCAAGAAGATATTCGGTTAGAAGCTGATGAAAATTTATTTGTAGCGCGACGAGAACAGGGTAGGAAGACGCGACTTATCACTCCTCAGAAACTGCACAGATGTCATGAGCCAACCGGCTTCCTTCTGTGTTGTAACAATTCGAAGACAAGCTCAACATAGGCAGATTGTTTCTCCTCCCAATTTGCAGCATATGTGACATCAAGGAAGATGTCACTGTGTTGGTTTCTCACATATCCAATGTTGAGGATTTTCACACGATAAGTCATTCCAGTATCCATTATCAAACATTTCCCCGCAGTCTTCGTCCTGCGCATCATTAGGTTCCCCCTGACTCCAAAAGCTAAAAATGCAATATTTAGAGTATAATTAATAATATGATACCAACCTCAATCTCAGTGTTATTTCTGTATTCATGTTAATGAATGTCGCTGGCAAGACGAATATTTACACTCCATCGCTGAGTAACCTTGAGAATGTAGGGATGAACACCCTTATGGTCTTACGTAAATTTAATGCTGATTTTTCATTGCCACTGGGCCAAATACACGAGGTTTCCACCATATAGCTTAAAGGAAGCTGACTATTTGCAAGTCAAGATGGTTTGAGAATGGTAAGGGAACCTGCAGCTGACCGTGTTCCCCTGAACCAAATATCTTTGCCCTTCTATATGGTGAAGGCGCATTTTGTGGATGGTACACATGCAGCCACCGTTCACCAGTAGTGGAGAAAGTAATGATGCAAATGGTCAATGTGCTGCCTCCCAAGTCTGCTGATTTGTCCTGCATGAAGTTGTGTTTCATAAGAATTGATGGAGCTGAATCCATCCAGTCAACTGGAGGGACTTCCCATCGCAATCTTCACTTCCTCTTGCTTATTGTGTAAAAGGCTTTTGTGAGCAAGAGGATGAGTCAGCATACATGGTCGCCGACCGACCCGAATATGCACAGCTTTTAGGCAGCTGATCCAGTTCTGTTTCAAATGAACAGAATCGCCCAGGATATTAATGATGAGGGTGGGACTGGGATTCACAGAAAATGTAATGACATTCATTGTAATGGTCAGTTGCTGGATACTCTGCTTTGTGGCAGTGATTGCAGCGGAAATGGGAACAAATCTTGCTGCATCAGCTCATACCTGAGCGATGCCCAGGTCCTGCTGCATACAGCCAACGTCTACTTCATTTTGGGTGGATCTGTGAATAGAAGTGGACATTGAAAATCATACTCACTTCTATACTTATGATGGCAGGATGAAACAGCTGAAGAGGTCTGGACATCAGGCCCTACCCTGCCCAACTTATAAAGCGAAGTAATGGAATTGGAATAATTGGTCCGTGTCATCCACAATGACTCTTCTGTGTAATTTCCATATTGGTGGTGTTACGGGTTGTTACTATTGGTGAATGTCCCTTTTAAACCTAGCACTCTGTGTGTGTGTGTGTGTGGGGGGGGGGGAGTGTGTGTTTGTGTGTGTGTGTGTGTGTGTGTGTGTGTGTGTGTGTGTGTTTGTGTGGCGTGGTTAGGACAACATAAGTTAAAGGACGTGATGACGTTTTTCAAGCAGTCAGTCAGAGAAGAGAAGAGAGAGAGAGAGAGAGAGACCAGCCTGCTGATATCTGTATCGATAGATGAAAAACAATAACTGTGTCTGTTACTACAAACCACGTATGGATTTTTGGAATAATCCTGTGGAGTCCACTTTGTCGTTAACCTGTAGTGGCAAACAGGTATTTGTGTGGACGGCCACGATTCGAATGCTTTTCGGGGTGGCAGATACTTAGGAACAAAGCAGTGGAGTAGTCACTTCTGAGTAGACACTGAGGTGTCGTATGGGTTGATCGTGGAACACTTGAATGTTGTAATGTCTCTATTTTCTCTTCACGTCTTTTCTTCTGTCAGTTTTGTTGAAGCATTTGCTCACGTTTCACCTTACGACTTGCTGACCTGAACTTTGAGAACTATTCCTGGACTTGGAGTTTGTAAATTTGCCACACACACGCTACGAGTTTAGTTTTGGGGTTAATATTTAAGATCTAACATTTTTCCTTCTAACATTCTAACATTTTTACTTATATTTTCCTTATTATCGTAGGTAGTTATTAATAAAATAGTTCTATCACTTATACTTGACTCGGTGTGTTTCTTTTGTTGCTGGTACGTAACAGTGGGACATCCTCAGATTGTGTCACAGTCTTCTAAACTCTATTGAGTCTCAACCTGTTTAGCCTTTCCTTGAAGGACAATCCCTGCATAATCTGCCCATGGTGAATATTCTGCGAACTATTTCGGTGAAATGACTGTCATGCACTTGGAACAAAATCGTTCATCACATTCTACTTGTAATTTTTGTGTTGTCCACATATTTGCTGCGGATTATTTGCTTTGTTCCAAGTTTCTAATACATATTGTGATCATGTGGGATCCCATTATAAATCCGTGTATTCGGTCAGAGGTCACAGATTGACCACAAGGAAATCATCCCCTTTTCGGCACCTGATTCCAGCCGTAAGCCAACCTTCTATCCATGACAAAATGTTACCTCCAAAAACATGGGATCTTACCTTGTGATTTAAAATCGTTCAGGCCCAAATCCTAAAAATTATGCGACCAAGATCGTGTAAGGAAAGAACTTACAACTGAGCTCCCTTCATCATTAATGTTTGTTGAGCTGAAATGCTAATTCTGTTTCCACATCCACAGAAGCTCCCTATCTGTCAACAGTGATTTTTCAACATTATTCATATTTCCAGCAGATGCAGATTTTGCTTTTGGATCAGTTATGATCTTGAGTACTACTCAATCAAGAACTGTCACTGAAACAACTGGGTATCAGTAATCATATCACAAGGTAAATAAAGTTTTGTAATGTTACATAACTACCTATTACACATACTGTCGTTATCTGCACAAACCACACACAGAAAATAACAATCTGAAACACTTCGCAAATGTCCTAAGTGGTGATTCCTCATGTTATAATGTCCTGGTCTGTCACAGACTGACAGCATTTCAACTGCGAATGTTTAAGGTAATTCTCTGTCACATCCTGCTGTCTCATCCAGTTCGAAAAATTCGAGAGGGAGAAGCTAAAATCGGATGTATCGATATTACAGTTCAGTAAAGGCAACTTCAGAAGCATGAGAGTGGAGCTGGCCAAACTTGATAATAAAAAAGTGTCCCTAACAGGAATGACAGTAGAACAGCAACGGCAGATGATTTGGGGAGTAATCTCAAAGACACAGGATTGTTTCATCCCAAAGAAGATGTATTCTAAAGGGAAGATGAGACAATCGTGGCTTACAAGAAAGTCAAAGACAGCATAAGAGCTGAAGAGGGCATAAAATATCGCAAAAAGTAGTGGGAAGCTGGAGGATTGGGAAGCTTTTAAAAAGAAACAGAAGGCAATTAAAAAACAAGAACGGAAGTTGAAATATGAAGTTAAGATGGCCAATAATATTAAAGAGGATACCAGAGGTTTATTCAGATATTTGAAGAGAAAAAAAGCTAGGCAAAAGTGGACATCGCACCCTTGGAAAATGTCACTGGAGAGGAATTAATGTGGAACAAAGAAATGGCGGACGAACTGAATAAGAATTTTGCGTCAGTCGTCACTGCTGAAGACACCAGCAACATGCCTGAAATTCGAGAGATTCAGGGGACAAAAGTGAATGTTGTCGTTCGAACGATGGAAAAGGCTTTTGGGAAGCTGAAAGTTCGGAATGTAGCTAAGTCACCCGGATCGGATGGACCATACTTCAGTTTTCTGAAACAAGCTGCTGAAGAGATTCTGGAGGCATGAGTAGTGATCTTTCAATAGTCACTAGATTCAGGAATGGTACCAGAGCACTGGAAATTCCAACTGTCATTCCACTCTTTTGGAAGGGAGGGAGGCAAAAGACAGGACATTATACGCCACTTCGCCTGACTTCAGTGGTTGGTAGGATGTTAGAGCCCATTATTACGGATGAGGCTTCGGGGTACTTGGAAGCACACGATAAAATAGGCCGAAGTCAGCATGATTTCCTTAAGGGGAAATCTTGCCTGACAAATCTATTTGAATTCTTTGAGGAAGTAACCGGCAGGAAATACAGAAGAGAGTCAGAAGATTTGATTTACTTGGATTTTCAGAAGGCCTTTGACAAGGTGCCGCACATGAGGCTGCTGAACAAGATGGGAGCCCATGGCATTACAGGAAAGGTACTAGCATGGATAGAAGATTGGCTGACTGGTAAAAAGCAAAGAATAGGAATAAGGTTTTTTTTTCTGGTTGGCTGCCGGAGACAAGTGTTTTTCCGCAGGAATCGGTGTTGGGTCCGCTAATTTTCACGTTATTTGTTAATTATTAAGATGATAAAATTGATGGCTTTGTGGCCAAATTTGCCGATGATACAAAGATAGGTGGAGGGGCAGGTACTGTGGAGTAAGCGTGGAGTCTGCAGAAGGTCTTGGACAGGTTGGGAGAACGGGTAAAGAAGTGGCAAATGGAATACAGCGTAGGGAAGTATATGGTTATGCACGTTGGTACAAGGAGTAAAGGCGTAGACTATTTTCTAAATGCTGATGCGAATTCAGAAATAGGAAGTGAAAAGGGACTTGGGAGTCCGAGTGCAGGATTCACTGAAGGTTAACTTGCAGGTTGAGTCGAGAGTGTGGAAGGCAAATGCAATGTTAGGATTCATTTTGACAGTAATATGTGGGCCGAAGGGCCTGTTTTGTGCTGTATGGTTCTATGGTTGTGCTGTATGGTTAATAATATAAACGCAAGGGTGAAATTCTGACTCTTTATAAGGCGTTGGAGATGGACCGGAGGAGGTTAACGAGAATGATGCTGGAATGAAAGGGTTAGATTGTGAAGAGCGTATGATGACTCTGGGTCTGTACTCACTGGAGTTTAGAAGGATCAGGGGGATCTCATTGAACCCTACTAAATATTGAATGCCCTGGATAGAGTGGAAGCGGAGAGGATGTTTCCAGTCGTAGGAGAGTCTCAGACCATTAGTCATAGTGTCAGAATAGAAGGGCATCCCTTTAGAACAGAGATCATGAGGAATTTCTTTAGCTAGAGGGAGGTGAATCTGTGGAATTCATTGCCACAGACGGCTGTGGAGGCCAAGTCATTGGGTATATTTAAAGAGGAGTTGATAGGTTCTTAATTAGTAAGGGCGTCCAAGCTTACGAGCAGAAGGCAGGAGAATGAGGTTGACGGGTAAATATAATTCAGCAATGATCGAATGACGGAGAAGAATCGATGGGGCGAATGGTGTAATTCAGCTCCTATGTCTTTTGGTGTAATTCCTTTTTTGCTTTGCATAACCTCTGCTTTTTGTACTGAGCACGCTCAGTGCTGAGAGACCATGCTATCAGCTCATCCATTTCTGAATGAAGTTGATCTGTGCACATCTACCAATCACTGAAAAGTCCTTCGGCACAAGTCACATCATTCACAAGGGACAGAATGACAGGAACGTCATAGAGAAATTTTCCAGCAACTGTGTTGTGATTGGCCCAATTAAACAGTGCCGTGGGGAAGATGTCGTTAAGTGCATGTTTGGCCGTGTGAAGTTAAGAGTGGACAGAGATCGCAGAGTGATTATTCAACTCGTCTCTTCTTTGAGGTGCATTTTTGGAGTTACTTTCTGCTTAACATTCAGAGCCACAGATAAAGAGCATGGAACTGCAGAGGTAACTCACTTTACAGAGGAAGAAATTTCCGTTCCATCCACCCAGCGCCAATCACCTTCAGAGGCAAAATCAGTTAGGCCAAGCCAGTGACGAGTTCTGATTTGGTTTTTTAAAAAGTCCTGTCAGAGAAAAGAAAAATTCACCATGAGAAGCAAATATGGTTGTTGGCAGTGTTGCTGCCCATCCCTTTACTTGGAAACTTTCTGAGAGAGGACCAAGTATTTACTTACTAACACCTAATTTTTCTGCAAAAATTGGATGCGTGTGGTTTCGGAAGCCTTCAATTAGTGAGACCTTTGCCAGCTTTAAGAGATCAAGAGTTCAATGCCCATGTCGGCCAGCAGGGTAGAATCGAAGATGATTTTTTTACGGCTGCGACAGTAAGGTGCTGCTTTGAAGCAGAGATGCCGCTGCAAGGGACAGAGTTCATTGACGTCAGGGCTGAGAGCAATTGGTGGAGCTTTCTGGAGGTAGCCGTGTCCTCTGTGCCTGCTGGTATTGGCCTTATTTGCTGCGATTAAAGCATCTACATGTATTAGTCGATGGCGATAGTAGAGGGATTTTAGACTAGCTGTTACCTTCCAATCAAGCAGTTTCCTTTGCCGACATAGTGCTGAGGTCATTGAGACTTTTTCGGAGCTGCTCTCAATGAAATAAGTATGGTGTATTCAGTCACACTCTTGCTTTGTGTATCTTTAATGGAAGAAAGGATTTGTAAGGCAATCAGCTGAGGCACTTGAAACATGTTACGCAGCCTCTGAATTGTTCCTATAGCCACAGTGAACCCCTTGAATTTCTGGACAAAAGTAGCTACCAGGTTATTGATTGTGAGGACGACGATACTAAATCCATCGAATATCACGTCTGGATGGATACATTCGTTTGAAAATGTCATTATCAGGCGCAAACATCAGAGGCCACTATGAGCATGTGATTGGAATCTGCCTACATCTTGCTGCATGTAGGCAAGGAATGTTTCCATTGCTGAGGATCTGTAAAGGGAATTGAATTTGTGTCATCAAGTTTAAAAACCCCACTTCTGTCCTCAGAATGGAAAAAAGTCCATGACAAAGGAGCTGTAGATCACAGAGTCGTTGACCCTGTCGTGTGCAACTCCTGCAGCGATGTCCTGGTACTGAGATAATGGGCCTTATTTGTCTAACGCTTCAATGAGCTCGGCAGCTGACTTCCCCTGGCAAAACCTAAACTGAGCATCAGTAAGCACGTTATTGGCGTGTAAGCGCTGCTTGAGAATTCTTCATAGGACGGTCACCTGCACTTTCTTGATGTCGTGGGAATTGTCTTTTTCCTTTGTTCTTGTAAGCTGGTTACACTGGACAGTTTCTCACTTCCTCCAATGGATGGCATTGTTGTGCACACCCTAGAACTGCTTCGGCAGCCAATTTAGGGGAACACGTTTTCTGCACTGGGATGTTTGTAGGGCCCAGCACCCTCCTTCAATTGGTGCAGTACAGGTACTGGCGGTGGTAGGAGCGGAAACTGCACTCTTAATCAAACTAATATCTGCCCAGATGCCGAGGAAATGATATGTTCTCCTTGGAGCAGAGAGGGTCAACACGACACTTGACTTCACAGAGGCGTACAGGATCATGAGTGGCTTAGACCGGATAAATGTGGAGAAGATGTTTCCTTTCATTGAAGGTTCATAGATGAGGGGCCACAGATCTAACAGCCGTGGTGATTGCAGAAGAGGAAATGAGTAAAATCAATTGTTTCGCGGTGAGTAGTCATGGCATGGACTTCATCATTAACAGCTCTTGTCAAAATGGAATAAATAGAATTGGACATGCACTGATTTGGGAATAAGTTTCTGGATATGAGTAAAGCAGATAATGGGCGATTGACACCATTCTAATGAGAACCGGGTGAAATTCGATGGTTAACTGTCCCCTGTGCTATAACAATTCTACCAGCAAAACAAACTGATCTTTATAGGCATTTCTCGGACCTTGCTCCGTGCATATTCACCATGTTATCTGCATGTTACATCTGAGGCTATACCGTTAAAATGCACGTTAATTGAGAAGTACTTCGAATGTCCCAAGGTCAGGGAGGATGCTGCAGGAATGCAAGTCAACGCTTGTTTTTGGTAATGTCAGTCCTGACACCACGAGCAGGCCCCCTCCTTTTCGATCCACTTGCCAGTCGATATCTGGATCCAATACCTGGTTTGTGACCATTCATGCCATTGGCCATCTGCCATGAAAAAGCGACTGTGAGGCTGATTCTTCCAGAGTCCCAGTTTTGGGCAACTGCGTTAATTATTGAGCAAATCCGGGAATTAGCTCACGCATTGGTACGAGGAATCCAGGGTGGTAGGGAGAGAGGTTTGGAGATGGGATCCGAGTTGCGTGTCGTTACGCGGCCGGGGATTGGTACGAGTCATTCCTGATAAGAAAAGTCCATCAGTAGCAGCTTTTACTGCCCATAGTTTCAGCTGGCGAAACACTGCCAACAACAAGGCCTTCCCACAGCAAGAAAAGCCGAAGAATATTGGCAGTGAAGACAATGCCCCTTTAGCAGATCTGGCCAGATATATCAAGGATACAATTGGAGAAAGCCTGCCCACAAGGAGTCCTGCCCACTCTTGCTGCCGTTCCTGGGTGAACGGCTTTAGGTCCCACAAATGACTGTCTATAATCCCTAGAGCCTCAGAGAATCTTGACTGGTCAATCAATGTGCAAAGGTGGCTGCGCTCAGACGGTGGATCATGTGAATCCACACGGCCGAGGCACATAAATCTTTCATATCAAGCAGAAACAGGAAGAATACTGTTTCGGAGCCGCTGTGGTATGGAATTTCAGAGACTGTAATTTGCTTGGCTGTAAATGTGTTGAAAAAGAAATAGAAATGGAATTGGGGAACGAACGGGAATGAATGTTAAATGGAAATTAATCCGATGAACAGCTAGCAGCAGCCCAGGATTGAGGGCCAAATGGTCCTTCTTTGTTTTTGTGGCTCTACATCATCAGTGAGCAGGCAACAAATCTACAACTGTCGGTCAGTCTGATCATACATAAACTCATACCTGTTCCTCGGCACTGTCAATGACAACAAGATCGGCACCCATTTGCCTGCAGGATTCCCGGGCTCTCGACCAGGATTCACTGCTTGAGGACATGTGATATTGCTTTTGCTGGAACACAGTCCATCCATCAGAATAGGAAGTTGGATCTGTGAAGATAATGAGGTCAAAGTCAGAAATAGCTGGAACTCTGCGGAAGGGTTTGCTGTCGCTGCGGATATTACTGGAACATCTGGAAGCGCAGTCCGAGGGAAGTCTTCCGGAGGAAGCACAGTGCCAGCTCCAGGTTTCTCCTTTCAGTGATCGGCAGAGCGTTTCGCACAAAGTCAGCACTTTACACAATGTATTACACAATGGACAGCAAAGCGCTAGGGAAACTATTGGGACGATTGAAGCCGCTGAAATAAGGACAGATATCAGGACGGACGCGACAAAATGGTCCTTTACTTTTCTGGAGTAAATACTGAGGGAGCCACAATTAACATGATGAAACTCACTGAGTACGTGGATAGAGAGGGATGCTTCCTGTTGAGGGGGAACCCAGACCGCGGGATACAAACCGGCCGCTCATAAAGCCAATCAGGAAATCAGGATAAATTCGGTCACTCTGCTTGCCAACATAGTGACACTGAACCAGACCTCACGTGACCTTATGGTGGTACTTGAAGCCGAGATCAGTTATAGCCGGGAAATCTGCACCAAATCGAGAAAGCTCCTTCCACAGCCGGAGCATCGACTGCATAGAGTCGTAGATTCACGGAACAATACAGCATGGATACAAGACTTTCGGTACAATGAATCCATGCCGAACACATTGACCACACAGCTGGCCCCAATTTTCCGTGTTCGACCGATATCCCCGCCCCTGCGTGCACCGATCCAAGTCTTTCTTAAATTGTACTATTGTGCCTGTCTCAGCCACTTCCTCTGGCAGCTCTTTCCATATACTCACCACCATCTGCTTTGAAATATTGCCCCTCAGGTCCCTTTCAAATCTTGTCTCCTCACCTTAAATATATGCCCCGAGCTTTGGGTTTCCCTTTCTTGGGAAAGAAAATGTTACCATCCATCTTATCTAAGCCTCTCATAATTTCAAACATTTCTACAAGGTCGCCCCTCATTCTCCTACGTTCCAAGGAATAAAGACCCAGCCTATTCAAACTCTCCTAATAACTCAGACCCTCTAGACCTGTCAACATCCTCGAGCATACTTGCCTTGACTCATCTGCTCTAACACCCGAAAAAGCGATTGGTTTTCTCAGGAATTGTATTCCTCTGTTCTTCTTCCACCAAGTCCATAGTTCTCTGTTGGTGGAACTCACACCAGCCAGGAAGATGAAGGACCGATGGAGACACGTAGGGAGAGAGGTAGGGACTGGGGCTGGAAGGTGATAGGGCAATAAAGGGGGAAAATTCCAGATTCTGAGAAGTAACGAAAATGATCAGTGTAACCAAATAGGGGTGGGATTACAAGGCGCAGATGGGACCAGTTGGGAAGGAAGTGGGAATGCGAATTGGGAATTGGTAATTGCTGGATGGATAAAAGGTTGGGAGGGGAAAGGAAGTGGGATCAAAATCGAAGGGTTGGTAAGAATGCAAATGAGAGAAGCGAGCTTGATCAAAAAGAAAGCAAAAAAGAACACAGGGGGTGTGGATTGCCTAAAATTAGAAAACAACGTTCATTCTGTTGGGTTTTGGACTAACTCGGTGGAATATGAGGTAAATTTCTTCTATTCCTGTTATAGTTCTGTTGAATGTGTTTAAAAGACTGCCCATTGTAGCAAAATATTGAAAACCCCAACCCATGAGGAACACGTTAACATTTTGAAAGAATTTTACAATTTGATTAAGCGATCACTCACACCAGCAAAACATAGAGAGAGAGGGGGGGGGGGGAAGGGAGAGAGAGACAGACAGACAATCAGAGAGACAGACAGAGAGTGAAACAGGCATGCAGAAAAGCAGACAGTGACACAGAGACACAAGAAGGGACAGAGAGAGCTGGACAGAGAGCAGACAGAGAGAGAGAGAGAGAGACAGACAGACAGACAGACACAGAGAGACAGGCAAATTGACAGAGACAGGAGAGAGAGAGTGATAGTGAGAGAAAGATATGAAAGCGGGTGTATGAGAGAAATAGAAGAGAATGAGAAAAAGCAAAGTTAGAATGCAAGAATCCGCGATCAACAGGATGCAGTCAGTCAATGTCTGACAATACAAGGAACAAACCGGACCAATAGTGTTTATGGGTTAATTTCAACAACAATTGTCAATCAAATATTAACCCTGAAGTGCCTTAAGGTGTCATATAAATCCATGTTACTGCGGTTCCAGCATCGGAACCATTTGAGAATGTGCTCTTTCTGCAACGAATAAGTGAATATATTGATGCAGTGAAGCATAGGGGAGTGCAAGTAGGTTGCTGATGAGCATAATATTGTCACAGGACTCCTGAGTTAAAAGAACATTAAAATCCTTGTTGTGTTCATCTGAGTCCATGATTTTGTTCCGGCGTTGGTCACAGCAGTGTGCTGGAAACGAAGCTGTGATTCCTGGAGGTTCACGGCAATCCAGGGCTTGGCCAATATTACATGGGCCGAGAGATACTCGTCAATATTGAGGCATTGATTGTGAACCAGGGCTAGCTCCCAGGCAGCAGGGGACACAAAAACGCAATAAGGTACTTCAGGCCCTGATACAGAGTAGCAGCTCAGTCCGCACTCCGGATGTGCAAGATGCTGATAGCCCAGCCGACGCTAATCCAAGCAATTTCTTTGCTTGGACCAGTTCTCGGCACAGGGACTCTGCACTTCCACTCCTCAAATTCTAACCTTCCTGAGGCAGCTGGCATCTTTCTCCAATTCAAAAGATGACAAAACAAAGGAGGAGAAGTAGGCCATTCGGCCCATCGAGTCTGCTCCGCCAATTCACCATGAGCTAAACTATTCACGCATCCGTCCCCAATTCACGGCCTTTCCCCCATATCCCTCGATACCCTGACTAACTAGATACCTAAGAATTTCATCCTTAAACACCCCCAATGATCGGACCTCCACAGCTGTATGTGGCAACGAATTCCATAAATCCACTACCCTCTGGGTAAAGAAATTTCTCCTCATCTCTGTTTTGGACGGGTTCTGTCTAATTCTAATACTGTGCCCTCTTGTCCTGGACTCATCCAACAAGGGAAGCAACTGAGCCACATTGCTCAGTTCTGGTCACCTCACTACAGGAAGGATGGGGAAGCCATAGAAAGGGTGAAGAGGAGATTTAGAATGATGTTGCCCGGAATGCGGAGTGGGCCTTGTGAAAGCAGGTTGAGGGAAATCGGCCTTTTCTCCTTGAAGAGTCGGAGGATAAGGGGGGACCTGATATGGGTATATAAGATGATGAGAGGTATTGATCGGGGAGATAGTCAGAGGCTTTTCCCCAGGGCTGAAATGGCGGCCACAAGAGGACATATGTTTAAGGTGCTGGGGAGTAGTCAGGGGAGAAGTCAGGGGTAAGTTTTTTACTCAGAGAGTGGTGAGTGCGTGGAATAGGCTGCCGGCAATGGTGGTGGATACGGATACGATAGGGCCTTTCAAGAGACTTTTGGATAGGTACATGGAGCTGAGAAAAATAAAGGGCTATTGGTAAGCCTAGTAATTCCTTGGGTAGAGACATGTTCGGCACAGCTTTGTGAGCCGAAGGGCCTGAATGGTGCTGTAGATTTTCTATGTTTCTATGTCTCTAACTACTCTGTCTAGTCCTTTCAACATTTCGAAATGTTTCCATGAGGTTCCCTCTCAGTCTTCTGTACTCCAATGAATACAGTACAAGAGCCGACAAACGCTCCTCGTATTTAAGGCCTTGCATTCCGGGATTCATCCTCGTAAATCTTCTCTCAACCCTCTCCAACATCAGTACATCCTTTATAAGCTAAGGGGCCCAAAACTGCACACAGTATTCCAACTGAGGTCTCACCAGTGCCCCGCAGAGCCTCATCAACACCTCCTTACTTGTATACGCTATTCCTCTTGAAATGAATACCAGCATAGCATTCGCTTTGCTTACTGCTGTCCAACATGGTGGTTAATCTTTAGGGTATCCTGCACGAGGACCCCCAAGTCCCTTTGCACTTCCGAATTTGGAATTTTCTCCCCATCTAGATAATAATTTCCCCGTTTATTTCTTCCAAAGTGTACAACCGCACATTTCTCGACATTGTATCTCATCTGCCATTTCTTTGCCCACTCTCCTAAACAGTCCACGTCTCTCTGTAACCTTTCTGTTTCTTCAACACTTCCTGCTCCTCCACCTATCTTGGTGTCATATTACCTGCTTCTGTCATTCTGAAATAGAGGGGAGAGACAATGAATCATAACGTGACCACATTAAATCCCAACGCACACCCTGGGAATAGCACTTACACAGAATCAAAAATCCATCTACCCATCTCAATGTCACCATTCAGATAGTTCCAGGATGAATGATTGGAAATAAACGACGTCTAAGATAATTAATTTACTTACTGTTCCTCAGCCTTGAGGTATCCACCTGAAGTTTAGAGAGTGAACTGCTTGTATCCTCAAGGAATCCTGTAACTGAAAGAAGAGCAAGATTTTAGACCATGGGGCCGTGTCTCCCAATAAGATCATTTCCGCCCACATTCAAGACTTACTCTGAGAGCAGAGTGATACTCAGTATCAAATCTGTTATCATAATATTAAAGGTGAAACCCAATGTCCAGTACAGGTACTTCAGGCTTTGAGTCAATTAGAGAGAGAGAGAGACAGACAGACAGACAGACAGACAGACCGACCCTTATACTGTTACATTTTCTCAAATAATGGGTGGAAGTCACGACTCTTCGCCAATCTACCAATGACGTTCATTATGTAGCTAACTCAAAGGGACCTCATGAAATCTCAGTTGACGACATTTTTAGGTTAACCTCAAAGTTCTCAGCAGTCTATCACTTGGAAAACACAGGGTTTTGCCTTTTTCAGGTCCAGAAAAAGTCAGCAATGTACACTACCCTGTTCAGGGTTACCCAGTAGAGGATTGTTAAAACACCCTTTAAAGCGGGATTTCTATATTTACCAAAGAACATGGAAAACCAAACACAACATTATATCATCGAAACCAAGCCGTTGCATGCAAACAGCCTGTCCAGAGGAATTATGTTGACAATGTTCTCTCAGCTCGTGAGAGAGTTGAACGTCACTTACACTAGGCCAGTGGGAGAGCAGTACATAATAGTCCATTTAGAGCCTATTGGATGAACTCTCTCGTCGTCAGGAGCGAATACTGAGAAGTAGGTGAGGTGCTAGTGCGTGTTGGGAAATTGTCTAAGCCTGCATGCAGACCAGTGCAGAACACTAGGAAGTTCAGTCGATCTGTCCTTGAGAAGGCACTACCCTCAGTTCCCAATAAAGCTGCAAACTTTTGTGTGGTGAAGCAACCACGGTCAGCAAACCAGGAAGGGACAGAATGGATGAAACTGTTCACACAAACATAGGGAACCGTGAAAATCCCGCTGCCTGGGAGAGCTGATGATGTCAACACTTGGCAATGGGGGGAAATAAGAAGGGCAGTGGGGATAGTGGCATGGAACTCACAGATCAAAGGACATAGCACAATAATTTGTCACTGAATTTTTGGATCAAAACATCCTTCGCAGCTTCATTACTATATATACAGATAGAAGTGAAAAAGGAAGAAACCACGAAACTCCCAAGCATTGCTACTACCATCGGTCTCAATGGGAGCTTCTATCACGCTGTTACAAGGCTGTTTAACGATCCCTTTGTTCGATAAGATGGACCCTAAACCTCACATTCTACTTTGCTATCGTCCTGCAACTTATTGCCTGCCTGCACTGCATTTTCCCTGTAATTCTACCGCCTTATTCCGCATTCTGTTATTGTTTCCATTGTACTACCTCAAAGTTCTGTTGTAATAAAATAGTCTGCATGGATGACATGCAAAACAAACATTTTCACTGTACATTGGTACATGTGACAAATAAGCAGCCAATATCGCAATTTACCAATTTACAGAGCTCCCACCCCGGTCTCCATCTCTAACAGAAAAAAAAAACCACTCTGCCATATCTTCTCAACAGCACCCACGCATCCAAATCCACATCCCTCACTCTCAAATTCCATATAGTTCTCCATTGCCTTCAGCGCTACTTTCAACCTCCTCATATTCTCCACCTCACAGCCGGTCTACTCTTCCACATCGCCGACCCCTGTCCTGCAAGCTACCCCATTGTAATCTTCTATAATGCCCGTCACTTTCCACCATACGTCGTCTCTCTTTTCCAAAAGACATGCCAATCGCTTCTTCCCTGCCTTGCCCCAACCCCAGTCTCATGACACCACTTCGCGACAGTATTGCTCTCGCTTTCGTTCAAAGCAGGATTAATGCAGTTTCAGTGCTACATCTTCACGTTACAGACAAATCAAATTATAGACTAAAATTCAGATTTGTTTTGCCGTGTCGTTCAATCAAACGGAATCATCATTCCCCGCTTGATTTTCTACAGAATGATCTCGAATCTACCCAGTCTGGCAATTAGTTCCAAATAATGTTAGTCCGAGTCTGAGAATCGACATTGGAGATGAACAATGCGGGATCTCTCTGAACCGGAGATGAAGAAGTCCGTCAGATTAGATTTAACACTTACCATTACTCTCCCAGTGGGAATGATCCATCTGGAAATCAGCGTCGGACATCTTCATTTCACCCAGCATCTGTATCACTGAAGTGTAAACAAGGCTTTGAATCTCTCACACTAACATAGATGCCATTTGCCTCCAGCGACCCCACACTCCCACATATCCCGTTACGGCCACGGCTCTCAGGTCCATATTAGACGGTGCACAGAAAATAAGAGCAGAAAGATGCTGCTCATAATGTGTATACCATCAGTTCGGCTAAAAGATGGGCACTGCGTACAATTCTGATCACGACATTACAAGATATGTGTATTTGCACTGAAAATGGTTGAATGGAGATTCAGAGGATATTGACAGGAAGTAAAATTGATTTTCGTGAAAATTGGCATTTTGTTTTGAGAAAAATCGATGCCGAAGGTACATTTAACAAAACCTATCAAAATTCACCGTGCCTACATTGATTCAATGGGAAGGTAAGGCTCTCTCAGTGGAGGAGTCAAAACCAGAGGACATTCGTGAATACTAAATAGTATAAGAGTGCGAAGAGAGCACAGGAAAGCCTTCTCACCCAGAGGGAAGTGGGTGCCTTGGAATCCCTTACTGAATAGTTCGGAAAGATGAGTGTGGTTTGATGCTTCACCACTGCCGCAGGCATGATGAGCCATTTGACTACTCTTCTGTCATAATTTTTCAATGGTGATCTGGACTGTGTTGCCAGCGCCTGCTTCCACTCCCGAAGCCTTCTCCTCTCCGTCTCTGATGGACTTCTTTTAACTAGTCGGTTCACGCCCCACGAAACGCGGGGAAGGAGAACTTCAGCTAAGCTGCAGAAGCCAGACCGTGTCACCGATTCACAGTATCAGAAACCCGTCTCTAACATTTACACCGACCCCAACCCGGCAGTAACACTGTCCATAGTTTCCGTTCCGCCAAAGCAATTTACTGGAATCTATCGAGACTTCTGCAGCCCCATTGAACAGAATCTCCATCCCCACATCATTGTTGGTTCCCGGACACATTCTCCGCACAAACCGGCAATCTGGCTCACATCTCTTTCTCTAAATACTCCACCTTTTCCTCCAAACACACAGTTCAAAAAAATGATGTCGCAAATGAAAGTAAGAATTGGGGTTATGCCTCCCCAAGCCGTAATAATAATAAACAAAACGAAGTGGCATTCTTTTATCATCAGACACAAAACAAATTCTGTTGTAGGACGTAGAATTCTCGTTGCCGAGACCATCACCGAAGAACGTTCATGCTACTTTGCTGCAACTTCTACAGGAGGAGCTCAAATTCCCTAGCATGGAAATTAGTTGCAGACTGTTTATGGGTGAGGGTTCGGATAATGATCAGAGAACATAAACAGCGAGAGATTTCTCTGCATTGCAGAAAAGGAGAGGCGGCAAATTGGATTTCACACTTACAAGTCATCTTCCACTGGGAAAGTTCCATCAGTACATGAGCGTCTGACATCTTCTTTTCAATCAACGTCTGTGTCACTGAAGTGGAAACAAAGCTTTTAGTCCAGCACGTTCAAATAGAAGCGATTTACCTCCAGAGAACCCGGACTCCCACCCCTGCAAACCCGGTCACAGCTTTCTGGCATGGAATACAAGAGCAAGAACTGTTGCTAAAAATGTATAAAACAGAAGTTATGCAACAACATGGGAACTGCGTTCAATGCTGATCATCGCATTGCAAGAACAAATGTGATTGCACTGGAGAGTCGGCTAAGGAGATTCAAAGGCTGGTGAAAGGACTAGAAATCTGTGTTTGTGAAAATGGGAATTACATCTTTGGCAAAGCAGAGGCGAAGTGTACATTGAATAGATATCCGTCAAATTATGAGGGGTCTCTTTATGGATTCACTTGTATGGTACATTTCTCTCAGTAAAGGAGTCAAAACGAGGAGACATTGGTTAAAAGTAAGTCAGAGAAGGGTGAGAAGGGATATTCCGAAAGCTTTCTAAACCACAGGGTGGTGTGTGTCTGGATGTCCCTGCCTCAATGATTTGGAAAGATGGATGTGGTTTGATGAGTATTTCAAGGACCAGGACGCAAAGCTGCGACTTGAGGCGAGATTGGTGATGGATTTTCGATTGTCACGAGCATATTGAGCCTTTTGTCTCCTGCACTGGAGACAAACAGAACTGTTGGATTGAATTTCACTCTCACCGTTCCTTTTCCACTGCGAAAGTTCCATCCGGAAACCAGCATCTGACCATTTCATTTCGTTCAACTGTGATACTGAAATACAAGCATGAATTTGATCATCTCACGTTAATAGATACGGGAATTGCCTTGGTCGTTGCTCACTCCTACCTCCACGTCCATCCTGCCCAAAACGCTTAGGTCTATTTAATACTGATAATGGGGAGATGAATATATAGAGGATGTTGGCATGACTGGAAATTTGTGTCGATAAAGATTGATTTTGGTAATTTTGGAACAAAGGAAGCTAAGGGGAAACTTAATAGTCATATTATGAGGGCTTAAGACCTTCAGTGGGAGGAACTACCTCTCTCAGGTAAGGTCACAATCATGGGAGGGTGGATTCAGGTTAGTCCCAGGCAGAGAGGGTTTATGAGGAAGAAATTTGCACCCTGAGGGTTGCTGAAGCCGATAATTCCCTTCCAAGGAAATGAGAAAGACGGATGTGCTTCGATTAATACGAAAAGTACCTGGACTTGGTGCTGGAAATTGAGATTAGGATGGACGAACTACAAAGAATCCAACAGTCCCAGTCACCAGAGTATCCCTCCCCATATCACTGTCAGCTTCCGAATCCTCTCCCCGCCACATAGCCGCACAATCCCACTCACATCTCTTTCACCGAACATTCCACCCGTACTCTTCATCCCACTAGTTGCGAAAATTACCTGTCACATATAGAACTATCAACAGGGCTTAGATGTCACAAATCAGCAGTACAACGCAAAGAGAGTGGGGGTTCGGAATGACATCTGCGGCAGAGGCAGCGAGGTCAGCTGTAGCGGGTTAATGCGGTTACAGGTACAGTGCAAGTGGTATCAGATGGGGTCTGGTGTTTCTCATAAACGGAATGGATTTGTTGGAATACCGCGGGCGGCTGATGTTGGGCATTGAAACAGTCATAATGCTTCGGCGGACTCGACGGCAGTAAAGGAGAGGATGAGTGTGGTCAGCCTCCCTTACAAGCTAAACCCTTCTTCAAAATACAGAATTTATTTTGCTGCAATTTTCACCCAGATTTGGCCATATTCCATTGTTGCACCTTTCAGAGGAGGTGCTGATTATTCTAGCCTGGAAATGAGTTCCAGATGGTCGCAGGCCGATAGTGTTGAGACTGAGCAGAGACAATGAACCACTGCAGATCTCGTATAATTGGAGATAGAGAGACACTATTAGCCGAGGCATCCAGTATAAAAGCAGAGAGAGCCTGCTGTAACTGTATAAAGCAGTAGTTGGACTTAGACTGTGAACTGGCTTCAGTTTTCGTCACTAAATTACGGGAAAGACGTGATTGCATTGGGGAGAGGGCAGTGTAAATCCACAAGGCGGTGGCCAGGATTGGAAATCATTATCTCTGAAGATTAGATCGGCTGCTGTTTGGAACATGGGATGCCGACGGGATATTGACTTGAGCTGTATAAAATTACGACGCGCCTCACGGAGAGTAAATAAAAATGAGTAAGTTCAATAAGATGATGGTATGAATAAAAAAATACAGGGATAGAAATGTCTGATATTTGAGGGGGGGGGGGTGGAGGGATTGTACTGAAGGTCTCGAACTCCGGCCTCAAAAAGAGGAGACAGTGCTGGAGTTTGCGATTCCGTTAGGCGGCTCTTTCTCAACCGTTACTGACACGATGTGCCAAATAGCCTTTTATTTTATGACGAGTTTTCAGTGACAGGCTCTGTGTCGCCAGCAGAAAGTCAACATTCTTTTCCCCACCTGAACACTTCACCAGTTCTTTTTAGGATTTATAATCAGCCCTACCCTAACCCAGCCCATTTTTGCAGGGAGGAATTTGAGAAAAAGGAAAGGAGCAATCATTCTGGAACTCAGCCTCAAAATATGTTACTACTGGACTCGCGGCTGAAAACTCTCATTTAACTTCGGAACACCACAACCTACGGAGATCAGGAAGACCCAAGCTGTTGAGTGGATCATCTGTCTTTGCCAGAATCTGCACAGACCGAGTGTGCATATAACCCACTTCCAGTCGCTTCCGTGCTCAATGAATGCGGGATTTCATCAAAAGCAGTCTCAATAATTGGACGTTGCGACAATTTAAGCGAAAGAAACAGAATGATCCTCGTCACTCCACTGCCACAAAATTGGTTGGAAAAACTAAATTAAAGTGTGACTATGTTTCGGAGTGAAAAGAAACTTTGAAGGAGGGATTTAGCTGAGTTGCAAGTTTCTGATAATGCTGTGCCTCTCTCCACACACAGCTTTCCAAATTAGTATTTGGGCCACATTTCCACTGTATCAATAATCTTTGCTGACTAATGCATATCATTTCATTAGTTTGATTATAAACACAATAGAACAAGATTCAGTCCCTAAATTTTGACACAACTTACTCAACGAAACAGCAATGCCGAGTGTCAGAATGGACAACAGTATGGATAGACCCAGAGCAATGCAGATGGCCGGGAGGGAGAGTGTTCCTCGGAGAGATTCAGCTGTCCGGTACCCACGATCTGCAAAATAGAAGTGAAAGTATCATCGAATGCACAGGAGGGAATCGTACAATGAAAACGAATCCAAAACTTTTCCTCATTTAGACAGGAGACGGGATAGAAAAAATCGTCGTTGTTGTCAGCACCAGAATCTTTAAATCGCATCAACTAAAGAACCTTCACCAGTGCAGACTAGGATCCAAAACTGGGCAGGGAAGTGAGATTCTGCAAGGTCCTGGCGATGGCACACAACAGACCAGACTTATCATTTACTCAGATAAATTCAAAGTACAAGCAACAAAGAATTTTTCCCCTCACCCTCCTTCCTCAACAACAATTCATCATCCCGCTCCCAGCAGCTTTACTTCAAGCATCTGTTGCCTTAGAAGAGGAATGAATGCCAGATCATTCACGGGAACTGGAAAACGCTACAATATCCTTTTTCACATTGATACGAACCTGGCTTCTGCCTTTCTGGTTGCTGTTCACCCGCAGTTTGATAACGCTCCTGCAGCTCCATGTTATCAGCTGGAATACCTTCTTTTTTTCTACCAAATATCTAAGTGTGATATGCATTTTCTGGTCTTATGCAGTTCCTCGTTCTATACTTCAGTATTCTGTGTCAAACACACATTCCTAAATCTGAATTCCGTGAAATGTAACCACTTCTGTTTCTCTATGTTTGGTTCCTCTTGTATCTGAAGAACTTTTGTTTTCAATAGGTTATTGCTGCCCTAAACCTGCACTCAGACTTGGGTATTATGTGCAGATCTCTTTGGACGTGTAATCAGTTGATACTATTAGTCGCCCTTCAGACGATGCTGCGAAGTTGCTGTTTCCTTTAAAACTCACCACCAACTTCAATGCAAGGATGATGAGCCATCCCTCACTCCCTTGGACCAAAGCCTCTCTAACAACAGTCAAGACGCTAGAGATCATCAAGGCAGAACAGTTTATGGTAGCCTCTACAGTGGGGCTGTACCCAACAGAAAACCCAGTGGACTTCCTTTCCATTAGCTATGAAGTTGGTATCAGAAAACATTACAATTTGCTTTGTGGTCCAGAACTGGCTGGCCCACAGAAAGCAAAAAGTGGTTGTTGACGGGTCATATTGTACTTGGATGTCGATGACCGGTGATGTATCTCAGGGATCTGTTCTGGGACCCTTACTCTTTGTGATTTTTATTAACGACCTGAATGAGGAAGTGGAGGGATGGTTTAGTAAGTTTGCTGATGACACAAAGGTTAGAGGTACTGTGGATAGTATGGAGGGCTCTCAGAGGTTACAAAGGGACATAGATAGAATGCAAAACTGGGCTGCGAAGTCGCAGATGGAGTTCAACCCAGATAAGTGTGAATTGGTTCATTTTGGTAGGTCAAATACGATGGCAGAATTTAGTATTACTGGTAAGACTCATGGCAGTGTGGAGGATCAGTGGAATCTTACGGTCCGAGTCCATAGGATGCTCAAAGCAGCTGCGCATGTTGACACTGTGTTTAAGAAGGCATACGGTGTATTGTCCTTCATCAACCGTGGAATTGAATCCAGGAGCCGAGAGGTAATGTCGCAGCTGTATAGGACGCTGGTCAGACCCCACTTGGAGTACTGTGCTCATTTCTGGTCGCCTCACTACAGGAAGGATGTGGAGACCATAGAAACGGTGCAGAGAAGACTTACAAGGATGTTACCTGGATTGGGAAGTAGGCCTTATGCAATCAAGTTGAGTGAACTCGTCTTTTTCTCCTTGGAGCGACGGTGGATGAGGGGTGACCTGATAGTATATAAGCTGACGAGAGGCATCGATCGTGTGGATAGTCAGAGGCTTTGTCGCAGGGCTGAAATGTTTGCCACAAGAGGACACAGGCTTAAGGTGCTGGGGAGTAGATATAGAGGAGATGTCAGGGGTAGGTTTTTTACTCAGAGAGTGGTGAGTGCGTGGAATGAGCTGCCGGCAGCGGTGGTGGAGGCGGATACGATTGGGTCTTTTAAGAGACTTTTGGATAGTTACATGGAGCTTAGAAAAATAGAGGGCTATGGGTAAGCCTATTAATTTCTAAGGTAGAGATCTGTTCGGCACAGCTTTGTGGGCCGAAGGGCCTGAATTGTGCTGTAGGTTTGCTATGTTTCTATGTTTCTATTCCAAGAATGGCCTGCTGTGGTTTTTAGGTCAATTTATCAGTTCTGGCAGTGCCACACAATTCTACACATTATGTCTCATGAATTTTTCAGCACACATCTCCTCAATTGAAGAACTCTCAACACAGCAGACTAGAGATCTGAACTAGACAGGGAGTAGAGCTGCCGCAAGGTCCGGGCCGTTACACACAAAAGACCAAAGGTATGATGGGCAGTCCAGATGATGGTTGTCGACCCGAACCGTCGACTGCACATTTCCCTCAATAGGTACTGCATGACACGCTGAATTACTTCAGCACCTTGTGTGTTAATCCAGATTGAGAATCTGCAACCCCCTGTGTCTTCAGAATAGAAGTATCGTTCTCTTCGGTAAACTCATAGTAGAAGCAAAAGGAGCTTTTCCCCTGTTCCCCTTCCTTATCAGGTTTCCATTATCCCTCTCCCAGTACCTTTACTTTCAGCATCTGTTCACCTGAAAGTGGAATGAATTCCAGCTCATTCACGGGAACTGGAAAATGCTACAATATCCTTTCTCACATTGATATTAACCTAGTTATGGCATTTCTGGTTGCTGTTCACCCGCAGTTTGATAACGCTCCTGCAGCTCCATCTTCTCAGCTGGAATACCTTCTTGTTTTTAGCAAATATGTGAGTGTGATATGCATTTTCTGTTCTAATGCAGTTCCTCGCTATGTACTTCACTATTCCGTGTCAAACACACATCTCTAAATCTGAATTCCATCAAATGTAACCAGTTCCGCTTCTCTATATTGGGTTCCACCTGCATCTGAAGAACCTTTGGGTTCAATAGGTCATTGCTGTCCTAAACCTGCACTCAGACTGGGGGATAATGTGCAGATCTCTTTGGACGTGTAATCACTTGATATTAGTAGTCGCCCTTCTGACGATGCTGCAAGGTTTCTCATTCCTTTAAACCTCACCACCAACTTCAATACCCAGGATGATGAGCCATTCCTCATTCCCGTGGACCAAAGCCTCTCTAACAACAGTCGAGAGGCTAGGGAACATCAAGAGCAGAACAGCTGATGACAGCCTCAACAATAGGGCTGTTCCCAGCAAAGAACCCAGTGGACTTCCTTTCCATTAGCTGTGAAGTTAATATCACAAAACATCATAGATTCCAAAAATGGCCTGGTATGGTTTTTAGGTTAATTTCCCATTCCTGGCAGTGTCACACAATTCTATACATTATTTCTCATGAATTGTTCAACACACATCTCATCGATTCAAGAAAGCTCACCACAGCAGACTAGAGATCTGAACTAGACAGGGAGGGGAGCTGCAGCAAGGTACGGACCGTTACACACAAAAGAGCAAAAGTATGATGAACAGTCCAGATGATGGTCCCCGACCCGAACCGTCGACTGCTCACTTTCCCCAGGAGGTACTGCATGACACACTGAGTTACTCCAGCACCTTGTGTGTTACTCCAGATTGCAGAATATACAGCCCCTTGTGGCTGCAGCATAAAAGTATCATTCTCTTTGGTAATCTCAAAGTACAAGCAAAATGAACTTTCTCCCTGTTCCCCTTCCTCATCAAGTTTTCTTCATCCCTCTCCCAGTACGTTTACTTTCAGCATCTGTTGAACTGAAAGTGGAATGAATTCCAGCTCAATCACGGGAACTGGAAAATGCTACAATATCCTTTCTCACACTGATATTAATCCGGCTACGGCTTTTCTGGCTGCTGTTCATCCGCAGTTTGATAATGGTCCTGCAGCTCCATCTTCGCAGCTGGAATACCTTCTTGTTTTTAACAAATATGCGAGTGTGATATGCATTTTCTGGTCTAATGCACTTTTTCGTTATGTACTTCAGTATTCAGTGTCAAACACACACCTCTAAATCTGAATTCCATGAAATGTAACCACTTCTGCTTCCCTATATTGGGTTCCACCTGCATCTGAAGAACCTTCGGGTGCAATAGTTCATTGCTGTCCTAAACATGCACAGAGTGGGGGATAATGTGTAGATCTCTTTGGACGTGGAATCACTTGATATTATTAGTCGCTCTTCTGACGATGATACGAGGTTTCTCATTCCTTTAAATCTCACCACCAACTTCAATACCTAGGATGAAGAGCCATTCCTCATTCCCTTGGACCAAAGCCTCTCTAACAACATTCAAGACGCTAGGGATCATCAAGAGCAGAACAGTTGATGACAGCCTCTACAATAGTGAATTTCCCAGCAAAGAACCCAGTTGACTTCCTTTCCATTAGCTATGAAGTAAATATCACAAAACATCATCAATTCCAAGAATGGCCTGGTATGGTTTTTAGATTAATTTCTCAGTCATAGCATTGCCACACAATTTTACACATTATGTCTCATGAATTGTTCAACACAAATCTCATCAGTTGAAGAACCCTCTCCACAGCAGACTAGAGATCTGAACTAGGCAGGGAGGAGAGCTGCCGCAGGATTCGGGCCGTTACACACAAAACCGCAAAAGTATAATGTGCAGTCCAGATGACGGACCTCGACCCGAACCGTCGACTGCCCATTTCCCTCAGTAAGTACTGCATGACAGGCTGAGTTACTCCAGCACCATGCGTGTTACTCCAGATTGCAGAATATGCAGCCCCTTTTGTCTGCAGAATAAAAGTATCATTCTCTTCGGTAAGCTCAAAGTACAAGCAAAAAGAGCTTTGCCCCTGTTCCCCTTCCTCATTAAGTTTTCACTACCCCTCTCCCAGTACCTTTACTTTCAGCCTCTGTGGACCTGAAAGTGGAATGAATTCAACTTCATTCAGGGGAGCTGGAAAATGCTGCAATGATCCTTCGCCCACAGAGATGAACCCTCCTTTCAGGATTGCCGCTGCTCTTATTCCTCACGATGAAACTTGAAGAAGTTTTATAATGCTCGTGTGTCTGCATGTTGTCGAATGGAAGACCTTCTAATCTTTGAAGAGTACGTGACGATGAGGTTCATTTTGTGGTGCATACACTTCTTCAAGTAGTCCGTGTAAAACACACAACTCTGAATCTGAATTCCGTGAAATGTACCCATTTCTGCTTCTCGCTGGGGAGTTCCAGTGACAGCGCCCTGAGGTAAAGAGCCTAAGGGTCAACCATTCAATGCTGCCCGAAACTTGCACAGAGACTGAAGAACGTGTGGGCCCTCACTTTTGTTGGTAGCTCATGCTCAAAGGTGATCATTTAAATCTGTGAGGCTGCTCGTCACTTGAAGGCAGACCACTAATTCCAATGCTCAGGATAATGACCCATTCTCTAGCCTCTTTAATTTTATAACAAAATTAAAGAGGCTAGAAACGAGAAAGGTAGAACACTATGATGGTAACTTCTGCACTGATGCTTTACTCACCCCTCGACCGCCAGAGAGACCAGATATTTCCACTACATTACCCATGTTGTTAATATCACACAACATAATACATTCCAAGTTGACGTGGCATGATTTTAGAATTAATTTTCCAGTACGCAAACTGTCACAGAATTATACATATGATGGCCCGGGTCTTGCTTTTTTTTGGCATGTTTCATCACCACTCCATCTACTGTGAAATCCCATTCTCATTAACGCTCCGTTCCAAGAAGAGTGCAAATCCATTCCCCTGCTTGTATAAGCCTTTCCATCGAATGTTTAATATTACTCATCAATTTTGAAGATCAGATCATCGAATGTCTAATTCAATTTGATTGTTTTTGTACTTTTATCTGAAACTTAATAAGTTTGGCGTGGAATCACATTTCATTGAATGTGTAACTGTACGACACCGAATACTTAAATACCACTTCGTCTGTCCGTGCAATTATTCCTTAGAATGTGGCAGCGAGTTCGAAATCCCATGCAGTCTTTTGTGTCCTGCATTGCATCGTTCATGGAATTACATTCCATGGACTGAGTGCTCCATTCCATAAATCCGATTATTGCATTTCGTAGATGGTGTTCTCCATCCCACTGATGGTGTAATTCCTTTCCACCGATTTTGTAATCACATTCTATGGATTGTGCAGTGCATTCCGTTCAGAGTGAGGTCCCATTCCATCGATTGTCACTCAATTCGATCAAACATGTACATGCCGCTATATCCAATCTCAATGATTATATCTGTTTATTCCCTGCGCTTTTTTATAGTACAATCCCTTCCATTATGTCGGCCATTTTCATCTACAGTGGTATTCGGTAGCATTGGAAGTGTATACCGATCACAGCAATTAATCCCCAATATTCTGTGATACCGATAATGGTATTGGCTTATTTCTGTCACATAAACCAAGACACAGATAAAAACGTAGTTTTATAGGCCATCCATACAGGTTATTTCAAAACATAAATACTTTTGAGGTTGTACAAGGGAAAAGCAATCATGGAAAGCAGAATATAGTGTTACGGTTATGGTTACAATTAAAGAAAAAGTGCATTGCAGGTAGACAATAAGGTGCAAGAGCCATGACGAAATAAATTGTGAGGATACGGGTTCACATTTAACTTGCAAGAGGTTCGTTCAAGAGTCTTATATCAGCGAGATAGAAGCTGTCCTCAAGTCTGGCGGTACGTATTTTCAAATTTTTATATTTTCTGTCCGGTGGAAGGGACGAGAAGAGAGAATGTCCGGGGTGGGAGGGGTCATTGATTACGCCGGCTGCTTTTCCGAAGCAGCGAGAATGTGGACATAATGCGTGGAAGCTAGGTTGGTTTTCGTGATGGACTCATATGCATCTACAAACCTCTGCAAGTTCTTTCGGTCTTGGGGATAACAGTTCCTATACCAAGCTGTGATGTGTCCGGATAGAATGATTTCAATGTTGCATCTTAATATTGGCGACGGTCAACCGGGACATGACAACTTTTCTCAGCCTTCTGAAGAAGTAGAGGCCCTGGTGTGTGTCTTGGCCAGAGCGTTTATATGATTGACCCACGGCTGGCTCCTGATGATGTTTACACCTGGGAACTTGAAACTCTGAACCATATCCACCTTAACAACATTGATACATTCAGGGGCATGTACTCCGTCCCGCTCCTGAAGTCAATGACTAGATCTTTTGATTTGCTGACATTGAGGGACAGGTTGTTATCTTGACACCATCCAATATTCTCTCTATTTCCTTCCCGTCTTGTCGGTATTTGAGATCTTGCCCACTATGGTGGTGTAATTTGCGAAATTGCAGATGGAATTAGATCAGAATCTGGCCACACAGTTATGAGTGCATACGGAGTAAAGTTGGAGGCTGAGAACACAGGCTTTCGGGGTACCAGTGCTAAGGATGATCTTGACAGAGGTGTTGCTATATACCTTTACTGCTTGCGGTCTTTTGGTCAGACAGGCAGGGATCCGGTTGCGAAGGGACGTTCTGAGTCCTCAGTCTAGAGGTTTGGAGATGAGTTTGTTTTGAACTATGGTACTGAACACCGAGGTGTAGTCAATGAATTGGAGTCGGAATAGGAGTCTGTGCTTTGGATAATCAGTTCTTAGTTCAGGTACTTCTTAGATATTGTGGAAGTTCCTAGCTGTCAGGCAGTGTCTTCCAGATTCAAACACTCTCTGGGGAAAATGTTCTTACTCTGATCTTACTTACACTTGTTCTAAGTCATCTAGTTTTTGATTCTATGCTGAGGAAATGAGGAGATTTATCTTTCTGTCTATCTTGTCTATGCTCCTCATAGTTTTGTATATTTCAGTCAGAACTCCGCTCAGACTCCTCTGCTCCAAGGAAAGCAAATCGATCCGAACAAATCTCATATCATAAATGGAGCAAAACATCTGCTGGAATAATTCAGAGGGTTGAACAGCATCTATGGGTAGAAAGGAATTGTCGCAGTTTCCAGTGGAAACCTTTCATCCGGACAGTGAAGAGGGAATATAGCCAATATAAAGAGGTGAGGGGGAGTAGTGGGAGATGGGCCAGTGGGTGATTGATGGACTGAGGACGGTGAAGGTTGAGAGCAGGCGGAAGCAGCTAGGGGAGTGGTATGAGTGGAGGTGGGAGACAGACGCAGGGAGATGACACGCGGAGCATCTGCAGTCTCTTGTGCCTCCATATAACTAAAACACTCTACCATAGCAACATTGTGGTGAATCCCCTTTGCATCTTCTCAAGTTCAATTAGATCCTTATTATTCTGTGGTGACCAGATTTGCATAAAGTCTTCCTGATGTGGACTAAACAATGTTTTATAAAGTATCATCATACTTGATAAATGTAATTATACACTCGTCCTTACTTTATATGCCCCGACAAAGTACATCCAACTTGCATTACTCCTCATGTATCAGGATTAAATTGTTTCTGTCTTTGTTCTGCCCAGTTTACTGACTGATCAACATCCTGCAATGGCATATGATTATCCTCCTTTATATGCATAATATTGTGTCATCTGCAAACTCAATGATCATGCCACATTCACTCACATTAATAATGTTTCGTGTTTCTTGCCATACATACAGTTATAAGGTCATATTCAGTGAAAAGTGGGAAATGAAAGATTATGTCGATGGTGAGTATGTCGTCGAAATGTTGTAGCACAGAAAAAAAACAATTGGGAGATGACATCTATGCTGTCTCTTTTAGAACTAATCGGTCATTAATCCCTACCCTTTCTGCGTAGCACTGCGAATCAACTTTCAAGTTCCTAGCAAACAGCTTTTTCAAATATCCTGATTGTCTGTCTCCACCATTCCTGCAGCAGTGATTTTTGATATTTACTTTGAACGTAGAAATGACCAAAAATGTTCCATCCCTACCTACTCTGTCCCTCACCCGCTTTAGCTTTCACCTATAACTTTGAGCTTGCAGCTGTGCTAGATCTCCTGGAACGCTTTTCAGATTGGGGCCCAATCACAATCTAACCTGACAAATCAAATCTCTCATGCCCGGAGCGATTTAGTTCACTGGTACCACACTTAGTGGAATTTGACAGAATGTTATTTCATTACAGCTCGCTTGGTCCTGCGGTCCAACTACTTATAAGGAATATTCCACACACTCCAACCACCCGACATTTAAAAGAGGGGTCAACTTACCCCACCGCTGCCTTCCGCCAGGAAGAAATGACCTTGGTTTTTTTTTTGCGGAGAAGCGCTCTGTGAGTGCTGATGTTGGGCACCCCAGGGTAAGCAAAGCAGCTTCGCAGCACAGCGACGCGGTTTTCAGTATGGTATCGGGCCGGCAAGATGACTGAGAGCCATTCTTCTGGACTGAAAGCAGCATTCCATCTATTGACAGATTGCCCAAGGTCTCTGTTATCGTCTGCTAAGTGTTGGAAGATACTTCTACCCCATCTCTTTGTTTGGCTGCTCAGCTCTCCCAGCCCGGAGATATCTCCACAATAACAAGTTGGATTGCCGACAGTGCACATTCAGCAGAAGAATTTCAGCGTTGACAGTGTTTGTTTCATTCGCTTAGTGCTCTGCAGATTTGCTCCTCCATCACCCTCTCATTACGTGGTGGCACACTTATTCACATCCCCTCCCACGACTTATGTACACCCCACTCCCCTTCACCAAAGTAGTATGACTGTGCCCTCTTGCTTCTTGCCTTTAACAAATCAGGTTGTTTCCTTGACCTCTGAAGGACATCATTTTCCCCCAGAACTATAACATCTTCCTTCATCAATACAGCCTTCTGTCTTCTATTTTCGCCTTACCAAGAATATCCAATGTCCAACTCTGTCATTTATTTGATCCATGTTTCAGTTTCACCCTTGCATCATATTCCAACCCAGCTGTTGGTACCAGCAGCTTATCAACTTCCCTCAACACATTTTGTGTAATTACACACATGAGTGTTAAATATTTATTTCGGTTTGTCATTTCGTCTCATAGCCGTTTGGCAAATAAACTTGCATCCGTTATCACTCCAATGTTATATGAATTTATTCCCTTTTACTGTGGTTATGTGCTTGTTCCCATTCACAGATACCTTAGGTTTAGTATCAACACTCCCGAAACACACTAATGAACAAGGATATTAGTTCCAGACTTGTTGACGTACAATCCATCCATTTTGAACAAGAACCAATGATGTAGGAATATACTAATTGAGTTATGCCGCAAGGAAGAGGACGTGGAACCCAGCTTGTCCATGCCGGTCAAGACGCCTAACTAAGCTAGTCCCAATTTCCTGCATTTGCCCCATATCCCTTGAAATATATCCTATCCATGTTACCTCTCCAAATGTTAGCTCATTGCATATATCTAGTACACTCTGTGTGAAAAAGTTACTCCTCAATTTCTCTTTAAATCTTTCCTCTTTCATCATAAACCTATGCCTTCTTGTTTCTGACGACGACCATCGGGTGCACGTTGGCCGCATGTGTACCATCGACAGAAATGCACAGCTGTTTACCACCTAAGCTACAACAACATCGCCTCACAAATCCAGTAACTCCATCATCTGGAAGGGCAAGGATAGTTGGTGTATGGGAACACCGTCACCTACAGATCCCCTGTCAGTGAAGCACCATCCTGTCTTGGAAATGTGATGCTGAACTTTCATTGTTACTGGGTCTAAGTACTGAAGCTGTCCTCTGCACAGCTTTGTGGAAGTAGTGAATTGCTGCGTTTCCATAAGTCTGCTCACCCCTGCAATCTCAAGATAATTTACTGATGGGCAGTAAATACTGGTCTTCGCCGCGTTATCTGGAATCTTTAACATGAACATGGAAATAAAACTGAGATTGAAGTCAGAATCTTGTTATTAATTTTATTCTTTTTCTTTTATTTTCATATTTTGAAATAAGGAGGAACATAATAATCAACATTATGAAGTGGTTGGATTGGGAAACAAGAGAGCTATAATGAAACGACGCTCTGTCAGATCGTGTAAAGCTGGATACCAGAGAACTAAATTGGTTCCTGGACTGAGAGATCCGATCTGCAATGTTATACTGTGTTTGTGTTTCATGTACCCAATCGTCTGGGGAGATCTGACACAGCTGAAGGTTTGAAGTGATAGCTGAAATTTATCGTAGGATAGGAGAAGCTTGAGTGAGGAGGAAACATCGTTTTAACATTTATATATTCAAAACATGGAACTGGAAACCTGACGCAAAACACCAGCCACCCATTAGCTCCCTCCAGGAATGTTTCACCCGATGGTTCTACGTGGACAGGCTTCCTGTGAAGGACGATGTTATGCGTGCCTGGGAAAGCAGGGAGGCAGTTCTGCACAGCGGCGCGATGTTCAAAACAGAAATTCTCCAGCCCGATGATTGAGAGCTATTGGAAGGGGAGTGGGGACATCTACTCCGTGCATTGACATAGTGACCGGATCTGAAGGTCTCACTCATCATCTTCTAAGTGGTGGACGATGTTTCTCCACCCCTTGCTTGGCTGCTCAGCTCTCCCCAACTGGAAATTTCTCCACGGTACCAGTTTAATAGCATAGAGTGCACATTCAGTAGTAGAATTGCAGGGTTGTCAAAGCTTGTTACTTTCTCTTCGTGACCTACAGATTTGATCCTCCATCACCCTTTCACAATGTATTGGCTAAACCCGACCCCCCCCCCCCACCACCACCCCGGGCTGTATGGTCGTGCCCTCTTGTTCTTACTTTAACCAATCAAATTGATACCTGACATCTCAAGGACACAACCTTCCTCCAGAACTATAGCACCTTATTTAATCAATACTGCCTTATCGCTTCCATTTTCCCTTCCCAAGAATATCCAATGCCCAATTTTGTTCTTTCTTTCGCCATGCTGTTTCTTACATTTAATTTTATTTATTTTATTTTACAGCGTGGTAACAGGCCCTTCCGGCCCAACGAGTCCTCTCCACCCATTTTCTAAACCCAAATTAACCTACCCGTACGTCTTTGGAATGTGGGAGGAAACCGGAGCACCCGGAGGAAACCCACGCAGACACGGGGAGAACGTACAAACTCCTTACAGTCAGGGACGGGAATCGAACCCCGATCGTTGGCGCTGTAATAGCGTCACGCTAACCGTTTTCTTTATTTCTGTTTTTATGTTTCTGTTTTTTTTGCCGCTATGTCATTTCCCCACACAGATGTTGGTCCCCTCAGCTCACCAGCCTCACTCTCCACACTTTGTGCGTTTACGTACATGAATTTTAAATCTTTATTTTGTTCTCTCATTTAGTCTCACCCATTTTTGCGGAACAAACTTGCATGACTTTCCACTCCAGTGCTATCTGCCTTTATTCCCTTTTAATGTGGGTATATTCTAAGACTTATTTACCTACAAATTTTGTTTAAACCCTTCCCAAACGCAGTACTGAACTTACCCATGAGGAAATCAGTTCCAGTCCATTTAAGTTACATTCCATCCATTTTGAACAGGAGCGCCTGATCAAGTAATAGGGCCAACGAGTCACACAACTATACAGAACGGAAAGAGTCAATTTTGCCCAACTCGTCCCTGCTAACCATGACGTCTACCTAAGCTAGCCCCATATGCCTGTAATTGACCTATATCCTTCTGAGTCTTTCCAGTCCATTTACATGCCCAAAGCTCTTTTAAACATTGTAATTGTACCGGCCTCTACCATTTTGTCTGTTGTCTCACAACCGTCTGTGTGAAGAACTTGCCCCTCAATTTCCCTTTAATTCTTCCTATTCTCACCTTGTACTGATACCCTCTAGTTTTAGGCTACCACCCTTTGATGAACAGTGGTTGCATGCGTACCATTCACAAAGTTCAAATCAGGTTATCAACCAGGGTACTCAAACATCTCTTCCCATTCCCAGTACCTCCACCATTTAGAATGGAAGGGCAGTTCGTGCAGGTGAAACAACATCACCTGCATGTGAATCATACATTATACTTTCTTGCAAATGTAAAGCGAAGTTTTCATTGCAGCTGAACACCGAAGCTTTCCACCGCGCAGCTTTGTGGAAGCAGAGGAATTGCAGCGTTCCCATAAGGTTGCTCACACCCGCATTCTCAAGTTCACCTAGCGATGGGCAGTAAATGCTGGTATTGCCAGCGATATCCACATCTTTTAACACGAATGCAGAAAAAAACAAACCTCAGATTGAAGTAGGATTCCTATTATTAATTTTAATCCATATATTCCATGGGGAACCTAATAATCAAAATAATGATGACTGTGTGGAAATGCTTAACGATAGATAGTGGAATGACGTACTTTGTGACATTGGGTATGTGATATACCAGAAGAGTGACATCCTGTTTGATACCATATTCATTGCAAAGTAGGATGAGAAACAGTATGTCAATGCTGAGTATGTCGTAGTAATGTTATAGCACAGAAGGAAGCCAGCTGTCCAATGATATGTATGCTGTCTCTTAAAGAAGTAATCATTGACTTATTCTTACACTTCCGTCGTAACAATGCGAATTAATTTTCATGAAGCTCTTACCAAACATTTTTTTTTCAAATTCACCGATGGTCTGTTTCCACCATCCTTGCAGCAGTGAGTTCATAGAATCATGGAGTCCTACAGTCCTACTGCTCTTCCAGGTGAAATAGACATTCACATGCGAATCCATCGGTGTTATTTATTGCATCTGATGCTCCTCTTGCTTCCCCGTCTACATCAGTGATACAGGACGCAAATTGGGGGACCGCTCCGTCGAGAACCTTTGCTCCTTGCGCCCTGAGAGCGGGATCTCACGGTGGCCATCCACTTGAAATCCACTTCCCATTCCCACATCGACATGTCTGCCCACAGCCTTCTCCACTGCCAGGTCACGGCGAAACGAAAATTAAAGGAACAACACATTGTATTAAGCCTGGAGAGTCTCCAACATGGCGGCATGAACGTGGAATTCTCAAACCTCCGGCGATCGCTGCTCTCCTGCCCCTTTCTCACCATTTTTTTCTCCACATCTAATCCAACTGGCTCTCATTAACCTATGCCATTCCCCTCCTCCTTCCTTTCCCTCTCCATCTGCCTATCACTCGCACACACCTTCCACCGGGTCCACTCCCCACCTCCATCCCTTTAATCAATGCCCCACCTTCCTCTCCAATCAGATTCCATAATCTTCAACCCTTTGTCGCTTCCACCCCCAGCTTCTCACATCAGTCCCGCCCTCATCTGCCTGTCACCCACCTCGAATGGATTCACGTATCACCTGCTAGCTCTTGATCCACAAGTACAGATTGGTTGAACGTTTTGCAGAGACTTTTCGTCAGTCCTCAGGAGTGAAACTGAGCTACCGGTTGCCTGCCACTTCAATTCACATCCAACTCCCACTTTCACCGCTGCCCGTGGCCACCTGCACTGTGACAATTAAGTCCAACTCAAGCTTGGGTACGTAGCGGTCTGCAAGACTCAATATTGATTTCTACTGTTTCAGATAAATTGCTCTTTCTTTGTCTTTTTATCGCGATTGGCAAATTTTGCCCGATATTCCTCATTTCCCTTTATTTTCCTTCATTTGTACATTCTGGTCTGCTCGGCAAATGCGATTGTCCGGTTTCTGCTATCACCCAGATTTCAAAACACAGTTGTCATCATATGGATAAAGGAAATTAACTGCCTAATCAACCCTCTTACAGACATCTCCTTCATCCCATTCACTACCCTCCCACATCCTCTCTTCTGTTGAGCAACTCGCATTCTTCTTTTCTCAGTCAGGTGGAAGGTCTTCGACCTGAAACGTTAATTGTTTCTCTTTCTACAGGTACTGTATGACCTGTTGATTTTTTGTTCTTATTTTGGATTAACATCATATTTTTAACTGTAAGTTTCGACATCTAACCTGAGCAGGCAATACAGGTGTTGCGCGCAGTATTACCTCAGGAAAGTTGAAGGTGCAACGAATAAGGTGGATTCGCCCGTCTCACATCACTTACCCTCTCGACTTTCACCCACCCTCACCCAATACCTTTACTTTATACTCCTCTCTGCAGTTCTCGGCGTTTTCTGACCCCACTCTTTGTTTCGCGCTGTATTTTTATCCTTTGCAGTTAAAAGAACGGTCACTGCCCAGTTTCGATATCCTGTGCTTTATTTTACTGCTCACATCTAAAACATGTCGGTTTTAATGAAGGTTCTGTATTTTTGACAACATGCTTTTTCCGCCAACGAAAAATCGCCGTTCATTGTTCATTGATGTGAAGTTGTTAATGAATTCCAGTTAAAAAAAAAACGAAATGGAGTAACCTGCACAATGATGATTAGTTTACAGTTGTTTACCTACCTTCATCAGTTTATCTTTGCTCCTGTCTCTACTTAACCAGAAGAAATATCTTCGACAATTTGATCAGCATCGAACTTTCTGTTTCTAGCACTTGCTGCCTCTTGCTAAAATCTGGAAGTGTCAATGGTGTCTAATAAATACACAAATATTTTCATCATTATTTCTCGACACTGAATTGGAAGGGTTTGTAGCAAGGCGTGGCCAAAGAAAACTTGCTTTGCACTCAATGATATTAACTTTTCTTATAGAAATGATTGCATACAATTCCCTCGATCTTTACAGCTAGTTATTCCTGCTCACAAGCCGTAAAAAATCCGTAGGGTATGCCTTCATCGTGGATTCAGTGAATATTATGATTGCATCGAGTGAAAATTTACGTTCCCTTTTGCGTGCTGTTTCGTTCCAGATGGAGTGATCTTAAATTTCACAAATACAAATAATGGTGTTTATTGTGTACACTGCTGCGTTATGACATCAAGGAACGTCAGATATCTAAAATCGTTGACATAAACATCCAGATATAGAGTCATTTTCGAAAAGAGGAGCAAGGCTCAACTGCACAGGAAGGAATTTTAGTACACAAGAACACAATAAATTAGGAGCATGAGTAGGCAACTCGTTCGCTTTAGCTTGTTCAGTCGTTAAACATGATCATGGCTGAACCCTACCAGCCTCAACTCCGCTATTGTGTCATTTTCCAACTGCGCTCGGTTGAACGACTTTTCAATATTCATCTAACTCCACATTAAATATATGTAATGATCTGGCCTCCACCGCCTCCTGGAGCAGAAAATTCCAGAGATTCGTTACTCGCTGAGAGAAGTAGTATCTACACCTCTATGCATTAAGTGTCTGGCCCATAATTTTGGAGCTATGTCTCTTCGTTTGTGATCTCCCACTGGTGGAAACAACATCAGTCCTGTCAAGACCTCTTAGTTTCTTACATATTTGAATGTGGTCACCCTTCATAATTTAAACTCCAAGGATTATAGACCAAAACTCTGGCGGCGCAAATTTCTCTGCTGCTAATCGTGGCACAGGTCTAAATATAGACTCTATTACTCACAATTAGCTGGAGATCTAACCTGCGCAGGGAAAGGAAGCTCGGTAATTGTCCATTAAGCTCAAGGTAAAAGGCACAACGAGCATTTTCCCACCTCATGCCTCGATCTGTCGTGATATTTCATTCTGCCTCACACAGGACGTTTCGTTTCATCTCATCCCAGAGTTTTCACTAAGGGATAAGAACACTCCCCAACTCAGGGAGTCACCCTTACTGCCATGGGCATTACGTATCACCTTCAGGTTTAGGGCTGATATCTGGCCCATTTGCATCTTTATTTTTCAAATTCACTCTCAGTTCTAAAATCCATCAGTTCTTTTGAGTGGTCAGATTTTCCTGACAATACATTGTATCGGCCAACAAGAAATGCCCCTTCCTCCGTTAAATCATCCAACGTTGATCATGCATTCCACCTCAGGAACTGAAACGGAGAAAATTGCGAAATGACGATTATATCCCCGACTGTTTTCAAAAATTTCTCTTGTCCCAATGAATCCACTTCACTAAGCAGGATAAACACCCTTGACATTTTGCAAGTGGCTTACTTTACAATCCACTTCCTCTCAGAGAGCCTTTCCTGTTTTCTTTCAACAGAAATGAACAATTGTAGATTGGGTGTAATTGGTAGGGAGAGATTTTAAGCATTATTTCCTCGACAGTGTTTACGAAGCTCTTGTACCATGGGTTACCAAAATGATTCTGCTTTGCAATATCGGTGGTATTAATTTCCCTTCTCGAATTGGTCACCCGGAAAGCGATCTGCATCTATTGGCCGATTTCTTACAAAGCAGAAATTTTGAGTTCAAGTTATCTGTTGGAATGTCTTCTTGGGTTTGAACTAGGTCTGAGAAGCATTGAAGGAAATGCATTGTTTTAACATGCATTTCCCTCTGGCCCTTCAGTGTTTCTTGCGAAAGACCCGCAACTACAGATAATGTTCAATGGGTTAACGTAACATTCCGGCATTGTAAGTTTCGCAAGCTTCTCTGCACACTTTCAAAAGGGAGAATAGAATTACACCTGTGCGAATCCCCACAGCATATGGCGAACCTGTGATTTCTGTCTCGGAGGCCGACATCAGAATATCCTTTAAGAGTTTGAACCCTCGCAAGGCGTCAGGCCCTGAAGGTGTACTCGGCAGCGTATTGAAAATCTGTGCCGATCAATGGACTAGAGTGTTCAAGGACATCTGCAACCTCTCACTGCTGCGGTAGGAGGTTCCCATAAGCTTCAAAAGGGCATCGATCATATATATCGGTGCCCAAGAAGAGAAGTGTGAGCTGCCTCAACGACTATCGCCCGGTAGCACTCACTTCTACTGTGATGAAGTGCTTTGAGAGGGTGTTCATGGCATGAATTAACTCCTGCCTGAACAACGACCTGGACAAGCTGCAATTTGCCTACCTCCACAACAAGTCTACAACGGATTCAATCTCATTGGCTCTCCACTCGGATTTGGAACAAAACCACGTACATCAGGCTGCTGTTTATCGATTACAGCTCGGCATTCAACACCATCATCCCCTCAGTACTAATCAACATGCTTCAAAACCGGGGTCTCTGAGCCTCCCTCTGCAACTGGATTCTCGACTTCCTTATCAGGAGACCACAGTCAGTGCAGATCAGTATTAAGATCCCTCCCCGCTGAAATCAACAAAGGCGCACCTCAAGAATGTATGGTTAGCCCACTGCTCTACTTTCATGCGTATGCGGCTAGGCACAGCTGAAACGGCATCTATAAATTCGCCAATGACATCATTGCTGTTGGAAGAACAGCAGATGGAGATGGCGAGGCGTACAGAAGTGATATCAGCTGGTTGAGTGCTGTTGCAACAACAACCTCGCACTTAACAAGACCAAAGAACTGATTGTGGAGTTCATAAAGGGGAAGTCGAGATAACACACACCAGTATTCATTGAGGGGTCAGCGGTTGAATGGGTGCGCAGCTTCAACTACCTGGGCGTCAACATCACAGAGGATCTATCTTGGGTGCAACACATTGATACAAACACGAACAGACATGCCAGCAGCTCTACTTCACGAGGAGTTTGAGGAAATTGAGTATGTCACCAGAGACTCTTGCAAATTTCCACAGATGTACGGTGGATAGTACTGTAGACCTAAACTGGCTCGCCTCTTTTCATAGGACAACCTTCTCACCTTCTCAACTAGCCTTGTGAATCTCTTTTGGACTGTCTGTAACACAGCTAGAGAGATGTCAAATATCAGACATGATCTTAATGGGTACTCTGTTAACTAGATGGAGAACCAGATGCTGGGAACCACAAAACAAAGTACGACAGTGAAAGAAGGTCACATGGTCGACGCCTAGTCAGTATTAACGTGGGGACATAGCTGAGACAGATTTACAGTCCTGTGAAATATACTACTACCAATGAGAAGAGAACAATCAGATGAGAATACTTATTCAGCCCCTTCTGCTCAGTATTTAATGTTCTCATGTATTGTTGCATCAACGCCTGGTATAGAGGATCCAATGAGCAAGTTCGAAATAGGATTATAGACTTAGCCAGCTTCATCGACGGGCTGGAACCTCCCCACGATGGAAGACATCTTCAAGAGGTCGTGCCTCAAGATGGTGGCGTCCATCTTTAAGGACTATTACCATCCGGGACCTCTTACAATTACTACCATCAGGGACATAGTACAGGAGCCTGAAGAGCCACACTCAAAAGTTTCAGGAACAGTTTCTTCCCCTCCGTCATCAGATTTCTGAACGCTCCATGAACCCCTGAACACTGCCTCGTTATTCTTATTTTGCACCATTTATTTATTTTGCAACTTATAGTAAATTTTATATCTTACAATGTACTGCTGCCGCAAAACAACAAATTTTATGACATTTGTCAGTGATGATAAACCTGATTCGGACTCATTGATGAAGCGTTTGATCCACGGGGTGACGAAAATGATTTTGCTTTTCAGTCTCTCTGTCGTTAATTTCTCTTCTGGAATGAGTCACTGAAAAATTCATTGGATGGCTCACATGTAGGTCTTCAAAATCTGTTTCCATTGACCGGGGTCTCATATTGTGATCAATACCTGCTGCGATTGCATAAAGCGTTTTTCGTGCTTCCTTGTAAGTACTCACCCAGTCCAGTGAGAGGAGTCACAATTTGCAGAGAAATTCCAGTTTTCTTGTGTATAGTAAAATAATCTCCACTATCTACATGAATTGATATAGATATCCTGATATAATGTGAAATCTGGCAAACAGGAGCAAGCCTCAATTAGACCAGTAGCAAATTTTTGGCGGCACGGTAGCGTAGCGGTTAGCGCGACGCTATTACAGTGCCAGCGATCGGGCTTCGAATCCAGTCGCTGTCTCCAAGGAGTTTGTACGTTCTCCCGTGTCCACGTGGGTTTCCTCCGGGTGCTCCGTTTCCTCCGACATTCCAAAGACGTACGGCTGGGTTAATTTGGGTCTAAAATGGGCGTCGCGGACTCTTTGGGCCGGAAGGGCCTGTTATCACGCTGTTAATAAAACATTAATTTTTTTTTTTAAAAATAATCAGACAGTTTATCAGTACAACAACTGTGGAAAAAAATGCAATTGCATATGGGCATAATGAGACTTTGTCTTCGGTTGGTCAGAATCAATTCAGTTTGTTATCTTGTTTTCAATGCACGTCACTGGCCCACCTCAGCAGAACCCTATCATCCGGGTAATAAAGTCCAGCCGTGTCACGTTTCTGAGAAATCTTTGCTCCTCCGAGTCATGCTGAATCACTTGACTGGCACACGTGCTTCAGCTGGCGTGAACGAACAGCTAGAATTCCATTCAATTCTCTATAAAAATCTTTAAAATAATAAAATATTTATCACCTGCTCTACATAAGGGGTACTCACAGGTTGCCGTTGACGAGATAGACTGAATGGCTTGTTTCTTGGCCAAGTGAAGTTATGACCGCATGACTAATACTTCCAACTGTAGCAAAGGGTTAATTTTTATCTAATAACACCGCGAAACATCTCGCACATTTTACTGTTAAATGCGCAAAGTAAATATGTTGTTTTTGTTATGTTAGAATATAGTGTGTGATGTGTTTTATTATACTTGTGAAGTTGTAATAAAGAACCTAATCAACAGTGGACGTTGGCTTCTGGGCAATGCGGAAGAATGGAAGAGTGCAGATTGGAATATATCATCAGAAAGGGAAGATTGGAGTGGGTCAGAGGTAACTGAGTTTTTATTTGTGATCGATTAGAGGCTTGGAGATCAATTCAGTTAGATGGATGGTCGTCCAGGTATGCGACAGCCGGCGCTGCTTCCACCTGAGCTTCTTCTGGATGTACGTCCTTGCCAAGCTGTTCATGGAGAGGGCGCAAGCGCTGTCTACTGGCTCTCCGGAGACCTACTGGGACAGGTAGACGCTGTAGAAACAGGTTTGCAATTTGGACAAGGATGGGGATGTTTGAGTATGATGTAATTTTTGTAAATACTGAACTGCAAGCAATGCAGATATTATAAATATGTGAATGAACATTTGAAAGAAGGACATAAAGGTAACGAAGTTATGGTTTCTGGTTGATGAATTGGAAAGAAAATTGGTCAGCTGGAATAAACCACTTAATTTGGCTGTTAAGTGGAGCCAAGTGACTTTTATGGCCCTTTTGAGGGTTCGGCCCCTGTCTCAGGAAGGTCACACTACCTGGACAGGAGAATAATATTACTTATAACAAGAGGGTCTGTCACGGGTGTTTCTATTCCTGGTGCTGCAGGGATGAAACTGTCAATAGAGTCAATTGACCAAGGAGAATAGAAAACTCCCAAACTCATCCAGGTAAGTTTGGGAAGGTTTACTGTCAGATGTCCTATTTTGTGTCTGTGAGATTCGTGATCTCAAATGGCGATGTTCTTCAACATAACAACGTTTCTTCATGGTTTCTCAAATTGTGAGAGACTCTTGTTTCCGACTGGAGTCGACCCGGCATTCACTTCCAAGACCAAGATGAAATAGCATTCATCTGCAAAGCACACTGAGGTTTGACGTCTTTCTTGCACTGGCGGATAATTTTTGCTGTCAACTCACAAGGAAAGAACTATTGTTGTGTTACAGTGCTAAAGAAAAAGGAGCATGCCCAGGTATTCTATCGATTAATCTGTGGCACAAATTGTTGTCGAGCTCTGAAGGGCAAATAACAGCGGGCATAGACAACACTAAGATCTTCTGCATTTCCATCGGGGCACCAAACACCTTGCAACATACAGTTGGAGGCTTCTCTGTGGAAATGAATCATTGAGGTAAAATTAACATTCTGTGTGGCACATCGTCAAAAAAAATTAGGGCCTCAGCTATACATAGGATCCATTTATAAACTACAGTTCTTGTGAGGAGTTACTTGCAGAGCAGTGTACTTTAGCTCCCGGTGCTCCAGACTGCTGGAGGTATCGGTGTCAGAAACTGCTTCATGTTTATCTTCTCACCTGGTCCTAGTGCCTCCTGAATCCCTCAAGATCCAAAGTCTCGTCTCTGGCGCAGTCTGCGTCCATAACGATTTGAGGCGGTGACTCAAATTGTCGATAACAATTTGAGGTGGTGCATGTCAATGTTTGAAAACCCGCTGAGGGAGGAAAGTTCCCTTCATCTCGGGCCTTAGAATCCGCAGTCTTCAATTGCGTCAGGACCACAATTAGAGGCATTTGGTGGGACGTTTCAGAGGTTGATTGGTTGAGACTGCTCGGAAGTAAAACACAAGTGCTGGCCATTGACTTCAGGAAGCCAGGGGACCACAAACCCCTGCCTCTTTCAATGATTGTGAGGTGAAGATGGTTGAGAGCTTCAATTTCCCAGGTGTAAACATCTTCAATGGTTTGTGCTGGTCCAACTACGTGTATGCTATGTCTAAGATGTGATGGTTGTTGCGATTGAGCAACAGCACCAGAGGGCACTTGAAGTGGGTGAAAGAATGTGTACTGTGGTAGATAACGAGTGGATTTAGAGCAAAGAAGAACTAAGAAATGTCTGTTAAGTATGCGAAGAAATGTATAAAAAGCCGCCTAACGAGATAATCAGCAGCATTAAGTCAGGAGAACAACAATTGCAGAAGACCCCGAGTCAGAGACACAGAGAACACCCACATCGAGTCCCGCACAGGTCCATCTGGAATAGATAATGGGCAATGACCCTCCCTCATTGATCAAATATTTGTCATCTGCCCCCAATATCTCCGTCTGTAGAATGGGCCGCTGTTGCTTTACCACACTACGAAGTCCCATGTACATTTTGTCTAAATACAAGTGGCAGGTTTTGGAAGTTTGAAACTAAAGAGTTAAATGATATTGTACTTCACAGTGAATCTTTGAGTGCTTTGAACCAATCACGATTAATAACGTAATTAATTCGGAAATGCCATTGTCTGGTGTGTTCCATCTTGTCCTGCATTAAATTGGCAACACTCCAATGCTTCTGTTTGTTTATTTATGTAAGGGTACCAAAAGTGTGCGCAGTATTCCTGTAGTGGCCTTATCTACATTCTGTAAAATTGTAACAAAACTTCCCTTTCTTAAATTCCAACCCCATTTCAACATATTGAGATTTTCTTTGGTTAAACAATATTTGCAATCGGTTAAGGGAAAACACACATGCACTTCTGTTTAGCAGATTATTTTGAGTTCCTTGCATCCTTGTTTTCGATGCACATCATATATTTGACACCGCACTGTTATCCCCACCTCGAGGCCAACACTTGAGTTATCTCATCCAAACATGTAGTTTTTTGACATACCTGATCTCATCCAAATAGGACTAAGTCCCTCTATTGTCAGACATGCGTTCAGCTAGAGTAACAAAGCTCTAGAATTCCCTCCAACCCTCCAATGCTCCTCCCTATGTGATAAATTATTTGTCACCTGCTCCCAATTGCTCCATCTGTACAATGGACTGTTGTTGCTGTACCACTTTACGAAGTCCCATGTACATTTTTTTGCGTGAACTAAATCAAGTAATCTGCTGTTCATGTTGCAAATTGGATAATTGCATGTGATATGTTCAACTATGTTTGTGGAAGTGCAGTAAATAATGCATTTAACTTAAGATTTTCATTTCTGTTCAAAGCAGACATGGAAGTAAACCAATGTTTTGTGTAATATCGAATAATGAGGTGCGTATTCCTGAAACTTATGAAGTTCTTTGCCGACGTGACAGGGTAGATGTTGAGGTGTTCCCACTACACCCGAGCACAGTAGAAAACAAATTGTTACATTTAAACCAAATGAATTTCTTTAAGTTGAGCTATACGGAGTTGTGGGTCAGATGGCTCTCTACAGTAAAATAAAACTCTGGGTAAACCCGAGATAAGTCATCCTCGCAATTTGAACACTCATCTTCGAAATGAGTGCTGATTTCCTCAGGAGAGTATGGTGAGATGGGGAACAAATTACTGCAGTATGCCAGGACTCACGATGGACAGCATCCTGATCGAAGCATGAAATGGATATTTGGAGCAACAAGGGTTCTATTGCACACTACTGATCTCTCTAACTGCTAACACGGACCGCACGGGGTCTTCAAGAGCCAAAAATACAAACCTTCTTTATTGAGCATCAGGATAAGCAGTGACAAGGCGAAGGAAAGAAGTAGGTTTTACTGGATTATAAACCCTTATGTCTTGGGGTATAACCCTGCTGTTGCGAAAGCAGCCAGTAAATTGCCCCAAGTTATGGAGGTTTCCCAGAAACCTGGGGCAGGTGAGAGTGGGGAGTAATTGGTCAATATGAGGGCGGAGGACGAAGATGAGGTGGGTTGGATAGAACTATGGGGAAGTACAATCCTTTACAAGATGGCGTTCCTCTAAGAGATGCGTTGTAATCCGCTTCGTTCAATGGCGGGGAGAGAAGATGAAACAATTTCATCCACAGAAGAGCACGTTAATTATGCTGATCTGTGTAAGTGCTGTTTTTCAAACTTTATTGAACAGAACATTGTCACCTGAATGAAATATGGGAGCACAGATTGGAAGGAGATGGCTGCAAGGAGAGGGCGGACTATTCGGCACTGAGCCGCCTCTTGGGGATCAGATTTAATGTGCGTGGAGCCTAGTCCACTGACCTTTCACTCGATGGGCTGAATTGTGACAGAAGTGGTATCTGTGCAGAAACTAGAAGGAGGGAGGCACACGTCATGTCTTCCAAAGAGCAGTGCAGGTTTGAGAGTCCAGGGCTCAAAGGTCTGGAGCTGGAGAGGTGTGAGGAATCAAGGGGTACCGGTGAACAGAGTGCAGTGGCTCTGAATAAATAGAAAAATTAGACATGATGGGAGAGAAGTCATTAATCCAGCTTGTTCGTGCTGGTTGAGAAGTGCACCCAAGTGCAGGGAGAGCTAGCTAATTTGACGCAAAATTGGGAGAAAGTACAGGGTGATGATGGAAGATTGTTTCGAGGACTGGAGGCCACTAACTAGTAGTAAACCTCAGGGGTCTGTTTTGTTTGTCACCTGTATCAATGATTCGGATAAGAATGTACAAGACACGGTTAATAACTGTGCAGATGACACAGAAATAGGTGGTATAGTGAACAATGAAGAAAGTTATTAAAATACAGGGGTATCTTGATCAGCTGAGCAAGTGGGCCGAGGAATGGCAAATGGAGTTTAATTTGGATACGTGCGAGGTGTTGACTCTTCAAAATTCAAATCCAGGTAGGATTTTCACAGTGAACAGCAGGGCCCTGGAGAGTACTGTAGAACCGAGAGACCTTTGAGTAGAATAACATGGTTCACCGAAAGTGGAGTCACAGATAGACAGGGTGGTGAAGAAAGCTTTTAGCACACTGGCCTTCATAAGTCAAGACATTAAATATAAAAGTTGGAAGGTCATGGTTCGACAGTACCGGAGGCTGGTGAGGCTGCAATTTCAGTATTGTGTTCAGTTTTTTGTTGCCCTACCACAGGAAATATATTGACCACAGGAACGGTGGAACTGTATATAGCATACCTAGTAGTTCCTATCGACGTATACATTATGTAGAAATGTGAAATAAATTATTTATATTTAAATGTAAGTGAATCATGAAATTGCAAATGGTCCACGCGCTGCCACTGGAGTTCGCAGTGAGGATCAAATCGTTGGACTGCAGGGCAGCATGGATGATAGCGGTTTGGCAGGAAAATGACAACTGCAATGTTAATCCAGGGAAGTGTGACAAAATGCAACAAAGCAACAGATTGTACAATAAATGGAGACATTTGAGCGTTGAGAAAAGTTGAGTCCTATATAAACCATATAGATTATAGGAACTGCTATAGGACCAGTGCAGAAAAGATTTTCAAGCATGCTGCCATAACTTGAAGGATTGAGTTATAGGGAGAGGTTGGACGGGATATAACTTTATTCCTTAGTGCACGGGAGACTGAGAGGTGATCTTATAGAGTTGTATGAAATCATAAGCGGCATAGATAGTGTAAATTCACACAGTCCTTGTTTGCAGAGTTGTGGTATCAAGAGCTAGTGTTCAGAGATTTAAAATGAGAAGCAAAAGTTTAAGAGAAACTTCAGGGTCAATTTTTCTGCACAACAGGTGGCATCGATGTGGAATCAGCTTCCAGAGGCAGTGGTTGAGGCAAGTACAATAACAACTTTTAAAAAGCATTTGGACAGGTGCATGGAATAGAAAGGTTTGAGAGGTTATGGGTAAAACGCTGGCAAATGGGACCATCTTGGATGGGGCATCTTGGTCGGCATGGAACAGTTAGGCTAAAGGGCATTCTTTCGTGCTGTATGACTCTGACTCCATGAGCCTCAATCAAATTCCACTTTCCTGCGCTGGTTCTGCAGCCCTGAAGATCACCGCTGTCCCAGTGCAGAACCTGGTACTGTTAAATGCTGCAGGAGGAGGGGTTCTCTACTCTTCTCAACTCTCAAATATCTCCATTTATTCTACACTCTCTTACATTGTTGCACTTCCCCATATACATTTTGTCACACTTCCTTGGATAACATTGCAGTTGGCACTTTCCTGCCAAATCGTGACCATCCATGTTGCCCTGCAGCCTGAGTGTTTGCTCCTCACTGCGAACTACAGTGGCATCGCGTGCACTATTTGAAATTTCATGATTCACTTATATTTAAATCTCAATAACTTATTTCACATTTCGACATGTGCGTGGATAAGATAAATTTAGAGAGGACATGGGGCAAACTCAGTTTGACACCTTGGTCGACATGGACGAGTTGTGCTGGTAGGCCTGTTTCCAAGCTTTGTAACTCTGTGACTCTACACCTGGATCAGGAAGTCCAGTTCAAAATGGATAGATTACAACTCAATTAATATTGTGGGGACGTTATTTGTATCTCTGCGGAGGGTTTATACTAAATCTGTAGGTAAATGGGAGGCAGCGTTTAACCACAAGAACGGGGGATAAATGCAGAAAGAAGTTAGAGTAGGAGTAGCACTGGAGTTAGAAGAGGTACAGGTTTGGTTGGGAAACGACAGAGAGTCTAAGTGAAAAATAAAAACAAATATTTAAAATTCCCGTGTGTAAATGTTGGTGAGCTGCAGGTACGAGCAGCTGTGAGAAAAACATGTCGGGGCAAAAATAGAAACATAGCTCATAAAGGACAGGATTGGGCGTTGGATATTCTCGGCCAGGTGAATGTAATTCTGCTGAAGGTGCACACTCTGCTTCAGACTTGTTATCGTGGATAAGTCTTCAGTTTAGGGAAGGCTGATCGGCCAAACAAAGAGAGAGGGAGTCAGCATCTTCTATCACTTAAGAGATGAACTTAAGATCCGGTCAATCTGTTGAACTTTAGTTTGAGCCTCTCAACACAGAACCCTGGAGCAATTCAACCCGGTGGAAGCCAGCGGGGCAGCGGGGGGGGGGGGGGGGGGGGGCGGGGGGGGGGCGGTGGGGGGCTGCGGTCACGCCAGATTCGAAACATCACTGCGCGCAACATTAATTTATGTCCTTTTGAAAGTCGGGGAAATCAGATCAGGTGGAGCGTGCTTATGAATAGTTGGAATAGAGGACTGATGGAGCTGTAATGAAATATTCCATCAGATTGTGGTATAGAATGTACCAGGAAACTAGAATGGGTCCAGGCATGAGATAGTCTGTCTCTAAAGTTGGATTACCATTCGTTCTCATTCATCAGAGCGTGCTGGGAGATCTGATAAAGATGCAGGCTCAAAGCGATGGGTGAACGCTATCCTTGGAGGGATGGGGTGTGCTTGGGGAAGAAACATTTTAGATCATTTCTACATTTAAAACATAAAGCTTCTTGCTGCAGGAATGGTGGAAAGTGACAAGCAAGGCATTTCAAGAAGACATTCGGTAAGAAGCTGATGAAAATTTATTTGTACGGCTACGAGAACAGGGTCGGAAGACGCGACTGATCACTTCTCAGAAACTGCACAGATGTCATGAGCCAACCGGCTTCCTTCTGTGTTGTACTACTTCGAAGACAAGCTGAACATAGGCAGATTGTTTCACCTTCCAATTTGCAGCAAATGTGATATCAAGGAAGGTGTCACTGTGTTGGTTTCTCACATGTCCAATGTCGAAGAAGTTCACACGGTAAGTCATTCCAGTATCCATCAGCATGCATTTCCCCGCAGTCTTCCCCCATCTCATCATTAGGTTCCCCCTGATTCCAAAAGCTAAAAATGCAAAATTTAGAGTAAAATTAACAATAGGATTCCAACTTCAATTTTACTGCCCATCACTAAGTAACCTTGAGAATGTAGGGGTGAGCACCATTATGGAAATGATGTAAATTTATTGCTGCTTTTTCATTGCCACTAGGCCCAAATCATGAGGTTTCCAACACATAGCTTTGAGGAAGTTGACTACCAACAAGTCAAGATGGCGTGTGACTTGTAAAGGACCCTGCAGCTGACCGTATTCCCCTGAACCAAATATCTTTGCCATTCTATATGGTGAAGGTGCATTTTGTGGATGTACACATCCAGCCACCGTGCACCAGTAGTTGGGAAATGAATTATGAAAATGTTCAATGTGCTGCCTCCAAAGTCTACTGATTTGTCCGCATTAAGTTGTACTTCATAAGAATCGATGGATCTGCATTCATCCAGTCAACTGGAGAGATTTCCCATCGAAATCCTCACTTTATCTTGCTGATTGTGTAAAAGGCTTCTGTGAGCAAGAGGATGAGTCAGCATACATAGTCGCTGACTGACCCGAATATGCACAGTTTTTACGCAGCTGATAGTTCTGTTTCAAAGGATAGAATCGTCAGGGATATTAATGATGAGGGTGGGACTGGGATTCACATAAAATTCATTGTAAGGGTCAATGGATGGATGGCTGTTTGTGGCGATGATTGCAGCGGAAATTGGAACATATCTTACTTGCTACATCAGCCTATACCTGAGCGATGCCCATGTCCTGCTGCATACAGACAATGTCTATTTCATTTTGAGTGGATCTGTGAATGGAATTGGACATTGAAAATCATACCCACTTCTATACTTATGATGGCAGGATGAAACAGCTGAAGAAGTCTAGATCTCAGGCCCTGCCCTGCGCAACTTATAAAGCGAAGTAATGGAATTGGAATAATCAGTCCGTGACATCCACTATCACCCTTCAGTGTAATTTTCATATTGTTGGGACATCCTCAGATCGTGTCACAGTCTTCTAAACTCCATTGAGCCTAAACCTGTTTAGTCTTTCCTTGAAGGACAATCCCTGCATACTCTGCCCTTGGTGAACATTCTGTGAACCATTTGTAGTGAAATAATGATTTTCATGCACTTGGAACAAAATCGCTCACCTCTTTCTACTTGTAATTTTTGTGTTGTCCACACATTTTGCTGCGAAATATTTGCTTTGTTCAAAGTTCCTAACATATATTGTGATCATGTGGGATCCCATTATAAAGCTGTGTCGTCACTCAGAGGTCACAGACTGTCTACAAGAAAATCATCCCCTTTTCGGGACCTGATTCCATCCGTAAGCCAACCTTCTATCCATAACAAAATGATATCTGCAAAAAAATGGGATCTTATCTTGTGATGTAAAATCGTTCACCCCCAAATCCTAAAAAAAATACGAGTAAGATCGTGTAAGGAAAGAATTTACGATTGAACTCCCTTAATCATGAATGTTTGTTGAGCTGAAATGCTAACTCTGTTTCCACTTCCAAAGAAGCTCCCTATCTGTCAGGAATTTTCAACATTATTCATATTTCCAGCAGATGCAGATTTTGGCTTTTGGATCAGTTATGATCGCGAGTACCACTCAAACAAGAACTGTCACTGAAACAACTATGTATCAGTAATCATATCACAAGGTATATAACGTTTTGTAATGGTACATAACTACCTATTACACATACTATCGTTATCTGCACAAACCACACAAAGAAAACGACAATCAGAAACACTTCGCAAATGTCCTAAGTGGTGATTCCTCATGTTAGGAGGACCTAGTTTGTCACAGACTGACAGGATTTCAACTGCGAATGCCTCCTGTTTAGGGTAATTCTCTGTCACCTCCTGCTGTCTCATCCAGTTCGAAAAATTCGAGAGGGAGAAGCTAAAATCTGATGTATCGATATTGCAGTTGAGCAAAGGTAACTTCAGAGGCATGAGAGAGGAGCTGGTCAAACTTGAAAGGGACCCTAACAGAAATGACGTTAGAGCAGCAATGGCAGAGGTTTTGGGGAGTAATCTCAAAGACGCAGAATCGTTTCATCCCAAAGAAGATGTATTTTAAAGAGAAGATGAGACAATCGTGGCTTACAAGGAAGTCAAAGAACAAAAGAGGGCATAAAATATCGCAAACATTAATGGGAAGCTGGAGGATTGGGAAGATTTTAAAACAAACAGGAGGCAACTAAAAAACAAGAACGGAAGATAAAGTATGAAGTTAAGATGGCCAATAATATTAAAGAGGATACCAGAGGTTTATTCAGATATTTAAAGAGTAAAAGCGAGGCAATAGTAGACATCGCACCGTTGGAAAATGACACTGGAGAGGAAGTAATGGGGAACAAAGAAATGGCGAACGAACTGAATAGGTATTTTGCGTCAGTCGTCACTGCTGAAGACAGCAGCAACATTGCCAGAAATTCGAGAGATTCAGGGGATAGAAGTGAATGTAGTTGCTCTTTCCAAGGAAAAGGCGCTTGGGAAGCTGAAAGTTCGGAATGTAGCTAAGTCACCTGGACCGGTTGTACTATGCCCCAGGTTTCTGAAAGAAGCTGCTGAAGAGATCCTAGAAGCATGAGTCGTGATCTTTCAATAGTCACTAGATTCAGGTGTGGTACCGGAGCACTATTAATTCCAAATGTCACTCCACTCTTTAGGAAGAGAGGGAGGCAAAAGATAGGAAATTATAGGCCAGTTAGCCTGACTTCAGTGGTTGTTAAGATGTTAGAGTCCATTATTAAGGATGAGGTTTAGGAGTACTTGGAAACACACGATAAAATAGGCCGAAGTCAGCATGGTTTCCTTAAGGGGAAATCTTACCTGACAAATCTGTCGGAATTCCTCGAGGAAGTAACCGGCAGGATAGACAAATGAGAGTCAGTAGATGTGGTTTACTTGGATTTTCAGTAGGCCTTTGACAAGGAGCCGCACATGAGGCTGCTCAACAAGACAGGAGCGCATGGTATTACAGGAAAGGTACTAGCATGGATAGACGATTGTCTGACTGGAAGAAGGAAAAGAATAGGAATAAAGGGATCCTTTTCTGGTTGGCTGCCGGTGACAAGTGGTGTTCCGCAGGGATCGGTGTTGGGTCCGCTAATTTTCACGTTATTTGTTAATGATTAAGATGACAAAATTGATGGCTTTGTGGCCAAGTTTTCAGATGATACAAGGATAGGTTGGGGGGGGGGGATCAGTAGTGTTGAGGAAGCGGGGAGTCTGCAGAAGAACTTGGACAGGTTAGGAGAATGGGCAAGGAAGTGGCAGATGGAATAGAGCGTAGGGAAGTAGATGGTAATGCATTTTGGCAGAAGCAATAAAGGCTTAGACTATTTTCTAAATGGTGAGCGAATTCAGAAATCGGAAGAACAAAGGGACTTGGGAGTCCGAGTGCAGGATTCACTGAAGTTTAACTTGCAGGTTGAGTCGGGATTCAGCAAGGCAAATTCCATGTTAGCATTCATTTCGACAGGACTAGAATATAAGCGCAAGAGTGAAATGCTGACTCATTATAAGGCGTTGGTCAGACCACAGTTGAAGTATTGTGAGCAATTTTAGTCCCCATATCTAAGGAAGGATGTGCTAGCGTTGGAGCTGATCCGGAGGAGGTTTACGAGAATGATCCCGGTGATGAAAGCTTAAATTACGAGGAGCGTTTGATGGCTCTGGGCCTGTACTCACTGGAGTTTAGAAGGATCGGGGGATCTCATTGAAACCTACCAAATATTGAAAGGCCTGATAGAGTGGACGTGGAGAGGATGTTTCCAGTCGTGGGAGAGTCTCGGACCATTGGTCACAGCCTCAGAATAGAAGGATATCCCTTCAGAACAGAGATAATGAGGGATTTTTGTAGCCAGAGGGTGGTGAATCTGTGGATTTTTTTTGCCACAGACGGCTGTGGAGGCCAAGTCATTGGGTATATTTAACAAGGAGTTGGTAGGTTCTTGATTAGTAAGGGCATCCAAGGTTAAGGGAAGAAGGCAATGATCGAATGACGGAGCAGACTCGATGGGGCGAATGGTGTAATTCTGCTCCTATGTCTTTTGGTGTAATACCTGTTTTGCTCTGCATAGCCTCTGCTCTTTGTACTGAGCATTCTCAGTGCTGAGAGACCATGCTGCCAGCCCGTCCATTTCTGAATGAAGTTGACTTGTGCACAAGTCTATCTCTGACTGAGAAATCCTTCGGCACAAGTCTCATCCTTCGTAAGGGACAGAATTACAAAAAAAGCACCAAACGCACAGAGAACTGAAGAAACGTCAACGATAAATTTTCCAGCAACTGAGTTATGTTTGTCCCGATTAAACAGTGCCGTGGGGAAGATGTCGTTAAATGCATGTTAAGCCGTGTGTAATTAAAAGTGGTCACAGATCGCAGAGTGATACTTCAACTCGCCTCTTCTTTGAGGTACATTTTTAAGTTACTTTCTGCTTAACATTCAACGCCACAGACATGGAGCATGGAACTGCAGAAGTAACTCACGTTACAGAGGGAGAAATTTCCGTTCCGTCCACCCAACGCCAGTCACCTTCAGAAACCAAATCAGTTAGGCCAATCCAATGACTAGTTCTGATTTGGTTTCTTAAAAAATCCTGTCACAGAAAAAAAGAGTTCACCATAAGAAACAAATATGGTTGTTGGCAGTGTTGTTGACCATCCCTTTCCTTAACAACTTTCTGATAGAGGACCAAGTATTTACTTATTAACACCCATTTTATTCTGCATAAGTTGGATGCGTGTGGTTTTAGAAGCATCAATTAGTGAGACCTTTGTCAGTTTCAGGAGATCAAGGGTTCAATGCCCATGTCTATCAGCAGGGTCAAATGGAAGATGATTTTTTATGGCTGTGATAGTAAGGTGCTGCTTTGAAGCTGAGATGGCGCAGCAGGGGATGAAATTAATTGACGTCAGGCCTAAGAAAAATTGGGGGAGCTTCCTGGAGGTAGCCGTATCCCCTGTGCCTGCTGGTCTTGGCCTAATTTGCTGCGTTTAAAGCATCTACATATATTTACTCGATGGCGATAGTAGAGGGATTTTAGTCTAGCTGTTAACTTGCAATCAAAGGGTTTCCTTTGTCCGACATAGTGCTGAGGATCTTGTGAATTTTTGGAGCTGCACTTATTGAAATAAGTATCGTGTATTCAATCATAGTCTTGCCTTGTGTATTGTTAATGGAAGAAAGGATTTTTAAGGCAATGAGCTGAGGCACTTGAAACATGTCACGCAGCCTCTGAATTGTTCCTATAGCCACAGTGAAACCTTTGAATTTCTGGGCAAAAGTGGCTACCAGGGTATTTATTGTGAGGACTCGGCTATAATAAATCCATCGAATATCACGGATGGATGGATACATTCGTTTGAAAATGTCATTATCAGGCGCAAACATCAGAAGCCACTATGAGCCTGTGATTGATCTCTGTCTATATCTTCCTGCATATAGTTACGGAACGCTTCCATTGCTGAGGATCTGTGAAGGGAATTGAACTTTGTGTCATCAAGGTTAAAAACCCCACTTCTGGCCTTAGAATGGAAGAAATGCCATGACAAAGGAGCTGTAGATCACAGAGTCGTTGAACTTGTCGTGTGCAACTCCTGTAGCGATGTCCTGGTACTGAGATCATGGACCTAATTTGGCCAATGCTGCAATGAGCTCGGCAGCTGACTCCTCCTGAAAAAACCTAAACTGAGCATCAGTGAGAACGTTATTGGAGTGTAAGCGCTGCTTGAGTACTCTTCATAGGACTCACCTGACTCTCTCGATGTGGAGGGAATTGGCTATTTTCTTTGTTCTCTTGAGCTGGTTACACTGGAGAGTTTCTCACCTCCTTTAATGGGTGTCATTGTTGTTCCTACCCTGGAACTGTTTCGGCAGTCAATTTAGGGGAACACGTTTTCTGCACTGGGATGCTTGTATGACCCAGCACCTTACGTCCATTGGTGCAGTAAGGGTACTTGCGGTGGTAAGAGCGGAAACTGCACTCTTCATCAAACTAATATATACCCAGATGCCAGGGGAAAATGATATGCTCTCCTTGGAGCAAAGAGTGTCAACAAGAGACTGGACTTCACAGAGGAGTACAGGATCATGAGTGGTTTAGACTGGATAAATGTGAAGATGTTTCCTTCCATGGAAGGTTCATGGACGGGAGGCCACAGATCTAACAGTCTTGGTGATTGTAGAAGATAAAGTGAGTAAAATCAATCGTTCCGCAGAGAGTAGTCATGGCCTGGACTTCATCATTAGCAGGGTTTGTCAAAATGGAATAGATAGAATTGGATACGCACTACTGAGCGAATAAGTTTTTGGACATGAGAAAAGCAGATAATGGGTCTATTGACACCGTTCTAATCAGAGCGGGGTGAAACTCCACGGTTACCTGTCCCCTGTGCTATAACAATTCAACAATTCTATCAGAAAACCAAACTGATCTTTATTTGCATTTTTCGGACCTTGCTCCGTGCATATTCACCATGTTATCTGCCATGTTACATCTGAGACTACACCGTTAAAATGCACGTCAGCTGGAATTTCCAAAGGTCAGGGAGGATGCTGAGGGAATGAAAGTCATCGCTTGTTTTTGGTGATGTCAGTCCTGACACCAAGAAAAGGCCCCCTCCTTTCCATCCACATGTCAGTCGATATCTGGATCCAATACTTGGTTTGTGACCATACTTGCCATTGGCAATCTACCATGAAAGAACGATTGTGAGGCTGATTCTGTCAGAGTCCCAGTTTTGGGCACCTGCGTGAATTGCTGAGCAACTGCGGAAATTGGCTTGCACATTGGTACGAGGAATGGAGGGCGGTGGGGAGCGAGGGCTGGAGACGGGATCCGAGTTGCATGAAGTTACGCGGCCGGGGATTGGTCCAAATCATTCCTGATAAGAAAAGTCCATCAGTAGCAGCTTTTAATGCCCATCGGTTCGATTGCCGAAACACTGCCAACAACAAGGCCTTCCCACAGCGAGAAGAGCCGAAGAATATTGGCAGTGTAAACAATGCCTTTTTAGAAGATCTGGCCAGATCTATCAAGGATACAATTGGAGAAAGCCTTCCCACAAGAATCCCTGCCCACTCTTGCTGCGGTTCCTGGGTGGACAACCTTCAGGGCCCACAAATGACTATCTATCAACCCCAGAGCCTCAGAGAATCTTGATTGGTCAATCAATGTCCAAATGTGGCTGCGTTCACACGGTGGATCATGTGAATCCACACGGCCGAGGCGCATAAAGCTTTCATACCAAGCAGAAACAGGAAGAATACTGTTTCGGAGCCGCTGTGGTATGGAATTTCCGAGACTGTAATTTGCTTGGTTGTAAATGTGTTGAAAAAGAAATAGAAAGGGAATTGGGGTACGAACGGGAATGAATGATAAATATGAATTGGTCCAATGGCCCAGGATTGAGGGCCAAGTGGTCTTTCTTTGTTTTTGTGGCTCTACATCATCAGTGAGCAGGCAACAAAGCTACAACTGTCGGTCAGTCTGATCATACATAAACTCATACCTGTTCCTCGGCACTATCAATGACAACAAGATCGGCACCCATTTGCCTGCAGGATTCCCGGGCCCTCGACCAGGATTCGCTGCTTGAGGACATGTGATATTGCTTTTGCTGGAACACAGTCCATCCATCAGAATAGGAAGTTGGATCTGTGAAGATAATGAGGTCAAAGTCAGAAATAGCTGGAACTCTGCGGAAGGGTCTGCCGTCGCTGCGGATATTATTGGAACATCTGGAAGCGCAGTGCGTGGGAAGTCTTCCGGAGGAAGCACAGCGCGTGGGAAGTCTTCCGGAGGAAGCACAGCGCCTGCTCCAGGTTTCTCCTTTCAGTGATCGGCACAGCTTTTCGCACAAATCCAGCACTCAGTTCAGATCACTGTATTACACAATGGAGAGCAAAGCACTGGGGAAATTATTGGGACGATTGAAGCGGCTGAAATAAGAACAGATATCAGGACGGACGCGACAACATGGTCCTTTTCTTTTCTGGAGAAAATACTGAGGGAGGCAGAATTAACGTGATAAAACTCACTGAGTACGTGGATGGAGAGGAGATGCTTCCTGTTGAGGGGGAACCCAGACAGCGGGATACAAACCAGACGCTCATAAATCCAATCAGGAAATCAGGAGAAAATCGGCCCCTCTCCCTGTCACCAAACTGACACTGAACCAGACCTCGTGTGACCTTATGGTGGTACTTCACACCGAGATCAGTTGTGGCCGGGAAATCTGCACCAAATCGTGAAAGCTCCTTCAACTGCCGGAGCATCGACTGCATAGAGTCCAAGATTCATGGGACAATCCAGCATGGATACAAGCCTTCCGGTACAATGAATCCATGCTGAACACATTGCCCGCGCAGCTGGCCCCAATTTCCCGTGTTCGGCCGATATCCCCGCCCCTGCGTGCACCGATCCAAGTCTTTCTTAAACTGTACTATTCGACCTGCCTCAGCCACTTTCTCTGACAGCTCGTTCCATATATTCACCACCATCTGCGTTGAAATATAGCCCCTCAGGTCCCTTTTAAATCTTTCCTCCTCACCCTAAATATATGCCCCGAGCTTTGTGTTTCCCTTTCTTGGGAAAGAAAATGTTATCATCCATCTTATCTAAGCCTCTCATAATTTCAAACATTTCTACAAGGTCGCCCCTCATTCTCTTACGTTCCAAGGAATAAAGACACAACCTATTCAATCTCTCCTAATAACTCAGGCCCTCTAGACCTGTCAACATCCTCGAGCATATTTGCCTTGACTCTTCTGCTCTAACACCCGAAAAAGCGATTGGTTTTCTCAGGAATTGTATTCCTCTGTTCTTCTTCCACCCAGTCCATAGTTCTCTGTTGGTGGAACTCACATCAGCCAGGGAGATGAAGGACCGATGGAGACACGTAGGGAGAGAGGTAGGGACTGGGGCTGGAAGGTGATAAGGCAATAAAGGGCGAAAATTCCAGAATCTGAGTAGTAACGAAAATGCTCAGTGGTGCCAAATAGGGGAGGGACTACAATCCGCAGATGGGACCAATGGAGAAGGAAGTGGGAATGGGAATTGGTAATTGAAGGATGGATAAAAGGTTGGGAGGGGAAAGGAAGTGGGATCAGAATCGAAGTGTTGGTAATAATGCAGATGAGAGAAACGAGCTTGATCAAAAAGGGAGAAAAACAGAAACCAGGGGATGTGAATTACCTAAATTTAGAAAACTGAACGTTCATTCTGTTAGGTTGTGAACTAACCCGGTGTAATACGAGGTAAATTTCTTCTATTTCTGTTATAGTTCTATTGAATGTGTTTACAAGACTGCCCCATTGTACGAAAATATTGAAACCCCAACCCATGTGGAACACGTTAACATTCTGAAAGAATTTTACAATTTGATTAAGCGATCACTCACACCAGCAAAACATGGAGAGAGAGGGGGGAGAGGGAGAGAGAGAGAGACAGACAGACAGACAGAGAGTGAAACAGGCATACAGAAAAGCAGACAGTGACACAGAGACACATGGAGGGACAGAGAGAGCTGGACAGAGAGACAGAGAGAGAGAGAGAGAGAAACAGACAAACAGACAGACAGGAATTTTGAAAGATACAGGAGAGAGGGAGGGAGAGTGAGTGATAGTGAGAGAAAGATATGAAAGCGAGTGCATGAGAGAAATAGAAAAGAATGAGAAAACTCAAAGTTAGAATACAAGAATCCCTGATCAACAGGATGCAGTCAGTCAGTGTCTGACACTACAAGGAAAAAACCGGACCAATAGTGTTTATGGGTTAATTGCAACAGCAATTGTCAATCAAATGTTAACCCTGAAGTGCCTTAAGGTGTCATATAAATCCATGTTACTGCGGTTCCAGCATCGGAACCAATTGAGAATGTGGCTCTTTCTGCAAAGAATAAGCGAATATATTGATGCGGTGAAGTATAGGGGCGTGCAAGTAGGTTGCGTTTGAGCATAACATTGTCACAGGACTCCTGAGTTAAAAGAACATTAAAATCCTTGTTGTGTTCATCTGAGTCCATGATTTTGTTCTGGCGTTGGTCACAGCAGTGTGCTGGAAACGAAGCGGTGATTCCTGGAGGTTCAGTGCCACCCAGGGCTTCGTCAATATTACATGGGCCGAGAGGAACTCGTCAATATTGAGGCATTGATTGTGAACCAGGGCTATCTCCCAGGCAGCAGGGGGCACAAAAACTCAATCACGTATTCCAGGCCCTGATACAGAGTAGCAGCTCAGTCCACAATCCGGATATGCAGTCCGATGACTATTGGGCAATGAGCCGAAGGAACCCCAGTGATACTGATGATGAGGATATTGATGTCACGAAGCTCTATATACATCGGGACCAGGGCAGGTTTCTTTTATTGAACTGTTCTCATAGGAAACGCACAATTGGGGTCACAAGGGGCAAATAGACTCAAGGTGCTGATAGCCCAGCCCACGCTAATCCAAGCAATTTCATTGCTTGGACCAGATCTCGGCACAGGGACTCTGCCCTTCCACTCCTCAAATTCTACCCTTCACGGGGCAGCTGGAATTCTTCTCCAATTCACAAGATCACAAGATAAAGGAACAGAAGTAGGCCATTCGGCCCATCGAGCTGCTCCGCCAATTCACATTTTGCTAAACCATTCTCCCATCCAGCCCCAATTCACGGCCTTTTCCCCATATCCCTTGATACCCTGACTAATTAGATACCTAAGAATTTCATCCTTAAATATCCCCAATGATCGGACCTCCACAGCTGTATGACTAAACATCCCCAATGATCGGACCTCCACAGCTGTATGTGGCAACGAATTCCATAAATCCACGACCTTCTTGCTAAAGAATTTTCTCCTCATCTCTGTTTTGAATGGGTTCTATCTAATTCTAATACTGTGCCCTCTTGTCCTGGACTCATCCAACAAGGGAAGCAACTTAGCCACATTGCTCAGTTCTGGTCACCAAACTACAGGAAGGATGTGGAAGCCATAGAAAGCGTACAGAGGAGATTTACAAGGATGCTTCCTGGAATGTGGAGCGTGCCTTATGAAAGCAGGTTGTGCGAAATCGGCGCTTTTTCCTTGGAGCGAACGGAGGATGGGGGGGACCTGATAGATGTATATCAGATGATGAGTGGCATTGATCGGATAGTCAGAGGCTTTCCCCAGGGCTGAAATGGTGGCCACAAGAGGATATAGGTTTAAGGTGCTGGGGAGTAGGTACTTAGGAGATGTCAGGGGTAATTTTTTACTCAGAGAGTGGTAAGTGCGTGGAATGGGCTGCCGGCAACGGTATTAGAAGTGGATACGATAGGGTGTTTCAAGAGACTTTTGGATAGGTACATGGAGCTGAGAAAAACAGAGGGCTATTGGTAAGCCTAGTAACTTCTAGGGTAGGGACATGTTCGGCACAGCTTTGTGGGCCGATGGGCCTGAATTGTGCTGTAGGTTTTCTATGTTTCTATGTCTCTATCTACTCTGTCCAGTCCTTTCAACATTCGAAATGTTTCTATGAGGTTCTCTCTCAGTCTTCCATACTCCAATGAATACAGTGCAAGAGCCGACAAACGTTCCTCGTATTTAAGGCCTTGCATTCAGGGATTCATCCTCGTAAATCTTCTCTGAACCCTCCCCAACATCAGCATATCCTTTCCAAGATAAGGGGCCCAGAACTGCACACAGTATTCCAAATGAGGTCTCACCAGTACCCCATAGAGTTTCATCAACACATCCTTACTTTTATACGCTACTCCTCTTGAAAAGAATGCCAGCATATCAATCTATGTCCTTACTGCCGTCCAACATAGTGATTAATCTTTAGGGTATCCTGCACGAGGACCCCCAATTCCGTTTGCACTTCCGAAGTTTGAATTTGCTCCCCATCTAGATAATAATCTGCCCGTTTATTTCTTCTTCCAGTGTACAACCGCGCATTTCTCAACATTGTATCTCGTCTGCCATTTCTTTGCCCACTCTCTTAAACTGTCCAAGTCTCTCGGCAACCTTTCTGTTTCTTCGACACTTCCTGCTCCTCCACCTATCTTGGTGTCATATTACCTGCTTCTGTCATTCGGAACTAGAGGGGAGAGACAATTAATCATAACGTGACCACATTAAATCCCAACGCACACCCTGGGAATAGACATTAGACAGGATCAAAAGTCCATCTCCCCATTTCAATGTCACCATTCAGATAGTTCCAAGATGAATGATTGGAAATAAACGACGTCTAAGATTGTTATTTTACTTACTGTTCCTCAGCCTTGAGGTATCCACCTGAAGTTCAGAGAGTGAACTGCTTGTCTCCTCAAGGAATCCTGTAACTGAAAGAGCAGCAAGATTTTAGACCATGGGGCCGTGTCTCCCAATAAGATCATTTCCGCCCTCATTCAAGACTTACTCTGAGAGCAGAGTGATACTCAGTATCAAATCATTTATAATAATATTAAAGTTGAAACCCAGTGTCCAGTACAGGTACTTCAGGCTTTTAGTCAATGAGAGAGAGAGAGAGGCAGACCCTTATAATGTTTCATTTTCTCAAATAATGGGTGGAAGTCACGACTCTATGCCAATCTACTGATGTCCTTCATTATGTAGTTAACTCAAAGGGACCTCATGAAATCTCAATTGACGACATTTTTAGGCTTAGCTCAAAGTTCCCAGCAGTCTACCACTTGGAAAACATAGGGTTTTGCCTTTTTCAGTTCCAGAAAAAGTCAGCAATGTGCACTACCCTGTTCATGGTTACCCAGTAGAGGATTGTTAAAACACCCTTTGCAGCGGGATTTCTATATTTACCAAAGAACATGGAAAGCCAAACACGGCATTATATCATTGAAACCAAGCCGTTGCATGCAAACAGCCTGTCCAGCGGAATCACGTTGTCCATGTTCATTCGGCTCATGAGACCGTTGAACGTCACTTACACTGGGCCAGTGGGAGAGCAGTACATAATAGTCCATTTAGAGCCTATTGCATGAACTCTCTCGTCGTCAGGAGCGAATACTGAGAAGTAGGTGAGGTGCTAGTGCGTGTTGGGAAATTGTCAAAGCCTGTATGCAGACCAGTGAAGGACACTAGGATGTTCAGTCGATCTGTCCTTGAGAAGGGACTACCCTCAGTTCTCAATAAAACGGCAAACTTTTGTGTGCTGAAACGACCACGGTCAGCAAACCAGGAAGAGACAGAATGTATGAAACTCTTCACACAAACAGAGGGAATCGTGAAAATCCCGCTGCCTGGGAGAGCTGATGATGGCAACACTTGGCAACCGGGGGGGGGGGGGGGGGGGGAGTGGGGGGTGGTGGAGAAAATGGTGCATTGGGGATGGTGGCATGGAACTCACAGATCAAAGGGCATGGCACAATAATTTGTCACTAAATGTTTTGGATCAAAACATCCTTCGTAGCTTCATTATTATATATATAGATAGAAGTGAAAAAAGGAACAAACCACGGAAGTCCCTAGCATTTCTAGTACCATCGGTCTCAATGGGAGCTTCTATCACGTTGTTACAAGGCTATTGAACGATCCCTTTGTTCGATAAGATGGACCTTAAACCTCACATTCTATTTTGCTATCGTTCTGCAACTTATTGTCTGCCTGAACTGCACTTTCTCTGTAATTCTACCGCCTTATTCCGCATTCTGTTATTGATTCCATGGTACTACCTCAAAGTTCTGTTGTAATAAAATGGTCTGCATGTATGACATGCAGAGCAAACATTTTCACTGTACATTGGTACACGTGACAAATAAGCAACCAATATAGCAATTTACCAATTTACTGATCTCCCACCCCAGTTCCCACCTCAAACAGAAAAAAAAACACTGCCCATATCCTCTCAACAACACCCACGCATCCAAATCCACATCCCTCCCTCACAAATTCCATATCGTTCTCCATTGCCTTCAGCGCTACTTTCAACCTCCCCATATTCTCCATCCCACAGCCGGTCCACTCTTCCACATCGCCGACCACTGTCCAGCAAACCACCCCATTGTAACCTTCTATAACGCCCGTCACTCTCTACCATACGTCGTCTCTCTTTTCCAAAAGACATGCTGATGATTTCTTCCCTGCCTTGCCCCAACCCCAGTCTCATGACCATTTCGTAAACGTGTTTCTTTCGCTTTCGTTCAAAGTGGGATTAGTGCAGTTTCAGTGCTACATCTTCACGTTACAGACAAATCAAATTATAGACTAAAATTCAGTTTTGTTTTGCCGTGTCGTTCAGCCAAACGGAATCATCATTCCCTGCTTGATTGTCTACAGAATGATCTCGAATATACCAGTCTGGCAATTAGTTCCAAATAATGTTAGTCCGAGTCTGAGGATCGACATTGGAGATGAACAATGCGGGATCTCTCTGAACAGGAGATAAAGAGGTCCGTCAGATTAGATTTAACACTCACCATTACTCTCCCAGTGGGAATGATCAATCTGGAAATCAGCGTCGGACATCTTCATTTCACCCAGCATCTGTATCACTAAAGTGTAAACAAGGCTTTGAATCTCTCACGCAAACATAGATGTCATTTGCCTACAGCGACCCTACACTCCCACACCTCCCGTTCCGGCCACGGCTCTCAGGTCCATATTAGACGATGCACAGAAAATAAGAGCAGAAAGATGCTGCTCATAATGTGTATGCCATCAGTTCGGCCACAAGATGGGCACTGCGTACAATTTGATCACGACACAAGAAGATATGTGTATTTGCACTGAAGATGGTTGAATGGAAATTCAGAGGATATTGACAGGAAGTAAAATTGATTTTCGTGAAAATTGGGATTTTGGGTTGAGAAAAGTCGATTCCGAAGGTACATTTAACAGAACCTATCAAATTTCGCCGTGCCTACATTGATTCAATGGGAAGGTATGGTTCTCTCAGTGGAGGAGTCAAAACCAGAGGACATTCGTGAATACTAAATAGTAGAAGACTGCGAAAGGAGTACAGGAAAAACTTCTCACCCAGAGGGAAATGGGTGCCTTGGAATCCCTTACTGAATAGTTCGGAAAGATGAGTGTGGTTTGATGCTCCACGACTGCCGCAGGCATGATGAGCCATTCGACTACTCTTCTGTCATAATTTTTCAATGGTGATCTGGGGCTGTGCTGCCAGCGCCAGCTTCCACTCCCGAAGCCATCTCCTCTCCGTCTCTGATGGACTTCTTTTAACTAGTCGGTTCACGCCCAACGAAACGTGAGGATGGAGAACTTCAGCTAAGCAGCAGAACCCAGACTCTGTCACCGAGTCACAGTATCAGAACCCCGTCTGTAACATTTACACCCACCCCAACCCGGCAGTAACACTGTCCATAGTTTCTGTTCCGCCAAAGCAACTTACTGGAATCTATCGAGACTTCTGCAGCCCTATTCAACAGAATCTCCATCCCCATATCATTGTTGGTACCCGGACACATTGTCCGCACAAACCGGCAATCTGGCTCACATCTCTTTCTCCAAACACTCCACCCTTTCCTCAAAACACACAGTTGAAAAAAAATTATGTCGCAAATGAAAGTAAGAATTGGGATTATGCCTCCCCGAGCCGTAATAATAATAAACAAAACGAAGTAGCATTATTTATCATCAGACACAAGGCAAATTCTGTTGTAGGACATAGAGTTTCCGTCGCCGAGACCATCACCCTAGAAAGTTCATGCTGCTTTGCTGCAACATCTACAGGAGGAGTTCAAATCATGGAAATTAGTTGCATACTGTTTATAGGTGAGGGTCTGGAGAATGACAAGAGAACATAAACAGCGAGAGATTTCTCTGCATTGCAGAAAAGGAGAGGCGGCAAATTGGATTTCACACTTACAAGTCATCTTCCACTGGGAAAGTTCCATCAGTACATGAGCGTCTGACATCTTCTTTTCAATCAACGTCTGTGTCACTGAAGTTGAAACAAAGCTTTTAGTCCAGCACGTTCAAATAGAAGCGATTAACTTCCAGAGACCCCGGACTCCCACCCCTGCAAACCCGGCCACAGCTTTCTGGCATGGAATACAAGAATAAGAACTGTTGCTAAAAATGTATAAAACAGAAGTTAGGCAACAACGTGCGAACTGCGTTCAATTATGATCATCGCATTGCATGAACAAAGGTGATTGCACTGGAGAGGGTGCTAAGGAGATTTTAAGGGTGGTGAAAGGACTAGAAATTTGTGTTCGTGAAAATGGGAATTGCACCTTTGGCAACGCGGAGGCGAAGTGTATATTGAATAGATATCTGTCAAATTATGAGGGGTTTCTTTATGGGTTCACTTGAATGGTACATTTATCTCAGTAAAGGAGTCAAAACGAGGAGACATTGGTTAAATTAAGTCAAAGAAGGGTGAGAAGGGATATTCCGAAAGCTTTCTAATCCACAGGGTGGTGTGTGTCTGGATGTCCCTGCCTCAATGATTTGGAAAGATGGATGTGGTTTGATGAGTATTTCAAGGACCAGGACGCAAAGCTGCGACTTGAGGCGAGATTGGTGATGGATTTTCGATTGTCACGGGCATAACGAGCCTTTTGTCTCCTGCACTGGAGACAAACAGAACTGTTGGATTGAATTTCACTCTCACCGTTCCTTTTCCACTGCGAAAGTTCCATCCGGAAACCAGCATCTGACCATTTCATTTCGTTCAACTGTGATACTGAAATACAAGCATGAATTTGATCATCTCACGTTAATAGATAGGGGGATTGCCTTGGTCGTTGCTCACTCCTACCTCCACGTCCATCCTGCCCAAAATTCTTAGGTCTATTTAATACTGATAATGGGGAGAGGAATATACAGAGGATGTTGCCATGACTGGAAATTTGTGTCCATGGATATTGATTTTGGTAATTTTGGAACAAAGGAAGCTATGGGGAAACTTAATAGTCATATTATGAGGGCTTAAGACATTCAATGGGAGGAACTACATCCCTCAGGAAATGTCACAATCATGGGAGGGTGGATTCAGGTTAGTCCCAGGCATAGAGGGTTGATGAGGAAGAAATTTTCACCCTGAGGGTTGCTGAAGCCGATAATTCCCTTCCAAGGAAATGAGAAAGACGGATGTGCTTCGATTAATATGAAAGGTGCCTGGACTTGGTGCTGGAAATTGAGATCAGGATGGACGAACTACAAAGAATACAAGAGTCCCAGTCACCAGCGTATCCCTCCCCATATCACTGTCAGCTTCCGAATCGTCTCCCCGACACATAGACTCACAATTCCGCTCACATCTCTTTCTCTGAACTTTCCACCCGTACCCTGCATCCCACTATTTGCGAAAATTACCTATCACAGATAAAATTATCAACAGGGCTTAGATGTCACAAATCAGCAGTACAACGCAAAGAGAGTGGGGGTTCGGAATGACATCTGCGGCAGAGGCAGCGAGGTCAGCTGTAGCGGGTTAATGCGGTTACAGGTACAGTGCAAGTGGTATCAGATGGGGTCTGGTGTTTCTCATAAACGGAATGGATTTGTTGGAATACCGCGGGCGGCTGATGTTGGGCATTGAAACAGTCATAATGCTTCGGCGAACTCGACGGCAGTAAAGGAGAGGATGAGTGTGGTCAGCCTCCCTTACAAGCTAAACCCTTCTTCAAAATATAGAACTTATTTTGCTGCAATTTTCACCCAGATTTGGCCATATTCCATTGTTGCACCTTTCAGAGGAGGTACTGATTATTCTAGCCTGGAAATGAGTTCTAGATGGTCGCAGGCCGATAGTGTTGAGACTGAGCAGAGACAATGAACCACTGCAGATCTCATATAATTGGAGATAGAGAGACACTATTAGCCGAGACATCCAGTATAAAAGCAGAGAGGGCCTGCTGGAACTGTATAAAGCAGTAGTTGGACTTAGACTGTGAACTGGCTTCAGTTTTCGTCACTAAATTACGGGAAAGTGATTGCACTGGGAAGAGGGCAGTGTAAATCCACAAGGCGGTGGCCAGGATTGGAAATCATTATCTCTGAAGATTAGATCGGCTGCTGTTTGGAACATGGGATGCCGACGGGATATTGACTTAAGCTGTATAAAATTACGACGCGCCTCACGGAGAGTAAATAAAAATGAGTCAATTCAATAAGATGATGGTATGAATAAAAAAATACAGGGATAGAAATGTCTGATAATTGAGGGGGGGGGGGGTGGTGAAGGGATAGTACTGAAGGTCTCGAACTCCTGCCTTAAAAATGGGAGACAGTGCTGGAGTTTGTGATTCCGTTAGGCGGCGCTTCCTCAACCATCACTGACAGGATGTGCCAAATAGCCTTTTATTTTATGACGAGTTTTCAGTGACAGGCTCTGTGTCGCCAGCAGAAAGTCAACATTCTTTTCCCAATCTGAACCCTTCACCAGTTCTTTTTAGGATTAATAATCAGCCTTACCCTAACCCAGTCCATTTTTGCAGGGAGGAATTTGAGAAAAAGGAAAGGAGCAATCATTCTGCAACTCAGCCTCAAATTATGTTACTACTGGACTCGCGGCTGAAAACTCTCATTTAACTTCGGAACACCACAACCTATGGAGATCTAGAAGACCCAAGCTGTTGAGTGGATCATCTGTCTTTGCCAGAATCTGCACTGACCGAGTGTGCATATACCCCACTTCCAGTCGCTTCCGTGCTCAATGAATGCCCGATTTCATCAAAAGCAGTCTCAATAATTGGACGTTGCGACAATTTAAGCGAAAGAAACAGAATGATCCTCGTCACTCCACTGCCACAAAATTGGTTGGAAAAACTAAATTAAAGTGTGACTATGTTGCTGAGTGAAAAAAAAACTTTGAAGGAGGGATTTAGCTGAGTTGCAAGTTTCTGATAATGCTGTGCCTCTCTCCACACACAGCTTTCCAAATTAGTATTTGGGCCACATTTCCACTGTATCAATAATTTTTGCTGACTAATGCATATCATTTTATTAGTTTGATTATTAACACAATAGAACAAGATTCAGTCTCTAAATTTTGACACAACTTACTCAACGAAACAGCAATGCCGAGTGTCAGAATGGACAACAGTATGGAGAGACCCAGAGCAATGCAGATGGCCGGGAGGGAGAGGGTTCCTCGGAGAGATTCAGCTGTCCTGTACCCACGATCTGCAAAATAGAAGTAAAAGTATCATAAAATGCACAGGAGGGAATCGTCCAATGAAAACGAATCCAAAGGCCTTCCTCATTTAGACCAGGAGAAGGGATAGAAAATCTCGTCGTTGTTGTCAGCACCAGAATCTTTAAATCGCATCAACTGAAGAACCTTCACAAGTGCAGACTAGTATCCAAAATTCGGCAGGGACGAGAGATTCTGCAAGGTCCTGGCGATGGCACACAACAGACCAGACTGATCATTTAGACAGATAAATTCAAAGTACAAGCAACAAAGAATTTTTCCCCACATCCCTCCTTCCTCAGCAACATTTCATCATCCCTCTCCCAGCATCTTTACTTCAACCATCTGTTGTCTTAAAAGTGGAATGAATTCCAGATCATTCACGGGAACTGGAACATGCTACAATATACTTTTTCACATTGATACGAACCTGGCTTCGGCCTTTCTGGTTGCTGTTCACCCGCTGTTTGATAACGCACCTGCAGCTCCATCTTCTCAGCTGGAATACCTTCTTTGTTTTTAACAAATATGTGAGTATGATACACATTTTCTGGTATTATGCAGTTCCTCGTTCTGTACTTCAGTATTCTGTGTGAAATACACATTCCTAAATTGGAATTCCGTGAAATGTAACCACTTCTGTTTCTCTATGTTTGGTTCCTCCTGTATCTGAAGAACCTTTGTTTTCAATAGGTCATTGCTCCCCTAAACCTGCACTCATACTTGGGGATTATGTGCCGATCTCTTTGGACGTGTAATCAGTTGATACTATTAGTCGCCCTTCAGACGATGCTGCGAAGTTGCTGTTTCCTTTAAAACTCATCACCAACTTCAATACTCAGGATGATGAGCCATCCCTCACTCCCTTGGACGAAAGCCTCTCTAACAACAGTCAAGTCGCTAGAGATCGTCAAGGCAGAACATTTGATAGGAGCCTCTACAGTGGGGCTGTACTCAGCAGAAAACCCAGTGGACTTCCTTTCCATTAGCTATGAAGTTCGTATCACAAAACATAACAGATTGCTTTGTGTCCAGAACTGGCTGGCACACAGAAAGCAAAAAGTGTTTGTTGACGGGTGATATTCTGCTTGGAGGTCGGTGACCAGTGATGTATCTCAGTGATCTGTTCTGGGGCCCTTGCTCTTTGTGATTTTTCTTAACGACCTGGATGAGGAAGTGGAGGGATAGGTTAGTAAGTTTCATGATGACACAAAAGTTGGAGGTGTTGTGTATAGTGTGGAGGGCTCTCAGAGGTTACAGATAGACGTTGATAGGATGCAAAACTGGGCTGCGAAGTGGCAGTTGGAGTTCAACACAGATAAGTGTGATGTGGTTCATTTTAATTGGTCAAATACGATGACAGAATGTAGTTTTACTGGTAAGACCCTTGGCAGTGTGAAGGTTCAGAGGAATCTTGGGGACCGTCGATAGGACGCTCAAAGCAGCTGCGCAGGTTGACTCTGTGCTTAAGAAGGCATACGGTGTATTATCCTTCAATCGTAGAATTGAATCTAGGAGCCGAGAGATAATGTCGCAGCTGTATAGGACCCTGGTCAGACCCCACTTGGAGTACTGTGCGTAGTTCTAGTCGCCTCACTACAGGAAGGATGTGGAGACCATAGAAAGGGTGCAGAGGAGATTTACAAGGATGTTGCCTGGATTGAGGACCATGCCTTATGAAAACGGGTTGAGTGAACTCGGCCTTTTCTCCTTGGAGCAACGGTGGATGAGGGGTGACCTGATAGAGGTATAGAAGATGATGAGAGGAATCGATCGTGTGGATAGTCAGAGGTTTGTCGCAGGGCTGAAATGTTTGCCACAAGATGAGACAGGCTTAAGGTGCTGGGGAGTAGGTATAGAGGAGATGTCAGGGGTAAGTTTTCTATCAGAAAGTGGTGAGTGCGTGGAATGGTCTGCCGGCAACCGTGGTGGAGGCGGATAGGATAGGGTATTTTAAGAGAATTTGGATAGGTACATGGAGCTTAGAAAAATAGAGGGCCCAGTAAATTCTAAGGTAGAGATATGTTCGGCACAGCTTTGAGGGACGAAGGGCCTGAATTGTGCTGTAGGTTTTCTATGTTTCTATGTTTCTATTCCAAGAATGGCCTGCTATGGTTTTTAGGTTAATTTCACAGTCGTGGCAGTGCCACACAATTCCACACATTATGTCTTATGAATTTTTCAACACACATCTCGTCAATTGAAGCAACCTCACCACAGCAGACTTGAGATCTGAAGTGGACAAGGAGTAGAGATGACTCAAGGTCCGGGCCGTTACACACAAAAGACCAAAAGTATGATGGGCAGTGCAGATGATGGTTGTCGACCCGAACCGTCGACTGCCCAATTCCCTCGATAGGTACTGCATGACACGCTGAGTTACTCCAGCACCTTGACTGTTAATCCAGATTGCAGAATATGCAACCCCTTGTGTCTGCAGAATAAAAGCATCATTCTCTTCGGTTAGCTCATAGTATGAGCAAAAAGAGCTTTCCCCTGTTCCCCTCGCTCATCAGGTTTCCATTATCCCTCTCCCAGTACCTTTACTTTCAGCATCTGTTCACCTGAAAGTGGAATGAATTCCAGCTCATTCACTTGAACTGGAAAATGCTACAATATCCTTTCTCACACTGATATTAATCTAGCTATGGCATTTCTGGCTGCTGTTCTCCCGCAGTTTGACAACGCTCTTGCAGCTCCAATCTTCGCAGCTGGAATACCTTCTTGTTTTTTGCAAAGATGTGAATGTGATATGCATTTTCTAGTCTAAGGCACTTTTTCGTTATGTACTTCAGTATTCAGTGTCAAATACACACCTCTAAATCTGAATTCCATGAAATGTAACCACTTCTGCTTCTCTATATTGGGTTCCACCTGCATCTGAAGAACCTTCGGGTGCAATAGTTCATTGCTGTCCTAAACATGCACAGAGTGGGGGATAACGTGTATATCTCTTTGGACGTGTAATCACTTGATATTATTAGCCGCCCTTCTGACGATGATACGAGGTTTCTCATTCCAATAAAACTCACCACCAACTTCAATACCCAGGAGGAGGAGCCATTCCTCATTTCCTTGGACCAAAGCCTCTCTAACAACATTAGAGACGCTAGGGATCATCAAGAGCAGAACAGTTGATGACAGCCTCTACAATAACGCAGTTCCCAGCAAAGAACCCAGTGGACTTCCTTTCCATTAGTTATGAAGTTAATATCACAATACATCATAGATTCCCAGAGTGGCCTGGTATGGTTTTTAGATTAATTTCTCAGTCCTGGCATTGCCACACAGTTTACACATTATGTCTCAATAATTGTTCAACCCAAATCTCATCAATTGAAGAACCCTCACCACAGCAGACTAGAGAAGGGAGGAGATCTGCCGCAAGATCCGGGCCGTTACACACAAAAGAGCAAATGTATGATGGGCAGTCCAGATGATGGTCCTCCTCCCGAACCGTCGACTGCCCATTTCCCTCAGTAGGTACTGCATGACATGCTGAGTTACTCCAGCACCATGTGTGTTACTCCAGATTGCAGCCCCTTGTGTCTGCAGAATAAAAGTATCATTATCTTCGGTAAGCTCAAGGAACAAGCAAAAAGAGCTTTGCCCCTGTTCCCCTTCCTCATCAAGTTTTCACTACCCGTATCCCAGTAGCTTTACTTTCAGCCTCTGTGGACCTGAAAGTGGAATCATTCACGGGAACTGGAAAATCCTGCAATGATCTTTCGCCCACAGAGATGAACCCTCCTTTCAGGATTGCCACTGCTCTTATTCTCCACGGTGAGTTTTATAATGCTCGTGTGTCTGCATGTTGTCGAATGGAAGACCTTCTAATCTTTGAAGAGTACGTGACGATGAGGTTCATTTTGTGGTGCATACACTTCTTCAAGCTGTACATCAGTAGTCTGTGTAAAACACACAACTCTGAATCTGAATTCCGTGAAATGTACCCATTTCTTCTTCTCGCTGCGGAGTTCCAGTGACAGCGCCCTGAGGTAAAGAGCCTAAGGTTCAACCATTCAATGCTGCCCGAAACTTGCACAGAGACTGAAGAACGTGTGGGCCCTCACTTATGTTGGTAGCTCATGCGCAAAGGTGATCATTTGTATCTGTGAGGCTGCTCGTCACTTGAAGGCATACCACTAATTCCAATGCTCAGGATAATGACCCATTCTCTAGCTTCTTTAATTTTATAACAAAATTAAAGAGGCTAGAGACGAGAAAGGTAGAACACTATCATGGTAACTTCCGTGCTAATGCTTTACTCACCCCTCGACCGCCAGAGAGCCCAGATATTTCCACTACATTACCTATGTTGTTAATATCACACAACATAATACATTCCAAGTTGACGTGGCATGATTTTAGAATTAATTTTCCTGTACTCGAACTGTCACAGAATTATACATATGATGGCCCGGGTCTTGCTTTTTTTTGGCACGTTTCATCACCACTCCATCGACTGTGAAATCCCATCCTATTAACGCTCCGTTCCAAGAAGAGTGCAAATCCATTCCTCTGATTGTATAAGCCTTTCCATCGAACGTTTAATATTACTCATCAATTTTGAAGATCAGATCATTGAATGTCTAATTCAATTTGATTGTTTTTGTACTTTTATCTGAAACGTAATCAGTTTGGCGTAGAATCACATTTCATTGAATGTATAACTGTACGACACCGAATATTTAAATCCCACATCATCCGTCCGTGCCAATTATTCCTTAGAATGTGGAATCGAGTTCGAAATTGTCGTGGTTACCCGCAATAGATAGATGACCAGGAGAAGCAGAAGATTACTCAAGAAGTTAAACTTTTATTTGCAAAGAAAAGTTGTGACAGTCAGACAGTCACGCTCTGACTACTGCCTTCTCTGACTGCGCCCGAGCAAAGCTCGAGGGCCTTTTTTATACTTTTTTTCTTAGCTTAATTACATTGTTACAATCCATCATGTTCTCTCTTATATTCACAGTTTCATCCTTCACCATTTGCCTCCTTTCACAGTGGTCTCCTAGCTCACAACCATTTGTCTTTCGCCACAGTCATTTCCTGACTCAATCGCAAGGTGACCCAATTATTTATGGGCATTGGAAGTCCTGATACTAGGCTGCAGAGTTATCAGTTATAAAACAATACTAGGCTTATTCCCTACAAGGCTAATGGTAACATTACAATGTGCCCCTATAACCTATGACCTCTGAGACTTGCTAGCATCTGGCTTATCAATTAAAAAAAACCATCAGCTTCAGAACTGTTGCAGAATCATTAGTCACACTAACCCTAACGACCCTTAGCTACACTATAGATCAATAGTGTCTTCCTAGGAATGTGCTAACCATGGTTTAATGAACCACACTAAATCAAAAATGTCTTTCTAAGAATGGGCTAACTATTTCTTTAATGAGCCATATTTTTTCCGCACTAAGTGTTTTCCGCGCTTGAGCTGAAGAAGGAGGCCCTGCGTCCATCTTAAGGAGATCAGCAGCCATCTTAAGCACAGAGCAAATTATGAATAAAAAAGTATAGCCTCTACTTTCTATATATTCTATATATTCCCCCCTTTGAGACCTATTGGTCTCACATAGAGAGAGAATTCAAAAGGGCACGGTATTTAGATGCTAAAGCCAATCATCCCAATAACAGGTATAACGAAATTTTCGTGCACGGGCCCCATGGATTCACTCTCTATTTCCTGGACCAGAGGGCCAAAAACCCATCCCTCCGTCGCGGAGACGGGGAAAAAGACCCTGAGGCCCTCACAGACTATTCCCAACATAAACATAATTGTCTTCCGCAGGATTATCATCATCATTTGGCACATCTCCCCGAGTCAGATCATAGAGGTATGTTGTTGCAACTTCTTTCACCGGGGGTTTCGACGCAGCCATTGCCAAAAGTATCGGAATCTTCTTCGCTGTGGCACGCACTAAAAAGGACTTTAAGACTGGAAGGAAACAGCACAAAATAAGTGTAGACATAAGCAATGCTATACCCGCAACCATTGCAATTTTAGTTAACCAGGCTCCCCAACCACCTAATTTACTTTCCAACCAGGCAAAAAAACTGATGTCCAAACCTTGCATTCTGTTTAACCTCTTTCCTCAAAATTTTCAGTTTATTCATTGCCTTAGCAAAGGATCCCTCTGGGCTAGTGGTATTTAGTATAAAAGTACAACAATATTCCCCAAACAGTACACAAACACCTCCTTTTTCTGCTAGTAACTAATCTAATGCCTGCCTATTCTGCCATGCCATTCTGCTAGTTGCATCCAATTGCTCTCCTAACACGGCGAGGGCATCATCAGTGTAATTGATAAATCGCTGCTGATTATAATAGATAAAATTTATCCATTCCACGTTGTTACTGATCCCAATAACGGGGATTATCTATTCCCATCCAGCTGCAATCTCGTTCCTTGCCTTAAATTCATTGGGGATACCCCTAGGCTGACCTATTGTCGGAACTGATCTCTGAGGGTATTCCAAATCTTAAAATTACTTCCTTTGTCAAAAATTTCACTACAGTTCCTGCTCCTAAATATTTAGAGGGCACTGCCTCTACCCACCTACTAAATCTATCAATCACCACCAGCATGTATCTCTTTCCTCTTACTGCCTTTATCATATCCACATAAGCAATCACTAAATGTTTGAATGGCCCTTCGGGTACAGGTATATGACCTATAGGGGTCGTAATTCCTTTCGTAACGTTGTTTTGTGCATATACCTCACATTGCGACAGGATATGATCTACCAAAGCCTGTAAGTAGGGTGACCAGAATCCATCCTTTTTTATCTTTCTCATCACTTCCCCCCTTGCACAATGGTCCAGCCCATGTGCCTCTGAAATGAGAGTAGTCAACAAAGGGGTGGGTGCTACCAACAAACCGTCATCTGTGCTCCACAAGCCTTCCTGGTTCCGCTTAGCTCCTCTTTGTCTCCACATTGTTTGTTCTGCTAGAGTTGCCTTACCTTGTATTTCAATTATGTCCTCCATTACAGAGTCACCTGAGGTGCAATAACAGCCAAACAGCATCCAGAAGCTTTCCTGGCTGCTTCATCCGCAGCCTGATTTCCCTTTGTCACCATGTCATTTCCCTTTATGTGCTCCTGACACTTTATAATAGCCAATGCTCTAGGTTTCATCATTGCTGTTGTTAAATCTATAATTTGCTGACAATGCTGTATAGGGTCTCCATTGCTTTTCTTGAAACCTCTTTGTTTCCATACCGCTCCAAACAAATTACATACTCCATTTGCATATGCTGAATGTGTATAAATATCAACTTTCTCACCCTCCATCACCTCACATGCTGCTGTCAGAGCCTTAATCTCTGCTAATTGAGCTGAACAGGGTTGCGGACAAGCTTCCAGCCTAATTGTTTTAAACTGAGACTGATCCTGTTGCACCACTGAAAATCCTGCGTGATTTCCATTGTAGTCTCTGTAGCAAGAGCCATCCACAAACAAAATATTTTTATCTACCTCATCCAACGGTACTGACTGTAAGTCTACTCTTAATTTGTCAAATATTATCGTCTCCCGTACACACTCATGGGGCTCTCCTTCATAGCCCAGTGGAACATAATCAGCTATGTTACTTATGGTACACCTTCGTATAGTCATATCTGGAAATGTCAATAACATCCGAAACACAACTATCCTAGCTGGTGTCAGTACAAACTTTCCCTTTTCCAATAATTCTGCTACTTTATGACGCGTGTACAGAATCACAGGGTAACCCATGGTCGCAGATGAGGCTTTCTCATAAGCATAGTACAATGCTGCTAGTCTCTGATAACAAGGTGGATATCCCTGAGCCACCTCATCCAATCTCGCACTATAATATGCTATTGGCTCTTTTGTTCTCCATCTGCCCGTCTCCTGTGTCAACACTGCTGTAACATAACCTTCCTGCCTGTTCGACACAGAGATGAAAGACCTTTTCATAATCAGGCAAAGCCAGCGCTGGGGCTGATTGAAATTCCTGCTTAAGAGTTTTAAAAGCTATTTCTGACTCCTCATCCCACTGCAGAACACCCTTCAAGTCTGTACGTCCGGCTTCCTTCATCATTTTCCTCAATGGTGTCAGAATTTCAATATTCTCCAATCCAATCTGAACTGTATCCTGCCATTCCCAAATATGTCATCATCTGTCCTACTGTCTGAGGTTTAGGAGCCTTAGTTATTGCTGCAATTTGATCCGGTGTTATCGACTTTGTTCCCTTAATCTACCCAAATATTCTACCTGCCGTTTGCAAAACTGAAGCTTCTTTCTGGACACTTTATGACCTCCACATGTCAATCTTTCTAACAAAGCCAGAGTATCCCGCTCGCGCTGTTCCTCGCTTTCGGAGCAAATCAACAAATCATCCACATACTGTATCAGTGTACTTTCCAATGTTATATCCTCTAGGTCTGCCTTCAATACCTGGTTACAAATATGTGGTGAATGCTTAAATCCCTGCGGCATTCTAGTGTACGTATACTGGTTACCTCTGTAAGTGAAAGCAAACAAATACCGGCATTGCTTCGCGAAAGGAATGCTGAAAAAAGCCGAACACAGGTCAATCACCAAAAAACAAACTGCCTCCGGTGGAACATTAGTCTGCAACGTATGCGGGTTTGGGACTACAGCTGGCCAATCTTCCTCTACGTCATTCACTGCTCGAAGATCATGTACCAGTCTCCACTTGGACTTGTCTGCTTTCAAGACAGGTAACAGTGGAGTATTACAGGGTCTACTCGTACTTTCGAGCACTCCTACCTCAAGCAATCCCTGTATTGTTAGTGCTATTCCTTCTTCTGCTTCCGGTTTCAGGGGATATTGTGGCCTTCTAAGTAGAATCGCTCCCTGTTTTAGTTTTATTTCTACTGGCTTTGCTGATTTTACTCTCCCTACATCTGTATCGTGCTGTGACCATAAAATGGCTGGCAGTGAATCCAGCCTTTTATCCTTCTGTTGGTCCTCTTCTTCTACTAGTAATGTCATATGTCGTTGAGGGATTACCTTGACCTCTTTAGAGTTTCCTACCATCTCCATGTCTGTTGCTACTCTGACATAATTATCGTCCCCAGACTTCCAAACCCTTGGTGTCACCATCTGCCAATCAATAATTGTTCCTGCTTGCTTCACCATGGGCCCCAAATCTTTGGACTCGTATCCCTCATTTACTAACAGCGTTACGTGGGGTGCCGCTCCTGGCACCCTGTACCATTTCTTCAGAAATGCATTTTGTTTTATTTGCAAGGCAGCTCCCTATTTCCCTATTATTATTGCCTCACCTTTTAAATGCTGCTGAGTATTTACTTCATTGTGCCATTGTCTCTCTATTTCTTTACTGTACAATGCAACTCAGTCTTAGGCGGCTTGGCCTTAGGTAATATTGCCAGAACGCTCTCTTTCCATTTTCTCCAAGTTTTCCAGACTTGATATTCTATGTCCCCTATCCAATACACATTCGCTCTTTCAGCTGCCTGCATCACGAGCTGAGTGCTTATTTTTCCCACACTTAACCCCTTCGGGGTGCATTCTAATCTCAATCCCAATCTTAGCAATGCATCTCTGCCTAGCAAATTAATCGGGGTTCCTTTGACACTAAAATCGGTAAAACTATTTCATTATTTACCATCTTCAAACTCACTGGAGCTGTAAATTGTGTTAACTGTGCTTTTCCCGAGAACCCTACAGTTTTAACAAACGTTTCTGTCATGGGAAGGTGGGAGGCGTACTGTGGCTGTACACGTGTATGTGGCTCCAGTATCTATCAACTTTGGTGTTATTTGTCCTTCTAGAATGATCTGAACAATGAGATCTTCTTCCGCCTCCCGTGTTATCATTGGGTACTGTCCCTTCCCACCCGGGTTCTCTGGGCACCCCTAGCACCTTCCATAGTGGTTGACAGGTCCAGTCGTACCTGCTGAGGCTGTTCCTTGATTAAACTGCTGCTCTCTAATCATTGACTCTCGCCGAAATGTGGCAGGCGAGGACAGTCTCTCCTGATGTGCCCTGGCTGACTACATCCCTAGAATAATCCTCTCGTTCCTTTTTCTACCTGTCTGTTCACTGGCCCTTTTTGCCAATTGCCCCTCTGCCCTCTTCCTTGGAAGTTCTAGTCCTGTCTGGGCTGTAGTCCAAATTTATATTGCCCCTGATATTGCGTTTGAGGAAACGCTCCCTCAAAGACACTTATCACTGGCATGGGGCTTTCCGGCCCTTGTCTGGCAATATAACAGGTTCTTCCAAAAGCTGAAGCTTTGTTCGTTTCGGTCGGCACAATCAGATCAGCTGTTGCTGGCAACATCTTTTTGCCTTTTTCTTTTTCTTTCTTTTTAAGCTCCTCAAGCTGCATCTGTGTCAACTTTCTTTGCACCTCCTCCTGCTGCTCAATCAGCTTTTTCTGTCTTTTCGGTATTTATCGACTGCTTGGACTACATGGTCCCTAAATTCTTGGCGGGACATTGACGTCAGCCCTACCACCTCCTCGAGTCTGGACTTGACTTTGGGGGGGGGGGGGGGGGGCATTGCATCTACAATAGCTGTCCGAAACAATGTGGTCATCAACTGGTTGCCCTCCACTTCTTGCTGTGTTTACAGTCTCCACTTTTTCAACTGGTTTTCCAAGTATGCTGCCGGGTTTTCAGTCTCTCCCAGTGGATCCCCTTTTAAAGCTTTGGGACCACTTTAGGTGGATAACAGGGCCCTCCATACCGTCTGCCTCACTCGGTCAAAACCGCTTCCATCATCATTTGGGTTGTCTGCCACATTCGTTAAACCAGCTGAAATTATCAGTTCTCTGAGTTTCGAGGTTCCCACCACCTTTACCAGTAGTGCCTCTAAGTCACCCATTGCCAGTAAACGTCCTGTGGTCTCGTCCTCAAAGACTCTAATCCATTTTCCCGCTCCCTCGTATACACTGGGTAATTTATTTATCAGCACTTCCAGGTCCTGATTTCCCCAAGGAATGTATTGTTTCTGTCCTGCTCCTTTCACTAACAGTGGATACACTCCGCTTCCTCCCTCCAAGCACTGGCTTATTGATCCACTGTCCAATTCCTCATCAGTCTCTGATCCTGATTCTATTTCTATTTTCTGCCACCCCGATTCTGCCGGGGTTTCTTTTCTCCCTTGCCCTCCTGTTTTTTTCCTGCTCCCTTTTCGTCCGAAGTAGCTCAGCGTACTTTTTATATGTCCGGAATTCCTCGAAATCCCTCCGTTCTCTGTCCTCCCGCAATTTCCTACTCTCTTCCTGTAGTTCTAACCTTTGCTTCTCCATTTCCTCCTTTACTGCTGCAACATTCTCTTTTCTTCCTCCCTTCTCTCTCTGAATTCGGTTATTTGCCGCTGATCATCACAGAATTCTACTTCCCCTTGTACCCCCACCATTCCTTTCATAATTGGGCAATGTTTTGGATTCCCTTAGTCAGGATGGGGGGAGGGGGTTTCTACCTCTTTTAAGTCCGGATATAAAGTCGACTTTCCCTCCTCCCCTGTTATGGGTAGCTGTCTCTCTGGTTTTCTTGCACCCTCTAATGACGCCTGATATGCTTTTCTCAACTTTTCTCCTTCCGTCCTAAAGAGTTTTAGTATCTCTGCTTCCTGCTCCCTCTTCTGGTTTCTTTTTTAAGATTTGTCTTTTGGTTTGTGGTTTTTTATTAACCCCTCCATTTCCTCACAGAGACTTAAGTCAAAAGTTCCCTCTTCTGGCCATTTCGTAACTAGATCTTTAGTTCTCTTTTGCCACTTTTCCGAAATTTTTGTGATATCAATTTTAGATACTGGAACCTTTTTACTTAATACTTCAACTGCAGTTCCTTTTCCAGTAATATTGTTTTTACAGGGTGTTTCTCAGAATCTCACAACTCACTTGTTAGCGCTATTGTTTCCTATACTAATTCTACACCTAACTGTATAATTTTACTGCCCAATTTATTCCGGCTTTTGTATTATTTAATTTTATCCAATATATCAAAAAATTCTTCTGTTCTGCCCGTGCAGACCCCTTCCTAGGGCGGTATCCGCAGAACTTTCCTTTACACCTCGTCCGTTCAGACCGTCGTCCTGCGAGGCGGTAGCCACAGGGACTTCTCTTACCCTAGCTGTTCAGACCCTCGTCTCCTGCGAGGCGGTAGCCACAGGGACTTACCAACACCACGTGGAACTTTACTTTAATCAGTTTCTATTCTACTTCCCCCACTGCGTAGTTTTCTTGATCAATCCTCTGAGTCTCCTTTAATCTGAATTTATGTCAGATTCTTTGGATTGGAGAGACCCTTCGACAATCGTTTAACACTTCTGCGTCCGGAGACCTCCCACACCCAACAGAGTTTTGGTCCAAATTAACAGCGAAAACGCTTAGCTTTTTCTGGGTCGTCACCCTTTACTCTGCTGGTCTCGTGGGGGTCCCCTAGGGACTAGGAAGTGTCCTTGTTTGTCGTTCTTTTCTTATGGGTCTCTTTCCGATCCTGTTCGTGACGCCAAATTTATCGTGGTTACCCGCAATAGATAGGTGACCAGGAGAAGCTGAAGATTACTCAAGAAGTTAAACTTTTATTTGCAAAGAAAAGTTGTGACAGTCAGACAGTCACGCTCTGACTACTGCCTTCTCTGACTGCGCCCGAGCAAAGCTCGAGGGCCTTTTTTATACTTTTTTTCTTAGCTTATTTACATTGTTACAATCCATCATGTTCTCTCTTATCTTCACAGTTTCATCCTTCACCATTTGCCTCCTTTCACAATTGTCTCCTAGCTCACAACCATTTGTCTTTCGCCACAGTCATTTCCTGACTCAATCGCAGGGTGACCCAATTATTTATGGGTATTGGGGGTATCGGTACTAGGCTACAGAACTATAACTCAGTCACAGGGTGCCCCAATTATTTATGGGCATTGGGAGTCCTGGTTCGATACAATGCTAATGGTTATAAAACATTACGATGTGCCCCTATAACCTATGGCCTCTGAGACTTGCTGGCATCTGGCTTATCAGTTAAAAAAAAACTATCAGCTTCAGAACTGCTGCAGAATCATTAGTCGCACTAACCCTAACGATACTTAGCTACACAATAGATCAATAGTGTCTTCTTAGGAATGTGATAACCATGGTTTAATGAACTACACTAAATCAAAAATGTCTCTCTAAGAATGGGCTAACTATTTCTTTAATGAACCATATGTTTCCCTCACTAAGAGTTTCCCGCGCTTGAGCTAAAGAAGGAGGTCCTGCGGCCAGTTTAAGGAGATCAGCAGCCATCTTAAGCACAGAACAAATTATGAATAAAAAGGTATAGCCTCTACTTTCTATATATTCCATAAAATCACATTCAGTCGTTTGTGTCCTGCATTGCATCGTTCATGGAATTACATTCCATGGACTGAGTGCTCCATTCCATACATCCGATTATTGCATTTCGTAGATGGTGTTCTCCATCCCACTGATGGTGTAATTCCTTTACACCGTTTTTGTAATCACATTCTATGGATTGTGCAGTGCATTCCGTCTCGAATGAGGTCCCATTCCATCGATTGTCACTCCATTCGATCAAACATGTACATGTCGCTATATCCAATCTCAATGATTATATCTGTTTATTCCCTGCAGTTTTTAAAGTACAATATCTTCCATTATGTCGACCATTTTTATCGACAGTGGTATTCGGTAGCATTGGAAATGTACACCGATCTGTACATATCCCTTTTCACAGCAACTAATCCGTAATATTCTGTGGTACTGGTAATGGTATTGGCTTATCTTTGTCACATGAACCAAGATACAGATAAAAGCTTAGTTTTACAGGCCATCCATACACGCCATTTCAAAACATAAATACTTTGAGGTTGTACAACGGGAAAGCAATCAAAGAATGCAGAATACAGTGTTACGGTTACGGTTACAGTTACAGAGAAAGTGCAGCGTAGGTAGACAATAAGGTGCAAGAGCTATGTCGAAGTAAGTTGTGAGGATATGAGTTCACATTTAACATGCAAGATGTCCGTTCAAGAGTCTTATATCAGCGAGATAGAAGCTGTCATTGAGTCTGGCGGTACGTGTTTTCAAGTTTTTATATCTTCTTTCCTGTGGAATGGAGGAGAAGAGAGAATGTCCCGGGTGGGAGGGGTCATTGATTTCGCTGGCTGCTTTTCCGTAGCAGCGAGAATGTGGACAATGCGTGGAAGGTAGGTTGGTCTTCGTTATGGACTGATATGCATTTACAAATCTCTGCAAGTTCTTTCGGCCACAGGGAGATCAGTCGCTATAGCAAGCCGTGATGCGTCCGGATAGGATGATTTCAATGTTGCATCTTAAAACTGGTGACGGTCAACGGGGACATGACAACTTTCCTCAGCTTTCTGAAGAAGTAGAGGCCCTGGTGTGTGTCTTGGCCAGAGCTTTTATATGGTTGACCCACGGCTGGCTCCTGATGATGTTTACACCTGGGAACTTGAAACTCTGAACCATATTCACTTTAGCAACATTGATACGTTCAGGGGCATGTACTCCGTCCAGCTCCTGAAGTCAATGACTAGATCTTTTGCTTTGCTGACATTGAAGGACAGGTTGTTATCTTGCCACATCCAAATATGCTCTCTATTTCCTTCCCAACTTGGCGTTATTTTTGATTCGGCCCACTAGGGGGGTATCATCTGCGAATGTTCAGATGGAGTTGGAGCAGAATCTTGCCACACAGTTATGAGTGTATACGGAGTAAAGTAAGACCCTGAGGACACAGGCTTCCGGGGTACCAGTGTTAAGGATGATCTTGACAGAGGTGTTGCTACAACTATACAGAACGGAAAGAGTCAATTTTGCCCAATTCGTCCGTGCCAACCATGACTTGTAGCTAAGGTAGTCCTATATGCCTGTAATTGACCCATGTCCTTCTGAGTGTTTCCTGTCCATCTACATGCCCAAAGCTATTTTAAAGATTGTAATTGTACCGGCCTCTATCATTCTGTATGTTAGCTCATCCCATATACCCACAACCATCCGTATGAAGAACGTGGCCCTAAATTTCCCTTCAATTCTTTCTATTCTCACCTTATACTGATACCCTCTTGTTTTAGGCTACCACCCTTTGACGAACAGTGGTTGCATGCGTACCATCCACAAAATTCAAATCAGGTTATCACCCAGGGTACTCAAACATCTCTTCTCAGTCCCCGTACCTCCACTATGTAGAATGGAAGGGCAGTTCCTGCAGGGGAACACCATCACCTACATGACCACCAGTAGGTCACATGTTATCCTTTCTTGCAAATGTAAAACTAAGCTTTCATTGCAGCTGGATACCGAAGCATTCCACCACACTGCTTTGTGGAAGCAGATGAATTGCGGCGCTTCCATAAGGCTGCTCACACCCACATTTTCAAGTTCACCCCGCGATGGGCAGTAACTGGTGTTCTTGCCAGCGACATCCACATCCTTTAACATGAATTCAGAAAAAAAAAACCTCAGATTGAAGTAGGAATTCTATTATTAATTTTGTTCACTATATTTCAGGGGGAACCTATTAACCAAAATAATGAAGACTGTGTGCAAATGTTTAGCGATAGATACTGGAATGGCGTACATTGTGATATTGGGTATGTGAGATACCAGAACAGTTTAATACCATATTCAGTGCAAAGTAGGATGAGAAACATGGTGTCAATGCATTGTCGTAGTAATTAATGTAAAAGCACAAAAGGAAGCCAGCTGGCCATTGAAGAATGCCGTCTCTTAAAGAGTAATCAGTGACTTATTCTTACCCTTTCCTCGCAACACTGCGAATTAACTTTCATCAAGCTCTTACGAGACATTTTTTTTCAAATATCCCGATGGTCTGTTTCCGCCATTCCTGCAGCAGTTAGTTCCTAGAGTCATGGAGTCCTACAGTACGGAAACGCGCCCTTCCGCACAACTGCCGGCCATGATGCCCATCCAACCAGACTCGTTTGCCAGCGTTTGGCTCATAACCTTCAAAATTCCTATCCATTTATCTTTCCAACTGTCTTTTAAAAGATGTTATTGGACCTGTCTGTACCAATTATTCAGGCAGCTCATTCCACATATGTAAACCCTTCATGTAAAAACGTTGCCCATCAAGTTCTTGCTAAATCTTTCCACACTTACCTTAAACCTATACCCTCTAGTTATTGATTTCACAACCCTGTGATAAAGACTGAGCGCATTCATCCTTGCAATGCCCCTCATGATGTTAAACACCTGTGCAATATCACCTCTCAGTATCCTATGCTTCAAGGAAAGGTATCCTAGCCTGTCCAACCTCTCCCTGGAACTCAGTCCGTCGCGTCTTGGCAATATCCTTGTAGATGTTGTCTGTACTCTTTCCAGTTTAATAACATCTTTGCTATAGCAGGATGAGCAAAACTAAACACAATACTCCTTGTGCGGCTTCACCAGTGTCTCGTTCAATCGCACCATGATCTCGCAACTTCTAAACTCAATGTCCTGATATATTATGGATATATTAAATGTCGAAATGATCAAATATATTTCTTTCCTGCACACCCCCTCCCCTCGCAGGGGAGCTTTCACACATTACTTTGATCCTGCAGCTCTTTTATAACTCCCAGCACGCTTTGCTGCATGAGACCCAACCACAATCTACCCTAAAAGATCGACTGCCTCATGCCTGGAACGATTTTATTTCTCTCCTATCGTTACAGTTCTCTTAGTCCTCCGGTCCAACCACCAATAAGAAAATAAAACACACCCCGACGTCCTAGACGTTAAAATGGACATCAACCCAGACTGTCCTCTGTGGTGCCGGGAACACATCACGAACCTCTGACCCATTGTCTTCGCCACGGTTTGTTATCCAAAGAGTGATTCACCCCACGGTTCTCTGTAGAGATGCTTGCTGTGATGGCTGGTTTTGGGGACCCTGGGGAAAGCCATTCAGCTGCTCAGCACAAGGAAGTAGTTTTCAAGACTGAATGGGGTGGGGGCAATCATTGACAGCCATTGATAAGGAATGAAACCACCAATTATTGCCACCAATGTGCATAACCTCATATTCATCCACATTATACTGCCCCTGCCTGTAGCTGACCACTCCTTCAACCTGACCAAATCGGCATCCTCCCCAGTGCCTACCCTTCCACCTAGCTTGGTATCATCTGCAAACTTGTTCCGTGTCTTCCTGTTAGGGACCAATATTTTCATTAACTTTTCATCTCTTCGGTTATCAGTTTATCCAGTCAGGTTTTAAAACGTTCTCTGCAATCAATCTTTTTGCCCTACTTTCATGAATTCTAAACTGCTCCTAATGTAGAGATTTGCTACTTTCTCAGACTGACTCTTTAGATAGATTGCTATCCCTATTTTTTCAAGACGTGTTTGAATGACTTTTCCTGTTTTTTGTTCACCAGACCGTAAGAGCAATTGTTGTGAATCATCCACACAATCTTTAAGTACTTTCTGTTTCTCGTCCACTGTCAAAACTTCAAGTAACATTTTTAGTCGATCGCAGTCTACTTACTATCCTTGTTGCTTATTTATATTCAAGACACTAGCCACCGAAAGGACTCTTTCATTCGCCATCCTAATGAAGAAATCTACTATGTTACTCTGTTTCCAGAGGAACCACACACAGCAAAATTCTTTATTAATCCTTATTCATTGTGCAGTACCTACTCTAGGATTGGGCGTTCTCCAGTTGGATTCTCATCAACTGCTCCCGAAAATAATCACGAATTCCCTCCAGAGACACCTCCTCTGCAATTTTATTGCTAATTTCGCCTGTCAATTTATAAGAAATATGAAGACATCCACAATAACAATGTAGTCTTATTGCAAGCGTCACATCCACAATATCACCACGACTATTTCTGCAAAGAGACAACAAGGTGTATTTCTGAGGACAATATCATTGCTGTCGTCTGCAAGGAGTTTAGCAAGGTCGTTGACAAGGCCCTACATTTGTAGACTGGTTCCAAATGTTAAAACACACAATATCCAGGGGAAGTTGTCAAATTGCTTCGGGGCGATAGTCATGTGTTGATAAGACTGGTAAAGCAATTAGAGAGGAAATTGCAGCAGAAAGTACGGTGATGCATTTTGGGAAATCCAGTAAGTCCAGGGCCTACACAATAAATGGTAGTGTTGGGGGCATATTGAGGAATGGCATATTGGGGCATATTCAAGCAAAGCATGCTTCTATTATTGTGAAGGGCAAGGCTGGCAAGTATAGGGAATCTTGGATGAGGAGAGGTATTGAGGCCCTGAGCAGGAAAAAGTAGAGGCCATACAACAGGAGTAGATAGACCGGATCAAGTGAATCTCTGTTGGGTATAACAAGTGAAAGAGTACACGCAAGACGGAAATCAGGAAGGCAAAAACAGGGCGTGCGATTTTCCCAGGAGGCGAGGTTAAGGACATTCCGAAGAGATTCTGCAGGCATAATAAGAGTACAAGAGTGGCCAGGGATAGAATATTGTCCTATGAAGATCAGCATGGTGAACTCCGTGTGAACATTTAGGAAATGGGAGAGATTTTAAATGCATATTTCTCGTCAGTTTTCACTGTGGAGAAGATAATGGAAGCTATGGAACTGAGGCAACTGAGTTGTGATTTCTTGGACCATTTAAGAATTAGCAAAGATGAAGTACTGGTGATGAAAGCTTATTAAGCTGGATAAATCTGCACGGCATGACTAGGTACTGTTACGGACTCAGTGAATTTCCCTTTAAGATAGAGTGTGCGTGCGTGTGTGTGTGTGTGTGTGTGGCGTGCGTACGTCAATAGAAGTTAAAGGACGTAATGACGTTGTTGAAGAAGGAAGGTCAGAAGAAGAGAGAGAGAGAAGGGAGAGACACACCAGCCTACTAGTTTTCTCTATCAATGGATGAGAAACAATAACTGTGTCTACCACTGAAATCCATGTATGGAAGTTGGAAGTAATCCGGTGGAGTTCACTTTGTTGCTGACCTGTAGAAGGAAACAGGTATTTGTGTGGACGACCACGATTTGGATGCTTTTCGGGGTGAGGAAGTCACTACCGAGTAAACTGATGTGTCGTTTGGGTTCCATCGTGGAACATTTGGATTTCATATTTACTCTCTCTCTCTGTTTCTCTACATCTACGTCTTATCTTCAGACAACGGTGGTTGTTGAAGAAGCCCTTGCTCATGTTTCACCTTATGGCTTGCGGAACTGAACGTTCAGGAACCATTCCTGAACGTGGAGTTTGGGACTTGGTCACACACACACGGGGAGTTTAGTTTTGGGGTTAACGTTCAAGGTTTAACATTTTTGAATTCTAACATACTAACATTTTTACTTTTATTTTACTTATGGTCATAAGTAGTGATTAATAAAATAGTTTTTAACACTGAATCATGCTCAGTGTGTTTCTTTTTTTGCTGGTTCGTGACAGTACATCCTCAGAACTTCTGTAAATCCAAGCGAAGAAATTGCCGAGTCCCTTGCAGAGATATTTACATCATCTTTAGCCACTGGTGAATTTCCAAAAGACTTCAGGGTGTCTAATGTGTATCATTGTTTAAGAAGGGCAGCAAAGACTAGACTGGTCATGACATGCCGGTGAGCCTCACATCAGTGCTGCGTAGGTTATTGGAGGAGATTCTGAGGGACAGGATCTATCAGCACTTGGATAGACAATGACTAGTTAGGGATGGTCAGCACGGATTTGTGCGTGGAAAACCTTGTCTTACAAATCTGTATTTCTGAAGAGGTAAGCAAGAGGATTGTTGAGGCTGCAACGGTGGTATTGAGTACTGTTTTGTTGACCTTGTTATAGGGAAAAAGTCATTAAACTGCAAACGTGTTTGACGAGCACATTGCCAGGACTCGAGGACCTGAGCTATATAGAGAGAGTTTGGGCAGGGTGCGGCTTGATTTGTTAGGGCGTTGGGGATTGACGAGTGATCATATAGAGTTGCATAAAATTATGAGTGACATCGAAAGGGTGGATTACTCAGACTTTTCCCCGCAGAAGGGAATCGCAAACTAGAGGGCATCGATTTAAGGGAGTGGGTGAAATTTTAAAACGGAACTGACGGACAACTGCCTCACAGAGAGCGTGATGCGTATATGGTACGCGGTGCCAGAGCAACGGGTTGAGGCATGCACGATGACAACAGTTAGAAGACATTTGGACACGAACGTGAATAGGAAAAGTTTAGAGGGTTATGAGGCAAACGCGGATAAATGGGCCCAGCACACATGTACATCTTGATCGGCATGGACGAGGTTCCGTTCTGCTTACTCTGTGACTCTGTGGTCATGCATGGAGATGGGATCACTCGCCTGCGGACAATATTTCCAGCATCCTCCCCTCTGTCGCTCCAAAGATCTTAATTGTTTCAGCGAGATCACCTCTCATTTTTCCAAACCCTATGGTCAGAGATCACTCTTGATTCACAGGCTCAGAGGGCACAGCTCAGAGCAAAGATCTATGTGTGAGTTAATCTGCATTTCCCCAGGACAGTTTATTCTACTGCAGGCTCGGAGATCAAAACCTCACACTGTCTTCCATTTGTAGTCTTACCGAATGTCCGGAGTGTCGGCTTCTTCACCTCAACGGAAGTAGCGTAAGCGCTCTTCCTGCAGACAAGAGTGGAGACGGTTTCCTCACGCGAAAGGAGGTGGAGACGGTCTTCTTCGGATGGGAAGTGGAGACTTTCAATCACGGGATGTTGTGAAAGGAAGGAGTTCTCTAACGACTGGGTATTAGTTAAGATTCTTTGAGATTTCAGTGGGCACTGTCCCAGTCCGTTGAACTGTCACGGACAGAAACAAATAACAAACTACATTCAAACGTAACTCCGATTTTACGCCTGCAGCTATGGAAACTGACAACTTGAAAACAAGCCCGGAAATAAACCCAGCTAGATTTCCTTCACTAATTGGGCATTGAAATGAGTGCCGACTCCCTCTGGAGAGGACAGTGGGTTGAGACACAAATTACTGCATTGTGCCGGGCCTGAGGAAGAGCAGCGGTTGCCTGAGACCATGGAAATAGACAGTAGGCGCATTAAGCGTCTCAGTGTGCGCTCCTGATCTCCCCGACTTCTGACAAGAAACATGGTAACAGCCGGAGTACCGGAAAGATAAAGCTCGTTTATTAAGCATCATGATTAGTATGAACAAGAATTAAGAGAAAAGCAGTTTTAGTGAATTATAAAAACATGCCTTCTTCGAGCATTATCATGTCGTTACAGATTTGGGCCTTGAACTGCTCCAATATCCGGGCGTTCTCCCAGCAGACCGGGGAGTTGGGATTTGGGAGGAAGTGGGCGTGAGTTAGGTAGGAAAATAAAGCTGATGTGGGTAGAGAAGACTTTGTGGCCTAGTCATCCAAGCGCCGAAATTCCTTTAAGAATTTTTGTGACTGTATTGTTATCAACCTCCTGTAGTATCGGGAAACAACTTTACCCACATAAGCGCAGTTAAATCTGTCGGACTGTGAGGAATGCTTTTCTTTGAAATTCTACACAAAGAAATGCTACCACAATTGTGAGGGTAAAGGAAGGAAATGGTAGAATGTTGTGGAGGGGAGGGAGAGTACAGAGGAGGGAGAGGAGTATGGAGATAGGTCAGACTATTCAGCACTAACAGCTGGAGTCTTTCTGATCTCATTTGATTTTGATGGAACCAAGACTTTTCAGTCTGTGCTCTGAGTGCTGACGGGATCGGCAAATATACCGAAGACATCCCATTCCTAAAAAGGTGGGCGACACCGATCACGTTTCCAAGCAGCAATAAATGTCTATGCCTCTAATTGGAATTTGGGTCCAAAGATCCGGAGCGGAGAGATGTGAAGGAGCGGGAAGGGCGCGACATAAATTTTCAGTAATAGTTTGCTACATTCGAAGTATTGGATGTGAGTTTTATGGTGAAGGACAATGTAGGTATTTCCCACATGTGTCTTTGTACTGTACTGCTGGATTTGGATAAAGGAGAAAAACGTAATGTAAGCAGTTGTGTTTTGCGGAGGTGCAGTGGGTAGAGGGAGGGAGGAAGAGCTCTGGAAGCATTCAGCCCAGCAATCCCAGCTCAGAGCTGCTCGTCCAATGTACGTCTGCGCAGCATTTACAAACAGATTAACTTCCCACTGCCCCGACTATAACGCGAAGGGATGTGTCACACCGCTGGCATTTTACAGATGAAGTAATGCATGGACGTGCTTGGCCAATTATGCCACGATCCGTCTCCAGATACCAGTGCGCAGTCTTCGTCCCAATCCGCATTGTTTTGGGGTTGACCCCACCCCCAGAACCTGAGGGAGGAGAGAGATATGGATTGGAATGGGTGCAGCGTTGGATAATTCCAACTACCTATTGTACGTACCACAAAACTGATGTTTGAACATTTAACACCGACGTTGTACCCTCCATAATGGCAAGATTAGGGTTCACCACCCAGAGTGGAATTCCTCGTGTGTTTTTTCTGGTTCCAACATTCTATTGTGAAGGGGCTATTTTATTGCTCATTGACATGTCTGCTCCTTCCCTCCCAGACCAGACATTCGACAGACAGCCAAAAGGTTCGACACAGGAACACACAGAGGCAAACTCCTTAATCGACAATTAACTAGATTCATAAAGATTGACTGAGGTTGATCTCATCCCCACACTACAGCAACTCTGCATTTAAGACTCCGGATCTCTGTGCCAATTGCCAAACCTCAGATCCCTTGCGTCCCTCTTTGTAAATTCCTACCCATTGTTCCTGCACTTAAAGTATATCAGCTCACATTTCTCCCTCTTTCTTTTTATGTTCCATCTGTCTATCCGATTTGTTAAACTGTTTGTTCGAGTCTCCTCTTTTTCCACAGTGGCTGTCCGACATGCCGAGCGTTTCCAGTGTTTTCTGATATTTCGTTCAGACTTCCATCCCTCTCAGTATTCTCCTTGGCTGTGTTGTTGAAAGTCTCTCTCAGCCCTCCTGGGGATTTACCCAGCCGACTACTTTATGTCCCCACAATCTTTCGTTCTCCTCCTCCCCACCACCCCTTGATGTGTTGGAATTACTTTAGTTCTTCTCGAACTAGCAGGTCCGTATATGGGTGTATTCTACCGCTCGGCCTGGGTCAGACAGAGACCTTTTCCATTTCTTTAACTACCCCTAGGTCCAACACTCAGGCGGAAACCCTGTTTTGAGTTTATCTCCAGTACAATCTGGATTCCGGGGACGGAGTGAGCTAAGCCCTCCCTTTATGTAGACACTTAGAAATACTTGAACAGAAAATAGAACGGGTAGAAGATAAATGAAGCCGGTCCATAGATACAGAGTTGTGTGGCGCAGGCCAATATTAGACAGGTTGCGCAAATCTCTGAAATAAGGAAGCAATAAACAGTCGGCTTCAGTAGGATCGCGAATGAAAGTATTTCGTTATGGACTACAAAGCAACACTCACTTGACATTTAAAGTATAATTCGTATGATCCACCCAGCGCCACTTCCCTTCATTGACAACGCCTTGGAGTGCAATCCAATGCCCACACTTTGTATTCTGCCGGATGTATTCCTGTTAGGTAAATAATGTCGTGCACAAATGAACACATTTCCCAGTGTTAGTGATTCGACTAAAGTTGGTTTGTCGGGAAGTTGTCGGCACAGTTTTGGTACAAACTATCCCCTGGATTCAACTGCCTCGAGAGTGCTCACACCCAATGGGTCACTGGTCTGGGAGTGACTAACTCCTCCCTCCCAGATCCTCCATTTATCCTCTTTGCTTCTGCTCCTTATAGACACACAGATATTCCATGTTTATCCCATTATGCGACATTGATCTGTACTAAAGTGATGGGGAGATACAAACAAGCAGTTTGCATTTTTGGCCGAGGCTGGATATCTCTGCTTCTCTTGCCGCGGTGCCTCAAGTTCTGCCTGTCATGCAGTAAATGCTCAAACGAAATGTTTCCTGCAGCTGACTGTTCTTATCCCACTTGTGTGTCTATCCTGGTCTTCACACTCAGAGACTAAGTTAATACTGTGCTTTCTCCTGCAGTTAGATAATCGCTGACGATGTTGGTAGAAAGAAATGCTGGGAAAGATTTGGTTCTCACATCACCTTAATACACAGTGACAACCTGAGTTAATGAAGGTCTATCTCAGAGTCCCAGGATATTTTTATATTAATTACAAAGGGGCTGCGTGCCTTAGATTTAATTTCCATTAAAAAGTATAAGCTGACTGCTAAATGTAAAGAACACTATGCAGATAACATTTGCTGCATTGCAGGTATCCTCAAAGTGCAGGCATTCAATACTGCCCTTTTGCAGTATTATCCTAACAATGAAACATTTTGCCAAGGAAGGTAGCCTTCCCCAAGCAAATCTGTGCACCTGACGTTTACCTCTCCGCTGTTCCATTAATTTATTTAGTTTGGAATAATGACTAATGCATTTGATATATGATGATTGTCCATCAACATCTATCCCTAATTTACGATGCCAGGTGAAGAACGCTAAAACGATATGCCTGAACGAGATAGAAATGTGGAAGCATATTTTTGCCCATCGACATTAATCCAATTTTTCCGCGCTCTGTCCGTATCTTTCTATGTCTTTCCTATTCAAGTGCATGTTTAATGTCTGTTCAACGCTGCGGTTGCATCAGATTTCATCACCTCCTCTGGCAGCGATTACCAGATATCAAACACTGTTTGTGTGAAAATAAGCTCTCCCTTGAATTTCCATTTGAAACTCCTTCCTATCACCTCAAACCTATGCCCTACTGTTCTTGATACCCCTGCCGTAGGAAAAACAATATTCTAACTATCACCCTGTCTATGCTTCTTGTACTTTTAAGTACCTCTTTCAGGTCTCCCTTCAGCTACCTTCACTCCATGGAAAACAAACCCAGCCTGTGTAACAATCGTCTAAGTGCCGCCTTACCAACCTCTTGTGCAACAGCAACATAACGTCCCAACTCCGATAATCAATGGCAACAACGATGAGGCCAGCGTCCGAAATGCCTTCATCACCAACCCGTCTATCCGTCACATCACTTTCAGGGCACTTGTATTCCAAGGTCAATCTGCTCTACAACAATCCCTGGAGACCTACTGTTCACTGTGAAAGTCCTACCCAATGGCTTCCCAAAATGCAAAACCTCACACGTATCTTAATTGAACACCTTGTGCCATTCCAGCGTCCATCTACCTTCCTTCTAGTGATCGCCTGCAATTTTTGATAACCTTCTTCAATGTACAAGATACCACCCATTTTGGAAGTGTCTGCAAAATTCCTAAACATACCTTATACATTCTCAACCAAATCGTTTATAAAGATGACGAACATCAATGGGCCCAGCACTGATCCCTGTGGCACAGCACCAGTCACAGGTATCCAGTCCAAAAAACAACCCTCCACTCTCACCCTCTGCTTCTTACCATCAATCAGATTATTTATGCTCTTGCTCGCACTGGATCCGCTGCGATATGACAAACCAGACTAGCCTTCCATGTGGGACCTCGTCAAAGATATTGCAACAGTCCATATTTACAAGGTTCGCTGACCTGCCATCACCAATCCTCTTGGTTACTTCTTCAAGTAAACTCTAACATATTTATGAGACTGGATCTCGGAATTCCAAAGCAGTCCTGACTCTCCCGAGCTAGTCTTCGTCTATACAAATGTTGGTAGATCTTCTCTTTCAGAATGCACTCTAATAACTTACCGTCTTTGTTGCCTTATTAATTAAAAGTAAAACATTATCCACCCTTAGTTCTTCTAACAATTCACTTGTGGTTAAATATACTACAACATATCTCTGCAAGGTCAACCTCAATTTCTTCCCTAACTTCCCACGAGTTCGAGGATGTACTTGGTCAGGCCTTGGAGATTTATCCACCTAAATAGGCTTTAAGATCGCCAATAATTCACCTTTGGTAATTCGTATATGGTCCAAGGCATCACAACATAGTTGCCTCAATTCTTTAACTTCCGTGATCTTCTCCATATCAAACACTGATAAGAAATATTTGTTAAGAATCTCAGCGGTTTCCTGTCGCGATTCAGATCGGCTGCCATGCTGGTCTTTAAGAAGACTTGTTCTCTCCCAACCACCTTTTGATACACCTGCAGCATCATGGGATTCTGCTTTGGCCTGCCTGCCAGATCCATTTCGAGGGATTCGCTTGATACCGCGGCCTAAAACTGATGAATGTTTCTTTCATTTTTCCATACCAGGGCCCCAATATCTCTTCACAAACCAAGGTTCCCTAAACTTGCCAGCTTTGTCCTTCACCCTGAAAGGAATATGCTGACACTTAATCCTTGATATCTCACTTTTAAAAGCCTCCCACGTGCCAGATTCCACTTTACCTGCAAAGAGTCTCCGTCGATCTCTGCAAGTTCCTGACTTCTGCCGTCAAAATTACCCCTGCCCCCATTCAAGACCTTAACTTGTGGACCAGTCCTACCTGTTTCCGTCTTAAAACTAATAGAATTATAGTCACTGGACCCAAATCTCTTGCTAATTGATTCTTCAGTAACTTGCCCAACCTCTTTCCCTAAGAGGATGTCCAGTGTCACGCCCTATCTAGGGGAGTCCTCTATAAGTCGATTAAGGAAGCATTCCTGGACGCATTTATCAAATTCCACCTCATTCAAGCCGTTTGCACTATGGATGACCCAGTCAATATTGAGGGAAGTTAAAATCTTCCACAGATACTGTCCTATTATTCTCACCGCTATCTTCGATTTCCCTACACATCTGCTCCTCTAATTGAGGTTGGCTATTGGGGATGGGAGGCTATAATATAGTTTATCAAAGTTTTCATCCTCTTCTCGTTTCTATCCATATAGTATCACTGTAGGATCTCCGAAGGATATTCTCTTTCAGTACCGTTGTTATGCCTTTCCTCATCAAAAAGAGAATTCCCCCTTCTTCTCTTACCCGTTCCTCATTCACGCCTGTAGCATCTTTATCCTCGCATATTGAGCTGCCAGTCCTACCCTTCTCTCAGCAATTTTTCTGTTATGGTCATAGTATGCCAGTGCCCTCTGCCAATCCACGCCCTAAGTTCGTCCTCCTTACATTTTAAAACTCTTGCACTGAAATAAATGCAGTTTCAAACCACCGGGATTTCCTCTCTCTTTCCCGTGATCCTGGATGTTCTGTCTGCGAATCTTGCTCTCATTGACTACAATATTTCCCCCCAACTTCTCAACCGCTTCGCTTCTGCTCAATGACCCACCGTTGCCAATCTATTTCCAGCCCACACGTTTAGCACCAGAAATGATCCTCACTGGATATTAGTTCCCTTCCACATACGGTGCTCTCTACTCTAATGTAGTTTTAGGGAACCTTCTTCGTAATAAACAGTACCACCAACTTTCTAGTCAACTGGAAACTTCCTCATCATACCTCGTACATTCACGTCAAAGTCGTTGACATAAATATCGAAAAAACGGAAGATTCCAGTCGAAGAGGCATCTGTCCACCACTACCCTCTGCCTACTATCACCAAACTAAGTATGAATTCAATTAGCTAGCTTGCTTCGGATACCATGTTCTTCAGCCTTTTGGTCAAGAAGACCATGGCGGACATAGTGAAATACCTAACCAATGTGTATGTTGACTACGTCAACTGCCCGGCCTTTATAACTAAGGTTATAACTGAATGTAAAAGACAAATGACTCCTACCTGTTTCTCTCTAATGTTAATGCCAACAAGGTTGGAGTTCATTGCAGAACATAACACTTGAGCTTCAGTCCAAGTTTGTCGAGCTGATGAGAAATAATAAAATCTTTGATTGAAGCGCCTCCATTGGCTAAAAGGCTGAATCGGGAACAGATCTGTGAAGATATATTAATTGATGTTAAAAACAGCTATTGTACTGCAAACCCTCAGAATTTCCTAGCTCAGGCAAGTATTGCACTATTAAGAACATACAACCTGTGCTATGATGCCAACCGCCAATTTATTATTGTAGGTCTCAACGGTACCTCACCAATCAAAGGAGTTCTCTCATGACCAATTCACACTAACACCTAATCCCCATTATCTACATATCTCAGTGACTATGGCCGACGACACCTCAGTTGAAACTCTTATACTTGCGTCCCAACTCATCATAATTTTACACGCACCGTTCTCTGTACTTGATACTCGCCCTGCAACCCTCCGAAGTCTCTGCTATCCTCCTATTCCAGCATCTGTTCAAAATCCCCTTTCAAACTCGCCACCCGTGGAAACCGCTCCTGCAGATGACTAGGATCTTAACTCCGGATCACCCCACCCAACAAACCTTCCTGTCCGTGGGCACTTTCCTTAACAGCGCTTTCTCATCAAACTTTGAGTGAGAAAATCGCCTAAGTTTATCGCACAAGAGAAGGGTATTCGGCTCCAGGTACCATTTTTTGGAAATCGCTCCTTGCATCTCAGTGTCCATTTATTTTGAATGAACATCACGTCCCCTCATCCTCCTCCGTGTGGAGTACTTTGCGATGTCATATAAATAGAGATTGCATTGTTCCCCGTTGTTATAGTTTCCTGCTCGGAGCGGGATGTACAATTAGATGCAACTAGCTGCCTTGTTCAGGGGATGCCATGGAGGCATTTGAGGAGAACCCAGAGAAACAAAGGGGAAGGAAGAACAGTAGGAACTATCCAGGGGTGAAATGAAGAAGTCTTGGAACAGGCTGTTCCAAGAGATCCACTCAGACAAAAGAAGACTAGCATGGTCCTAATCCTGTTCAACTGAGTTTTCTCCAGCGGTTTAACCAGATGTTCCTGGAGAACTAAGGCCATTATAGAGAACGTGGGCTCAGGCAGTTTGTGAATGGGCCTTTTCCCAGAGTCCACAGCATCATTCGCTCCTGGGACAGTGCACATGGAGACCATGGCTACTGACCTGATCCTGCCTGTGATTGTGGCTGTCATATGAGGTGTTATGAACCAACCAGGTATTTTACGCACTGCGTCTAGGTCCTTGACCATGCTTGGGAATGTGGGTGCTAATGAGTATCGAGTTCCTGACTTCAGACCTTGTTGTCCAGCAGAACGTACCCCCAAGAAATGAAGCCAATAGTCGCAGGCCCTGTTGCAGGTTGGTAGCTCTGTCGACGAACTGGCTGCGCAGCCTCGCTACTATTGAGAAAATGTCCAAAGAAACTCGTGTGTTCTTGTTGGTAAGAATGTCTTTGACCACATGGAGCTCTGAGATTGTTCGTCCGCATCAAGGCCTTATTGTTCAGACATCCTCATGTTTAGCACACGTATGGGATCGGGGTGGGGGGGGCGGGAGGTGATTGAGACGAAGTGATGGTAACAGTCCGCAGCCAATTCACTTATATTTCAGAACCTCGCTCACGGGGGACAACTGTAATCCTTGGAGAATCCTCTCCGTTTGTCATTTTGTAGTAGAAATGAGAGAAACTGCTGGCATGAACATTCCAAAGCATTTATTGCCCTGGCTCGCGATATATAGCTGGCAGGATTACCGACACCCCCATCCATCTCTGGTGTCATCATTCACATGGTATCTGTGATGAATAATTCGGGATCTAAGAACTCTCAAGTGATTGTTAAACTTACTTTCCCTCAGCTATAAAATCTCATCCAGAAGATCAGCGAGTGGGCTGTTTGTCTTCTCAAAGTTTCCTGCAACTGAAAAAGCTTGGTTTTAGGTCGTGGGGCCCGACTTCTAAATGAACTCATTCCCGCTCTCACTTCAGTTTTACGATGAACACACAGTGATGCTCACCATCACATCACTAAAAGAAGGGGATCTCCAAAAGCTAGTTCTCCATGTGGCGTAGCATCGGAAATATGGTGAAATCCGAGCTCCCAATTGCTTGCTTCCTCTCCCCGACGTCTTCCTCATACACATCACCCACTAACTTCAACAACCCTCTCCGACTTCCCCACCTCTCTCCTACTTCTCTTCGCCCCTCCCACTTTCGATCTTCACCATCTCCCCACTTCCTTTAATTGCCTTTTTCCAATATCACTCTTTGCTCTCCCCAATTCCCCCATTTTTCTCTCCTAACCTCCTGTTCTCGTGCTTCTTTCTTGAAGCCTTTGTCTACAAGGAAGTTCATCTCCCAAACCACCCATCCTTGATATGTACAAAGTTAACTCCTTCGGGAAAAAAATCTAATCTCCCCTCCCAAATCCTCACACCAATCAATCCAACTGTCCCTAAGAAATGCACACCTTGCTACTCCATGCACTAAGTCTCTGTTCACTCTCTACCAGTCCAATATTTCCCGCCAAGCAACTGCTGTGTGTGTGTCGGTCAATCTTAGTCTCCGTACCAATGAATCATTGGATGGGAAATTCAACAGAGAAATCCCCTTCTCAGAATGGCACTCACTCGCTGAATACAACATAACTTCCTTTGTCCTTGTTCCTAATCTGAACTGAAAGCTTTTCGTGAACTGGCAAGATTACTTCAGCCACAGTCGTCCGAGTCCCCTGCTGTCGTACCATTTTATGCTCCAGAACGCCACACCCCAAACTCGATTCATCCTACTCAGTCCCTGACTTCAGATATTGCATTCCATTTCTGAATCCAATGAGTCTCAAGGTAATGATGCCACACAGCTTTGGGAATGACGTCACACGGTGGAGATAACAGCGTGATAGCACACCGAAGGGGAGTAATGTCACATAACAGTAGGATGTAATGTCACAGGGTAGCGTGTGCCTTTGTCCAATGAAGATTGGCATGAAATCGAAGGATGTTAGCTCCCACAAGCTCCTGAAACAGGGATTGACAGACTTCTGTTCCTCAATGTGGGCCATATGTTTACTTTCCTGAGAACGAATAATGATAAGCTGCACAACGTGAAATGGATGCCGATTGGGTGTTGCTGCCGTGACTTGCAATTCTTCAGGAAATCCACCTTTACGACAATTGCCACAGGAGGAGCTGAAATCCTCCGGTCTGGAAATTAGTCTGTGACGGTTTCGAGGCGAAGGTCTAGAGAATCACAAGCGAACCTGAACACTCTCTGAACGCTGGAATAATAGAAACATCAAACTGGATTTCAATCTTACCATTGGCCGGCCTTCAACTGGGAAAGTTCCACACAGAAACCAGTGTCGGATGTCTTCACTTCACTCAACAACTGTGTTACTGAAACAGAAAGCAGGTTTCAACACCCTCGCGTTGAAATAAATAGGATTCACCCCCACCCCTGCCCCAATTGTGTTCAGGTTCGTATTAGCCAAGGCATAGAATACACGAACAGAGCACTTCTGCTGGGGATTATACCGCACGAGTTATGTAGGTTGGAACCGTGAGTACGGTTCTGTTAACAACGATACCCGAGTGGGTACAGAGAAGATCTACAAGGATTTTTGTCAGGAATGGAACATATTTATCTCTGAAGAATAATGTGTAAGTATGTGATTGTGATCCTTGGAGCAGAGTTGGCCAAGGAGAAAATTAGTCAAGGTGTATGAAATTGTGAGTTGCCTGGAGATATTCTATTTCCTTCCTTGGACGAGTCAGATACCAATGGTAATTGGTGAAGGAGTATGGAGAGATGAGGAAGAACTTTTCAGCCAGAAGGTGTTGGGGGATGCTGTCTGAAAGGATGTGATTGACAGAAACTCTCAATATACTGAAACATTTTGAAATATTTTGAACCAGTACTCTGACGTGTTCTTCAAGACGTAAGACCTGACATTAAAGATCTGGGAAAGTCTGGGACCGATCTTTTGACTGGCACTCACATATTGGGCGGAATGGACCCCTTCTGCATTGTGACTTTTTTGTAGAGCCCCGGACCTGTGTTGCCATCACACACTGAACTTATGTTCTTAAAGAGGCTGCGATGAGGTTGCTGATTCAACCCTCCCTCGCTCATCCTTGGTAAAGTAGTGGGAAGTAGCATGACCTGGCAAATCTCCCTTCCCATTCCTCCAGCATGGCACAATCTTTAGAGAAGTATTTCAATTAATGAGCATTAATCAAACGGAAAAGTGTTGTAAGTGGAGTCCGGGGGAGGAGCTGGGTGCAGATCATATTCTATTCTTGGTTTAGCAAATGTTCAGTTCTGTTGCTTGCACCACTCCACAGTTATTCATGTTTAAATTAAGGGGCGCCAAAACAGCAACAACATTAAACACGTTATAAAAGACTTCAGGAAGACTTGGACGGTCAGGTGGGAAATGCAATTTTATGCAGAGGAAGGTGCTATTGGCTGGCACATGAGAAACACAATACGAATAAATATTTTATAAAAATGCTATTTGTGACGGAATAGGCATTGGAATTGATTGCTTAGTGCAGGATTTATGAACAAATAGGGAAAACTGCACTGATTAGATGGAGCCAATATGGACATAATAAAGTGATCCAGGTTTGCCCAAAATCATCAAGGTAGTGAATTAATTGAATCAATCTCATAAGGTTTGAGGATGGAGTTTCCCTCCCAGAGAATGATTAAACTACAGAAAGTCAGATGGATGTCGGTTCGGGACCGTTGCTGCGACTTTCACTTCTACAGAAAATAAACATCTGTTGTTACTTTCAAAGCTGGAGCTCGAATACACCAGCCTTGAAATTAATTAGTGCAGACTCCGTTGAAGGATTAGGGAATCATCAGAGAACCTGAACAACTGGAGAGCTCTGGGAATTGGGGACTCATTGGACAGTCAGATTTGATTTCACACTTACCGTTACCCTTCAATTGGGAAAGTTCCATCTGGAATTCAGTGTCTAAAGTCTTCCTTTCACTCAGCAACCGTGTCACTGAAATGGAAAGCAGGTTTTAACACTAAGGTTAACGTGGACAAGATTTGTCTCTTCCTTTCCTCTAAGCCCTATACCTCCAGGCCCTATTAACCGAAGTACAGAAAAAAAAGAGTTATTCTGATTGAAAAGTATGCGCACCAGTTGTGCCATAGATTGTAATTTCGTGTACGTTTCTGTTCACCACGCTTTCGAAAAAAATATGTGATTGCATTGGAATGGGTACTGAGAACATATGCAGTTAATTTTTAGGAATAGAAAATTTTATTTCCGAAGAATGAAGGGTAAGAATGTGATAGTCATCTTCATAATAAAGGTGGCTGAGTGGAGAATTAATCAAGGTGCATCAAATTATGAGCACCAAGACAGAATAAATTACTTATTGTCCGTCGGAGACGAGTTAAATACAAGCAGGTGTAGCTATCTGATAGTTAACAGTAGAGTATATGGCAGATAAGGATGTTGGGATTTGGAACATACTGCCTTAAATGATGGGACGGTCAGAAAACCTCAACACAGTGCTCGGAGCTGTATTTCAAGGGCCAAAACCTTATGCTGAATGTTTGGAGAAGGCCGTAGCACTTTTCAGACTAGCACAGACACAATGGGATGAATGGTCCCTACTGTACTGTGATTTGTGTCGTGAACTGTAAATGTTTTTTCCAGCACAAACTCAGCTTCCGTTTTCCAAAATGTCCTTCACCAGGCTATAATGAGATAGTTAAGCCAACCATCATACGTCTATGCCATGCAAAGTGAGGGATGTGGGAGATCACGGCAATCCGAATAGGGCACTGGTTTTATCCAAGAAACTGTCTCGAACATTCAAAAGAGAATCCTGGAGCTGGCATAGTGGTGCGGGAATAATATCCGCACCCTGCGCCTTCAGATCTATTGGAATCATACCTCGCTCAAATGGGGCAAATTGCAGATCCCCAACTGCCTCTGACATATACTTTAAAATCTTCACAGATCTGTCTTCTTGTCCGGAACTGTCTGGATTCGGTTAAAGTAAGAATGCTATCCGTTTTCCTCAAGCACTAAAACCTGGGTGGAGGCTCAAAGATCCTGTGCGTCAACGGATTTCCATCTTGTTGTCATCACTAATGCTGAGGAACAGGTCGGCGTTTAATATACGATGGAACTTGTTGGAAGCGTTGCCTGGTCAGTGGTGCTGTTGAATGGCAGAGCGAAGCCATTCTTGCCAGGAACAAAGGCACTGTGCCGCTCAGGCAGTGAACATTCAGATGGACGACCGGTTGAGAGCAGTCATATGTCACTTGTGCATTGACGGAACGATCACCTGGCACTGAATACTGCAGGCACTGACTGACAAACATCTGCCTGTGATGTGAAGACCAGGCTCTAAAAAGGGACGGAAATAACCAGGTGTATTTTTGTGGATGGGACTTGTCCTGGGTAGTGTGTCCACGAGTTGTACCTTCCCTGAACTTAAAATGTTCAAAGTGCTTCCTATACAATGATAACTTTTGAGCTACAAATACCACAGTTAATATGCATGTAGGATGATCCGGACACCGCAATAAGGTAATTAGAACGTAAGTTTGTTTTGGTTATAGATCCGTCAAAATATTACATAACAGGAGCATTTAGTTTACTTGTCGTAGAGTAACCTTACCGGACCCATTGCCCGGAGGCTCAGCAAAATCATAGAACCATAGAACCATAGAACAATACAGCACAATACAGGACATTCGGCCCACCATGTTGTGCCGACCTCTAAGGCCCTATTAACCTGAGACTATCTAACCCCTCCTTCCCACATATCCCCCTATTTTAAATTCCTCCGTATTCTTATCTAAGAATCTCTTGAACTTGGCCAACGTAGCAACCTCCACCACCACCCCACCCAGCGCATTCCATGCACCAACAACTCTCTGGGTGAAAAACCTCCCTCTGATATCTCACTTGAACTTCCCACCCATTACCTTAAAGCCATGCCTTCTTGTATTGATCATTGGTGCCCTGGGAAAGAGGTACTGGCTGTCCACTCTATCTATTCCTCTTAACATTTTGTATACCTTTATCATGTCTCCCCTCAACCTCCTTCTCTCCAATGAGTAAAGCCCTAGCTCCCTTAGTCTCTCCTAATAATCCGTACTGTCCAATCCAGGCAGTTTCCTAGTAAATCTCCTCTGCACCCTCTCCAACGCTTCCACATCCTTCCTATAATGATGCGACCAGAACTGGACACAGTGCTCAAAGTGTGGCCTTACCAGGGTTTTGTAGACCTGCTTCATTATCTCGCGACTCTTAAACTCGATCCCACGACTGATGAAAGCTAATATCCCATAAGCTTTCTTAACTACCCTATCCACCTGTGTGGCAACTTTCAGGGATCTGTAGATATGAACCCCCAGATCCCTCTGCTTCTCTCAACAGTGTGGGTATAATTCCCATGATTCTTTTTGGACCACCCGAATCAGCAGTGAACACGTCTCTAATCTGTACTAGCGGCAACCAAATGCCAGAATTACCAGACACAGAGGACACAACCACTTAGAACCATTGAACACTGCAGCACAGAAAACAGGCCATTCGGCCCTTCTAGTCTGTGTGGAAACTTTATTCCGCTAGTCCCATTGACCTGCAACCAGTCCATAACCCTCCAGACCTCTCCCGTCCATGTGTCTATCCAATTTATTCTTAAAACTTACAAGTGATCCCACATTTACCACATTAGATGACAGTCCATTCCACACTCCCACCACTCTCTGAGTGAAGAAGTTCCCCCTAATGTTCCCCCTAAACGTTTCCCCCTTCACCCTAAAGCCATGTCCTCTCGTAGTATCTCTCCTAATCTCGGTGGAAAAAGCCTACTCGCACTTATTCTGTCTATACCCCTCATAATTTTGTAAACCTCTGTCAACTCTCCCCTCATTCTTCTACTTTCTTAGGAATAAAGTGCTAACCTGTTCAATCTTTCCCTGTAAATCAACTCCTGAAGATCCGGAAACACTCTATTAAATCTTCTCTGCACTCTTTCAATCTTACTGACATCCTTCCTATAGTTAGGTGACCAGACTGCACACAATACTCCAAATTTGGCCTCACCAATGCCTTACACAACCTCACCATAACATCCCAACTCCTAAACTCAATACTTTGATTTATGAATGCCAGAATGCCAAAAGCCTTCTTTTCAATCCTGTCTCCCTGTGACTTCCTGGAGCTATCCTTATTTCACATTGTTATGACTTCTGCAATGAACGATTCTAACCCCTACAATGCCATCTCAGCCTAAAACCAGCACCTCGTGGGCACTGCCCCGAAAGGTTAGCAAGGGCTCTGCCCTCCATTCGCGGCATGGGTATTGAACATTTGACCATCTGAAGCTGTCAAAGACCCCATCAAATGAGGCCATCTAAAAACGAAATCATATTACATCCTTCTCACAGGGTTTTCAGCGGGACGTTTAGCTGGTTAGAAATAAGTAACAGGACCTCAATAAAAAGGTCACCAAATAAAAATACTGTAATTAATACTGCCAGCAAGCATTAATGCCTCATATACCGAGAACACATTCGTTCACGTGACAGTCCTTTATAAGAAAAAGGCTTGGAAACAAAGATCATTGGATTGGATATTGGGATTCTCACTCTGAAGGTAACTGGCATTGTGTGGACGGAACGGATTATGTTTTTCTATAAAGTGAGTTCCCTTTCAGTTGCACGTTCTGTTCCATATCTGTGGCATTGAACGTTAAGCAGAGAGGTGGGTTATTTTGGAGTTCCATCATCTTCTTCAGAAGAAGACGTCATTTGGGTTTCACTCTGTAGCTTGTACGCTCATATAGTAAACAGCAGGGAAATAGGTCCTTCGGCGCAACTGCCTCACACCGACCAAGTTGCCCATCCAAGCTGGCCCCATTAGCCCGCATTTGTCCCATATCCATCTAAACTTCTCCAAGCCACGTACCTGTCAAATTGTCTTTCAAAAGTCGCTCTGGGACCTGTTCCAACCACTTTGTCTGGGTGATAACTTCATATACTTACAGGTTCTACGACAAAATCTTTCCCCTCACGTTCCTATAGAATATTTCTCTCCTCATCTTAAACCTACGCCCTCTAATTCCTGGTTCCGCAACCCTTGGAAAAAAGACTGAGTGCATTCACCCTAGCTCTTGCACTCATGATTTTATACACCTATAGGAGATCACCTCCCTGTCTCCTACTCTCTAAGGCAAAAATTCCGAGCCTGTCTGACCTCTCCCTGTGACTTGTCTTTCGAGCCCTGTCAACATCCTTGTAAACTTTTTCTGAGCTGTTACTAGTTTACTAACATCTTTCCTAAAGCAGTGTAAGGAAACTGAACACAATACTCCAATTGCGGCCTCACCATCGCCTTGCGCAACTGCAACATAACCTCCCAACCTCTCCAATCAATGACCTGACTAATGAAGGCCAGCGTGCCAAAAGTCTTTTTCACCGCCCTGTCTACCTGTGACACCACTTTCAAAGAACCAGGTTCCTGAACACCAAGGTCGCTTTGTTCTGCAACGCTGCCAGGTCATTGCCGTTCACTGTCTAAGTACTGCCTTGACTTAATATTCCAAAAATGAAAAAGTTTGCACTTATCTGAATTAAACTCCTATTGTTTTTCCAAGGCCACCTACCCAGCTGATCATTATCCCAGTGTTATTCTGGATGAGCCTTGTTCACTGTCTGCTCTAGTGTCTTCTGCAAACTTCCTAAACATGCCTTGTATATTCTCATCAAAACAGTTCATATAGATGACAATCAACAGTGGGTCAGACACCGATCCCTGAGGAAAACCACTAGTCGCGAGCTTCCAGTCCGAGATACAAACTTCCACCATCACCTTTTGCTTCCCACCATCATGCCAAAGGTGCATCCAATTAGCAATCTCCCGTTGGATTCCATATGATCCAACCTTCCAGAACAGCGTACTCTGTGGAACCTTATAAAAGGACTGACTGAAGTCCATAAAGACGGTGACTACTACCTTGACCTCATTGACCTCGGTGACGTCATCATAAACTCAATCAATCAAATTCATAAGGCATGATCTCCCACTCATAAAGCTGCACTGACTACCCCTAATCAACCCCATTAATTTACAAACGCTTGTATATTTTATCCCCAGAATCTTCTGCAGTAGCTAACTTACCACAAACGTTAGGCTTACTGTTCCATAGTTCCCAGATTTTTCTTTGCAGCCCATCTTAAAGAAAGACGCCTAACCCATAGATAACGATGCTAGCGCTCCCGCAGTTTCTTCTCCAGGCTCCCGTAGTGTTCTTCGATATACATGTCCACGCCCCGGCGATTAGCCTATATTCATAAAGTTGAAGACGTTCAACACCTCCTCTACTGTAATGAGGACTATCCCCAAGATTCCAACCTCATTTACTTTCCCAAATTTGTAAATTGGTTTATGATTGTCTCATGTATCGAGGTACAGAGAAAAACTTTCTTTTCCCCGCCATACAGGCAGATCATTTTATCACAACAGTGCATTGAGGTAGTACAAAGAGTAATCAATAACAAAATGTACAATAAAGCCTTCCCGTTGCAGAGAAAGTGCAGTGCAAGCAAGCAATAAGGTGCAAGGCTATAAGGAGGTGGATTGTGTAGTCAAAAGTCCATCTTATCGTGCTAGGAGACTGGTCAATAGTCTTATAATGACGGGATAGAAGCTTTCATTGGGCCTGACGGTACGTGCTTTCAGGCTTTTGTATCTTCTGCCTGATGGTGATATTTGAGTAAGTCCCCAGGGAACCATGGTGACATGTTGGTTGTGTACCTTCAAGATCATTAATTGTACCTTGTTGTGTATTTTGATGCATTATTATATAGGCCACAGTTGTTAGTTCCAATGTCTTCACAATCAAGAAATAGGAGGGTAGTGCAGTTAAATACGCTGGTGCAGGAGGGAGGGCTTCATGAACATGGATTTTGGGCTCTCTTCCAAGGCAGTTGGGACCTGTACAGTGAAGACGTGTTTCACCTGAACTATAGGGGCATCAAGATCGTCGCAGTGAAATTTATCGGTACTAGTCGGGAGGATTTAACCTGGAGTGGCAGAAGAGTTGGAGAGAGATAAGCAAGTGAAGGGATTGGGATAGTGGTTAAGACCAAAAAAGGCTGAAAGTAAGGACAGGCAGGTTTGGGGTTTGGGGTGTCTGGGCAGCACGGTAGCGTAGCGGTTAGCGCGACGCTATTACAGCGCCAGCGATCGGGGTTCGATTCCCGTCGCTGTCTGTAAGGAGTTTGTATGTTTTCCCGTGTCTGTGTGGGTTTCCTCCAGGTGCTCCGGTTTCCTCCCACATTCCAAAGACGTACGGGTAGGTTAATTTGGGTTGAAAATGGGCGTCTTGGACTCGTTGGGCCGGAAAGCCCTGTTGCCACGCTGCAAATAAAATTTAAAAAGAAGAATACGGGCGGGCTGATGGCCTGAAATCTATTTATTTCAATGTAAGGAGTATAACGGGTAATGAAAAAGAACAAAGGCCTGAATTAGAGCATGGAACTACGACGTGGCTTCGTTGAGAGAAGGGCAGGACTGGTTTAAAATATTTCAGACACTATAAGAGGGATGCAAAAACTATGGCAACGATGGAAGAATGTCATAGGGGCAGATTGAGAAGACATCCTTGAGGGTTCATCCAGTGAGGCAATATGGGTAGAGCTCAGGAATAAGAAAGCTGAAATCACCCTGACGGAGCTATACTATAGGTCTCCCAATAGCCAGATGTAGGAGAGGAACAAATATGCAGGCAGATTATGGAAGATCCAAAAACAACAGGGTAAGATGCAGAAGATGGTTTTATTTCTTCAATATTGACGAGGACTTCCTCAGAGCCAGGCATAATTTGTTAGTTGTATCCATGAGGGTTTCTTGACAGAGTATTTCGATAATCCAATCAGGGCAGGGTCATATCAGACATTTTATTGAGTAACGAACCTGGGCAGCTGATCGGAGTTTCAGTGGAAAGGCATTTTGGGAACAATGTCATAACTCCGTTTTCAGATAGTTATCAATAATAACAAGACTGGACCTTGGTGCAATGTGCTAAATTGGGGAAAGTCTATTACAACAGGATTAGGCTGGTCAGAATTTATGTCCGACGTTCCATTAAGGAAGAAAGCAAAGGTTGGAAAAGTCCGTGAATCTTGGATGACGAGAGATTTTGGAAATTTAGTCAAAAAGATAAAGGAAATATAGGTAAGGTTTAGGAATCTGACATTGGTTATGGCACTTGAGGAACATAAAGAAAGCAAACAGAGCTTAAACAGCGAATGAAGAGGGCTAAAGGGGGTGATGAATTTTCCTTGGTCAGTTGTATTAAAGATAATCCAAGGCATTTAATTCATGCATTAAAACATAAGGTGATTAGAGAGATGGTGGAACCATTCAAGGACAAAGGAAGGAATTTATGCCCGGAGCCAAAGGAAGTAGGCTAGGCACTGAACGAATAATTTGAGTCTGTATTCACCAAGGAAAAGGACATGGAGGATAGCGAAATCAGGGACAGATATGCTGATATTCTAAGGAATGTTGATATCGAGAAGCAGGAAGAGAAGGGAAATGGAAACAAAGCAGGAAATTATAGGTTGGTGTACTTTACATCAGTGGCAGGGAAATTATTGGAGAAGATTGTTGCGGATTGGATGCACTCGCTTCTGGAAAATCATAAATTTATTCGGGATTGTCAACATGGCTTTGTGCACAGGAGATCATGTCTTACAAACTGAGTGAACGTCAAAGTATGGAATAATATACAGACTCTAGGGGGTGACGGAGTCGCTCATAGAAAGGACGAGGCTTCTGTTGTTCAGGATGGTGCTGAATGGATTTAACCAGGCTCCAGTAACGCAGATGCATTTACGGGAGGATTGTGTAGCACTGTTGAGGAGGCGGAAAGAGTCTCTTAAACGTATTGTATTAGATGGAGCTACGGATAATTGGGCGCGAGTTCAAATCCCACCAAACATCCGGGTTATTTACAGTGAATGAAAATGCAAACACTGCTGATTCTGGAAACACAAAGAATTCTAGAAACCCGAAATGTGATGGAGACATTCAACAGGTTGCGCAGCATCGGCGTAAAGGAGAAAGGAGGAGGAGGTTTGAATAGTGACAGAGAATAGTTAAGTTTATTTTAATTTACAGAGGAATCAGGAATCAATGGTTTGGACTTTGCCAACCAACATGGCGTCGGAAAGCGGCGACTCTTTGCAAGGCTCTTTGCAGATTACTGGTTAGAAATTGACTGTTTGTGATAGGATGAGGCGAGGATTGCAGTGAGGAGAAGTCGCAGAATTAATTCGGTCGATGTTTAATGCGAGCAATTGGAGAGTGAAAATGAAATAAAGGATCGTAAAATTTTGTGAAATTCATGGCTGCAAGTAGTGCCACTGTAGATAGAAGACGTTCATCTCATATCATACATGGATGAGAAATAATAGAAGTTGCAGTTCTGATAAATAGAACGAATGTGAGTTACCGGGAGTTATACAATTCAATATTGAGTCCAGGAAGCTGCAAAGTGTCCATGGTGAAGATGAGATGCTGTTTCATATTCTTGCGAGAGCCTCGGAAATGCAGGACAGGGGGTGACGGACAAACGTGTCACAGTTGGTTTGGGATGGAGAATGAAATTGCAAGGAATGGGAAGTTCAGGTTCGCTCCTGCAAAATTGGTGGAATGTTGTGAAAAGTACTGAATGAAGCACAAGATCAGAAGAAGTGCAGGTGAAGCAGAACTTCACCTGGAAAAAACTATATGGGTCCCCAGTGAGTGAGAAAAGGAAGCGGTGAAAGTCCAGATATTTTATCGCTTGCAGTTGCAACGTGAAGTGTGGTTAGAAGTGGAGTGTTTGTTGGGTATGTAAGAGCGGACCAGCAAATTGCAAAGATACCATTCACATTTAAACACGGGGAAATGTAACTAGCTCAAGTAGGCAGATTGGTTGGCATGGACGAGTTGGGTCGAATGGCCTGCTTCTGTGTTCTATAGCTCTGTGCCTTTCTGACTCTATGAAGTGCTGAGAGGGAAAGGAAGATGTGACTGCTGCTGAAAATTTGTTTGAGCCGGCAGCTGTTGCAAAAGATAACCCATTGAATGCGGAAGTTGATGGGAGTGGAACGTGAGGAACAACAGGACTTCATCCTTGCTCAATCCAGGTGGAGATTCGGTTAGACCCAGAGGTATAAGAGAGAGAGATGGGAGGGGGATTGTCCATCCTTACTCAGCTGTCGAAATATAATTGCAGAACCGCGACAACCGGAGCAATGAGGTTATTCGCAACTTCCCTCTCAAATGAGCAGGCAAGACGCCTTTGCATAAAAACCAGTTACGTTGAAACTCGACCAAGGATAAAACAAGATTGATGACCTGCCGTCGACCCAGGCATTGGATTCAAAGCTGCAATGTCAGATTCAGCCGGGTACACCCTGCAGAATCTTCATGGTTAACATTTGCGATGGGAACCAACACAAGGGATAAACCTAGATTCTCCCCCTCACCAATCTGTCAGTTACATATGCACCTGTCCATTACAGCATTGCAAGAAGTGACCATCGTATTGTCCCTTTGGTAACAAAGTCTCGTTGTCACAATGAGAAGACACTCCACTATGCTGTACAGCAATACCATCTGGCTATATGGGATCAACGCAGAGACGATCTGCCTGCTCAAAATGAGTACCACTGAGGCGTTTTAAGCCATGCAACGGCAGAGCTATATTCCACAACGGTCTGTAACCTGTGACACTTTACCATTCCCATCAAGACCCTTGATTGACCATGGATTAATGGGTACATGTACCATGCCAGGAGCAGCAGCGGGCGACCCCAACACATGAGGTGAAAACCTGGTGAATTGACACCTGGTAATAGATGCAATAGGCAGCCAAACGATCTTAGAAGTCAGACCAGCCACACAAATTTTCTCCATGTAACTACACAACTGAGAGCACTGGATAGACTAACTTGAGAAAATGCTCATCGGGGAGATAACATCCCAGTTGTGATCTTGATGGCAACTGCTCCATAACCAGAGATACCCCGTGGGATCGACCACAAGCTGCTCTTAAAGCCATCTCGTAGGCATTATACAACTTCCTTTTCTTGGGATCCAGTACCAACCTGATTTTCCCAAGTTACCTGCATATTGAAATCCCGTAACATTGACCTTTTACATGCCTTTTCTATAGCCTGTGGTAATTGATACCCCACATCGTGGTTAACATTCTGAGGCCTGTGTATAACTCCCATTGGTGTCTTTTTTCTGTCTTGCAGGTTCTGAACTCGACCCACAAGGATTCTACATCTTCTCATCCAATGTCACTTCTTCCTAAGAAATTGCTTTCATTTTTCATCAACAGTGCCAAGCCACGTCCCTGCCTTTTCGATCGAATGTGTATCCTTGGATGTTTAGCTTGCAGCTGTGACCTTCCAATTATGACTCTGTGATGCCCACAATGTCATATCTGCCATTTTCTAACTGCGCTATGAGCTCATCTACCTTATTTCTTGTACTGCGTATATTCAAATACAACATTTTCAGTTCTGTATTCACTACCCATCTTCGAAACGTGTCTCTATGTTGGCTGAAGTTAAATTCGTATGCCCTTCTAAACTCTCTATCTTATTCTTTATTCTGGAGAGTTCATAACCTCTCCTGCGTACTCCTTCCCTTTTACTATATCCATGCTTTTCTAATCTGTTGAACCCACCCCTCTACTATTTAGTTTAAAACCCTATCTATGCGATTCGCAAGAATCCTGGTCCCAGCGTGGTTCAGGTGGAGCCCGTCCCAGCGGAACAGCTCCTTCCTTCCCCAATACTGATGCCAATGTCCCACGAATTCAAACCCACATTACCCACACCAATCTTCCAGCGACGCATTTAATTCTCTGATCTTAATAACCCTCTGCCAATTTGTACGTCACTTTAGTTCTGAGCTGCTCAATTTCCCTCAGCAGAACCTCTTTCCTTGTTCTACCTACGTTGTTGGTTCGCACATGAGTCACGACAATTGGACCTTTCCCCTCCCATTTCAAATTCCTCTGCAGGTCAGATGAGATGTCCCGAACCTTGGCACCAGGCCGACAACACAGTGTTTGGGACTCTGTCCTGCGACAGAGAATTGTGTCTATTTCCCTGACTATACTATCCCTATATACAACTGCATTTCTCTTCTCTCATCCCTCTTGAATGGCTCCCTGAACCACAGTACGACGGTTCATTTGCTAATCTTTTCTACAGCCCCCAATCTCATCCGCACCTGGAGCACGAATCTCAGATCTGTTGTACAAGCTCAAAGAATGAAACTCGCCCAGCACTACGTCTTGGATCCCCCTTGCTGCGTCACTTGAAGTCACACCCTCTTGTCTCTAACCACAGAGCAAATTAGATGTAGTTAATCTAATGATGTTTTCTGACTCCTGAAACACAGCGTCCAGGAAAACTCTCCCCCTCCCTGATGCGTCGCAATATTTGAAGTTCAGATACCAGGTCATCATCAGCAAGACCTGGACAACACTTGTGCGTGAGCTGACATGGGAAGTAACATTTGTGCCACAGGTGCCAACCATTGACCATCCCTACCAAGATAAATCTAACCACCTGCCATTGACACCAGATTTCATTGTCATTACTGTGTCCCCTTTCATTAACATCCCCCTTCACCGGAAACATAAAAATTGTACTGCACAAGCATGTCGGAGGCTGGGTATTCTGACTCATTTCCTCACTCCCTAAAAATATCTTCTCCATCTGCAATTCACAAGGCCGGCGTATGATGGAAAGCACTTCATTTGTCTGAATGATTACAACTCCAACAGCATTCAAGGAGGTTCCCTCCATTCAGGACCAACAGAGCGACTTGAAGGACAGACTGAATATTAATTCTCTCCACCACCGGCGCATCGTCACTGCATTTGCACCATCAACATAGCGCAATCCCGTTACTTGGAGTGGCTGATCCAACAACACTCCAAAATCTGCAGCCTCCGCCGGCATGAAGGGTAAGTACAGCTTGCGTAGGGGAACGCCACCATCTTCACTGCTTCCCTCAAAGTTGCATATCATCCTAAATTACATATCTGATGCTATTCTTTCATCGTCGCAGGGTATAAATCCTGAAACCTCGCCCCCCCCCCCAAGGAACACCTTTGTGGAAGCGCGTTCAGCAAAGAAAATGCAATGGATCGAAAAGTCTGATCACTCGCACCTCGAGGCCACTTACGGATGGACAATTAATTTTGGTCCTGGCAGCGATAGTTGTCATGGTTCCGAGTGCTGGCCCTCGATTCGGCTCCATTGATGGTGCCTTGTTGTGCAGCACATAGATTCCATGCACTACTAATCACATAACGACACACACCTCAGCCCCATCAGGAGACTAGCATAAGAACCCTGGTTTCACCAACACTAGTTGCCAGAGTATTGGTCAATCTTTGGGTGTACTTTATCTCCCGGCTGCTTAGAGCTTTCAACTCTAGAGCAGACCCGATTTCGCTGTTTCCCCTAGGATATCCTGTTTCCATGTCAGGACTCAGACTCAGAGATTCCTTCTGGTCAGCACCTGCGTTTGCTTCCGAGGGAGTATCTCGACTCCAGTCTCTTACTGGTGCGCTGCATTTGGGTTCTCTGCGATCTCGCTCTTTGCTCGATATTCTGACAACATCACATGCTGTGAAATGAATGCAGAATCAGAAACCAGGTTCAAACAGGAGTCTTATGAATATTTTTGTTAACATTTCTGCTCTTTGTGTTTTGTTATGTAGATTCTGGAAACAAGGGGAGCCTAATAATTTGGACAATGAAGACTGTCCAATAGTCTTTAGTAATGGAGAGTAGAATGATCAACGTTGTGGACTACGTCGACACTAGATCTGCGAGAAACAGCAGTCACATCATTCCTAATGTGAGAGTCAATTCGAGTTCGGAAGTAAACGCATTTCCACGTTTTCCGCACGCCTACATCGTATGAACAAGTCTAAACTAGAATTGGTGAGGTGGGTGGCCAGATTTCTCCAGTCACCATCTCTTCACTGCAACTGCCTCAAGCTCACTTAACACAATTATTTTCGCTCCTGTATCTTAATCCAGCAGTGCAATCACAGACACAGGGTATTTCTCCGTTGATTATCGCGATGGGGACTCAAATCCGGTTTTCCAGAACGCTTCGAAGCCGTGAAATGTTTCTCCCTCCTTTGGGGTGGAGTGGTTTCGATACAGTTCACACTTCCGTCGTCACACAGACCGCCCTCTGAAAGCCCAGTGGTCTGGCCTTTACGGAGGTCAAAGTCCTGATCTGTCCCCTTGTTCTGCACTCTTTTCCAAAATCCAGGATCCCACCAGCCCATTTCCTCATCCTCAACTCTCCCTTCCCCACCCCACCCCAGGATTCTGGGGACCAGCGCACCTTGGGGCAAATTAAAATCTGTGTCTGCAACAGCAGATTTATGAAAGTTGTGATTTCCTAATCCACTGAAACTTGCTTTTATTTCTAACTTTGTCCTTGCTAATCTTGATGTGAACTAAAAGAAGCTTTGCAGTTCGTCTCTGTCACAGTGTGTTCCTTGTCAGCATTCGGAGAGGTCAGGACGACGCATTGGGATGTTTGGTGCTCGTATTATCCATATCCATGCTCCAAGAGGAATGCTGTTCGTCCTGAAGCCTGCAATAGCTTGTGCCTCAGACTACAGTCCTCTGTTGAGGGAGTCGGTATACACTTCAAACCAGTACTCAGCTTGAGAGGTAAGCATAACTGGATTCGGTAAGGAAACATGGTAAATTACCTCCTCCCGAAACGTTAGACTTTCTATTGGGGGATAAGAACACAGTCTAAGTTATTTCGCCCGTGAAGTATGTTGGGCTGCTCACTGCGATGTCTGACCCACCGCCATCTACCTGCTGCTGCCCAGATCCCTCTCCACGCAGGGATCATCAAATCTATCTCTCTGAGGAAAAAAAAAACTGTCATTTGGCCTCGCGTCGACTGTCATGTGTACAACAGAGATACACATTTTCACCACCTGACCCTGGAGATGTATTAGCTGTACGAATCCTACTTCTCGGTGTCCTTTTATGCCTGGTGTTTCAAATGCAATTCTATACATTTGTTCAACTTCCACCCCTTAAACCTATATTTCCTTTTTATAAAAAAAAACGTCCGCAAGGGAAAGCACTCTCATTATCTGATCTCCCAGCCATAGTTATGCCCCTTGCAACATTGTACTTCTCGTCAGGTGCCCTTCAGACTTCTCTCCTCCAAACAAAAACAAACGCAGTTTGTTCAGTCTGTTCATCACGGTAACAGTTCATCACGGTATCCAGGCAACTTGCTGCTGAATTTCCCCTGCAATCACACTCGTCCTATATTGCGATGACACTAAATCCACAGGGTACTATATCTATAGCTCAACTTGTCTTATATAGTTACAAAGTAATCTCGTTCCTCTTATATTTCATGTTGTGACCAATGGGGAAAAATATCTTGAATGTCTTCTAAAAAACATTACACATGACTACACACCGCTGCCACCTCCAGGAATCATTGGCATTTTGCGTCAGGATCGTCCTGGTCCTGATTATTCCTGCAGTACCTCTCATTTTCAGGATTGAATTCCATCTGCCACTGTTCTGCCATCTTCTCAAGTAATCAATATCGCTCCGAAATTTAAGTTTATTCTCTTCACTATGGGCGGCATGGTGTGTAGCGGTAAGCGTGGCGCTATTATAGCACCAGCGATCAGGGTTCAATTTCCACCGGTGTCTATAAGGAGTTTGTACTTTCTCCCCGTGACTGTGTGTTTCCTCCGGATGCTCCGCTTTCCTCCTACATTCCAAAGACATACGGGTTAGTAGGTTAACATGGGTGTAATTGGGCGGCTCGTGCTCGTTGGGCCGGAAGGGCATGCCGTATAAATACAGTTTTTAACCATTTTATTTTTTTAACACTGCCGCCGATTTCTGTATCATCTGTGATCTTCCAAATCACATTTTGTTTCATTCACGTCAAGGTGACATTTTTGCATTTCCCATTCTCTTCTGTAAATTCCTCCTGCAAATCCGGCAGTCCAAATCTTCGCTCGAGCGCTATTCCTCTCTGAGAGCAAATGGCATATCGCAATGTTACGTCCCCGCTTAGTTTGCCCTGCCGCTGCCCACGGGGCGTTGAGGCACTTTGCTTCCTTCTTACCGCACTCTGTCCCCAGATCTAACGCCCTTCTCCACGAATTCCACACCACACACGGCTCTGTTTACAATAATCCAGGATGCACACCCTGCTCCGTTTAGGTTAACGCCCCCTCGCACACCTGGCCCGAATGCCCTCCCCATCCGAGTATCTGGCTACCGTCCAGACAAGGCCCGTTCGGTACACCTGCACTGCAGCGGCTCACTCTTCATCTGTATACCGGGTTTAATTCCCAGCCGATTCCACACGGCCGCCTCTGCTCCCGCCGCACTCTCCCTGCACAGTTATCAGTTCCCGGCTGCAGTCCATTCTCAACCTTGAAGCTGTTCTCACCGCACGCTATGCACTCGTTCCAAACAACTGTTTCTATTGCACTTCAGTCTCATAATCCGGCCCCGTACCCGACCACTCCCTGTCCATACACCTGCTCTTTCCCCATCCCGCTCCTCTGTATGTATTTCTATCCACGTTCATTAAATTATTCTTTTCGCTCACCTGGCCTTATTCACGGCCATAGTCCCTCCCGCATTCCGAGTCATTACTTCGTCTGCATCCCTATTCTTGTGCCAGGACAAGATTCCTTAACGTGTCCGGCGTGATCCGAAAGGATCCCCATTCTACCACCCCCATCCGTTCATTAATCAAGGCGACGAAACCCTTCCCTGCTCTCCGTCCATGCTGTCAGTGTCTCTGGCAAACGGGCTCCGTCCTCACCCCACCCAGTCCAGCGGGAGACCAGTTCCGATTCCTATCGCGGGGTCTCTGTTTCCGCGTTATTTCACATCCACTCTGTCCAATACAGATTCTCCACCCTATTCATATGTGTAATATATCAGCATGTTTCTCTCAGTGCAGTTAGCTATTTGCAGTACACAATAGGAAATAATCACTTGCACGTCTATGCAATTTAAGCTGCCACTCGCTGGAATTAGAAAGCACTCAATGGAACATTAATGCACAGTCAATGTAAGCAGAGATCACACTGAATGGAATGTGAGAGCAGAATCCATGGAAAAGTGTTTTGCATGCGAACGAGAAGTCCTGACCAATAAAGGGCAACGGCTTTTCCAACAGGGGTAATTAACGTCAATTGGGAATGTATGTCAAATTTACTTTGGTAATGCAGTGGTGCAAATGCATCTAAATGAGCACCGGGACACCAATTCTTAAAATATATTCGTGCCTATTGCGCACTCCATATAGTTATGTTTTTTTTTTGTTGAAAGCTTAGTAAGAGGAAGTAAATGGTAAAGAATTAAACTTCTCTCATTGTGTTTCATACCTTGTTCAAATAGAATGCTTTCCAGTCGATAACATGGAGTCTGAAGACACTTATGAACATATCGAAGATCTTGTACTTAGTCAACGAAGAGGAGACAGTGGAAGTGAGGAAACGTTTAAGTCAGGTAAACCTCAATGATACAACTGTCATTCTGCAGTTTGTTCCTTTAAATTACTGAGCTGGAATACAGTAATGTCTTCAGAACGATTTACAACGGTAAAAGGCACATTTGTTTTGTGACCGAAGGCATGCGTTGCCAGGAAATTCTAACGTTTCAAAAAATCCAGTTGATATTTGTGAATTGAGGCACTGAGGAGCAAAGCTGGGCTATGGCTGTTTTTAACAGTTGGACGTTAACACACGGGGGAATGAAACAGCAGGATCATAAATCCCTGAGACTAGGAGTGTTCTTGTTTGTCGGTCAAAACTATGGGGAATAGTTTAAGTAGAAGTGCTTGGTGAGGGTGGGGTTGTGGTGAAAAGGTTGAGGGGTAAAGTTATGTGAGATGGAAGAATGTTCTTTATTCCTTGTACCTTGGATTTACCTGATTCATCTATAGTACTGTCCGTAGCTTGGAACAGCTTCATTCCCTAAAGTCAGATATTCAATTTAAAGTCGCTGATTTTTTTAAATGTAAGGGATGCGTGTTCCACGGGTGCTGTTGAAAATCAGCAGCAGAAATGTGCCACACCACGATCTGGCAACCACAAGGACCAGCGCGTCCCTCACTCCATCTTTACAATCAACTCAGTCAAAGCATGCGTCAGTGACGGAAGAATAACCCACAGTACTTCAAATTCAGGCGCCAACCTGGAGAAACTGGAACAAGGCCTTCATTCAGTTAATTCATTCCACGTGATATCAAGTAATGTCCGAAGGCACCGGAAACAGAAGGCTGCAGGTGCAACGAGCATCTCAGATGCAGAGGACCGAATACTCACAAATGATAGTTGTTTGTTCAGATAAGGACAATAGGCATAAGCTCAGAAATACAGAGCTTTCAGGTTCTCAGGGTGGGGAACATAGAATATTAGAGCACAGGAACAGGGCTTCAGGTCCACGATGGTGTGTCGAACTAATTAAACTCGTAATTAAATGTCTGATTTAACTAATCCCTTCTTCCGAAAGAATGTCCATATCCCTCCATTCTCTACACATCCATGTTAAGATTAAGATAGATTAAGATATCTTTATTAGTCACATGTACATCGAAACACACAGTGAAATGCGTCTTTTGCGTAGAGTGTTCTGGGGAGAGCCCGCCACTGTCACCACGCTTCCGGCGCCAACATAGCACGCCCACAACTTCCTAACCCGTCCGTCTTTGGAACGTGTGAGGAAATCGGAGCACCCGGAGGAAACCCACGCAGACACGGAAAGAACGTACAAACTCCCTACAGACAGTGGCCGGAATTGAACCCAGGTCGCTGGCGCTGTAATGGTGTCACGCTAACCGCTGTACATAACTAAGATCCTGTTAAATGCCTCGATCATATTTGCCTCCGCCACCACCCTTGGCAGCGCATTCCAGGTACCCACAAATCTCGGTGTAAAAATCTTGCCCCGCATATTTCCTTTGAAATTTCCCACTATCGCCTTCAATTCCTACCCTCCTGATGTCATTATAGTCGCGGTCAAATCATGGACAAAATAGCTGAACTCCAGCGGTGAAATTAGGGGAACCGCCTTTGACATCACGGCAACATTTAATCGAATATGGTATCAATGAACCCTGGATAAACTGGAGTCAATGGGAACCATGGAGAAAATCTCCATTGGCTGAAAGGTTGTTGTAGTAGTTGGTGTTCAATCATCTCAGCCACAAGACAACTCTTCAGGAGTACCTCCCGGTAGTGTCCTAGGCCGAACCATCTTCAGATATTTCATCAATAACATTCTTCCAAACATAAGATCAGATGTAAGGATGTTCACTCATCATTATGCAATGTTCAGCATCATTCACGACTCCTCAGATAATGAATCAGACCACATTCAAATGCAGCAAGACTGAAAAATATCCAGTCCTGGGCTGATAAGTAACATCTGTGCCAGACAAGTGGCAGAGAATGACCAAATTAAAAAGATAGAATGAGCCCCTGATATGAAATGGCATTATCGTTAGTGAATTCCCCATTCTCAGTATTCTGGTAGTTACAATTGACCAGAAATTGAACTGCAGAAGCCATTGCCACACTGTGGCAATAAGAGCACATCATACACGAGGAGTTCTGTAGAGATCAAGTTAGATCCAAATTTTACAAAACCTGTCAACCATCTGCAAGACTAAAGTCAGAATTTGATGGAAATCTCCCCACTCGCTTTGATAAGTGCAGTTTCAACGCTCAAGAAGCTTGAAACCATACAGGACAAAGCAGCTCGCTTGATAGTGAGCTCCACCGAAACATAGTAGTTTGTCCCATCTCCAGTAGATACAGCATAGACTCACCAAGACCCCTTAGACAGCACCATCCAAATACATAACCTCTACCAGATAGAAGTGAAAGAGCATGGAAACACCACCACCCGGAAGTTGCCTACAAGCTACACACTATCTTGACTTGGAAACATGTCGCCGCTCCTTTACCATTGCTGGGTCAGAATCCTGGAACTCCCTCCCTAACAGCATTGTGGAAATACCCACACCTCAAGGACTGCAGCGGTTCAAGAAGGCAGCTCACCACCAACCTTTCCAGCAGAGTTGGGGATGGACACTGAAATGATGGTTCAGACTGTGAAGCTCACAGTCCTTGAATGCATAAAAAATGTTTAGTGGACGCTCAGCTCCCCTGTCTAAATCAGGCATAGTTTGTAATCTGTTTCCCTGTTAGGTTTCTCTTTCTTTATGTAATAATATACACTTGTATTTTTCAGCACGGTCTGTCCAACCAGTGAATCCTGTTCCGGGTAAATTCTCCCCCCATGTCATCTGCATTCTCCTGGGCCTCTCCATTCTGCTGTCCGTCACTGCTCTTGGAGCTGCAATTACACGGAGTAAGTTTTGCGTAAATTTAAGCTTTGAGGCTTAGTTTACAACGTCAATTACCAAAGCTAATTAATGGACATACACAAAGCAGGAGATATTTATTATGTGAATGACTCTAAATTAAGTCAGCGACGCGTGAGAAATAGTGCCCCGGAAATGAATTTAGGGTGTGGTGTGTAGCGGGCGATGCAAATCCAAGGAAACCTCTGATTAAGCTTATGCCTCTGTCAAAGGTATTTCTTTCACTCATCTACCCCATTACACGTTTATTTGACGACATTTCATTGCATAAATCGCAGATGAGCTGTGAGAGGTATTCGTAACTCCGGTATGTAAAGGCTAGTCCATCGATGTAACTTAGACAGCGGGAGTTGACGAATTGGAAAATCCTGAGTATCTTGACGACTTCCTCGGTATCTCCACCTGTTTTCTGATGCTGCCGTTGAGTGCCTTTTGGATTTTTTGAAGACAGAAGGGCATAATATTTCTCAGGAATGAATGTATGAAACGAGAAGGTTAACAGGCGGGTCCCGGAACCACGCAGTGCAGCATGTATTTACTGAGCTGACAAAAGCAGGATAGGTGAGCACTATCACATTTTCATCAATACCCTGTTGTGCGCATTCTCCTGATCCCACCCCCACCTTCCCAAGCAGCTCTATCGCATCACTACACAAAGATACTCAGCTGGGAGATGGAAAAATCCTGTAGGTGTTGGAAACTTGAAAATATCAGAAACATTCAATAAGTCATTCCGTCAGTCAGTATGTGGAAATAGATTTAATGCATCTTGTGGAAGACCCTGCTTTCGCACTGGGGAAGAAAATAAAACAAATCAGTTCAAAGTTGTAGAGAACGTGGAGGAGAGACAGGAAGAACAAAAAGAACGTCTAGTATAGGGTGCTCGTCGTGTGCCAGGGTTTCTATCGGGATCAGCAGTAGTCGATGTGTTAATGAGGACACGAGGAAAGCTGATAATACAGACAACTAATATTAAGTATAAAATGTTGTGAAATGCAGAACTAGTAGCCGCATCCAGATGGCCAGACTGTACCGAAGGAGAGAAGAAAGACTAAAGGAAAAGTACAGATGGGTGATTCACAAAAAATTTTGATAAAGGCAGAGAAAGTGAGTTGCCTGACATAGAAATTAATGTTAAGTGTAGAAGGTTACAATGTTCCCAGACCGGGTGCCTTTCCTCCTGTATACATTGAGCGTCGTTCTCAGAGTATAGGAGATAACAGAAAGATGAGGCAGGGTGGGAGCTTTCTGAGAATTAAAGTGGCATTCGGAGGATTAAAGCAGACTGAATGACACTGCTCTGCATACGCTCGAGTTCCCCAATACAAAGGAAACCTCACTGTGAACTCCAAGTTCAATAAATAAGGTTGGAAGAAGTGCAAATGAATTGCGGCTTCTCCTGGTCGGAGTGACTGGTTTGCTAGATGGTGGGAAGGGAAGAGCTGAAAGCGCTGTAGTTGGGATGACAAAATCTTGAGGGATATGTGAAGACAGGAGAGCCGGCTGAGCAGTCACAAAGGGAAAGGTCCCATTGAAATGCAGGAATGGGAGCGGAAAAGAAGAGGTGTCTGGTGGTGGAATCTTTTTTTAAAATGGTAGAAGATGCAAAAGAGGCTCGTGGGCTGGAATATGAGGACCAGAAGGACGTTACTCTTTTGTTTTGAACAAGGAAAGAGGAGGTGATTGCAGAGCTCCGAGAAATAAGTGTTCAATTCTCTACGGTGGAAGGGAGCAGGGGACCGATGGGAAGTAGAAAGAGATCTCAGAAGCACTTGAATGAGGTCCAGTCTTTATCGTAAATTTGACAGATACACGGATAATCAAATAGAGTCCTTGCAGGACAAAATGAGAGGCAGTTAAAATGGGAGACCGTCGGTTTGCAACTGGTGTTTATTGATTGCCGATCCCCACCGAGGGAAACATTTCCTACAACAAAAGATAATTGGGAAGGACTGGGCAACTGTAGATTTGATGCAGAAAAGGTAGTGACAGATAACTTTGGAGAAACAAAATCGTATTGAGATAACAGGTCTACCCAGACAATCCTGCAGGCGGATCTTCGCCATAATGTAAAAGCAGTTTGTGCGACGCTTCAAGTAGTGAAGAGACAATCTCCTGTAGAACCAAGGTTGTGGATAGAATAGTCTGGTGTTCACTCCTCAGGTTTCAGCCTAGAATGAGATGTATTCTAGACCTGAAATTTGGATTCACAACATCGCTCCCTTTGTGGCCAATTAGGTGAACATTATATAGTGGATTCCGGATGAGTGAATTAATGCAAATTCAGAAGAGGATTATAGAGTGCGTGAGGCGTGTGGAAAAGTTAAAGCGATAATGTGACGTCAACAGTTAGCAAAGAATAGCTACAGAGAAGTAGAAGTACGGGGGTGCACAGTAAAATTGGGAATTCTGGGCAATGGGGAAAAAAGTCAGCAGGTTATCTGTCAAACGTATCACTGGCCTTTCTGCACTGTTAAAATGGGCCTCAAAACAAGCTGGAAGAACGGCGCCTTATCGTCCAGACATGTTAGAGCTTCCGAAATTTATCAAACTCTACATCATCAAATTCTGCATCTGCCAGCAACTCGCTAGCTATGACTGTATCAGAACTGATCATTTCTACTTTAAGTCATGTGCATTGGCTCAGTATGTTTCTCTGCAGTAGCAGAGCTTCTACGATCTGGTTCTCAAACGGCTGCAACCATCATGCACTTTTCTTGTCTAAAGCGACACTACCTACGGGAGGAGGTGACAGGATATTCTGCTCATACTGGGTTTGGGCTCAACCATCTGCTCCAGTCACCAGACTGCACGATGGAATGCACAGTACAACAACGTTTTCCTGGATCTCTGCCGGGCTTGTCTTCCGGAGATCAGTGGGAGTGTTGAGCTGCGGGTTGGCGTGAAGCAAGTCGTTCAATGGGGACTGAACCAGAGGCCGATTGGCAGAATGACTGCTCCTTTACTTCGGATCAAAAGCCCACCAGTGAAGGACACTAAGAAGTCCCAGAAGCGAAGTGAAGCAGGGAAGTTGAGCTTGTGCTGGAAATGCAGAGCCGGGTACCACCTCGTAATAGAGGAGGAGACCCATCGTGTGGATGCCAGTCGAAAAAGCGCCGACCTGCCGAACCTCAAATTCCAGATCAACGTCGTGACTTTTGAAATAAACATTAGCGATTTTTTTTTAGTGTTTTGAACGTATCTCCCTCTCCCAACCGTTCAGGCTGTGAGATCCAAATCCCACCATCCTGTAGTTCGCAAAGTTTTCCTCGTGCCCCCTCTTATGCTACTAATTACTTGAAATGTCTTCCGCTGTGTTTTTGTCCTTTGTTTGTGGCCCGGGCTTAGGGGAACAGATCATCTCCGCTGACTATCTCCAGGCGCCTTCGAAATTTAAGATCCTCAAACAAATTTCGCCTCAGTCTCCTCTGTTCCAAACAAAAGACTTTGCAATCTTCAGATACGCGATTTCCAGTTCAATCAATAGCCTTGTGAATGTCCTTGGAAAAATCTCCAGTTCTACACATCTTGCCGGCCATATGGTGACCATAACTGTATACAAAGATATAACTAGCGCCGTGTACATTTTCAGCAGAATCTACATATACTTGCATACTATGTCCCAGCTAGTAAGGACCTGAGGAATATAGGGGAATGTAGAGGTCATTTCCATCTCTATTACCGTGTGAGATTAAAAGCCCTCTTACAATTTCAGGGACACAGACGCCAGACGCTAGTTTGCGGATGGAACTTTCCCAGTGGAAGAATAAAGGTGAGTGTGAAAACCAATTCTGATGGATTTCTGTGACTTTAGTTCAGAGATTTATCTCGTTGTTTAGGTTCATTGGTCATCCTCTTGGCTCTCGCCTGAAACCATCTGGAACCATTTTCCAAGCTGGAGGAATCGAAGTCCTTCTGTTTAGGTGAATGTAATTGTTCATGTCTGTCCAGGGATTGGTTCATGTAGAATGCTAAAATCTTGCACCAAGCCTGCTGTCGTTTGTTTCTACTGCGTCTCGGGGGGTGGGGTGGGGGGAACAAGTGAAGCGCTGATATTATAATAAGATAACTTCCCGGAACTTTGCTTCAGTAGCACGGGAGAGATGTGCTCTTTAACGTTCATGCCTTGCCTCACTGCATGACATCACCCCATCCTCCACGCTGCCCCACTATGTGGTATCGAAGACACTCTGCGACATCACTGATCCCATGGTATCCACCACCTTTGCACTTACGTCATCATTCACAACATGCCGATGACATTACTGCAGCCCATTCGATATCTCCCCAGTGAGTGAAATCACAGCCTTCATATTATATCATTAGTCGCCTTGGTTCTCATCCATGCTCCGTATTGTGAAGTTTTCGCCATTGTATGATACGATCCCGCTGCTGCGTGACACAAAACAACAACACCCCTTCTGACGTAATGCCCCAGTGCGCTCGTGACGTCAACCATTCATTGTCTGACAACATTGTCCCCAAATTGATGTCACATCCACCCAATGTGTGACCCCGCATCAGCCTTCTGAAGCCTCGGTCGTCTGACGTCAATCCCTGTGCATTCACACACGGTGACACGAAGCCCTCATCCATAAGGTTACTTTTTGCGTCACATTTTGCAACTGGGAGGATTCAGGGAGTGGGATGGCGTATTTAGAGAAAAATGTGTACCTCGACTTGTCCGAGCTGGCAGGAGTTTATGCAGTTTATGATGATAATGAAGCCGGGGACTCGAGCGACTGGAGCTTTGGCAGTTTTGGTAGTTTGCAACAAGGTTTTTTTGCGGACTCGATTTGGGGTATTGGCATACAGGGACAATTGGCACAGGTCGAAGCAGGTGTGTCAATCCGAGATTCGGGTTGGGCTCTGCAGCTTATTTGAAGCTCTCCATTTCCACTCTGCACGAGTGGGAGTGCTGACTCAGCAATCCCAGCAGGATATGGAGGAGAACGTAGCGTAGGGAAAGGTAGTTTGTGCTGGGATCGTTATGCTTGGTCACCGCAGAGTAATCACAATGTAAGAGTAGGACATTCGAACCATCATAACCGTGTTTTCCAAAAAAAGATCCCCATTACCAGCACTAGGTCCTGGCTTCTGAAACACTCATCTAAGCAGTTCATATTCTCCACTTTGAATCCAAGTGTTCTACATCCCAACCGTCCTCTAGGTGAGAAAGTTTACCTCATCTATCCTCTCATCTTTCCGCTGATTACTTGTCATCTACGTGCCCTTTTTTTGGCTGCTGTATTGGGGAAAATGAGACATTTTTATTGATGTGTTACTGATTAATTCCTCTCAGTCTCCACCGTACCAAAAATAACTAGCCTCATCTTTTTTTCAGAGGAATAATTTTCCAGTCCTTGCGACATACTCGTGATTTCTCTCTGTATCCTGTCCAGTGCAATTACATCTTTCCTCTCATGTGATGACCAGCGCTATACGTAGAGCCCACGTTGTGGTCTAACTTGTATACAATTCTGTAAGAACATTCGTGCGCTTATATTTCATGCCTCGACTAATAGGATGATGGTCCAGGTGGGGAGGGGGTGTTGAAGTCAAGATTAACATGCCTTCTTTTCGTTTCAGTGACACAGATGATGAATGAAACCAAGACAGTAGCCGCTGGTTTCTGGATACAACTTTCCCAGTGGAAAAGCAATGGTGAGTGTGGAATCCAGTCTGACGGATCTCTGTTTCTCCAGTTCAGAAGGCTTTCTCGATGTTATCATCGAAAGAGGCCACATGAGTGGTAATGGTTCCTCGTACACAGAATGTGCTAACCAAACAAATGGGTAGACCCAATAACTCCGTGAATGTATAGACAGGATGACACTTTGGATGTAAATAAATCCATGTTCTTTTTTGTATTTATTATATATTTTATGCAAAAGATATACTTTTGAAATTTAATAAAAGGCTTTAAGTGTTTTTTAACATACATACTTCCCCACAAGACCAAGTTGGTTCAGACCTCTGCCGAGCCAGACTGAGCACAAGTACTAGTATATTAATGACTTACTTTGGACCTGAAAAAAAGACAGAACCTGGTTATTTCCATGTGATGAACAATTGGAAATTTTGGACTACCAAGGGCTTGGGCCTCAGGTACCAAGAACATGAAAGAGCCACGAATAGACACGGAGAATAATGAAAATGTCTGATTATATGTTGTGTTTTAAATCCAGATATAGTGGTACGACAGGGGGAATTTTGATGTAGCTGCACAAAGGTTTGGTAGATCATGGCTGGGGCGCTGTGTTCAGTGTTTGGGTATTCATGCCCACGAATAGACCCAAAAAAATATCCTAGTTCCAGCTCTATATCCAAATATTAAGATTTCCAGAGTCTACTTGCTAATGACACATGGCCTTCTGCAGACAGGAAGTGGGGCAGCCTGTTTGCGATGAGAATATCTGGGTTGTCGAACAGGATAAATACCATTGAGCGAATGCAAAGCTTTGAGACGTGGGTCATTGTGAGGTCATACACTTCAGAACGAGGAATCTGAATGTAGGCTGTTAATAAGTGGTGGTAGATTGTAGAAGAGCCAAGTATGGAGGCATCCAGGCATTTTGCACATAAATTGCAAATGTCAGCCGGCAGTTGCACAAAGAGTTTCGGAGGACAAATGGTATATTGGCCTTTATTGCAAGTGGGTTGCAGTTTAAAAATAGGGAAGCATTGTTATAGTTGTACAGGATTTGGGCCCCGCATCTTAGGAAGGATGTGCTGACGTTGGAGAGGGTTCAGAGGAGATTTACGAGAATGATTCCAGGAATGAAAGGGCTTAAGTATGATGAGCGTTTGTCGGCTCTTGGACTGTACTCGCTGGAGTACAGAAGGATGAGAGGGGACCTCGTAGCGACATTTAAAATGTTGACAGGTAAGGATAGAGTAGATGTGGCTAGGCTGTTTCCCTTGGTGGGCGTGTCCAGGACCAGAGGGCACAATCTTAGAATTAGAGGGTACAGTTTCAAGACAGAGATGAGGAGAAGTTTCTTTACCCAGAGGGTGGTGAAATTGTGGAACTCCTTGCCACGCACAGCAGTGGAGGCCAGATCAGTGGGGGTATTCAAGGAGGAGATAGACAGATATCTAAATAGTCAGGGTATCAAGGGATATGGGGATAAGGCTGGCAAATGGGATTAGAATAGTTTTTTTTTTCTCTCTCTTTTTTCCCACCCCATTTCTTTTTCCCTTTTCCTTGGAGCAGACTCGATGGGCCGAATGGCCTGCTTCTGCTCCCTTATCTTGTGATCTTGTGATCTTTTGAGGATACTGGTAAAACCACACATGGAGCACTGTGCACAGATTTGGTTCTCGCATTTTAAAAAAGGATATATTGACATTCGAGACAATCAAAAGAGATTTGTTCGGCTAATCCCAGGAATTACAGTATGCTTTTATTACGACCGGCTAAATGTTAGGTATATATTCTTCCGAGGATAGAAGCGCAGAAAACCCCGAGGGGCCATGAGTGGTAGATATGCAGATGTTCCTATCAGTGGCAAAATCACAAATTAGAGCGCATTGTTACCTGATCAGGGGTGGTGATTTCAATTTAATTTCTGCAGGCACTTCTCACAGAGGGTGGTGAATCCCTGGAATTCTCTACTTGAGTGCTTTGGCCGTTGGAACATTTGAGTGCTTTTTTTTTAAAGAGATAGATAAAAATGTGTAATGAGGTGCCAGAGAAAGGGGCAGAGGCAGGTATAATAACGACATTGAAAATATATTTGGATTGGATAAGTACATGGATAGGAGGGGTTCCGAGGGATATGGACTAAAGGTCGGCAAATGAGATTAGTTTGGTGGGCACCATGATCGGCATGGAACAGTTGGGCGCAAGGGCCTGTTTACATTCTGCTTTACTCTGACTTTAAATCTTTGAAAGATCAGGTAATTGCGGGAAATGGGAAGTCAAAGAAAAGGAGTTGAGGACTGGAGCAAATCAGCCATGATCACATTGAATAGCGGGGCAGGCTTCAGGGTAGAAGTAGATGCTCCTTCCTACTTTCTCATTTTCTTAAATTCTTATGTTCAGAGCTCGAGTCACCCATCTGTTGCACTTGTACAGGTGAAAGTCATCGTAACTCGAGGCTTCGGAGTTTCTGCATTATTCCAGGGAGGGCCGGCTGCTCCTTGCCATATTCCATACTTTGCAGTTCACTACTGCACTGGGGACATCGTTGATGCTCTCTCATCCTGGAGTGAACCTCCATCTCATTTACCTTTGGCAGAGACCGTCAGCAGAGTGAGCAGGTGGCTTTTCCGGGATTACTGACTTGATACTCTTTCAGGTGCCACACCAGGCAGTAAGCTGACTCTTGGGTACAAGGACCAAACCAGCTCACACCCCCCCCCCCCAACACACACACACACACACACACACACACGCACTTCTCCTACACCTCTTCTTGGCAGGGCAGCAGAGTGGCAGTGTGATATGAGCAGAAGTTTTTTGCATTGAGTCTGTCACTGTCAAGTCAGTTCAAATGTTGTCAGTGGAGATCCTCTAACGTTCATTAGAGGTTAAGTGTACAATGACGGAAATACGTATATTGGTATACAGCCGTAAAATTCTCCCTTCAGTTCAGAACGAAACAACATAATGAGCCTAACTGTTTCTCGCACTGACATTGATTCAAAGTCTGAAAGTATCTGTGCTGAACACATTATGACCCATGAAGAGATAGTGAGTATCACTATGCACTCAGAGTAAATCTGGAGTGAGTGTAAGAATGAGTTCGTTGTGAAACAGAGCTTCATAATCTAAAATGTTGAAATTGGTTCAGTTACAGGAAACTTTGAAAAGTCCCGTAGTTCAATCGCCAAACTTCAGGCTCAGATTTCACTGCTGAGGAAGGGTAAGTACAACAATCATCACAGACACATTTCATCTACAATTATGCATCCTTGAAATTAAATGAATGATGACCCTGGGATGGAGTTTTGGGAGGTGGGTGATCGGGGAAGGATTGTGAAGCTTGCCTGTCTGTCTCTGTCCTTTCCCTTCTCTTTTTCCCTCTCCTCTGATTCACTCGATTCACTCACTCCTGAAACCATTTTCCTCTCTCTCCCTCCGTGACCCATGCTCTCTGCCTCCACTCTATCTGCTCTCTTCCATCCGCAACGCTCCTCTCTCCCACCCCTACTTTCTCCATCCCTCCCTCCCCTCTTTCTCTCTCCCTCCCCTTTCTCTCTCCCTCCCCTTTTCTCCCTCCCTCCCCGTCTTTCCCCCTCCCCTCTTTCTCCCTCCCCCTCTTTCTCCCTCCCTCCCCCTTTTTCTCACTCCCTCCCCCTCTTTCCCACTCACTCCCCTCCCTCTCTGCTCCATTTCCCTCCTTTTCAGCTCCTTCCCGTCCCTATTTCTGTTCTCACCCCGCCACTCTGTGCTTCATTCACCCCTCTCCCTCTGCTCCTTACCGCTTCTCCCTTGCTCCCCGCCCTCTCTCTGTCTCTCTGTTCCAACACTTTTCCCTCTGCAATCCACGCACTCTTACCCTGCTGTCTGCTCTATATACTTCCTTTCTAAACTGTCTGACTGCTCTCTACCCCGCTCTCCACTCCAGTCCGCTCTCTCTCTGCTTCATTCCGTCCACCTGCTGCTTCATGTTCCCTGACTCTGCTTCCCACACTCTCCTTTTGTTTCTCACTCTCATGTCCTGCTCGTTCCAGAATTCGTGTCCGCTCTCTCTGCATCTTTACCCCTCTCCTCCTTCCCCTTCTCTCCCTACTCTTTCCCCCTCTCTCCCCTCTCTCCCTAAACCAACCCGTTTCTCTCAGCTCCCTTCATATCTCCCTCTGATCTATCCCCCTCTCTGTTCTCACCCCCCCCCCACTATTTCGGCTCCTTCCCCACCATCCCCGCCGGCCTCTTCCCTCCATTGTCCTGCTCCCCGCCTTATCTCAGTAGCTCCCACTCCCTCTTTCTGCTCCCTTACCCTCTCACTTTCTGCTCTCTCTCTGTTCTCCCTCCCTCGCCTCTCTATCGGTTCCTTCACCCTCCCTGCCTCTGCTCCCTACGCCTCCCTCCCTCTGGACACTACACCTCCTACCCTCTGCAGCCTCCCCTTCACTCCCTCTGCTTCCTCCCTAATCTCTCACCCTGTTCTCTGCTCTCTCCCTGGATCCCCTCTCTCTCCCTGTTCATCTCTCTCCGAATCCCTGCTCCCACCCCGCTCTCAAGCCCTGCTCCTTCACCCTCCCTCTCTACTCATTCCCCCTCGCTCCTTGCTCCATCTACCCCATCTCTGCTGTTTTCCCTCCTGTCTGATCCTTTCCCCCTCTGTTACTCCTTCTCCAACTCTTGTCCACCATGTTCTCTGGCCGCTCTCTCTCTCTCTCCCTGCTTTCCTCAGTCTCTCCCTGCCCCTTACTCCCTCTCTTTCTGCTCCCTACCGCTTTTCTCTTTCTGCACAATCCACTCTCTCTCTCTTCTCCGTTCTCCCGCCACCTGCTTCCTGTTCTTTTTTCCTCTGCTTCTTGCACTCTCCCCCTGTTTCCCGCATTCTATCCCTGCTCCCTGCTCTCCACCTACTCCCCGCGCTCTCTCCCTGATCCCTTCCCCTTCTTTGCTGCTTTCTGCCCTACCACTCCTCCTTCCTACACTCCCTTCTGCTCTGCTCCCCCTTATCTATGATCCCTACCCTCTCTCGCAGAACTCTCCTCCTCTCCTCACTTCCCGCTCCACGATCCTTCTCACTCTCCCTCTTTTTCCCTTCTCAATGCTATCTCCTCCTGGACCTCCCCCTCCCTCTTTCTGCTCCCAGACCGCCTCTCTATGCTGCCTCTAACTCTCTGCTCCTTTTCCACCTCTCATTCTACTTCCTGCTCTCTCCCCTTGACCCCATTCTATCCCTCCTTGATTCCTGTTCTCTCTGTTTGTGCTCATGGCTCTCTCTCTCCACAACCACAGCCACCCTCCCGCTCCCAGCTCGCTATCGTGCTGCTCGCTCTTTCTCTCTTCCCTCCGCCTCACTCTCAATGTTCTCCAAACCTTGTCTACTCCTTCCCTCATGCTCCATCCTTCTGCCTGCACCTTCCCTTCCCTCACTGCTCATTTTTCCCATTCTCTTACTTCTCCCCGCTGCCTTCACTTGCTCTGCTGCCCGCGCTCTTTCCCACTGCTCCTTGCTCTTCCCTACACACTGCTCTTTCCCCTGCTCTCCGCTCTTCCTGCCCTGCTGCCTCTACCCCTCTGTTACAGGTCGCTGCTCCCTCCATCCCCCTTGTCCTTCCCCAGTCTCACTCGCCTTGTTCCCTCCCTTCCTCTCCCTCCGCATTCCCTCCCATCCTTCTTCTGTCTCTGTACTCATTCCTTCTCTCTCTCTCACTTCCCACTCACTCCCCTGAACTTCACACTCTCTTCCCGTGCTACCAACCCTTCTCTTCCCTTCCTTCATCTCCTGTTTTACTCCGTCTATTCCCTCCCCTTCTTTCTCAGTGCCCCCTCTCTGCTCGCTCACACGCTCTATTAGCTTCCTCTCCGCCACTTTCTGTTCCCCTTCCTCCTGCTCTCTCTGAACCTTCTCCACTCTGTTTCGTCCTGCTACCCAAGCTCTCCCCTTTACTCCAGGCTGTCTTCTCACCGCTCTATTTCCCACTGCCTCTCCCATGATTTCCCTTCTTGCTCCCTCCTCTTCTCTCTCTCTCTCCCCTCTCCCTCTGACCCCTGTCTCTCTCTTTATGCTCTCGTGGTGTCACTTTTACTGCTCCAAAACACCGATGTCAATGTTTCCTTCTTCTCTCTCTGTGCTCGATCCCCGCCTCTCACTCTGCTTTATCCTCTCTCCTCCTTTTCTCACCCCTGCTCTCTTTCCCGTTCATTATTTCTCACTCTCTACTCCCTCTCCATTTCATTCTCCCACTGCTCTATCCATCTTCACGCTCACTCCTCCTCTCCCTTTCTGCTCCATGACCTTATCTTTCTGTTATCTCCTCCCCTCTCGCTCTCTCCACCTCTCGCTCCCTTTCTGCCCTCCCCTTCTCCCTGCTCCCCTTTTTCTGACCCTTCATTCAACCGCACCTGGTTTTGATTCCTGTTCTGCCTGCTCTCTGTACTCTCTCTCTGCCCCTCACTTCCTCCCTCCATGCCCACACCTTCCCTCTCCGCATGTTCTTCATCCTCTGTCTGGTCTGCACTCTTCCTCTTTATGTTCCCTGCCTGTCTCTCTGCTCACTTCCTCACCCTCTCTCTCCCTGCTGTCTCCTCCTCTTGCTCGTCCTCCCTCGATCCTCCTGTTCTCTCTCCCTCATCCTTTCAACCTTTCCTCTACCTATGGTCTCTCAACCCCCCCCAGTTTGCTCTGCTCTCACTCTGCTCCATCCCCCTCTCTGCCCATGCTCCCCGTTCTCCCTCAGCCTGCTCCACTCTCTATCTCCTCCTGCTCCTCATGATCCTTCTCCTTCTGCTCCCCACACTCGATCCCAACTCTTCCCCTTCTCTTTTTGCCCCATCCCCCACTGTCTCTCTGTTCCGAACACTCTCTCCCCACCTTTCCTTGTTCTCTTCCTCTGGTCACCTCTCTGTGCCCCTCTTTCACTCACACTCCCCTATTACTCTCCTTTCTTTTTCCTTTCCCGCTCTATCAGCCTGTTTCATCTCCCCTCTTTACTCCTCATCTTCTCGGTCTCCCGTTCTTTCTCCCCCCTTCATCTCTCTGCTACTAACACCCCTCTCTCTGATCCATCCCCGCTACTTCTGTTCTCTCACCATGTCAGGTCTCTCCGCTCTCACTTTTCTCTCTCCACTATCTCTGCTCTACACCCTCCTCTCAGACCCTGCTCATGCTCTTTCCCCGGTCTCGCTCTGCTCCTTGATCTCTCTCTCTTCTGCTCCTCACCCTTCTCTCTATCTGTTCCCACGATGCTCGACATTCTCTGCTCCCTAATATCTATGCCTGCACCGCTCTCTCCCTTTACTTTATCCTTCTGCTCCCTCATGATCCTTCCCTGCTCAGTCATCCCTTCTCCCTCTGCCCTCTATTTCTTCTCTTTCTTCTTTCTCCTGTCTCTCCGCTTCTTTTCCCATCTCTATCTGCTCCTTTTCCATCTCTCTCTCTGCTCTTCCGCTGTCTCCCGACCTGTTCTCTCACTCTGCCCCTTGTTCTCTTGCCTTACCATGCGGTATCTCTGCCATTGCTGTTGCTCACACATCTTGATCGCTGCTCTCTCTTCCTCTAGTCTCTCCCCCACTGTCTTTTTGCTTCTTCTCCCTTCCCCACTCTCCCTTCGCTTTCTGTCTCGCCCTGCTCTCTCCTCATCACTGTGCCAATTCTCCCTACCACCTTCTCTTTACTGAGTTCTCTCTGTGTCCTTGCTACTTCCTACCCACGCGACATCTTCATCCTACTGCTTCCCGCTCACTCTCTCCCCCCCGCTCCCAGTCCTCTCCCCATATTCTGCTCTCTCCCTGCTCCCTCTCCCTCTACTGACGTCCCTCCGCACTCTCATTCTGCTTCCTCGTTCCCCTTCCCCGGTCCACCCTACTCTCTGCTCCCAGTGCTCACCCATACCTTCCCATTCTCTTTGCCTTTGCTGCCCATCTCTCTCTTCTGTTCCACATTCTCTTTTCGCCTGTTCCCTGCTCACTCTCACGCTGTGCCCTCTCCCAAAACACCTCCTGTCTTCTTACTGTCTCTTTCTTTCTGTTCTCTCCTCTCTTTCTGCTCCTCCTTCTCCTTTTTCTCTTCTACTTCTCACTCCCTCTGGCCCATCTCAACCTCTCTCCTCTATTGCCCGTGTTACATCTTCTCCGCTTCCTCCAGCAGCACCCTGCTCTCTCTGCTCCTTTCTCTGTTTACTCTCTGTTCCTAATCTCACCAACTTCTCCTACTGTATACGCTCTTTGACTCTGCTGCCTGCTCTATCCGTCAGCTCCCCACCTTATGCCCTGATCCCCATTCTCGTCCGTTATTCCCTCTGCAACTCACTCTCACCCTGTTCCTCCACCTCTATTTCTGCTTGCTCCATAATACTCTCTTACCACTCACAACTCCCTCTCATTATGCTCCCTCCACCCTTTCGCGGTTCCACCTCCACTTCTCATTCTGCTTCCCTCTTTCTCCCTATTCTCTCAGCTCTTGATCCCATTGTTCCTCGCTGTCTCTCCCCTGCTCTTTGCTCGCTATCCCCTGCTCCTCACTCTCGCCTTCTACTACCCCTCCGTTTCTGCTCCATACACCCATCTCCCTCTCCCCTGCTCCATCCTCCCTCCTCCGTCCTCTTCTTTTTGCTCTCTCATCCTCTCTCTCACTGCTCATTTCCCCACATCTTGACCTGCTCCCTGCTCTCTCCCTCCCTGTGCCCAACATCCTCATTCCCCTTACTCCTTCGCCCTCTGCCTGCTCCCCCCCCATCTCTCTCCCTGCTCTCTCCAACCTCTCTGCTCTAAATCACTGTCCTGTGTCCTTCACTCCCTCTCCTGCTCCTACCCAATCTCTAACCATGCAACCCCTCACTCTTCGAACTTTCTTTTTCCCCACTCAATCACAGGCTCCTCTTCCTCTTCTCCACGCTTTCTCGCCCTGCTCTCTCACCAACACAATTTCTGATCTATTTGCATTCTTTTCAACCTACCTACATCTCTCTGCTTCCCAGTCTTTATCCTTGACAACCAGTCTTTTTTCTCTTGCTTTCTTCTCTTTCTACCCATGCTCATACCTCTCCCCATTACTTCCCATTCTCCCCTTGTTCCTCGCTCTCCCCCCACTGCCCTCTCCCCTCTCTCTTTTTCCAAGGTCTCCCCGCTCTTCCCTTGTCTCTCCCTCTACTGCCTCTCTGTTCGCCTTTTCCAGGCACCCTTTTATACTGTTGTATCTCCCCTTAACACTCTCCATGTCTCCACCACTCTCAACTTCTGCTCCCTCTTTGCTCCCTTCCTCTCGTACGTCTTCTCCCTTATTATCCCATCCCACTCATTCTGTTCTCTCCTCTCTTCTCTGCTCCACTCTTCTCTTTCTTCTGCCTTCTCTACTCTCTGTTATTCCTGCACTCTCTCTGCTCCATCCCCCACTTTCACAACTCCGAGGGCTATCCCCTCCTTTTGTGTGTGTGTGTGTGTGTGTGTGTGTGAGAGAGAGAGAGAGAGAGAGTGTGTGTGTGTGTGTGTGTGTGTGTGTGTGTGTGTGTGTGTGTGTGTGTGTGTGTGTGTGTGTGTGTGTGTGTGTGTGTGTGTGTGTCTGACTTTTTCCAGTCTTTCTGCTCCTGCCTTACCACTGCTCCCCGCACTCTCACTTTCTCCTCGCTCTCTCGTTATTTCCTTGCATTTCCTTGCTCTCCTTCCCCTGTTCCCAGGTCTCTCCCATTACATACTTATATCTCCCCCCATTGGTCGCCGTTCTCACCCCTTGTTCCTGACTTTCTCTCCCTCTTTTGCCTCTCTGCCCACTCTTTCTTTGTTCCTTACCCCCTTGTCTCTCTTCTCCCCTCTGTTGTTCTGCTCCTCCCAAAACTCTCAGTCCTCAAGGTCCCCTCTTTCTTTGCTGACTCACTCTTTATCTTTCTGCTTCCCACTTTCCACTCCGGCAAAGTGCTCTTTCTCCTTATGCTTCTGTTCTCTATCCCTGTGCCGAGCTCTCTCTCTCCCCATTTGCACGCCGTTTTTTCTGCCCTCCTCACTCACAAGTCTCTTTGTTCCTTTTATAGTTTCCTTCTCCGACTGTTTCCTCCTCCTCATCCTCCTCATCCTCTCTCTCTCACTCTCTCCTTCTCTCCGTCTTACCTCATTAGCCCTCTACAACTAGTACTCCCCCCTTTCTCGTCCTCTTTCCTTCTGTTCCCCTCTCTCCCTGCCCCATTGCTCCCTGCCCCTCTCTCCCTTCCCCCTTGCTCCCTGCTCCCCTTGATCCCTGCTCACCCTGTTCGCTTTCCTCTGTACACCGTGTGTTTCTACCCCTTCCCTTTTTCTGCTTCCTCCCCTCTCTATCTTCCTTCCACATCACTCTCTTCTCCCTGCTATCTGCCCCTACTCCCAAGGCTGTCCTTCCGCAATCCCTCCTTATCCCTCCTTGCTCTCCGCTTTCCTTCTCCCGACTCCCGGCCTGCCTCGCCCTTCAACTCCCCCTCCTGCTCCCTCTTCCTTTCCTGGCTCTGTCCTCTCTCTCTACTTCCACTTGCCCTTACCACACACTTCTTACTCTGTCTCCTCTCCCCTTCTCTGCTCCCGCCCTTCTATCTCTGTCGCTCCCACTTTCTCCCCTCTCTGTCTCTGCCCCTTCGTTCTCTGAACCACTGCTAACACGCTACTCGCTCACTGCAACGTGTTCTCTCACTTTCTCAACTCCCCGACCTCTCCCTGCTCCTTTCTCCTTCTGCCACTTCCTCTTCTCCGCACTCTTTCTCCAGCTCCATTCTCCCTCCTATACCCCCCTCTCTGTGTATCATCCGCCCTTCTCTTTCGGCTGCCTGCCGCAGTCTCTCTGCTCTTCCCCTCCCTCTTTCTTTCTCTGCCCACTCCTTTCTCTTTCTGCTCCATCCCCCTCTCGTTGCCCGCTCCCCTTTTCTCTCTCGCTCAGTTTCGCTTACTCTTCAATCCTTCCACACTCTGCTTCCAACCCTTCTCCCGGGTCACTTCCCCTCTCCCTCTCTCTCTGCTAACTCCCATTCTCCATTTGCTCCCTCTCTGCTCCTACGTTCCCATTCATCCCTTTTCTCTCTCTGCTACTTAATCTTTGCAGCCACTGAACACGTTCTATATCTTTCTGCTTTTCTCACTTTCACTCTCTCGTTTCCCCTTGGACCCTGTCTATCTACTCCAGCCCCTTCTCACTCTGTTCCCGCCTCTCTCAACTCCCTCTCCTCACTGTTCGTTCTATCTCACTGTGCTCCCTCGCTACCTTTTTGCTCGCTAACGACAGACTATTTCTAAACCCCTCACACCGCTCTCCTTCCCATTTCCCCTCAACTTCATCCCCATTTTTCTCTTCGATTTTCCGCTTCTCTTTGCTGCCTCTCCTCTCACTGCTCCGTCCTTCCCTCCACTCTCTCACCACCACAGGACCCTCTGCTCTAACTCTGCTCCCTCTGCTCTTTCCCTGCTTCATCCAGTCTCCCTCCCCTACTCCCTGAATCTTCCATCCTCCCTTCTCTCCCTATTTCTCCCCTGCTCCCTTCTCTCCTTCCCCCTCTCCCTCTCATGCTTCTGCTCTCTCTCTCTCTCTCCCTGTGCCGAGTTCTTTCTCCATTTTCAGCCCGCTTTTTCAACCCCATGCTGACTCTCAGTCTCCTTCGCTTTATTCTCCCATTGCTACTTTCCTCTTTCTCTCTTTTCCTTCTCTCTCCCTCTCTCTCTCTTTCTCTCTCTCTCTCTCCCGGCTTTTCCCCCTCCTTGTGGTTTCCATCTCTACCTCTTGCTTCTTCCCTCCTTTCTCTCCCTCTGCTCCCCGGCATTTGCTCACCACTCTCTATGCCTGGCCTTGCTCTCTCTACCGCTGGTTTCTCTATCTGGCCTCTCCCCAATCCCTCTCAGGTCGCTCCTACTCTATCCTTCTGCTTCCTCCTCCCTCGCCCTACTCTCTCCGTAACAATCCTCACTGCTTCCAAACCAGTCTCTCTTTGCTGCTCTCTCTCTCTCGCGCGCGCGCGCTCTCCTTATCGGGCTCCACACCTGCTGTCTGTTGTTTGTCCTCTTTGCCTACCACTCTCTCCCCTGTACTGGGCTTTCTCCCACCGCACTCAGCTCTCTCCCCTTACACCCCACTCTCTCACCACTTTCTTGCTGTTCTCTCCACATGCTCACTCCCCAACTCTTTCACTGTTCCCTACTTCCATGTCTCTCCCATTTCCTTCTCCCTCTCTCTCTGCTCCACACCCTATCTTCCCCCTCCTCCTCTGTCTCATCCTTTCCCTCTCGCTCCCTTTGATTAGCCTTCTGTCGCTCCCGGCTCTCTGTCCCCACTTTATTTCTGCCAGCAGTTTCTGGTTCTCCACACCTCTCTCTTCCCTCGTCCCTCTTACCCTGCTCCTCACATGTTCATCATGTTCTCTGCACAACAGTCTCTCACTGTTCCCCACCCACTCTCTTTGCTGCCTCCTTCTCTCTCTCTCTCTCTCTCTCTCTCTCTCTCTCTCTCTCTCTCTCTCTCTCTCGCTGTTTCCCACTCTCCTGCTACCCAATCCTCCTCCTGCTTCATGTTCTTTCTCCCTTGGACCCCATTTCTCTCTAAGCCCCCAGCTCTCTTACACCTCACTGTCTCCTATTGCCCCCTGCTGTCTTTCGTCTTCACACTCCCTATCTTTCTTTCACTGCTCCCTGCTTCTTCTTCATCCCACATCACTCGCTGCTCCTTCCCCTTTATCACTCTCTGCACCTGAACACTCTCTCTACTCTCCATCCTCCAACTCCCGTCTCTTTCATTTTACATCCTGATATCTTTCCCTTGCATGCCACTCTCTTCACTGCTCTACACTCCTTCGCCTCTTTTGCCTCTCGCTCTGTCTGTCTCTACCCTTCCCGGTCACCCTCTTCTTCCAACTTTCTCTACCCTTGTTCACCGCTCTCCCCCTACTGCACCTTCCTGTCGCTCTGCTCACTCCTCGCTCTTGTCCTTCTCCCTCAGCCCCGGGCTCCCTCCCCCACTCTCTATGCTCTCACTGACCCTATCTCTGCTCCCTCTTCCTTTTCCCACTCAATTCTCTATCTCTCCCCTCTCTAGCTCTGCTCCTCACTCTTTACCATTGCCAACTCTCTACTCTCTTGCTGCATCACATTGTTTATCTCCCTGCTCCCCGCTCTCTGCTCCCTTTCCCCTCTAGGTTCTTTCCCCCACATTCTGCTCCCTCTCCCCTCTCTGTGCTGTCGCCGCCTCCCTCTCTCTGCTGTGTAATCTCTGTCTGCTTCTTCCCCACACTTTGCACTCATCCCCTCTCACTGCTTCATCCCTCTTTCTGTACTGCCTCCCCGTCTCTCTGCTACCGACCTTATGCTCTCTGCACACTGACATCTCTCTCTGTTCCCTCCCCTCTGTAGGTTTGCCTATCTTGTACTGCCTACTCCCAGCAAGCTCTCCCTCTGTTCCCTCTCTTTCTATCTGCTCCCTCCCGCTCTCTCTCTCTGCTCCCTCCCCATTACTCTCCTGTTACTTTCTTTCAGATTTTCCCCGTTCTCCCTCTGCTCCTTCCCCCCTCTCCCCCTTTTCTCCACTGTCTACTCATGTGCTTCCCAGTGTTTCACCTTGCTCTCTCCCCAAAACTATCACTGATCACTACTTCTTGCCTTTGCTGCCTCCCTTTCACACTCTGCTTCCCACTCCTGTGATCCAATCTATTGCGTCCTGATTCCTGCATTCTCTTCCCAGCGCCCACAGTCTCTACCCTTAATCCCAACCATTCCTTCTTGACTTGCTCAGTCCCCAACCCTCTTTCACTGCTCCCTATCTCTCTTTTCCTTCATTCTTTCTGCTCCAGCCCCATTCTATCTCAACTGCAATCGATCTCCACTTTCTTGCCCCTCTCTCCCTATGCTACCAATTTTCTCTCTCACTGATCCTCCCCACTTTCTGTCTGCACCTTCCCCTTCTCTCCTCTTCTCCCCGTGCTCCGTTGCCCACTGTATCTGCTACCAGAGCTCTCCCCCTCCTTCCCTTGCTCTCTTTTGCTTACCTCTCTCTCAACTCCCCGCCTTCTCTCCCTTTTCTCCCTCTTTCTCACACTGGGGCGCCTCTCCCTCACTCCCCGTTTTCCCACCCCGTCTCTCGCTTTTTGCTCTTTCTCATCCTGCCCTCTTATCCCCCCCTTCCACCCGTTCCCACCACACTCTTCTCCCCCTCTTCTACCTTTGCCTGCTCGCTGCTTCCCCTTCTCTTCTCTTGCTAAACCCTCTCTCTCCCTGACCCACGCTCACATCCACGTTCCCTCCACTCTGTCAATACCCAAGATCCCTGCTTGATGCCTCTCCCCTCCTTCCCGCTCTATCTGCTCCCTCCCACTCTCTGCTTTTACCCATCTCGCAGCCTGCTCGCAGCTCTCTCTCCTTTAGCTCCCTCTCTATTTGCTCTCTCTCCCTCCCTCTCAATCTGCCTTCCATCCCCTCTGTCTCTCTGATCATTCACACCTTTTGCCGCCTGCTACCCACTCTTTCTATCTGCTTCCTACTCTCTTCCGTTGCGCCCTGCTCTATCTGCCCCTCCCTGCTCCTTCTCCGTTCCCCACTCTCTCTCCCTGCACTTTCTTCCAGCGTTCTCTCTCGCTGCCCCACTCCCTACTCTCTCCACCTTTACCTGCTCTCTCTGCTGCCCCACTTCCTGTTCTCTCTTTCTGCTAACTGTGCTCTCTTCCCCTCTCACTGCTCTTTCACCTGTTCCCTGTTTCTCTCTCCCTCTGCTCTCATCCCCCTCTCTAATTGCTCCACAATCACAAAGCTCCATCCTTTTCTCTTTCCTCCTTCTACCTCTGCCTCCTCCCTAAACCCCCTCTCCCATTTCCCTCTCTCTGCTCCACCCACCTCTCTTTTCCCTTCCCTTTTTTCTATTTCTCACCTCACCTCACTCTGCTACTCCCCATCTCTCTGCTGCCGCACCCCTCTCTCTGCAACCTCCCCCCCTCTCTCTCTGCTAACTTTCTTTCACTCTCTTATTGATCCTCTTTCTGCCCCTTCTCTCTGCTTGTCGCTCTTTTACTCCATTGTTGTGTAGCGGTTAACGTAAAGCTAATATAGCGCCAGCTGCCTGGGTTCACTTCCCTCCGCTATCTGTAAGGAGTCTGTACGTTGTCCTGCTCCTGCGTGGGTTCCTCTGGTTGCTTCGGTTTCCTCCCCACAGTCCCAAGACGCGCAGTAAAGGCAGTTGTGGGCATCCTATGTTGGTCCCAGCACATTGTCAGTAACGCAAAAAGTCGCATTTCACTGTCTGTTTCGATTTACATGCGACTAATAAATAAATATGTGATCTTTCTCTTTCTTTCTGTTTAGTTCTCGCTCTCTCTCTCTTTTCCTTTCCCTTCTCTCTTTTTGCTCTATACCCCCTTCCTGTTCTCTCACTTCGCTCTTCTCTGTCCTTCCCTCTCTCCTTCCTCCCCTTTCTTGAATGCCACGTCTGTTGCTTTCTGTCCCGTCTCTCTTCACCCTCCCCTGTCTTTCTGTTCACCTATTTTATCCATGTCTCTCTTTTCTCGCTTTATCTCTCTCTCCTCTCCCTTCCCTTTCCGTTCTCTATCCGGTTCATCCCTCTTCTCTCTCCTCTCCCTTCCCACTCTCTCTGCCCCCTCTTCCAGTTTTATCTGCTCGCTCTCTCTTTCTTTTTGCTGTCTCCATTATTTTCTATGACATCACTTCCTTTTCTCCCTCTTCCTCCTTGCACCCCTCCTCTTTTCTCTGTTCCATTCACCATCCTCTCTTTGTTTTAACTCCACCTTTCTCTTTGTTCCCTCTCTTCCCTGCCTTCTGTCTTTCCAACTCTCCTGCCCCATCTGTCTTTGTATCCTCTGTTCTCTGATTCCCATCTTACTTGTATACAATTTCTCTTATCGTCCCCGATAACATCATTTGACATAGTTGTCTCACCCTTGTTCCTTTGACAATTAAATTTAATGTTACATTTGTAGGCAGTGTCCTCTCTCTCAGAATTTCTCCTGATTTGAACCATCAAAGACTGTTATATTAAACAGTCTTCGTACGCCTATCCAGCTGAACCATCCCATTGTAGCAAGCATATTGAAACACTAAGAATTTACTTTTATTTTAATCAGTGAATAAAATCTTTGTCAGGAATAGGTATTATGGAGTTTATCCAAGGGGGAGCGAGACACAGAGATTTGGATCGTTTGGAGGAATTCCAGAGCTTGGAGCCTGACCAGCAGAAGGCACAGTTTGCACTGGTGGCGAATATGAACATACACAAAAATTGAGAATGACCGTGATTTCAGAGGGTTACAGACAGGAAAAGGGTTCAGAGGACTGAGGGTGTGAAGCCATGTAGGGAGTTGGGAAATAATTATGAGAGTTTTGAAATTCAACTGTTGATATCCAGGGAGGCGATATTCGTCAGTGTGTGCTGGGGTTAGTGGGGAAGGGGAGATGGTGTGCACTCAATAGGAGCAGCAGAGAATTGGATTGGTTGGTGACAGAGTGGGGGCAGAAGCTGGAAGGCAGGCCAGGTCACTGGAATAACCGAGTCCAGAGGAAACTATCCCTGGAGAAAGGTTTCAACAGTGGATTAGTTGAGACAGAGATGCAGTCGATGATGTGACAGTGAAAGGGTTTTCTCGGATTGGTACAGATTTCCCAGCCACAGATCACTTCGTCATCAAATACCACATCGAGGTCATGAGAGATCTGGTTAAGTCTGATTTGTTGTCATGGAGAGGGATCGACTTTCAACTGAATTCACAAATGTATTTAAAAGAGACTGCCTTATATCCATAAGATCGTATGATACGGGAACAGAAATAGGCCGTTCAGGTCATTTTGCCCATTTTGTCGATCAATAATGGCTGATTTTATTTCTTTTCTAAACTCCATTCTCCTGCCTTCTCCCCGTAACCCTTAATCCCCCACGAATCAAGAACCTAGCAATCTCTGCCATCGCTTTCCATATATTCACCACCCTCTCTCTGCATAAATTCCTCCTCATCTCAGTTCTAAAGAGGTTCCCTTTTATTCTGAGGCGTGTCCTCGGATCCTAGCCTCTGACTAATGGAAACATCCTCTCCACTTACACTTTTCCAAGCCTTTCAGTATTCGGTAGGTTTCAATGAGATCTCTTCTGAACTCTATCAAGCACAGACCTGGTTTGTGCTCTCCCATAAGAGGAAATGTCCTCTCTCGGTGACTTCAGTTGAGCTTCTTCTCAGACTTCTCTCTCTCTGCCTCCTCTCCCCTACTTATCTACTCCCTCCACTTTCTCCCTCACTGATTCCTCCCCGCTTGCTCTGCTCCTTCTTACTTCTCTCTCTCTACTTCTTGCCTCTTGATCTCTCTGTTCATTCTGACCACTGTACTATTTCTGACTTTTTGACCATCACATTTCGCACCTGAGTGTTACACCATTGAACAGTGTTAATTCATATTGCTTTGCATTGACAGTCTTGCAAGGCTCTTGCACTGCAGCAGAAATATTGAACCACTGACACACATGAGGGACACTTTGAAATAGACCTACATTTAACGCATTTATTTTTGTTTAAGCGACCAAATACACTCGGAACAAAACGAAAAATTCAGATGGAAGGAGAGATTTCCTGCATTGGGATGTTGGGCCAAATGACCCTCCATCTGGACCATAAACCTTTAGATTCTCTGATTAAAAGCTGGTCAAAGAGGAGTTATGAAGTGTGTTCATGGGGGTGGGAGACAGAGTCCTGGAAGTTCATGGGGAATGACAGAATTTGAACCCTGACAAGTTGAAGGTACAGTTTCCATTGGTGGTGAAATTAAAACAGAATGGCGGTATTCTGGAATTAGAGGATCACAGAACCTCACTAGGTTTTAGGCAGAAGAGGTTTACAGAGAACTGAGGGTATGCGGTCATGTGGGGGTTGAAAACAAGGTTGCGAAATTTGAAACTGAGGAAAGGGGGCCAATAATCGGTGGTGTTAGTGAGGAATAGGGTTGCTTTGAATTCAAAGTATGTGACATAGATTTTTTGGTGTGGGTGGGCTTGAGAGGGTGGAAGTTGTTCCTGGGACACTACCAAGGATCAACTGTGATCGGATTCAGACTCAGTTTGTTGCTTGTACCACTGCCGCCTGTCGCTTCCAATGTTCCCTTCTATTTCTCTCTTTCTCCAGCCACTACGCTTTCTCTCTCTCTGCCTGTCTCCTTCTGTCTCCCCCTTCTCCCTCTCTCTGTCTCTCTGTATTTCTCTCTCTCTCTCTCTCTCTCACTCACTCACTCACTCTCCTCTCACCCCACCCTTCTCGTGGGTTACGTTACGTTTCGATCTTACATAGAATGTAGAACACAGACCAGTAAAACACACCAACAGACCTTTTGGCCCATAATGGCTGTGTTGACCATAATGCTAATTTAACTAATCCCTGCACATGGTATGTATCCCGCCATTTTCTGACTGCCCATGTGCCTGCTAAATGCCTATTAAATTTTGCTACCACATGTGCTTCCACCACCACACCTGTCAATATGTTGCAGGCACGCACCACTCTCTTTGCAGAAACAGAAATCATCTTTAACCTCGCCCCCATCACGCACCGTAAAGCTATGCCCTTTAGTATTTGATGTTTCCTCCCTGAGAAAAAATATTCCGATAACCCTATCCATATATCTCATATTTTTATATTCTTCTATAAGCGTACCTCTCAGCCTCTGGCGCTCCAGCGGAAAAAATCCTGTTTTTTCTAACTTTTCCTTACAACTAATACTCTCCAATGCAGGTAACATCCTGGATAACCACCTCTGCACCCTCTCCAAAGGGATTCTTCCTGACCATAACTGCACACAATACTCCATACATGGACTAACCAAAGTTTTATATAGCTACAACATGACTTCCTGAATTTTATGCTGAACACCCTGGCTGATGAAGGCAAACATGCATTATCCTTCTTTACTCCACTATTTATATGTTTGATCACTTTCAGGGAGCTGTGGACTTGCATTCCAGGATCCCTCTGCACATGAATTCTCCTGTACATATATATCACAAACAAATGAGGTCTCAGCACTGATCTTTGCGGAACACCACTGGTCCTGCTGGGCCATAAACATCTTGATTCTGTGATTAAAATTTGGTCAAAGGAAGTAATAAAGAGCATTTTCAAGATGGTGGAGATGCAGAGAGGTTGGGAGTATTGGAGGAATTCCGGAGCTCAGAGCCTGGCCAGCTGAAGGCACGATTTCTATTGGTGGCAGAAATGAAACACAATGGAGCAGACGCCGTAGTTGAAAGATGGCAGAGACTTCAGAAGGTTATGGGCAGGAAGCAGTTACAGAGGACTGAGGGTGCTATGCTCAGATTGGGAATCAAGGATAAATCTGAAGCGTTGAAATCCCGGGAGGTGATGCAGATCAATGAACGATTGGGACAAGTGGAGAATGGAAGTTGATGTTAGCTCAATGTGGGCAGCAAATAACTGATGGTGAGCGGGTGGTTGAGAGAGTGGGTGTGGTAGATGTGATGTTGGCAAATGTTAATGAAATAACCAAGTGTAGAGGAATCCAAACCTTGGACGAGAGTTTCTCTGGCGGAGGAGTTGAGGCAGAGATACAGCCAATGCCCTGGCTGTGGAAGGTGTTTTCTTGGTTTTGTGCAGATTACCTAGCCACAGTTCATCTTGGTTTCCAGTACCAGCCTAAGGTCATGTGAGATCCGGTTCTGTCTCAGAGACTTGTCAGGAAGAGGAAATGAGTTTATTCTGAATTCCTGATTCGATTCCTGCGTGGCTTTCTTATGTCCAATGGTTTGGGCTCTCCCACGAGGGAAAACACCCTTTCCCCATAAATTTTTCATAAATTTAAATTGGTATACCGTTGGCCTTCTCGTTACCAAGGAAAGACCCACGCTGCTTTGTCCTTCCAATGGGATAGCCCCTTTCTTCTGAATCAGCCCCGTGAATCATTTCCACACCTCCAGAGCTTCACTCTACATTGTATAATCTGGTGATCTTAACTGCTGCAGGTCTACGATGAGAGGCTCTCCCGATCGCTGAAACGAGAAACCTGTAACTGGCACAAAATTCCATCTGGCAGTTACCCCTCACGCTGCACTTCCAAGTATCCCATCAGCATTCCCGGATAAAGTAGACTGTGGAGTTCCAGCAACTTCTGACATTCTCTTCAATATCTTCACAGGTTTGGATCCCTGTCCGAAACAATGGACTCTGTTCAAACAAAAACTGTTATCAGTTTTCTCTAGAAAAAGCAGCTGAATGAGGCTCAGAGATACTGTGCATCAGTGGATGCTCACCTTGTTGTCATTAACAATGCTGAGGAACAGGTATGAGTTTATTATCTGATCATCCCGCCAACAGCTGAGGGAATGTTCCCTCCTCAGTGATAGTGTTGATCACTAACGACTGAGAACAGCTCTTATTCCAGGGGCAGCTGCTACTTAATTGGACCAATATCCACTATTCATTAATCCCAAGCCTTTATCCAAATCCGGCTATATTCTTGTTTCAACACATTTTGTTCAGTTTTTTTGTTACAATGTCTGAATATCTGAACCTTGGAGTTCTAAAACCAGGATCTTTCCTGTTACTTGCTCCGGAGTGGAAGAATTCACCCATGGAAAGTTTGAATTCATGTGCTCAACTGTCTGAGCGCAGTCCAGGTTATTTGTATGTTGATGGAACAATAGGAATTTCCCAAAATATCTCAGGGAATAACTGATGATCAAATTCAACAACATTGCCACCTTCAGCACAGGGTGCAAGTTTTGTGCAGTAATTCCTGTGGGCATTTGTACTTTTATTCCAAAGGCCCAGGCCATTGTTGTGTTGTTGGCCTTTACCCACGTAACTCCCACTACGGATTGCTCCACAGCTATCTTAACTATACATCCTCCCACCTTCACTCCTGTAAAAATTTAATTCTATTCTGTTCTTCCCTTATCACTATCACATTTGCATTGGTGAAGAGACTTCTTCACTCAGGAGCCTCTGAAATAATTTACTTCTTCTTGAACAATGATTTCACCTCACTCCCCGCAAACCCCAGCCCCACTCCCAGCGAGAGTGAACCGAGACCAGAACAACATCATCTCATTTCTACACATCTGTGCCCATTCCTTTCCTCCTTGAGTTCTTCTGGTCAACACCTTCCACTGCACCAGTCTCCACAATCAACGGATCACCCTTCGCAAATCCTGCCATCTCCAACAAGTTTCCACCAAAAGAGACATGTTTCAAAGGGATTTCTCTCTTGACAACGTCTTGGTCTGCTCTTCCATTCCCATCAACTGCGTCCTGTCTTTTTCCATGTAACTACAAGATGTGCAACACTGATTATTTCACCTCTTCCAACCAACCAGGCGTCCAAACAGTCTTCCTTGGTGAAGCAGTTAATCACATACACTTTTGCTAATCTGATGTACTGCATTCATTATTCACAATACGCTCTCCTCTATACTGGAAACACCAAATGAATATTGGGTGAGCATGTTGCGGAGAACCCCCAACAGCTTGCGTGTAACCTAGAGTTTCTAGTTAACAGCCACTTTCATTCTCTTTCACACTCTGACTGATCTGTATGTGATCTCCTGCACTGTTACAACGCTGCCCAATGCATGTTTCAGGACGAACACCCCATCTTCTGTCTGGGCATGTTGCAGTCTGCAGGGCTCAATATCTAGTTCTCCGGCTTAAGGTAACTCACAGAGTATTTCTGTCTGTCTTAGAACTGGCCATTTCTGACTGTCATCAATCTATGATCTTCATTAAAATTGTCTCTGTCTGTTACAATTGTCTAACCAATCCCTGTTATTGCTAAAGGCTTAGCAGAAAGAAACACAGAAACAGGCTTTCAACATACTGACCATCAAGATCCAATTGCACCAATCCGACTCTAATCAAATTTATTCTCCCCACATTCGTATTAACTCTCCCACCCTCCCCCCACTTCAATTCTTCCAGCCATTTATGCACCAGGGGTGATTTGCAGTGGACAAACTCGCATGCCTTTGGGATGTAGGAGGAAACTGGGCGAAGCTCATGTGGTCATGGAGAAGGTAAAAAACACAAATATTCATCCTCAGGGATCAAAATTGAAACCGCGTCCCTGGAGAAGCGAGTCACGATGTTTCCTCGTCCTCTGCCATTGACAAGCGGTTTTTGCCTGTTATCACCAAGATTTTTGATAATTTACCAGAGATCTCATGGGCCCTTAATTTCTGAACCAGCACTCCTACCCACTCCGATCCATGGAGGACCTTGTCGAAGGCCTTATTTGAAACTTTGTAGACCCCATCCACTGCAGTACTCTCATCATACAGTTGCCAATTTGGAAATATTCAATTGAATTAATCATATAAGATGTCACTCGAAGAAAGCCATACTGGTTATCCTTAATTAGTACTTCCTTTTCCAGGTGTACATTAATCATCAGAGTTATCCAATAATTTCACTAGTAAATTTACAGCCTGTAATTAGTTGGCTTGTCTCCGCTGCCCTTCTGGAATAGATGAATTGTCTCCCGAAGAGGCCCAAAGCTGCTCACTTGCTGACTATATTCAAGACAGTTTGATAACATTGTAGATACTGAGGGAAGCAGACGTTACGCGAGATTAGTGCTAGAAAGTAGTGTTTTGGTAAAAGATCACTGATTACCTTGAATAGCAAAGGATGCATGATTGGCTGAATAGCGGACTCCTGCTCTGTTCTCGTCAACAGGCCACTTCGAGAATATTTCGAGATGTGTGGGTAACTAAAAAGAACTCTCAGTCTCAGACTTAAAATTAACAGCTGACTCTTTATTAATTTTTGTACATGGGATAGTAGCATCAATTTCCACATCTCTGTCTAAAGAAGTTTTGCCTAACTTCACTTCTGTAAGGCCTGGTTAATTTTCAGGCTCAGATTCAACAGAATGTTTTCTATGGTATACGTTGGGTCGTCTGGGTTTATTCGCTCTGAACTATAGAGGGTTGAGGGATGACCTTGTTGACATTTAAAACATTATGAGGGGCCAAGCTGGTCTGGAGAGTCACAGTCATTTTCCTATTGTCGTGGAAGTCCAAAATTAAAAACCCCAGGTTTATGGTGAGAGAGGAGAGATTTGAAGGATACCTGAAGGGCAGTTGTTTTAAGAGGGTGCTGGTTATATAGAACGAGCTTCCAGAGACAGTGATAGAGGCAAACGTAATTGCAATATTTAAGAGGTACATAGACAGGTGTTACACAAGATAAGGGTAGATACATATGGGCCTACTATATGAAAATGGGATTAATGTAGATAGGAAACTGCTTGGCATGGACGATTTGGACAGAGGGTATAATTTATGTTCTGTACAACCCTATGAATCAATGACTTCCACAGTCTTGCTATTATTCACACATAACAAACATCGAAGTGCAATCTGTTTCCAGCTGCTAAGTTAGCTCATTTGGTCTCACCTTATTGCCAATATTAATTTTCTTTGACCCATCTAAATGTCATCTTATGCTCCTGAAAATTGTTCTGTTTTCTCTGTTTCCACTTCTGATCAACGTGTTGGTCCTGAAACTTTAACTCTGCTTTCCGTAGATTTGCTTCACTTGCTGAATGTTGCCAGTTTTTATTTCGGATTTCAATCATCTTCAGTTTTAATTTTTTTGTTCTGTGTCAAGTGTCTCAACTCATTGCTTTCCAAAGCCTTTTTAACATCAGCAAAACATGAATGTACTGTAGAAGAACACTCACCCCTTACTTCAATGAGTGAAGTTCCAAAAAGTACAATAAAATTGATCAATGTGAAGGAAAAAGCAGCCTATCAATTGTCCTGAAAACATTCAGTCCCCGCACCATCTGCATTGAATGAATACTTCGCAATCCTATAATCTAGGCATCCTGTGCGGCCACGAACAACAGGTACAGGGGATACGACTACCTCCCGGATGTTTAACTAATTGCTCACAATGCAGATTTCTGCAGTGGCGTCTAAACCCTATCCATTTAAAAGGATCTGAAAAGACATTTGGATAAATCTGTGGATAGGAAAAGTACGAGTCCCGGCCAAACGCAGGCAAATGGGACTAGCTTAGGTGGGCACCTTGATGGAAATGGACCAGTTGGGGCGAAGGGCCTCTCTGTGCCGCTGTGATGGCATCTCAGTCTAACTAGCCCGCAGTGCCTTGAAAAGTTCATCGTAGATTCTGCCATCCAGGGCTGAAGTGAGTCTTGAACCTCAAACACTAATAGGCAGCAAAGGCCCCAGCAATTTAGACAATCTAAATATGTGTTCATCTCACATTCTCCTCACTCCAATTTTAGGAGTCAGCTTATCTCTTCATAATAACTAGTTTGGCTTCAGTCAGGAAGTTGCCAACTAGATTAATTAGTACTGCTGTTAACTGCAAATGTTGCCTTCACAAACTGAATATGTTTGTTTCCATGACAGAATTTTATCAGAAATGGAGTCAAACTCTTGATCACTGGATTGGCCTCAGTGATTCGGTCTCTGAAGGTGACTGGCGCTGGGTGGATGGAACAGCGTATTCTTCCTCAGTAACGTGAGATCCCTGACATTATACATACTGTTCAATATCATTTAACGTTAAGCTTCAGAGCTAATTCTTTGGAAATGTAGTAGAAAGAAGAGATCAGTTGGGGTTGTGCCTCTCTTCCCAGGTGGTGGTGTGACTGGTGTTAAAGGACTGCTTCAGTGACTGAAAGACAGACATAAACCATACTCATTGCTTCCTGCCTATGAGTGCAGATGGTTGGGATGATAGCAATTCCTCTCCGCACTGAGCGTGCTCAGGACAAGGGGTGGACACCATGCAGATCAAGGCAGTTTTCGAAATTGGAGAGAGAACAGGAGGCGAAGGAAAATAGGCATCGACAGGGGGTTGTCATGATCGAGTGTGACAATCAATGAAGACTCAAACTTGGAAGCTTGAGGTTTAGAAAGTTTGAGAAGTATTTCCAATTGTTAAACAACATTAGGCAACATTTATTAATTTAATTGGGGCATGTAATTGTTGTACAATGGGTGTGCATATCCCTTCCAAAGCTATGCGCACCTTGTGTTATGGAGTCTGATACACTATTACAACAGTTAGTGCTGCTGGATTAACGATGCTTATCCAGTAATAAAGGATCAAAAGGTGAATTCTGGAAAACAAAACAACAGAACATATTGGAATTCCTTGTTAGTTCAGGCGGCATTTGAAAGCAGTGAACAACGTTAGTTTTCCAGCTCAGTGACCTTTCATTATGAAACAAGGCTTAGTTGTAAGTTTTTTCTTTGCACTTTCTCGGTAACCACATCTATTAAAATGCAAGCCATCATCGCAAAGTACTAAATCAGAAGACAGCCCTTGGTGCAGCAGGTAATATATTGGCTTGTATGGAGAATTGACTCACAGGCAGGAAGCAATGAGAATGGATAAAGGTGTGTGTAGTCATTTTCAGGCTGGTAATTTGTGGTCAGTGGGATACCACGGGTATCTGTGTTGGGATCCCAACTGTTCAAATTATATATTAATGACTTGGAAGCAGGAAGCAATGCATGGCAGTAAAATTTGCAGGTAACATAAAAATAGCGAGGAAAGCATGAATGCAAAGTTGTTCATTCTGGAATGCAAAACAGAAGAATTGTTTTATTTCAGTTGAGATACATTGAATGAAGTTTCAGCAGAAAGTAATTGAGGGTCCTTGTACATAAAACACAGAGCTAGAGCGTAAGCACAACAGGTAATAGGGAACAATAAGGGAGGGTTCGTCCTTACTTCAAGGCGTTGGAATACAAAGTTAGGGATTTCTTATTGCAGTTTCTCAAGCCCCTAATGCGATCACATTTAAAGTGCTGTAATCATCTTTGGTCCTCTAGGTTAATGAAATATACCATTTTAATTTAAAACAGTTCACAAGTATAATCTGGAGTGTGTGAGATTGTCTTTCGAGGAACATTAAACCAGTTGAGACTCAGCACATTAGAGAATAACAGGCAATCTGATTGACATTTATAAAATTCCTCGAGTGTTCGACCTTTGTGCTTAGAGGATGTTTCTCTTCATAGACGAGTCCCTAACCAGAGGGCATAGTCTCAGGGAAAAGGATGCCCATTTAAGAATGAGATGAGGAAACTTTTGTTCTCTCGTAGGCCTGTGAGCCTTGCGAAATCATTCCCCAGAACGCTGTCAGTGGAGAGAATATATTTGCGGCTGACGTATATTGGTTTCTAGTCAGAAAAGAAACAATGAATTATGAGGACAAGGGGGAAAGTGGAATTGAGGAGCGTTGAATTATTCATGATCCAATTGAATTCTGGTACAGCCAGGAGTTGTTGATGGCCTGCTCCTGTGCCGATTTCTGATGACTAGTTCTAACGGTATTTTTACTTGCCCCATTTAACAACAGGATAGAGAAGGATCTACAGATGATACCTTGGTGATAGGGTTGGGATATCGCGGTTGAGGAACTAGAAAGGCACCAATCAGGTGTGAGGAAAAAGAGGACCGGAACCGCTAGAGAGAGAAGCAGGTTGACACTTGGTTGTATGCAGATATGCAGGTGATCCAGAAGTATCAGAGTGGTTAAGATCCGTTGGCTCTTACAGGGAACAGACGAGTATGGTCAAGAGGACAAATGACGTTGTTGACCTTCCGGAAAGGACAGAGAATTGAAAGTCATGGCTGTGCGTGAACAGAGGAAGGGGAAACCACCAACAGTTGTGTGAAGGGAGACTGGGAAATTCTGGTGGGTTTATTGGTGTTGTCAACATCAGATAAGGTCTCGATGAAGATATTGCAAGGGTTTGATTGTTCAGTTTTAACGAAAGCCTTCAGAGATTTTCAGGAATTGCACTTCAAATGTGTGTAGGGCACAGAGCGGACTCCAGGTGAATATATAGTTGGGTTAAAGACTTCGGATGAAATATCGAATTTTGTGACTCGAGCGCCCACAGGAAAAGTTCGTGTGTTGACTGCCAAACGAGAAAGTTCAAAAGAGTTAAACTGTTGGATCTGGAGTCAGAGCGAACGACCAGATTGGAAAGGGCATCAACAAAGCTGAAACATTGTCACTCAGGACACGACACTGAGGTGCAGACAGGGTGGTGGGAATGACAGCTTGGTCTTCATCTGTATGCTTCTGTCACGAAGATGCTGCCAGCCCCTTCGGCAGTCAAACCCTCAGTTATGTGAGTGCTAGAGGCAAAGCGGGAATGAGTCCCGTGTGAGAAAATAAGTGAGGGGGTTAGAGCAGTATCTGACCACACAGTCGAGAGTGTAAAGGGAATAAAGTTGGCTGCGAAGGGCACAGCCGTACGGAGCACGAATGCTGAGGAGAATTGTGGCAGAAGTGTTGCTGACTATACTTACTGATTGCGCTCTGTTGATCAGGAACTAAAGGATCCAGTTTCAAAGGGAGATGCTGGATCCAGGATCTACGAGGGTGCAAATGAGTTTACCTAGTGTTATGGTATTTAAGTCGGAGCTGTAGTCATTAAGTAGGAGTCCGAATTATGTGTATTTGTTATCTAGATGCTCCAGAGATGAGTGTAGGACCAGTCTGATGTCATCTTCTATGGACCTCTTTCACTGGTAGGTGAATTGCAGTGGTCAAGGTTGTCTGGGAGGCATGCTTTGATGTGTGCCCTTCCCAGCCTCTCGAAGCACTTCATGATGGTGGATGTCAGTCCCACTGGGCGACAGTCATTAAGGCACTTTGCCTTATTTTTCTTTGGCACCTGATGATAGTGGTGTTCTTAAATCAGGCGCGAACCTCCGATTGCAGTAGGAAGAGGTTAAATGTCCGCAATTAATTCTGCCGTATAATCTGCACAGGATGTAAGGACACGGCCGGGGAGTCCATTCAGACCAGACTCTTCCGCGGTTTCACTCTCTGGAAAGCTGATCTGACCTGTGCAATTATGACTTATGCGTCGGTGAATTGGTCGCTGTTGGGGCGAATGGTGTCATTTCTTGCCCTTCTGTTCAACACGTACAGAAAACGAATTGAACTCTGCGGGGAGGGATGTGTTGTTGTCAGCGAGGCTGCTTGACTTTGCTTCGTAGCCTGTTATAGCACATGCACTGTTATGGCATGCCTAACTGTTGGCATGAGGTGCAAACTGACTTCTCTTGTTATTTCCTTCAGATACTGGGCAGATGGCGAACCTAATAACATACGCGATGAAGATTGCGTAAAAATATTAAAGGATGGAAATTGGAATGATATACCTTGTACAGTTGGTCAACAATGGATCTGTGAAAAGCCAGTACTGTGATCCTTTCCATCATGTTAGAGCCGGCGCCGGTCGTAAATGTATTTACAAACGGACCTGGCATGCACATTGCTTAAACAGCACTGAGCTGCGATTGGTGGGGTGGGTGTGTTGTTAAATCTCTCCCTGCCCCACCTCTCCACTGCAACTGCACTGAAGCTCACTGCTCACATTCAGTGCTGCTTTCTTTTTATTCTAACCCAACGGTGCTAAGATCCATGTGGCAGAATGTCTCCATAGTCTACCACCGTGGGAAGCCAGATCTATTTTCAGAATGTTACAAAGTTCCAGCACAGTATTTGTTCACCAGTGCTCTCCTGCTCCCTCATATAGAACCATAGAACACTTCAGCACATAAAACAGGACATTCGACCCTTTTAGTCTGTGCCGAAACGTTATTCCGCTAGTCCCACTTACTTGCACCCAGTCCATAACCCTCCAGCCCTCTCCCGTCCATGTATCTATCCAATTTATGCTTAAAATTCAAGAGTGAGCCCGCATTTACGACATCAGATGGCAGCCCGTTCCACACTCCCACCACTCCCTGAGTGAAGAAGTTCCCCCTAATGTTTACCCTAAACCTTTCTCCTTTCACCATAAAGCCATGTCCTCTCGTACTTATCTCTCCTAATCTAGGTGGAGCCTACTCTCATTAACTCTGACTATGCCCCTCATTATTTTGTAAACCTCTATCAAATCTCCCCTCATTCTTCTAAGCTCCAAGGAATAAAGTCCTAACCTGTTCAATCTTTCCCTGTAACTCAACTACTGAAGACCCGGCACCATTCTAGTAAATCTCCTCTGCGCTCTTTCAATCTTACTGACATCCTTCCTATAGTTAGGTGACCAGAAATGCACACAATACTCCAAATTTGGCCTCACCAATGACTTACACAACCTCACCATAACATCCCAACTCCTATATTCAATACTTTGATTTATGAATGCCGGTATGCCAAAAGACTTTTTTACACCCCTGTCTACCTGCGACACCACTTTCAGGGAATTATGTATCTTAACTCCCATATCCCTTTGTTCCTCCGCACTACCATTTACTGTGTATGTCCTACCTTGAGTTGTCCTTCCAAAATGCAACACCTCACACTTGTCTGCAGTAAATTCCATCTGCCATTTTCTGGCCCATTCTTCCAGTTGGTTCAGATCCCTCTGCAAGCTTTGAAAGACTTCCTTGTTGTCCACTACGCCTCCAATCTTAGTGCCATCAGCAAACTTGCTGATCCAATATACCACATTATCCTCTGGATCATTGACATAGACAACAAACAACAATGGCCCCAGCACAGATCTCTGAGGCACACAACTAGTCACAGGCCTCCAGTCTGAGAAATATTCATCCACTACCACTCTCTGTCTTCTCCCACACAGCCAATTTCGAATCCAGATTACAGCCTTACCATGGATATCTGGTGACTGAACCCTCTGAACTAACCACCCATGTGGGGCCTTGTCAAAGGTCTCCACCACCATCTCCTGCTTTTTATAACCAAGCTACCCTAGGAGTCTCAAACTTGCCGTGCAGCTTGGAAGCCATGACCTATGGCCCTCCCTTTTGTGGGACTAAATGTTTTCTATGCAGTTCATGTTCCCGTCGGCACTCGGCAATTGGGCAGGGCTCCATTCAAATCAAATCTGATCAGAGAGGGTTCTGCCAATGCAAGATTTTCCTCCCCTTCCCTTCCACTTCCCTCCCACCTTTTTCACCTTTAACCTGGCCTCTTTCGACAAAATTATTTCTCATATTCCAGCAGCGTCAGCAGGAACTTCTGTGGTTTATATCTTTTTCTAATGTTCTTATTGCTAACGCTGAAAAAGAATGGAACAAAGCATTCACAACCTCTCTAAATTGAACTTTGCTGCTTAACGGATTAGCATATCCCCAACGCCCACTGGAACCAAGGTCATCTTCCCATTCCCACCTATCACTTGCCCACTTTCGTCCCACTCCCACCTCCTCCGGTATTCTGAGGGAACACCGGAATTTTGGAGCAATCTAATGGCTGAGTTTGTAATTGTTGAATTGTTCTCCAAATGTTGAAGTTTTAAAATTCGTTAAAACCTGGTTTCTATATTATTCATTTCTTGCAAATCTTGATGCTCAATAAAGTAACTTCGTATTTCAGCCTTTCTAAGTCTTGATGTCTTCCTTGTCAGCAGTCGGAAAGGCCGGGAAGGTGCAAGAGAATGCTTGCTGATCCTTATATCCATTTGCATTGTTCTTGGGGTTCGCTGTTCATTCTCATGCACCCTGTAGTACGTTGTGACACAGCCCTTGGTCATCTCCAGTGCAAGAGGTGTTCATTTCAAACATAGGTGTTTAATTTGGGACGTAAACAGAAGAACTGGCATTATCAGGGTTCTGTGTAGCTGTTGAGCAATATCGGCCCCAATGTTCCACGTCTCTGGACTTAAAAGACCAATGGTACACGTGTCCATGACCAACTAAATATCTTTGGCCATGGGCACGGAAATCCCAAACATTTCCTGCTCCTTTTTTGTCATCAGCCCTTCCCCTCAATCCGTGGATGGTGAAACCGTCAGCGTAGAGCGCGGCCGCTCCTTATCGATGAGGATAGGCAGACAGAGGATGCCTTCTGTGGGACCACGCACGGAGGACTGTGTGCTTTTGGTGTCCGATCCTGCTGAAGGATGAACTGGCACCCGAAAAGTGCAGATCACATTGACCACTGGACTTTCTGCTCTGGTCCAGCATTTGCGAGGAGGTGAAGCAAGGCTGACCCGTGCCCACTGGGATTGGAAGAATGGGAGGTAATCCCATTGACTTTAGCAGGTGATCTCAGGACACGGGATCGGCCACTGATGCCCGAGCTGCAGAGAAATCCCTTCCCTCAGCAGGCGGTAAATTTTGACATTCACTGCCTCAAAGTTCTGTAGATATTCTGTCTCAAAGTACAATCAGGGCCGAGACTGAAGAGTCATTGAAGCCCAAAAGATACATCAGGTACGGTGGCCTGATGGGAAATTGAATGTAAAACAAGCCTCTGCTCCAGCAGAGTGGAGTCTCAAAAGCGGAAGGGCTCTGCTGTGCAAGTGACCTCACACAAACCCACATGTGATAAATCAACCCTGTAAACAGCTCAGGTCTTACGATCCTGAGCTCGAGCAATACTCTGTTAATTGCATTTTAATGATTCCTTGCCAGGGTGGAGCTTCCAACTGCCCAGAATTTGGCCTCCCGGTGGGCGCTCTTTGCGTGGACGCTTTTCCCACATAATGAATCCAAGTTCTTTGTGTGCGCGTTGTCGGCCGTTAGTTGTCGTTCACAGATCGTCAACAACTCTTGCCACAAATCAAATGCTAAAAGTTCCAGACCTAATCCTTTCTCTTCAGGACTTTAACCACAACAGCTGTTTCCTGGTGAGTGGAGAGCATAGATAATCTGTTATTGGAGGAAACGCTGCAAACCTCAGCCTGTTTGGCAGAGACTAACGACATTGCAGCCTGGATGGGAAATGAAAGCTGGTTCGGCTCCAGCAGGCAACCGACGCTGAGATAGTTTGTGCATTGAACATAAAACCCTTGCTCATTAAAAAAATGTGGTGGCTCACATCTCACAGAGTGAAACGGGGCCTTATCTATTAACACCTCTCATATTCTCCAAACTGTGTTTGGCGTTCGTTATTATCTTTGGTCAGATGAGTGTTTTCACGCCCTTGACTCTGAAGAGTGGATACAACCGCCAATAATCAATATTATGCATTTATTCCCACGGATGACCTTTCTGAAACAGCTGCTGAACGCTTAAGATAACCACTTTATCCTCATCGCTTCATTCAGCAGTAACATTCTCCGGTAGGCTCCAGCCAACACAATGCCATTCTAATCAGTGTGAGAATTTCAAATCAGCCAGTTTAAAGCTCTACTAACATAGGAGGAATATAGGAGAAGTGCAAACCCCACAGCGACTCTCATGGGGCCGGCACACTAGTGGGAAACTTAGTGACTCTCATTCACTTTCGTCCATGTCACCAAAGTTCCTTCACTGATCATGTCATTGTGTGAGTGATCTATCCATTTTATTGCCCATTCATCTTACGCTGGATCTCAAAGTTTTACTTCGAGACAAACACTGAGGCTCCTTTGATAGAAGTGAATGGTATAAGGAGTACACTTTTCTTGCAGCATGTTCGCATGTTGTTCAAGGATAAGTTGTCCTTCAGATGATAACATTTGTCAATTATCAAAAAATCAAAGTTACTTATGCAGGTCACCGACGAGCAGACAGTGGAAGAGGAAGGTCGAACACAGGTAAATATCTGTGATCTAATGGTTATTACACAGTTAACTCCATTTCAATTCCTTTGCTGAATTCAGATCAATCAATAATATTGGAAGGGACATTTACCGTAGTCCTAGAGAATATATCATCAATAAATTCTGACTGTTCAAATGAACTAACGAATTTTAGAGCCGAGTGGAAAAGTAAACGCCAGGGATCGAAATTACGCGTGATCACTTCTTTAAATAGTAGTTCTCTGGTAGTTCCCCTAGTAGTTTTTGTAGTTTTTCTATGTGTCTTGTAGTTTTTCTATGTTCCTATAGATGGAGCTGAGTAAAATAGAGGGCTATGGGTAAGCCGAGTAATTTCTAGGGTAGGGACATGTTTGGCACAGCTTTGTGGGCTGAAGGGCCTGAATTGTGCTGTAGTTTTTCTACTGAAATAAAAATGCGGGGTCAGAAATCCAAAAGAATGAGTGTACACTTGTCTGACGGCAAAAACTGTGAGGAAGTGTTTCAAGTAAAGGTGCTAAGTGGAGTCTGGAGAGGTGTAGGGTAATGAAACGTTCAGCGGAAAATGGTGTGACAGAGGGAATGCTCTTTATTCTTTATACATTGAGGTTACCTGTGGGAATCAAAGAACTATCCATAATTTGCAAAACCTTCGTTCTCTGCCCGGGTTAGATCAATAACGAGCTGTGTTTTTTTTAAGAGCCTGCGCTCGACAGGATCTGCATACTATCAGCAGAAATATAAATGTGCATCAACACCGTCTGTGACTGCATGCCCAGCACATCGTTGAAATCAACACCGGGAACAACCCTGGGCTAGTGAAGAATGGAGAACATGCCTGAACAGTATGTGACATACCGAAAATTGAGCTGCCAACATCGGGAAGCTACAGCATGTGAGAAAATAGGATACAAAATGGCATAGACAGAGCTAATAGATCCCATAAATAACAGATTTAGTCGAAGCAATGCAGTACTGCACATAACCTACAACACCTCAGTTTTGGTGCACGATTAAACAGTTAGCAGAAGGGTAATTCTCAAAACACATCTCCATCCTCAACCATGAAGAGGCACAGTCTGTTGGTGTGAAACTGAAGGCTGAAACTTCCGCAAACACGTTCAGCCAGAAATGCCAAGTGGATTAGGAATCTCGGCTTCCTCATCGGATACGCGCCATTGCAAGCCCTTTTTTCCCAGTTTAATTCAATCCACATGACATAAAAATGGCTGAGAACTCTGGAAACAGAACGTTACAGAACGGGTAGTTTCTCAACGGTAATAGTGGTGCTGATAAAGGATTAGAGAGCAAACATAATTCTCCTCCTCGCAAATAGGAGAAAGGATGAACCAACCAACTTCAGACCAGTGACTTGATACTAGGTTGTGCAAAAAATTCAGGGACATTGATCTGGGGCATGATCCATAGGCAAATGAATTGATTAATGCAGCTCAGCATGGATACATTAACACGAACTGTGTTCAACTAATTTGATATAACATTTTTGATGAGTATACGGCGAGAGCCGATGAGGGTAACGCGGTCAATGTCGTGTACACAGAGATCCAGGTGGTTTCTGATGAAGTTTTGCACAACAGGCTTGAAAGCAGAGCTGAAGTACGTATCATGAAAAGGACATTGATAGCATTAAAATGGATGAGTAAGATACGATAGAGTGTATTGGTGAATGTTTGTTTTTCAGTTCGACATGGGTGGACAATGGCGTTCAAGAAGCATTGATGTTTGGGATGCTCTTTTTCATCTGTTCCAATGACCTTTCGTCGGCAGAAACTAAAATTTCTAAATATACGGATTACTAAAAACGACAGTGTTGTAAAAAGAATATTCATGGCTTGTAGCAAGATATACACATCCTGGTGAAATGGGAGGACGTATGACTGATCTAGATATCAAGTTTAATGTGGTGAAATGCAAGACATTTTTCTAAAAAAAGACGAGGAAAGGCGCCGAACATTCTGCTGGAAGAACTCATCGAGGTAGCAGAATCTTAAGGGTGGGGAAAGTGCTAGTTGATGTTTCGGATCTAAAAGCATGCATTGGGATTGACGGTGGAAATGGGAGATAGCCAGCATTAAGAATAGAGGGGGAGTGGTGTGAAAGAGGCTGGAGATGATAGGTGGAATGAGAGGGAGGAGATAGTGAAGGATGACGGGCAAATTGAGCCAGTTAGGGGAGGAAGAAAAGCGGAGTTAGGAGACATGATAGATGGATGCAGAGAAAGAATGAACAGAGGAAGATGGAGCCAGAAGGGAGTGGGCGAAGGTAAGGTCCAGACAGCTGCTAGAGAGACAATATGTAGAGGATCCAATGCTAAAATATGTACAAGATCAGAGGGAATTGGGGGTTTGTGTTCACAGATTATTTAAAGTGGCAGAGCAGGTTAAGAAAATGGTTAGTAAGGCATAAGAAGTTCTTTGCTTCATCAGTATAAACATAGCATATAAATGCAGTGTCGTCATGGTGAGCCTTTATAAAACTACGGTCGTGCCTCAGAAAAAGAGGCGGTTTTGGTCTTCAAATTATGGAAATAGTGCGAGGGCATTACGGATGTTCAATAAAAGATTTACAAGAATTTTTCCTTACGAGAAGAGAGTCGTTACGAGAATAGATCAGAGAGGTTAGAACAATCTGTTTTGACAAAAGCTGCGTGGAAATGTGACAGAAGCATATACCACGATAATAAGTCTATTCAGAGTGAATAGTAGGAGGTTATTCCCTTTGTGGAGAAGTCTGAAAGTCACGAGTATAAAATAAAGGGAAACAAATATCAAGGAAAACGAGGAAGATCGTTCATACACATCTTATAGTTGGAATCTGGAATGCACTGTCTGCAGATGTCGTCAAAACTTCCATTGTGGCCTTTGAAGGTGAATTTTGTAACTATCTGCTGGAGAAAATTTGCAAAACTGCGAAGAGCCATGATATCATAGAGATATACAGCACTGTGGATATCGTGGACATTAAATCTACCAACCTCCCGTCTTTCGGATATGGACGAAAGCGGACCTACAGAGGAAACCCACACGGTCACAGAGAGAACATAAAATTTCCACACATACAGCACTCCAAGTCAGGATTCAACTCGTTCTCTAGTACTACAAGGCAACAACTTCTCGAGACGAACCACCCTTCTGCACAAAAGAAGGACGAGAGAGAACAGACGGAGCTAGTGAGTTGCCTTGATAGAGAGCCAGTTCATACATGTTTGGCCGAATGACGTCCTTCTGTGCTGTGACTATTCAATCAGTCAGTAGCACCACCGAACAACTGCAGTCCAGGACCAGCTGTGCCTCCAGCCAATCCGTTCTAATACATCCATAATGCAGGAATCTACTTGGTAAGCTGAAAAATGTTCAGATAAAACCTACTCACAAAAAAGAGGATGAATCCAAACCTTCTGATTACACCAAATCAGATTTCTCTCAATGAACAGCAAAAGTGTTGTTGACAACGTTATCAAGTGACTTTTTCTCGTCCAGAAAGTGCTCAGCGATGCCCAGTTATAGCCAGCAGCACGTTGCTTCGGACCTCATCAAAGCCCCGTTTCAAATATTCATCAAAGAACTGAATTCCGGAAGTGAGGTAACGTTCCTCAGCATTAAGGCCGCACTCTATCAAATGTGTCATCATGGGGCACTGGTAAAGATGAAGTCAATGGGCAGTAAGTGCAAAAACTGCTGTAGATGGCATCATACCTCACACAAAGGAAGCTGGCTGTGGTTGTAGAAGTTCAATCATCCAGCCCTAGGTCATCACAGCAGGAATTCCTCGGGGAAGTTCCAAAGTCCATTCTCTTTCATCAATGGCTTTCCTTCAATCATATGGTTTGCATGTGGCATTTTCGCTGATGACAAAAAATATTGAATTCCTCTCTAACTCATCAAATTAAGAAGTTCCTGCCTTCCTGTTTACAGGAAGACTGAGAAAACATCCAGGCATGGGATTTTAATGGTATGGAATGTCCATGCCACAAACTTGTCAGGCAATGATCATCCCCAGCAAAAGATATTTTAAGCACACTACCAATATTCTGAGAGTCAGCATTAACCAGAAACTCAACTGGTTCAGCCACTAATATTGTGACTTCACGAGCAGGTCAGAGACGTGCTATCCTGTGGAAGTGACTCGTCTGTTGACGCTCCGAAGTCAATCCGCAATCTTCATTCGATGGACTAGAAAACACAATGGAATGGAGTCGTCGGTCAATGGAATGGAGTACAGAGTAAATGACATGGAGTTAAAATGTGCAGATCAAAGTACGTGATCAATGGAATGGTAATACACAATTGACGGAATTGCATTACACACACAACATATTTGATGGAATTAAATACAGCGTTGATAGATGACGAACACAATTGATGTAATGTGATTGCGTACGTTATTGCCAATTTACATTCCTTTTGTTGTGCATTCCGATCCATTGCACCTGCATTTCGTTCCATCCGATATTGTCTACTGTGTATTCCCATTCCCGCAGGTATTACCATTCAATCAAATGCATTATTTTCACAGTTCCATTGAGTGTTCATCCCAATTCCATCAAGAGTGTATTTCCATGGGATTACGACTGCTGATCTAATGGAATGAAGTGCATACTTAGTGGAGGGTGTCACAGCAGGATGCTGTCGACTACTCATTCAATGGAATGGAGTAATCATGGAAAATGATTACACTTTCGTTAGGAAGGAGAACAAAATCGAAGAACTGGGTTTAACCACTCAAGGGAATGGGGTTACACATCAGATTCCATAGTATACATATTTGATTGAATGGGATTGCACACTCGATGGAACGGATATACCCAGTCAATAGATTGGAGTACTCACTTTATAGAACTGATTACACTATCTTCAGAATGAGACCTGATAGAAGGTGTGTATCATTTTGGAACAGACTCCACAGTCACTGGAATGGAATTCAGACCTGGTGGGATGGAGTGCACCTTCCCAAGAATAAAATTGCAGGCTTTCTGGATGAAACAAAGGACGTACGATGACCCATCACACAACCAATGAAATATAAAAGACTGTGAATAGCATTAGTTACTTACGCCATGAAATCTGATTACCATATCAATAGAATGAGCACAGTTCAGATTGATGGAATCAAATGGAATGCTCTGGAGTCGGATTGCAATAAATGGGCCGACATACTCAACAGAACGGAACGGAGTGCAAAACTTATGTCCCCGAGGGAAAAAATAAATGGAATGGGTTTGCACAATTTCTGAAACAAAAGTAGTCAATCAATGGAAGGGAAAGAAAAATATAATCGATGAAATTGGTATCATACTCATTGGAATGAAACATCTTCTTGATGGAGTGGAGTACATACTCACTGGAATGAAGCACACACTCGATAGATTAGGATTGCACTCTCGATACAATACACCACAAGGCTCAATAAGTTACATTCTTAATCTGTGGGAAGAAAATACTTTTTTGATAAAATATGAATACAGGTGCTGTGCAAAATCAATTGCATGGATTGCACTCTCCGCGGGATAAGAACGCAGACATGATGGAATGGGAAACAGCGTTGCAGGGAATAGAAATACGTAATCGATGGAAGGGAAATATACAATCAATGTAATTGTTTCACATATCTGGGAATGAATAGGATTTCCAACTCCGTTACATTGTCTTATACAAGCAAGGAATGGAATACACATATGGTGGAAATGATTGCACTTTTGACGAAAAGGACAACACAGCTAATGAAATTGAGTATTCAGTCAACGTGATGTGTTTCAATGATAATTCATTACATGGTATCGTAAGATTGATGGACTGGAGAACACAATCAGTGCGATGAGGCTGCACGCACAGTGGAATGGATGCACAGATAATGAACGTGTTACCGGAATCAGGGATCAAACAGAGTAGCCAGATCTCTGGGACTGGGACTGGTCCTGCTGCTCAGGAGGGAAGGGAGGAGAAGAGGAGGGCAGTTGTGATAGGGCATTCGATAGTCATGGAAACAGATGGGAGATTCTGTAGAAGTGAGCACGAATCCCGGATGATATGTTGCCTCCCAGGTGCCAGGGTCCGGGATGTCTCTGATCTTATCCACAGTATCCTTGAGCGGGATGGAAAACAGGCAGAAGTCATGGTACATGTTGGTACCAATGACATAGGTAGGAGAAGGATGAGGTCCTGAAAAGTGAGTTTAGGGAGCTCGGCGGAAGGCTGAAGAGCAGGACCTCAGGGACCGCAATCACAGGATTTCTGCCAGTGCCACGTGATAGTGAAGGTAAGAATAGGAGGAGATGGCATATGAATGCGCGGCTGAGAAGTTGGTTCAGTAGGGAAGCTTTTAGATTTGTGGATCATTGGGATCGCTTCTGGGGAATGTGGGACCTGTAAGGAGAGGACGGGTTATACCTGAACCCGAGGGGTCCAATATCCTTGCAGGCAGGTTTGCTAGGGTGGTTCGGGAGGGTTTAAACTAGTTTTCGAGGGGCACGGGAGTGTTTTAAAAATGATAGGGAGGGGGGCAGAAGAGGAAGAGGGGCGACTCTACCGGATCGGATGACAGATCTCTCAGTGGGTGAGCATTTGGGAGACAGTGTCCACCGCTCCCTAAACTTTAGCATTGTCATGGACAAGTATAGGAGCAAAGAGGACAGGAAAATATTTATTTTGGGGAAGGGCAAATTATGAGGCTATAAGGCTAGAACTTGGGAGCGTAAATTGGGATGGCATTTTCAAAGGGAAATGTACTATGGAGATCTGGTCGTTGTTCAGGGATCTCTTTCAGGATGTTAGGGATAAATTTGTCCCGGTGAGACAGAGAAATAATGGCAGGGTGAAGGAACCATGGGTGACAAGAGAGGTGGAAAAACTAGTTAGGAGTAAGAAGGCAGCATTCATAACGTGTAGATAGCAAGGATCAGACAGGGCTAAGGAGGAATATAGGGTAGCAAGGAAGGACCTTAAGAAGGGGCTGAGGAGAGCAAGAAGGGGACATGATAAGGCCTTGGCGAGCAGGGTTAAGGAGAATCCCAAAGCTTTTTGCACGTACGTGTAGAGCAGAAGGATGGCGAGAGTAAAGGTAGGACCGATTGCCGACAAAGGTGGGAGGATGTGCCTGGAAGCTGTGGAAGTGGGTGAGGTTCTCAATGAATACTTCTCTTCAGTATTCACCAAGGAGAGGGGCCTTCATGACGCAGAGGACAGTGTTGATAAGGTGAATGTTCTACAGTATGTAGATATCAAAAGAGAGGATGTGTTGGAGTTGTTAGAAAATATTAGAACAGATAAGACCCCGGGGCCTGACGGGATATTCACCAGGCTGCTCAGCGACGTGTGGAGGAGATAGCTGAACCATTGGCGAGGATATTTGAGTCCTCGTTGTCCAAGGGAATGTTACCGGAGGATTGGAGGGTGGCAAATGTTGTCCCCTTATTCAAAAAAGGTAGTAGGGTTAGTCCAGGGAATTACAGACCAGTGAGACTTACGTCTGTGGTGGGCAAGCTGTTGGAAATGATTCTTAGAGATAGGATCTCTGAACATTTAGAGAATCATGAACTGATTCGGGACAGCCAGCATTGATTTGTGAAGGGAAGATCATGTCTCACAAGCCTGATAGGATTCTTTGAGGAGGTGACCAGGAAGATTGATGAGGGTAGTGCAGTAGATGTAGTCTACATGGATTTTAGTAAGGCGTTTGACGAGATTCCACACGGTAGGCTTCTTCAGAAGGTCAAAGGGCATGGGATCCAGGGACGCTTGGGCGAGTGGATTCAGAATTGGCTTGTCTGTAGAAAGCAGAGGGTTGTGGTGGAGGGGGTGCATTCAGATTGGAGGGCTGTGACTAGTGGTGTTCCACAAGGGTCGTTTCTGGGACTTCTACTTTTCATTAATGACTTGTATGAAGGGTAGAAGGGTGGGTTAACAAGGTTGCAGACGACAAAAAGGTCGGAGGTGTTGTGGATAGTATGGAGGACTGTAGGAGATTGCAGAGGGATATTGATAGGATGCAGAGCTGGGCTGAGAAGTGGCAGACGGAGTTCAATCCGGAGAAGTGTGAGGTGGTACACTTTGGAAGGACAAACTCCAAGGCGGAGTACAAAGTTAGTCGCAGAATTCTGGGTAGTGTGGAGGAGCAGAGGGATCTGGGGGTTCATATCCACAGATCACTGAAAATTGCATCAAAGACGGATAGGGTAGTTAAGAAAGCTTATGTGATGTTAGCTTTCATAAGTCAGCGGATCGAGTTTAAGAGCCTCGAGGTAATGATGCAGCTCTACAAAACTCTGGTTAGACCACACTTCGAGTACAGTGTCCAGTTCTGGTCGCCTCATTATAGGAAAGATGTGCAAGCGTTGGAAAGGATGCAAAGGAGATTTACCAGGACGCTGCCTGGATTAGAGAGTATGGATTATGAGGAGAGACTATAGGAGCTAGGGCTTTATTCTTTGGAGAGAAAGAGGATGAGGGGAGACATGATTGAGGTATAGAAAATATTAAGAGGAATAAATAGAGCGGACAGCCAGCGCCTCTTTCCCAGGACACCAATGTTCAATACAAGCCAGGAATACAAACCAGGAATGAAAGCGTTTTGTCACCAGGACAGTGTGAACTTGGTTTCATGATTGTCGAAGCAAGATCACACGCAACTTGTGAATGATGGGACTATCTCTAGTGTCTGAGTATCCCAAGGAATGACTGACAAACATGTGTCTATGTTATAGGGACATGCTCAGAATTCTACCCAGGAGCAGGGATTTTCTTACGGGTGGGACTTCTTGTGAGCCGCTTTGTTGCAGAGTTAGATTTCTGTGGGCAGTGCTCCGCGAACTGTTCGCTCCATGATCCCAGGACGTCCGAAGTATTTAACACGCAATCAACTTTTTTGAGGTGTGGCCTTTGTGTAATGTGGCAAATAACGCGGTTATTATTTACAGAAAAATGTCGGGAAACAGCAATACGATAATTAGAAACACATTTTCATGGATCATAAAAACATCATGAAAATATCGATTATGAGGCCTTGAGTGCCGTAGATTCTTCCGATTCCGTGTCGAACGATCTCACCAGACCCAGACCTTGATCTTCCCCATGGTCGAGCTAATTGTTTTCACTCCAGTTCGGGTCCAATTCCCATGATTATATTTCGACCACCCCTATCATCAGTGAAATGGCAGACCACGATTGCACTCCATTTATCAAACTAAGTTACACCTTTCCCCATTTTGGTTTTCATACAGAAACTCACATTTAGGTTCTTTGGTCCTTGAACACCGCAGGAATACAAACAGTTTCTGTCCGTTTATCCGGTCTAATCTTGTAATGATTCTGCACTCTCCCCTTGACCTGTTTCCACTAGCACGCTTTTCCAGTTTAACCTGACAGCGGAAATCCATCTTTCCTGGATCCATGTTATCTATGATCTATTGAGGATCTTCTTATCTATTCTATAATGTGGAGTCCTGACTGGATGCAGTCCTCCACTTTCACCCCGCCCCTAATGTTCCCTACTGGTGCAGCATAACTTGACGAGCAACTTCAATAAGGTGCCGACAGGTGCAGGTTGGAGGCTGGTTGTTCTGTAGCAATTGTCTCAACTTCCTGCTCCTCAAATCCTTTATATTACCGACCAGACACATCCTTATGCCAGAATACTCGTTAATTACGTCAATTATTCCAATGCCACAATCACAATAGGATGTATACAATGCACAACAGAACCTACTGCTTGATCGGCACTCTATCCTCCATAGTGCATTCAATCCTCCCGCCTTAGCATTGGATGAACACAAATCCAATTCTACTTTGCCGGAAAACAAATGCCAGGATGAGCAGGCACAGCAGGCACAGCCACTTGGTAGAAGCTACCCTTACTGCGCACGATCCTGACTTCTGTAATGACTTATTCCAACCTGTACAATTACATCTCATCCGAAAGGCAGCACCTCCTGAGCACTGCCTTCTATTTACGCCAAGGGCCTGAAATTTCCATCTCGTGAAGCTGCAGGACGCATCGCCAAAGAAAACGGTCGAAAAATGAACTTAGAAATAAATAACTGTTTCTCACTCAGGGCTTTAACAAGTAGAGAGTTTGCAACAAACGCTGCCAGCAACCATTGTTGCCTCATGTACTGACAACATGTCCTTTGCATGGCAGGACTTTGTAGGAAAAGTGCTTTGAAACCAAGATCATTGGATTGGCTTCTGTGGGTCGAACTCTGAAGGTGACTGGCGTTGGGTAGATGGAACGGGTGATGCTTGCTCTGCAAAGTAAGTTATTTTTCAGTGGCATGTTCTGTTCTAATCTTAGGCATTCGGCACCAGTCAGAATCCTCAGCAGGACTGACAGCTCTAACCTTAGGAATTTAGCTGGAAGAATACATAATCTGTGGTTTCACTCTGAAGCCTGGGCCCTCTCTTAACGTACAGCTGAATATATGTTCATCGGCATTTCACGCCAACAGCGCTGTTTAAAGGGATAATCAGCAGCTCACAGCTCAGCTTCTGGAATACTCATGCAAGATGTCCTGCAGTTCTGTGTTTTCAGTGATTCTTGTTTCAGTCCCTAGGGAACTCTGGTGTTGGTTCATTACATCTACCTTCGAGGGAATCGTGGCTTTTGCTGTCTGATTGATATACTGTTGCATTAGCCGCTGGTAGTACATCGGCATTCTTCGCTATTAATAACATAAAAAAACAAAAAAAAAATAAATCTATACTGTTCCATCACTGACACCTGCCCGACAATATAGAACCAAGCCAGAAAGATAACTGCAGATGCCGGGGAAATGAATGTGAGAATTAGGTATGTCAGTGTGCCCAGCCCAACCACCTTCAACTGCTTTAGAAGTGGTTTTCCTTCCTTAGTAATGTCAAAAGTGGGAATATTTGTTGATTATAGTAAGCCGAATTCCGTGCAACTCCCATAACTATTAAGGATAGGCTGCGGGCGTGCAACACGTCCTATACAACACTCCTGCATGACCTGATGAGGGAAGTAACGTCCGTGCCACACCGGTGGCAAATATTGGCCATTTCAACAAGAAAAAAAAACTAACATCCGACCAGTGACATTGATGTCATTATCAAAGTTCTGTCCCCATTCATTAAAATTCCAACTGAGCAGAAATAAAAATGGACCAGGAACGTATAAACTGTTGGTACACAAGTAGATCAGAGGTTGGATATCCTGAACAAATTGCACATTCGCCAAAATATCTGTACCATTTACAAAGGACACAGCAGGAGTACGCTGGAAAACACTCCTCTTGCCTGGATGGACACAGCTCCAACAAGATTCAAGGAGTTCAATTCCATGAAAAACTAAAGAATCGACTTGATTGGCATCCGAAACCTTCATTTTCTCTACCACCTGCCCACTGTGACTTCACTTACACAGTTTACATAACGGGTTGCAGTTACTTGTTGAGGCTAATCCAGCAGCACTTGCAAAACCCGTGACTTCTATCAGCAAGAGCAGCAAGGACATTAGGCACAGGGCAACGCCGCCACGTTCAGGAATCTGTTTAAGCCGTAGGTAGCCCTAAACTGAAACCTACATTTATTCCTTCATTGCCGCTGGGTCTAAGTCCTGAAAGTTCTCACTTCACACTTTTATGGGAGCACGTTCAACAAAAGAAATACAATTAATCGAAAAGGCTGTTCAGCATCCCCTTTGTTCTTACGCTCACTTAGGAATGGGCAGTAAATGCTAATCTTGGCAGCGATACCACATGCTGTAAAATGAATACAGGATGAAAAGAGGTTCGAGTTGGAGTCATATGAACACTGGTGTTCTGAGTTTCGTCATTCAGATTTTGGAAATGATGGGAACCTAATATTTCAAACAATGAAGACTGTGGAGAAAAGTTAAGTAATGGAGAGTGAAAGCATCGACATTTTAACCAACTTCGGAATTGGATCTGGAGAAAAGACAATGGTGTCATTCTCAACGTTACAGCTTGCTCAATTTGAAAAAATCTCCGCCCACGTTCACCAAACGAGTAGCTCTGAACTGGGATTGGTGGGATGAGTGTGTGGCTAAAGCTCTCCCTCCACGTCTCGCCCGACACAGAATTCACAATTCGCAATAGGCAAACGGAAGAGTGGAATCTGAATAATACTTTCTAGGCTCCTGTTTCATCTGCACACTCAGCGCTCTATCATGCCAAACTCTGTCAAAATACCCGGAGCAATCCGAAAAGGATCCCCGTTCATGGTCACGCCCAGCTCTCCCTGTCTCAACACACACACCATTTGGCGCGCATAAGAGGGCCTTCCCTCATTCCTCTCCATGGTGTCACGGTCACGGGTCCACGTCCGTCTGGAGAAAGATCCCACTCCCTGTTATCGAGATGCTTAGGTCACTTTATTGTATTTCCATTCTTTCAAATTCAGTCTTGATCCTCTTTCTCGTATGTGTATCAAATCAGCAGGTTTTTGTCAATGCATATGAATATTTGATGTTAATTAATTTCTTAACGCTCCAATGGACGCAATAACAAGTGATTGCTTACATTCCTATGCAATTTAAACTTGGTCACTGGAACGATCTTCAACGGAACATCAGTGCACACTCAATTCAATCATAGTACAAATTAATTAAATGTGAGTGCGCAGTCCATTGACAACAAATCTTCTGTATTTGAAAAGGATGTCATGGCCAGTAAAGAGCAATGGCTTTTTGTATCCTTTCTAGAAAGGTAATTAACGTAATAAAGAATGAAAAAGGAACACCACTTCGGTCATCCTATGGTGCAAAATGTTCCAATTCAGCATTGAAAAAAACAATGCTTAAATTATCTTTGCACACTAGCTGCAGTTGTAGGATTTTTTTTATTGCAAGAAGAGTCGAACGTTCAGTGAGAGATGAGTGGATGGTAAAGAATCGCACTTCTTTCATTGGATCTCACTGGTTATTCAAAGTTAAGAAGCCAGTCCAGTTGATAACATGAGTCTGAAGACACTTTTGAAAATATCGAAGGTCTTGTTCCTGGTCAACGAAGAGGAGAGAGTGGAATCGAGGAAAGGGTGAAGCCAGTAAACAATAAATATATAATCGTCGTTCCACAGTTTGTTTTGTTTCGATCACCAAACCAGAATTCAGTACCACTTTTAGATCGATTAACAACGGTAAATGGAATAATTATCATACAGAATGTTCTGCCAGGAAATGTCAACCTTTCAGAAGATCGTTTTGATGTTCGTGAAGTGAAGCTCTGTGGACCTAAACCGGTTGTTGACAGTCCTTTAACATTTGGTCATGTTAACACATCATGACACAAAGCAGTGGGGTCAGAAATCGGCTGCAACCGAGAGTACTTTTGTCTCTCGCTCAAGGCTGTGTGGAAGAGTTTCAAATGAAAGCACTGGCCGAGGATTGGAGTGGGGTGAAACGTTGAGGAAGAAGGTGATGTGAGACGGACGAATGTTCTTTATGCTGTTTGCCCTGAGATTACCGGGGAATGATCCTACTATCCATAACTTGCAATTCCCCCATTCCCTGCCCAGGTTAGGTATTGAATTTGCCATCAGTGAATGTTTTTAAATGCATGTAAGAGAAGTGGTCCAAAGGGGCTGTTGACCATCAGAGGTAGCATAAATGTATACCACCACAACCTCGCTATTATGGGCGCCGGCATATCCATCAATGCAACGTTCCAATCATACAAGGGGAACCCTGAGTCAATGAGGAGTGCAGGGGGTCATGCCTGGGGTAAGAACTAGCATATCTAACTTTAAAGCTCCAATCGGGAGAAACTCATGCGTGGCCCTCTTCCTAGGGAACTCTCTGCCCATCCTTCCCTCTCCATTCCCTCTCTTCACCTCCTTCCCTCTATTTCGGCCTCCTTCTATCTCTGCCCCTCTCTGTTTATCCACTCGCCGCCCACTCTCTCTGTGCTGCCTGCACCGTTGTCTATCTGCTGCCTCTTGCAGTGGCTCTCTCCTCCTTCTATTCTCTATTTATGATCTCCCCCTCACTCTCTGCCTCGCGTTCTTTCTCTCTGACCATCCTCCACTCTCTCTCTGCTCCATTCTCCACTTTGTTTCTCTGCTGTTGCCACACTCTCTTCTCTCTCCCCACGTTCTTTTCTCTCTCTCCATCTGGCTCTGCTTGTTCCCTCATGCTTTGCCTTGCTCTCTAGCTTCTCTTCCGCTTTCTCACTCTCTCGTCTTTATTTATGCGCTATTTTATCTTTGATCTTCCATGAAACTTGCAATTCCAAATTCATCCGCACTTGTTTGTTTGACAAATAATTCACGTTACATTTGTGCGCAGATCTAGTCTTTCTTCTCTCTCTGAAATATTATTTTGACATTGTTGACCATCACACGTAACTTCTGAACCTTACACCATTTATTGTGGTAATTTCCTGTTCTTTTGCATTTACATTATTTGCAACACTGTTCTGCTACAGCAAACATATTAAAACACCAATACATTTGTGGGAAACTCCATATTATTCTACATTTCATACATTTTACTGTTATTGAATGTACGAACTGCAAAACAAATTCAGACGTAAGGAAAGATTGCCATCATGGGGATGTTGGGCAAAGAATTTCCTGCTTGGCCATAAATATTTGGATGCTGCTATTAAAAGCTTAGTCAGAAGAAAATATACAAGACTATATTCAAGGGCAAGGGAGACACAGAGGTTGGCAATTATTGGAGATTTCCCGAACTCTTGAGAATTCAAGCCATCTGAAAGCACGATTTCCCTTGTGGCGAAATTAAAACCGAAAGGAGCAGTTTCCCGAATTAGAAAATGGCAGAGACCTCAGGTTGATGTCAGCAGGTGGAGGTTTCCGAGAACTGAGGGTGTAAGTCAATTGAGAGGTTTGGGAATGCGATGAGAAATATGAATTTTGCAGATATCGGCCTGGGGGGTGATCAGGGCCAGTGAGCTCCAGGGTTAGTGGGAAAACGTAGGTGGTGCGAGCTCGATTATCAAGGCTTGCTATGGTCATTGAAATGACCAACTGTGAGGAAACCAACACTAGGATGTCGGCTTGCTCCCTGGCTCCGTTAAGTCAGATGTGTAGTCGACTCCCCGGCAGTAGAAGGAGGTTTTTCAGTTTGGTGCTGATCTTCCGGCCCTCATCTCGGGGTCAAATACCACACCAAGGTCACATGTGATCTGTTTTCGTCCCTGAGAGTTGTCAGGGAGAGGGACTGAGTTCCTCTTAAAGTCTTGATTGGATTCATTTGCGAATATTTTATATCCCTCGGCTTGGATCTCCCTGTAGAGAAAATATCATCTCTCAATCCAAACCTTCCTCTCGTTTTATCGTTTTAATTGGACATACTCTCAGCCTTCTCTCTCCCAGACGAAGGCCCAGGCTGTTCGGTCCTTCCTGATAGGGATAGACCCTCTCTCTTGTATCATTCCTGTGAATTTTTCCCACACCTTCCTCAGTGCCTTCCCCTTCTTTCTGGAATCTGGTGATCTGAATTGGTCCTGGTTTTGGCTGAGAGGTTCTCCTTATCATTCAAACAAGAAGCCTAGAGCTGGAACACTGGTCTCCCCCCTGGAGTATACCTCCGTTTCTTAAGCATCCAAGAATTCCCGAAACATGCCTCCCTGTGGACTTCCAACTGCCTCTAACATTCACTTCAATATCTTCGCAGATCTGGCTTCTTGCTCCGAACAATAGACTTAGTTAAAAAGAAACTGTTATCAGTTTTCCTTAAGCAAAAAAAAAACTGGATGGAGGCCCCGAAATCCTGTGTGTCAGGGGATGCCGATCATGTTATCTTTAGCAATGTGGAGGAACAGGATGGTGTTTATTATATGATCAAACTCGCCGGCAGCTGAGGGTATGTTGCCTGAACAGTGATGGTGTTGATCCTTGAGGACTGAGAGTAGCCCTCACTTCTGGGCTGCAGCTATCGTTTGCACGAATATCCAGTTATCATTAATCCCAGCGTCTGCCGCTAATCTATTTCTGTTCCAGCTTGAACTCGTTTTTATTCATTTTTGACACAGCGTCTGAAGATCCAAACCTCGAGGGATCCAAATAAGGAGTCTCCCTGCTGTTTCCCTGGCAAGGAAGCGATGTGCCTACGGGTAATGTGCATTCCAGTCCATATGAAGGGTCAATTGCCCAAAACATCAATTGCCAATTTCCCACCACAGATGCTGCCTGACTTGCTAAATTCCTCCAACAGCTCATTGGTTTGACTCAGCTGCCCAACTGTTTGAGCGCAGTCGCAAGCTATTTGCATGTTGATGGCACAATCGCCTTTCCCTGGATATCCAAGAGAATGACTGACTGTCACTTACGTCGCTCCTGAGAAACAAGCTTAGCAAAATTACAATCCCAGAAAAGGGAGCAGTTTGTGAGCAGGTCTTAATGTGGGCCGTTGTACTTTGTTTCCCCAGTGCCCTGGCGTTTGAGGCCCTGCCAGCCATTGCCTACGTAACTCCCTGGAACTAATGGATTCCACAGCTCTCTTGACTATATTTCCTACTACCTTGACTCCTGTAAAGGCCAATTTTCATTTTCTAGTTCCCGTATATCCGTCATATTTACTTCACTAAAAACACTTCCCGCATGGTTGCTTTTCCAATGACTTCCTTGTTGCTGAACAATGGCTTAACCACCCTCACACTCCTCCAACCAGTTGACCGTGGCCTGAACCATGACATCTGTTTTCCATGCATCTGCGATCATTTGGATTCATCCTGGAATTCACCTGGTCTTCACCTTCTAATCTGCCAGTCCCTGTATTCAATGGCTCATCCTTCACTAATTCTGACACCTATAACAAAGTCCCACCAACAGACACACATTCCCCTCCCTCTCTGCATTTCGGCATTTCACAGTGATCACTGACTTCACAATTTTTTGTGTGCTCTTCCATTCCTACCAACTGCTTCCAGTCTTATTTCACTTTACCACGTAATCTGAGGAGGTGCAAAATCTTCTCTTTCACCTCTTCCCACCATCTAGCGGGTCAAACGGTCTTTCCAGGTGAAGCAGTGATTGACTTGTTCTAATCTGGTGGAGTGAATTCAGCGTTCACAATGCATTTTCTTCTGCATTGGAATCAGCAAATACAGATTGGGTGATAGCTTTTTGGAGAAGTTGCATCAGCTTGCAGGAGTGACACTGACCTTCGGTTTACCTTCCACTTTCATCCTCTTTCCTATTCTGAATTATCTGTCGGTGCTCTGCTGCGCAAAACATAAGTTTCCGGAAAAAAAATCTTAACTTCCGCCTGGGGACGTTGCAACCTGCAGGATCAATATCTGATTCTCCAACGTAGAGTAATTTACTGTTTATTTCTGTCTCTTTCGGAATTGTCCATTTCTTCCAGTGACCTTGATGCAATGCTTATCTCTCTCGATATAGTTTGACCAATCCCCATACTGCAGCCCTCAGAGAATAACAGGAGTCCCGACACGGCGCAGACTATCAAGCACCAATTTAAACTAATTCTGCACTAATTAAATGTTCCTCTCCATACATTCCCACCAACTACCCCCAAGATTCTACTTACCAGCTATGCACGATGGTAAATTTACAGTGACTTAATAACCGATAAAATTCACATGCCTTTGGAATGGAGGAGGAAACCATACGAAGTTCATGTGGTCAGAGATTGTTAAAACTCCAAAACTTCAACGAGATCAGGTTCGAACCCGGTTCCCTGGAGCTGCGAGGCACTATGTTGCCTCGTCTTCTGACCCTGACCATCAGCCTCTGCCTATTATCATCAAGCCGTCTTTGGCTTCAGTTGGCTGTCTTACCCGAGATCCCATGGGCTATTACACTTTGGAGGAACACACCCATCCCTCCACCCTATGTGGGACGTTGTCAAATACCTTATTGAATTCTGCGCAGACTGCAACAACAGCAGTACCCTCATCAACACACTCAGTTACCTCTTTCGAAAAAATCAATTGGTGAGACAGGAGTAACAAAGCCTTACGCATTATTCTATATTAATCAGCAGTTTACAAGTGCAGATTAATCATCACGTTGTTTCCCTACTTCACCAAGTACTGTTAGAGTCGCCAGCCTGTAATTACTTGGCTGTCCCTGCTGCCCTTCATGAATAGAAAAAAAATTGTCTTCCTAAATGGATTGAGGCAGCTCACTGGCTGAGTATATTCAATACAAATTACTACTTCTTTCGATATTAAGGGAAGCAATAAATATGTGAGTTAATGCAAGAAAGTTGTACTTTGGAAAAATATCAGCCCTGACCTTGAATGATTGAAGATGTATGAAGGGCTGGATGGGCCACTCCTGGTTTCTTTTCTTAAACTCAAGATTTACCCACATCTCGTTATGTGTCACATCTGAAAAACTTCTGAAAATCTGACTTAAAATTGAGAGCTTACTTTTTGTCCATTGGTGTACATGGAGTCGTCAATTTCTATCATTCTGTCTAAAGAAATTTTTCCTAACTTCCCCTCTGTAAGGTGTGGTTGATTTTCAAATTTTGATTCACCAGAATGTTGCCTGTAATCGCTTTACGTAAAATAAGAGATTTGATATTTTGGGTTTACATTCACGGGATGTACGAGGCTGAGGGGTGACCTCACAGGGTGTTATAAATGATAATGGCATAGCTAAGGTGGATAGTAACAGTCTTTTTCCTGTTGTGTGGGATTCCAAAATCATAAGGCTCAGGCTTAAGGTAGGAGGGAAGAAATTTGAATGATATCCGTGGGAGATTTTTTGTTTCGCACAGTGGTGTGTATATTGAACGAGAGTCCAGAGGAAGTGGTCAAGGCAGATGCAATGACAATAGTTAAAATACATTTGGACAGGTAACTGGATAAGAAAGGAGTAGAGGAATTTGTGCTGATGTAGGCAAATAGGATTAGTGTTGATATGCATAGACGACTTGGGCTGATGGGCCCATTTCTGTGCTGTAAATGGCTATGAAATTATGACTTGCTTCACATGCCCCACTATCCTGCTGTTATCTTTCCTGAAAGCTCACATGTTTTATGTCTTTACATTTCTGATGAAAGTCTTGGGGCTGAAACTTTAACTCTTTTCTTCTTACCATAGATGTTGCCTGACTTGCTGAGTGTTTACTGTTTGTTTTGTTTCAGATATAGATCATCTGCAGTTTTTAATCCTTTGTTTTGCGGCAAATGTCTCAACACATTGCTCTTCAAACCTTTATGATTGTCAACAAGATATGAATCAGGACTGTGTTGACATACTCTCTACTTACCTCGCTGCTTGCAGTTCCAAAAACACAAAAGAAATCCTTATCAACATGCAGGACAAAACATCCATCTTGTTCGGAGACCATCAATCATTCGAAAGACATTTATTCCCTCCGCAATTTGGATTGAATGAAGACTTGACAACTCTGTAATATGGGCAGCATTAGCAGCATAAAAGAGGATACGATGACTTCCAAGAAGCTCTTATCAATGCTCAGAGTGCTGATATTTGCAGTAGCTTCTAAACAGTTTGGTGGCTTCTCGGCCTAAAGGATTGGCAGTGCTTTGAAAGGTCAACGTAAATTCTCCCATCCATGCAGGCATGAGTCTTGAAGCCTCGACCTCTTATAGCTGGCAAAGGACCCACCAATTTCGGCAAACCAAATTTGTCATCGTCTCACGCCCCTCTTATCCCAAATTCAGGAGGTAACTCATATGTTTATGGAAAAGTATTTGGGCCTCAGTTAGGAAGTTTCCAAGTAGATGAATCACTAATGCTGGTAACAGTCATTGTTACCTCATAAACTTTTGTTTCCATGAAAGCTGTTTATCAGTGAACAGAGTCAAAGGCTCGATCACTGGATTGGTCTCAGTGATTCTCCTTCTGAAGGTGACTGGAGCTGGGTGGATGGAACCGATCATTTTTCTTGAGTAAAATGAGTTGCTTCACAATCATACATTCTGTTCTACATCATGGAACACTGAAACTTCAGAGCTCTAATTTTGTAAATGAAGTATAAAATAAAAGTCAGTTGGGGTTCACTTTGAAGCCTGTGCTTTTCTCCCCAGGTAGTGGTGTGACTGGTGCTGAACGAAATCTTCAGCGACTGAAAGATTCATACAAAAACCAAGAGCTTGCAGACGGGTAGGATCGTAGCATTTCCTTTCTGCACCTAGTGTGCTCAGAACAAGAAACAGAATCCATGCAGAGCAAGGCAATGCTTCAGAACTGGAAGAACGAGCAGGAGACGAAGAAGAATAGGTATGAACAGTAGGCTTAGGAGATTCTGCACATGCTGGAATCTGGAGAAACACGCACAAAATACTGGAGGAAGACAGCAGGTCAGGCAGCATCTTTGGAGGGAAATAAACAGCCGGCGTAGAGTCCTGATGAATGGTCATGATCCGAAACGTCGACTGCTTAGTTCCCTCCACAGATGCTGTCAGAAAGTTTCAATGCTGTGTATTCATCGAAGCTACTTTTTCCGTCACATTACTCCATCTCTGGCACCATCGAACCAAGCTGCATTGAGAGTCCCAAGGTTACAGTACTGTTTGCACGCCCTGACGTAGGTTATCCTCTTTTAAACGACTGAATGTTTTCAGTACAGTTTACGATCTTCTGCAACTCAGGGAGCAGACCGAAAGGCCAGTGAACTGGGTTACACTCAAATCAATAATCAGAGAGGAGGGTGTCCAGAGCCAGATATTATTCCCTTCTACACCTCGCTCACCTTTCTCTCCTTTAACATGGTTTTAGTAACTTTGAATTGCAGACTTTGAATGGAAGTAATGCTTAAAATCTCGTCCTTTTGCATGTGCTTTGTGGAGGAAATCGTTTTACTTTCCTCTACGTAACACTAAAGTAAAATATAACAATGCACTCAAAATATTTATAAAAGGAACATTGCCTCAGAAAGGATTGCAATAATCCCATTCTCCTCTCTAGCCAAGGTCAATTTCCCAATCCCATGTATCATTTACCCATGTTATTCCCAGTCCTATCACCCCGGGGTTTCTAGGAGACCGCACATTGTTTGTGACAGTTTAATGGCCGTATTTGCAACTGCTGTATTGTTTCTCAGATGTTGTCGTTTTATAATCCACTGAAATATGTTTTTCTGTATCATTTTGTTCCTGCTAAACTTTATGCTCAATAAAGAGGCTTCGTATTTCTATTTCTCGATAGATGACTTGTTGTAGTCCTTGTCCGCAGTTGGAGAGGCCATGAAGGTGCAAAGACATGCTTCCTGTTCCTCGGGAATTGCTTTTAATCCTGAACACAGACACCCTGCAGTAGCTTGCGCCTCAACCCATGGTCCTCTGGAGAGAGAGTGGCGCTTGGTTAACACATAAATGTCAAGTAAGCAGGAAACCATAGATGGGTATTATTAAGCTTTTGTGTAGGTGAAGAGCAATATGCTTCCCATTTTTGCATACCTCTGGAGTTAATGCCAGGCGTTATATATGTGTAGAACAACTTAAAGAACTGTGGCCATGAGTAGAAAAGCCTCGAAGATCAACATTTCTAGCCCTTACCACCAAAGCGTCCCTGCAGAGACCATCAATTTGCACCGCTTCTGCTGTTTGTCCGACGAAAAAAGACAGATAGCCCAGGCCTTCCGTAAGAAAACCAAACATTCAGGACTCTGGGTAGTGTTGTTCTCCGAGCCTGCTGAAGTATGAACCGACCGTGGGGCAGTGTAGAGCACATTTGCCACGAGAATATCTGCTCAGGGCCGGGTTCTGTGAGGAGACAAACAAAGGTTTAACCATGTCCACTGGCATTTGAAAGGATGGGAGTTTATTCAGTTGAGTTAAACGAAATACTGGGAGTGATTCATGGCGAGATGCTGAGAGGCTGTTTCGCAGGCGGGTGCCTCGAAATATGTGCCGGTGTCAGGACACCAGATCAGCCAATGAGGTCCAAAATGAGGAGAAATTCCTTCCCTCAGCAGATAGTGAACTTTTGTCATCACCACCCCCACAGCGCTCTGGATATTTAGTCACAGGGGGCGGTTAGGGCCCAGAATAGAGGGTCGTTGAAGCTCAAGAGATTCAGCAGGTACGAGGTCCAAGTTGGAAATTGGATATGAAAGATTCTCTACAAACGAGTCTAGAGGCCCAGGAACGGAAAGGCGTCTGCTTATCAGTTGACCCCGATACATCTACAGCCTCTTCCTTGCGATCCTGTGCTCGAGCAACAATGAATGCTAATTACTATTTAATGATTATTTTCCACAGAGTATCCTCCAATTGCGGTTTGAACATGGCTGACCCATTCGGTGCGCCCTGTGTGCAAACCGCAATTGGAGGCTACCCATTGGAAAATAATCCACACGGAAGAGACCAATGTTCTTAGTGTGCGGGACGCCAGCCGTTGCTTGCCATTCATAGACTGCAAACATGTTGTGCCACAAATAAATGACTGAACTTTCAGGGCCTCTTCCTTTCCCTTCAGAACTATAACCACAACAGCTGTTTCCTGGTAAGTGGGGAACAAAGATAATCTTTTACAAACAAAAAAACTTCAATGAAACCTCAGTCCGTTTGGTGGAGTTTAACGATATTGCAGCCCGGGCTGGGGAGTGAAAACTGAGTCGCCTCCAGACAGCAACCGACACCAAGATAGTTTGTGGAAGTTAAAGAAAATACTTCCTCTTTTGATAAAAAAAACAGTAGTTTGACAGATCTCACAGACAGAAATTGGGCCCTGTCCAGTAACACCTTTCACGCACTCCAGGCTGAGTTTAGAGTTTGTTGCTGTCTTTGGTGAAGTGTATGATTTCATGGCCTGATCCCCGCAGAACCGGGGATGGACCCAAACCACTGATAATCGTCATGATTAATTTGATCCCACGCAAGGGCCTTCCTGAAACAAGTAGAAAAAGCGTAAAATAACCACTGTGGCCTCCTGATTTTACTCAGTAGTAACATTTTCTGCTTTGTTCCAGCTGACAAATTGTCTTTCTGATTAATCAGTACGGGAATTTCACGTCAGCCACGTCAAAGCTCCACTAATGCAAAAGGAATTACATAAAACTGTAGGAAATGCAAGCCCCACGGTAACTTACACGAGGCCTGCACACCAGTGGGAAACTCGTGATAGCCATTCACTGTGGACTCTGTGAACAGAACTCCATTGCCGTTTATGTGCGTGAGTGAGCGATTTATCCAGATTATTGTCCTTCAGTCTCACGCTTTGACACGAAACACACTGCAGTTTCTTCTGCTTATATAACATTTAACATGACAGAATGTATAGGATTCTTTGCAGTCTTATTCGGCAAAACTTGACCTTCTTCCACAGAAGAAGACATGAGGACCTTTGACCAATGTTTTATGAGTGAGCGAGGTTTTATAGGGGTTTGGAAGTAATTCAGAACTTTAGGTCACTCCAGCTGAATGTACGCCTACTAATCAAGTGATTCATTCTGAATTGTAGGATCACAGATATCTAAAAATGTTACCTGGCTGGAGGATATTACTTGGGGAGAGGTGTGGTTGGGAGGGTGATGAGAGTTGTTGTGGGTGAGTTCGTGAATGCATATATTCCGCCCCATTATTTGCATCCAATGAATGGAAAGGCGTTAATGACAAATATTGGTATGTTGTATGTGATGGTTCATGTCATAGAGTGGATTTTTGCCCTACAGTGGGAACGACGCCCCATATTTAACCAGCTGAAAATAGCATCACACATGGGGAATTATATCACAGAGAGGGATAGTTACGTCAAAACGTCCGCGTGAGTGATAATCCAAGGCGGAGGTTGAGATTTGATACAGCAGGAGAGTTTGATTTCACCACTGGTGGATCATTTCATTTCTGAGGCGGGCATGAAACTTAAATGACCCTGATAACTCGGGTTGCAAAAGCGGGGTTCGGGAAATTCATATTACAAAATGTGCGACCCAGGTTTGACTCCATGATACTCAATGGAAATAAACCAAGGAACGTGAGGTTAATGGCGTGTCCGTTGGTGGATTTTATCTTCATCCACAAACAACACCGTGGAGCAAATATAGTTGCTGGTCTCCGGACTTCTATTCAATAGAAGCAATCCCCCGTCACACTTCTGCTGCAACTTCCACAAAAGGAGCTTGAATCTTGTGTCCTGGGAATTAATTCTAGCGAGTCTGCAGAATGACAAGAGAAGACAAACACGTAGATATCTCCCTGAATTGGAGATACAGAACTGCGTTCTTAATGGAATTGATTACACATTTCGTAGAATAGATTGCATGCTCTTTTAATGGGATTACACAATCGATATTATGCCGACCAAGAACAATGGAAATAAATTACACATTTGGTGTGACTGGATTGTGCAGTCAATGGCGTACTACTGTGTACCCATTGCAACGGTGTATGCTATTAATTGAATGGTATTGCACTCTCAATGCAATGCAGTGCTCCTATTGTAATACAGCATTCTGTTGTTGGAATAGGATCACTCACCTGACCGCCTGAAATGCACAACTGATAGAGGTGGACTGCAGAACCAACGCAGTGAAACCTGCAATTTGAGGAGCACAATTACACAACGGATTGTTTAATGCATCATTGGTAGGAATAAATACGCAATCAATAATATAATATAACAGTCAATGGAAATTGGTTACAGACTCAATATTGCAAGCACAAAATGAAATAAATTTGTTGCACAATTGATGAAACACGCAAGCGGGCAGTGGACTACGGTTACACACTCAATGAAATGAGTTTAAAACTAATGATATGGAATACACAATCAATGGATTGATTATGAACACATGATTGAATAGCGATGGAATGGAATGGAGTATGAAAATTTGGAAAGTGATCGAAAAATTGTGGAAAGGAATGTACCATGTGATTGCATAATTTGTAAGAATGGCCTACACAATCCATGGAATGCGATAATACAATCTATTTAATTGAGTTCATAATCCGGGGAATGTCATACATGTTAGATATAATATGATACGCAATAGATGGAATGGCATTTCTCATTCGATAGATTTGATGGAATGGAGTACATAATCACTAGAGACAGACGAAACTGCAAATACTGTAATCTGGAGCACAAGCCATCTACTGCAGGAACGCAGCAAGTCCAACACCATCTGTGGGTGGGAGCGAAGAAATTGTCCAAGATTCGGATAGAAACACCATATTGTTGACAATTCCTTTCTACCACAGATGTCGCTGGACCCGCTGAATTACTCCAAAAGATTGTTTATGACATTAACATTTGGTGGGTTTGCATGTTCAGTGGCACGGACACAGTATCATGGATTTTTTTTCAGCCAGAGACAGAATGGGCATACAGTATCGATGGAATAGGAAAGCACAACCTCTCAGCTAGGTAACCTATTCCATTCAACAGAGTAAATGCTTGGAAGTGAGAAAACAACTGATGGTATCTAATTTCACGGAACGGATTATATAACAACTAGAATGGAACAAACACTTGATAGAATGAATTGCAAGATCAATTGAAGTTGATTATCTACTCAATGGAGTGTCACGAAAAAATTCACGAAATAGGGTTACATTGCCAGAAGAATGGAAAATCCTCATTCGATACTGTGGATTATATCCTCAGTGTACTGGCAATATACAGTTAATTGAATAGGATTGCACACGACATCCATTGGAGGACTCCTATATGGAATGGAATGGATTTCTCATTCAATTTTCTGGAGTGCTCAACTGATGGAATAAAATTCAGAACTGTTGGAACGTGTTTATCCAAAGGAATGAGTATATATTTGAATATGTTCTCAATCGAGCGACTTTACACAATTGATGAAAAATATTTCACATGCGATAGACTGGGAATATGAATTTAATCTGAGATAGCACCTAGAATAAATGTTCACACTATTTAATGAATATATTTACACAACTTATAGAATGAATTTAATAATAGATGGAATGTGAATGGAAAACGGATGAAATTGCATAAAGCATTCGTTAATACGATGTACGTACTTGATGGAATGGAGTATGGGACAGATGAAATTGAGTTGCACACTTGATTAGGATAACGCATTTCATGGAATGGGGTATAAACAACGAAACTGAGTGCAGGGTAGATGGAACAGCGTCCACTGTTAACTAAATGTTCTTAAACACTTGAGTGCCATACACGTGCAATGGAATGGATGTGCCCGTTTGATCGAATGTCATGGAAATGGAACCCGATGGAATGGATGCCTAGTTGGTGAAAAGTCGCCCACATTCTATTGAATGGAAATTCACACTCAATATTATGTTAATACATGATAATGGAATGGGTATATGCACTGAATGGATTGGGAACACGCATCAGATTGAATGGAGTATATAACCTATGCAAGGAAATTACTGAACCATCAGTCTGCGGTATAAAGTTCATGAATTTGAGTACACACTCGATGGAATATCATACAGAGAAATAAAAAAAAACTTTTAGCGTAATGAAGAATTCATTCAACGGAATGGAGATTAAAAATCAATAAAGTGGAGCTAAGCAGTGGATGAAATAGTGGACAATTAACGGAATTGCGAACAGATTGAGAAAATGAAGCACATAATCGAAGAATTGGGACAACACAATCCATGGAGTTGCACAGTCGATGTAATGAAGAACCCAGTTTAAGGAACAATAAGTTACACTCAGTGGAATAGGCAGAGAGTTGGTGTTTTGCCTTCGCAGTCTGATGGCACCAGTATGCTATCTATGGCGCGGAAATGTATAATCAGTGTTAGGTAGTATACAGTCAAAGCAAAGGTTTATACAGTCCATGGCAAGGGAGAAAGAATCGGTGAAATTGGGCAACACATATTGCATTGGCATGCAATACACATTCAATGCAATGAAGTACAGAAGAGATGACCTGGAGTACATATTCCGCGGTACTCGACGTACTGCACCATTGATGGGATTGGTATACATCAGGGAAGAGATTGGAGTAGACCTTCCATAGAAAGAGGAAGTGCAATAACTGAAATTGAAGAAAACTCGGTCGAATAGACTGCGTTCTTGATGAGGTGGCGTAACGAAAAAAATGAAACTGCGCACACAATAAAACGGAGTGCACTGTCCATGGTGCGCAAAAATAGAACAGATGCAATAAATTACACCATCCAGGAAATGCCATTACATAATAGGCACAAAGCAAAACATAATTGACAAAATAGGATCGAATGTTATTTCACATGCAAAATAATGCAGTGTACGTGGATGTATTGTGACTAAGCCATTCAATGGAGTACGTGTCCAAACTCAATGCATCACATTTTCGATTAAAATACGATGATGCAATGGTATTGGGTGAAAAAGTGATGGGTGTGTTTTACCTATTTTTTATGCAATGGAGTATACAATAATTAGAATGGTATGCACATCACGTGGAATTGGATGGAGTGACGATGCTATATTGTACTGAAAAAGAATATATGTGTCTTCAGATACAGAATTCTGTTACATTGTGAGGGCTCAGAAATTAATCCACAAAAAGCCGATGTCTTTCCAGGATTCCGTTTTGGAATGTGAGTTTCAAGAAAATCTGCTGCGTCGCTGGTCGTGAAGGGGTGGGTAAAGGTTCAATGCACAGACAGCAATGACACTGTTCTGTCTTGATTATCTCCAGCCTCCAGAGCGCCTCTAGTCCAATGGAGTGATGAGCATTCAATCAGCCTGAACCCAGGAGATGATGGTATGGTTTTAAGAGGCCAACATCTAGGTCCGCTCAGAAGACACTTGTACATCTGGACTCCAGCTGACTATGCGTATCTACCCGGCCACAAGAAAACTCTGACTCTTATAATACGCCTAAAAGAGCTATGTCTGACTGGGAGCTTAGCATCCTCGGTTCAGTCTATTGACATTTAAACTCAGAATTAAGAATCAAAAGAAGTTATACTTCATGGAGTTCAGCAGATCAATTTTCATTTGTGAGTTTTACCACGAAATATTGAAAGTATGTCACGAGGACTTGCGTGAGTTGAGAAATTGCATATCTTTGACTGCTCCTCAGATGTTATGCAAACATAAATGTTACAGTTCTGAACATGGAGCTCAAGGATGATAATCCTGTTCTCACCGAGTTTCACTCGGATGAACAAAATGGAAGCTGAAGGGAATGAATATTGGTTGCTGCGGTTTTCTATTCCAGTGACTAAGATACTTGACACTTTCACATTAACAACCTCTGCTGGAAGTAATCATGCTGGTATTTGCACAAGAAGTTTAGAGATTCCGTTGTTGACATCAACAGCTTCCTCTGCTCTTCGTCAGATTTGAACCAGGGAAGGTTTGGCGACTTTTTCACCGGCGATACTCACTTCCGCATTCATCAATGACTTACATTTAAAATTGCAGAACGTGATGTCCGACTCATACCCAGGGTCACTTTATCCTTCTGTCCGTTCTGACCCTTGGCATTAACTAGTTTCATCTGCTGCAAAAACAAGAGAAAATGTTGGAAATATTCAACAGGTCTAGCAAATTTATTTGACGAGAGTGATGAGAGGTAAGGTTTCGGACCAATGAAATTCCATCCGATCTGTTGGGTCTATTGTGAAGAAAGAGAGTGGGGAATGCTGTATAATGATGTTGTAGATGATGGTATATTTCTGCTACTGTTGGTGTACACACCTCACAAATACCCAGTGAAAAAAAAGGACTGCAGGATGAATCTTGATGGAATCTTCATGCAAAACTCTGTGTCTGCTTTTTTCCACGGATTCTGCCTGGTCTGCTGAGTTCCTTCAGCCGCATAGTCATTTTTATCTAGAATCCAGCATCTGCAGTCCTTTCTTTCACTAATATTATTGTTGTACTGCGAAGTCTCTTCAAGAATGCCCACTTTGAACAAGTTTTCTTCCTCTCCTCGACGGAAGCCTCATGGGTCCCTATCTTACTGTTCCCTCTCTGCGATTTCCTCTGCTCTCCGGCTCCTCGACGGTGCTCATCAGGCTCGGTTCCACAGCCATGTGGCCTTCTTCGCTCTGTGTATATGCCGCCATCTTATTCCACGTGTCCTGTAGCTCCATTTCCAGGACTCCAGTTCGGCTCCAGCCTGGATCTCCGCTCTGTTCACTCTATCCATCTTTGCTCTCTCCGGTTCTCCCTCTGTGCCCTCCGCTCTACCCTCTGTGTTATGCGCCGACACCTTTTGGCGCTTTCTCTTTCTCTTCCACAGCTCCAGCGTCACTCTCCAAGATGTGCCCGGGACCGTTATTTTTCGTCGTCCACCGCCGTATCTACCCTCTCAGTGGACGATACTTGGCCTTCATCATCACCGTCAAGGATCGCAAGATCGCCCGCCTTGAGACCCCAGCTGCCGCGCAGTCCTCTGGCCCCCCTGCCCAACTACTCCAAGTCGCACGTTACCACCACAGCTCGGACCACAGGACCTCCCCTGCCCGCCCGGAGGAGTTTTCCGCAGCCGCATGGTCCTCTGCTATCCCCAACCCCGCCCGCCGGGACATCCCTGCCATACGCCACTCTCTGCTCGTCCCACACCCTCCCACCCCCCGGGGCCTCTGTCTCTCCAGGCTTCGCCTTCTATTGCCCCTGCTCTGTGTATTCCGACATTTACTAATTCTGCATCCCACCTTGCATCTCTACCAGACCACTCCTAGAACCTCTTATCCCTTCCCTCTACCCTGACCTCTCCTCCTGGTCCCCCTCTTGTTCAATCCCAGATATTCCTCCATTCCCCGTCATGACGGCCTCACCGCCCTTCGCTTGTTTCTTGACCAGAGACAGAACCAGTCCCCTTCCACTAACACTCTCCTCCGCCTGGCTGAACTTGTCCTCACCATAAACAACTTCACTTTCGATTCCTGTTACTTTCTACAGGGCGTAGCTATGGAGACTCACATGGTCCCCAGCGAGGTCTGTCCTTCGTTGTCTACGTTGAACTGTCTCTGTTCCTAGCCGACTCCGGCCCTATTCCTCAATTTATACGACTGCATTGGTGCCACCTGTTGTACCCGTGCGGACCTCTACAGTTTCATAAATTTCACCTCGCACTCCAATTTACTTGGACTATCTCTGACATCACTCTCTCCTTACTATATCTTTCCATCTCCATCTCAGGAGATTCCTTATCCATCGACATCTTTTGCAAACCCACTGACGGCCACAGCGAACTCGATTACAGCTCCTCCCACCCTGTCTCTTGCAAGGACGCGATTCTTTTTACTAATTTTCTCCTCTTCCGCCGTATCTGCTCCCATGATGAGGCTTTCCACTCCAGGACATACGAGATGTCTACCTTCTTTTCCAACCGTGGCTCCGTCCCACCCCCACCCCCACCCCCCCCCCCCCCCACACACACACACACACACTGTGGTCGGGAGAGCTCTCACCTGTATCTCTGCCATTTCCCGCCTCTATGCTCTCACACCACCCCTCCTAGACCCAACAGGGATAGGATCCCCCTTGTCCTCATATTTCATCCTATCAGCCCACGTATCCAACACATCATTCACCGCAATTTCCACTATCTCCAACGGGACCCCATACCAAGCATATCTTCCCCTCAGCATCCTTTCTGCGTTTCGCAGGGACCGCTCTCTCCGAAATTCTCTGGTTCACTCCTCCCCCCAGCCTATCCCGCTCCTAGCCCGGTAACTTTCGACTGCCTCCGCCAAAGGTGTAACACCTGCCCCTGCACCACCTTCATCACCTATAGCCAAGGACCCAAACAGTTCTTTCAGGTGACACAGAGATTCACCTGTCATCTACTTCATTGGGTGCTCCAAATGTGGCCTCCTCTGCATTGGTAAGAGCAAACGCAGACTAGGTGACCATTTCTCAGAACACCTGTGCTTTATCCGTAACCGCGATCTGCATCTCCCCGTTGCCAGTCATTTCAACTCCCCCTCCCACACTATCACAGATATGTCGGTCCTCGGCCTCCCCCACTGCTAGGAGAATTCCAAACACAAACAGAAGGGACAGCACCTCATTTTCGTTCTTGGAACCTTACAGACGAACGGCATGAACATTAAATTCTCCCACTTTAAGTTATCCCCCCACCCCTGCCCCCACCCCCAACCATCCGCTTCTTTTCTTCCCTTTCTTTGACTATCTCTCTTTTTTCTACCCTATTTTTTCTCTCCTTACCTTTGACCAATCCCCCGATTGATCTGCTCTCCTTTTCTCTCCCCACCTGCCTATCAATATCTCTGACCTGCATCTACCTTTCAGCACCTTGTTCCCGCCCCGTCTCCCCCTTCTATCCAGCTATCACTTCTATGCTTTTCCCTACTATATATTGCGCTTCACCTTTTCCTATTTTAGTCCTGAAGAAGAGTTATGACCCGAAACGTTGACTGCCTGCTTTTCTCCACGGATGCTGCCTGGTCTGTTGAGTTCCTCGAGCATCACAGTGTTTTTCATCACACCTGCCCAGGTTTGACCTGCCGGCTCTGTTATGAGGCTATTACATTTAGCACACTGGCCTATGTCACACACGTTATCGAAGTTGTGGTCGACGTGAATCCGGGAACTTGCCTGCAGAAGCATGTGTGGTGCACACTCTTGTCAATCCTTTCGTGGGCAGATGCGTGGATGGGTCTTACCCATAATGCCTTCCTTCTCCCATCTAAACAGTTGCTAACGAGTTTTTCATACCATTCTGTCAAATGTTATCAAGAGCCTTGTGGCGATGCAAGTAAATTCAATCCCAAGACCTTCCCGTATATTGATTCAGTGACATCTAACATTAACTATTTTATTTTATGTGATTGCTTCTTGTTAAATCCTGATTAACACGTTCTATTCAGTCCATATTTCTCTCATTGGTCAGTCATTTTCTGCAGAATATAATCACAATGTATTGCCCACTGCAACTTCTTCAAATATGTTTTCTTTTCCTATTCCGTTAGCCTTTCAATTAGTGTCACGTATTTCTGAATTAAACTGCATTCAGTATAAGATTGCCGATGTAATCCTTCACAGAGTTTATGACGCGTTTACTGTTATAGAGCCACTTAATTTAGTAATTCAGTAAACTGTTGAATGATTCTGGATGATAATTGGAGAGTCACCCAAACTATGAAAAGTAGAGATGTGGACCCAGTTCCCTCACCCGGGGCTCCATTTGCAAAGTGTTTTCATCCGATCCATGTCCAATAATCCAACCACTTCTCTAACCCTGCCACAATGTCGGTGGCTTGGGAAGAGGTGCTTACATGATCCCGCCGCCTGACTACGTTTAATAGGTGGTAGGTATTGGAGGAATGATTGAGAATCACTACAGGGTTAATGTACGGTTGGTGTCGAAAGATGTGTTTGTGATTTCATCAGAGATCCAGTTGACCACAAAAAAGTCACAATTGAGAATGAGGCCCTAGTTACAAGAAAAGGTCAGAGAGTTTGGAGCAGTTTTCCTTGCAGAACGAAAGGTTAGAGGAGAGTTTTATGGATGAAAGCCATTCAGCCCATTGTGTCGAGACAGTCTGTAATAGCTACCTCGCCTTATACAAGTTTTTAGAACCAGGTCACCTGATAGGCTCTGCTTCAATGCATTGAGGGCTTCAAGATCTCTTGCACAAAGGAAATCCCAGTCCCAGTCAATATTAAGGAAAATAAGGTCTCCCAGTATAACAATCCTGTTGAGTTAATATCTTTCCATAATCTGACTACATCCTTGTTCGTCTATCTCCTGGTTGCTACTGGGAGGCCTATGGTATAATTCCATAAGAATGATTGCACCTTTCTTATTTTTCAGCTCTACACATATTGCCTCAGTGGATGAGCCCTCCAGTTCGTCCTCACTGAGTGCAGCCGTGACATTCTCCCTAATGAATATGCATCTTCTGAAACAATCTCTATCTCGTCTAAAACATTGAAACTCACCTTCTCCCCCCCCCCCCCCCCCCAAGAATGTTGAACTGCAAGGCCTGTCCATTCACATCTAAGTCTTAGTAATGGCCACAACATCATACTTCCATGTACTAATCCAGGCTCAAGGTTCTTCTGCCTGACGGATGAAACTGTTTGCATTAAATTAAACACACTTCAACCCATCAGTCCATCGTGTTCATTAACAGGATCTTCCTTCCTTTCAGACTTACTGGTCATAAAATCAACCTTCCTCTCAAAACCTCCACTTGCTGCCCGGCTATTCAGTTTCCAACCCACCCACCCTATCACTGAGTTTAAAGCTTAAACTCTCTCGCAAAGCACGAGCGAACATCACTTCGACAATTTGGTTATACTTCTAGTTCAGTTCCCTATTTTTCAGGTCTCACCTGCCTTGGAAAATCGCCCAATTATCCATATTTTTAAAGCCCTCCCTCCTGTACTAGGTCATTAGACACGTATTGAACTTCACTATCTTCCTATTTCTTGCCTCACGAGCAAATGGCGCAGGTGGTAATCCTGAGGTTCCAAATGTGGATGTCCTGCTATTATAACTAACTACCGAGCGCCCTAAAATCTGAGGCTGCTCGCCCTGCTGTCTCAGAAGGTCCTGTACCCGCTCAGGAATGTCCTTGACTCTGGTACCAGGGAGATTATATATTATCCTGGAGTATCTGTTGCGGCCACAGAAACGCCTATCTTTGCCCTTAATCAATGAGTAAAGTGTTAATGAAATGACGGAACCGTATAACCGCACGATGCAATGGAATGAATAATTAATAGGCTGGACAACATAGTCGATAGAATTAGAGGATACAGTGTGTAAAATAAAGGGTACCATTAATAGAATGGCATGCAAGGTCACGAAAACTAAACTGGGCAGCTGATTCTTTAAAGTACACAGATGAAATATATTCCACATACGGTCTAACAAGATTAAACGCCCAATGGGATGGGCTGCATCATTGAGGGAATGAGGTGAACAGACCATCGGGGGAGGGGATGAAATAGTGGCTTTAATGGAGCACTCATTCCATGGAATGGAGGACACAATCATTGCAAAAAGATTTCACACAATATGTTTACAGATTTGAGGAAATGGAATTGCACACCAGATTTTATAGTATTTATGCTGATTGCATGATAATGCGCATTCGACAGAACGGATGCACGCATTCCATAACATGAAGTATCGTTTAATGGAATGGACAGGACAATCAATAGAATGGAGAACGGATTTGTTGGAATCGAACATGCAATTCTGGTTATAAGTTACAAATTCCCTAGATGAAATTTCATCTCAAAATTAATGAAGTCATTAATATGGACGACCCATGCGATTAAACATGATTGCAGTCTCATTGGTATTGGTATTGGTTCATTATTGTCACTTGTACGAAGGTACAGTGAAAAATTATCCTTGCATACCGATTGTAAAGATCAATTCATTACACAGTGCAGTTACATTAGGTTAGTACAGAGTGAATTCAGGTAGTACAGAGTGCATTGATGTAGTACAGGTAACACCAATAACAGTACAGAGTAAAACGTCACAGCTACAGAAAAAATGCAGTGCAATAAGGTGCAAGGTCACAACAAGATACATCGTGAGGTCAGAGTCCATCTTATCGTATAAGGGAACCCTTCAATAGTCTTATCACAGCGGGGAAGAAGCTGTCCTTCAGTCTGGTGGTACGTGCCCTTAGGATCTTGTATCTTCTACTCGATGGAAGAGGAGAGAAGAGAGAATAACCCGGGTGGGTCAGGTCTCTGATTATGCTGGCTGCATCACCAAGACAGTGAGAGGTAAAGACAGAGGTTAAGGAAAAAGGCTGGTGTCTGTGATGCGCTCTGCAAAAGTATGAGCCCAGCTGTATAGTGTGAAGGAAGCGGTAAAATGACAGATGTACCATCTCGAATTGCAAGGAAAAGTGCCGTAAGTGGGGCGGTTTGGTGCAACCAACAGGCAGAGAAATGGAGCCGATCTCTCAGCTCAAACCCGGCACCCTGTGGCCTTATGGGCCATTACAAGAGCAAACCTGATTTCCAGCACGGTCTGCAACTGAAATCATTTTACCATTCCCGTGAAGACACGGGAGCAACCCTGGGTGAATGAGAAGTGCAGACGGCCATGCCAGGAGCAGTATCAGGCGTCTCTGCACATGTGGGCACAACCTGCTCAAATTGAAACATGGGGATGCGCACAATAGACAGAACAAAGCAACCGCAAAATCTGACTTCACTTAATCGATTTATCCATGTAAATACACAGGTCATAGCACTGGATAGATCAACTGTACATATTGCTGAGGCAGCAGATATCATGACAGTTGTGGTGCCGATGACAACTGCTCCGTGTCTAGGAGTACCTTTAGTCAAACTGACTTGCAGAACTAACATTTGGCCGAGAATGTAGAAATCTACCCCAGGAGTATAACTGTGAATTTCAGGGACATTCCTCTGTGAATTGCTCAAGGTAGTGCACCCGGTCCAATCATCTTGAACTGCGTTATCAATGATTCTCTTTCCATTGTAACGACAGAAGTCGGGATTTTTTTTATCAGCGCACAACAAATTTCTTTCACGACTACATCAACAATGAAGCAGACGCTGCTGGTGCACTTCATGAAATGGACAACACCTGTGCATGAGCTGATGTGGAAGGGAATATTTATAACTCACCGGTGCCAAATACTGAACATCTTTAACAAGAGAATTCTAACCATCTGCCATTGGCAGTGATGTCATTGTCATCATTCCGTTCCATTGATTAACATGCCCATTGACCAGAAACATATCTGGACAGGAACATATGAAGTTTGACTCCACAAGCAGGTTGGACTTTGGGTGTTATAGCCCATCTTCCCGCTCCCCAGGACATCTACACCATCTACAAGACACACGGCAGGATTATGATGGAAAACACTCCACTTGCATTGACGAGTATATTTGCAACATCATTCATGGAGCTCAAATCCATCCAGGACCAATCGAAAGAATTTATTGATATTCTAAGTATTCCTTTCCTCCATAATCGACCCACTGTGACTCCAGTTACACCGTCTCCATAATGACATTGTATTTTCCTTGTCGATCCTCAACTGACAACACATCGTACACCCGTGACAACAGCAATAGGCGAACGGCAACGCCACCACCTTCAGAGCTACGTCTAAGTCTCACGTCACAGTGAACTGATAACTGAATGATGTTCCTTCATTCACGCTTGATTTAATACCCGTAACTCCTCACCGAGCACCTCTGGGTGCACAGCAAAAGAAGTACAATTACTTAATAAGACTTCTTACACCCAGCTTCTCAAGCCCAGTTAGGAGCAGGCGGTAATGCTGGTCTTGGCAGCGATATCGTGTGCTGTAAGATGAATACTAAATGAAAACGAGGTTGGTGTAAGAGTCCCTTTAATATTTTTAGTTCTCTGTTTTGTTATTTAGATTTGGGAACAAGGGGGAGCCGAATAATCCAAACATGAAGGCCAGAGAGGTTTTTTGGGAACGCAGAGTGGAATGATCAACATTATGACAAAGTTCGACGCTGAATCGGCGAGAAATGACGGTGGCGTAAATCTGAACGATACAGTTTGTTGCTTTTCAGTGTTGGAAGTAAATATTTCTTTCTGTCTTGCAAAAATTATGTATAATTAATGTTCTTGTAAATGCTGCTTATATGATTCTATGTATCTGTGATGCTACTGCAAATAACTTTTACATTGCAACTCTGCACACATGTGCTTGTGCATATGACAATAAAGTCGACCTTGACTCAAACCTCCACATTGCAAGTTCCTTAAAGCCAACTTGACACATTCAGTTTTGTTCCTATATCATAACCCAGTAGTGCAATGACTCACATGGGAATGTTCTCGTTGATCATCACGGGGGAGACTTTTCCATATAGGTGGAAGCCAAGATATGCGTCGCTCTCCTTTGACAGAATGAAAGTCTTCTTATAGTTCACGCTTTCGTTGAAAATTAAAAGGCCAATGGACTGGGCTTCGAACATATCAATTTTCTGGATTGTCCGCCTTGTTCTGCACTCTTTCTACAAACTCCAGGCACCATCTTCCCTTCTGCTCCTTATCTTCTCTCCTCTCTCACTTTGCCCGGATTCTGGAACACCATCCAAACCACGGACAACTTAAAAGCTAGATCGGTAACTGCAGATTTGCGTCCAAATGTTTGTATTTTCAGAATCCACTGAAACCTGCTGTGTTCATTCATCTTGTCTATGCTAACATTAATGCTTAATAAAAATAGCTTTACATATCTGGGTCTTACGATTTAGGCGTGTCCCGTTCCAGCAGTCGGAGAGGTCAGAAATATTCAGTGGGATATTTGTTGTTCATAATGTTTATTTTCATGCTCCAACGAGGACCTGTTTATCTGGAGGCCTGATGCTCTGCAGTAGTTTGTGTCTCAGTCCACGGCCTTATTCACAGTGAATCAGAGCTCATTTCAAACATCAGTGGTCAATTTGGGAGAAAATATGTTTGAATTGAGAATGATAAAAGTCCCTCCTGCCCAAAGGCGTTGTTTTGTTAAATGGAGAGCATGGAACTTTTTCGTATTAAGGTGTACCACTACTTCGTCGGTGAAGTATTTTAGTCAGATCACTGGGATTTTGTGAGCAACCTTCATGCACTCGCTGATGCCTATATCCCGCACCACCCAGGATTCATCAGTTCTGTCTCTCTAAGCGTAACTTAAACATTTAGACATGGTCTGTCATGTGCGGAAATCAGTTTCATATTTTCGCCACCTTTACCCTGAATTCATACTATCTATATGGATCCCATTTTTTCAGTACTCAGTCCGTAGACATCTATGCTTGATATTTCAAATGCTAATCTAAGTCTTTCATATCTGGCCGTCTGCGCCACTCTTCAGTCCGTGATTTCCAGAATTTAACTTCCCTCTGATTCAAATGAACTCTTCGTAAAATCCCCTCTGAAATTTCTACCTTTTGATTTAAATCTTTGCCCTCTGATAATAAAAACTATATCAAAGGTATGGGCTTCCCAATATCTACGCTACCTACCTTATCCAGTGCCCTCAACATTTTGTTCGCTTCAATCAGCGTCCCCTGAGATATCTCACCTACAAAGAGAAAAACCTCAGACTTACCAGTTTTTCCTCATAATACGAATGATCGATTTCAGGCAACATATTCCAATGCATCCTTCAGGGCAATGGAATAATTCGTGAGGTGTGAGGAAAAGAACTGCACACAGTCCTCCATCTGTCACATAAGTAGTGCTTTATATTATTGTTGTATGACTTCTCAGTTCTTATATTCTGTCCTCCAGCTATTGAAGTAAAATATACTCAATGCCTTCTGAACCACATTATAAACCATTTGTTATGTCAATTTCACGAATCTTTGGACTTTTACAGTAGGTCGTTCGGGTTTTAAGAATTTCCTCTGATGATGCCACTTTTGTGTCTATTCTAGCATCGTTAATCCTCCTTAATGCATAATCTTACATTTTTAAGATTGAATTCTACCTGCGATCGCTCTGCCACTTACCAACTAATCTATATGGCACCAAGCCAAAGAATAGAGAGTAAACTTATGGGGTGGTAATTGGCAAGGTTGGCTATTTCCTGCTTCTTGTGGACTGGGCACACGTGGGCAATTCAGGTAGATAGCAGTGTTTTAGGTATACTGGAGCAGCTGACCCAAGGGCGCACCAAACTCTGGAGCACAAGCTTATCTTTCTATTGCAAGAGTATTGTCAGGGCGAACAGCCTTTGCTGTATCCATTGTCTTTAGCCGTTGCTTGATATGATGTGGAGTGAATCGAACTAGCTAAAGGCTGGCATCTATCATGCTCGGGACTAATGGAAGAGACGGGGATGGATATTCCACTCGGCACATGTGTCTGAAAATTCTTGTAAACGCTTCAGCTTTCTCTTTCGAACTGATATCCTGGGTTTCCTTATCGTTGACGTTTTGGATATTTGTGGACCCTGCTCATCCTGTGAGTTATTTACTAGACAAGCACCTTTATGACTAAGTTTGGCAGGAATGCAGAACTCAGCTCTAATCTGTTGGCTGTGGGATCGTTTAGCTCTGTCTATTGCATGGTGCTTATGTTGTTTGGCATGCATATAGTTCCGTATTGTAGCTTCGTCAGGTTGACACCTCATTCTGAGATCTGCCTGGTGTCCGTCCTGGAATATTCTCCTGCACTCTTCATTTAACCAGGCATGATCTCCTGGTCTGATGGCGATTTAACAGCAGGTTATTGCCGGTCCATGGAGGTGCAAATTGTAGTTAAGAACGGTTTTACTGCGACTAATGGGCTGCAGCTCCTCCTGGATGCCCAGTACTTAGGGACTAGATATGTTCACAAGTCATCCCTATTGAGCATGTTGGTAGTGCTACACGACACGATAAAGTGAATTTTCCTGTGAAGATGGAATTTCGTCTTCACCGGGGCTGTAGTTGGTCACTCCTACTGAAAATGTCGATGCTCCAAAGACAGGTGATTTGGTGAAGACGAGATCAAATATCTTTCTCCATCCTAACGATTGTCTTCCCACATGCCACAGACTCAAAATCGCAAAGATGTCCCTAAGAACTCGGCCAGCTCGGTCAGTGGTTGTATTACAGAGCAATTGCTGGTTATGGACGCTGAAATCCCCCACCATCAGTACATAGTCTTTTCCTTGCTACTCTAAGTGATTCCTCTAACTAGTGTTCTTCATAGAGAAATGTTGATTTATCAGCCGAGGTTGACGGTTGCTGCTAATCAGCAGAAGGTTCCTTTGCTCAGGCTTAACTTGATATTTAAGGTTTCATGGCATCCACATGCAACCTTGATGACTCACAGGGCGATTTCCTCCCCACTAGAGGGCATTGCACCGCCACTTTCGCGGGATCTGTCCTGCGGTTGAGACAGAACTTAGTTAGGTATGGTGTTTGGGAAGTTGACTTTACGTTATGTCGGGCCTTGCTTGAAGTGTCTATGTTCCTGCAAGTTTGGCAAAAGCTCCATGATAAGGAGGACGTTACAGTGTTGACAGAGCAGTTAATGCCATTGCCGTTGCCGCTGCCTACGTTGATTCTGGTTATTCCGTCCCGTTACGTTTCTTTGTTGCATTATTGCCATTTATTAAAAACGAATGGCTTGTGAGGCTATTTCTGATGACATTTCAGAGTCAGTCACATTGCTCTGAGTCTGTCGTCATTTGTTGGTCAGAATTGGTAAGGCTGCTCTCTCTTTCGTCATCTTTGTCTGCATAAAGCTTTTTTACATTATTGTGTATATTCTCTGTCCTTCACTTCTGCCCCGCCTTTCTCTCTCTCTCTCTCTCTCTCTCTCTCTCTCACACACACACACACACTCACTCACTCACTCACTCTCTTTCACTATCGCCTGCTCTCCCTTCTACCAACCTGGACAATCGTTAGCAAACATTTTGGCATCCAATTCATGATTCCTGATGAAAAAAGGCAACTGTGGAATTGAAATAGCACGTTCCGGGCCACTGCTTCGTCCGCACTCCTCGCGGTCCATCATTGTCAAAACACCTGGCGCGCCCCCAAAGGATCAGCATTGATCAACATCACCTCTGATTTAGATATGTAGCAGCAAGAGTGATGTCAAGTATCTCATTATGATTTGGGAGGATGCTGGGCTCCCTAGGAAGAAATATTGGAAAGCACAAGAGTAGAAGGATAAAAGCGATACCGAGTGAGTCTCAATTGAAAACATAGCTGAGGCAGGTTTACAGCCCTGTGCACTATCTCTTTGTAAAAATCCAACAGTGAGCTATCAGGAAGACAGCAGAGGCAGCTAGAGGCATTTGGAACCTGACATGTTGTGGAACAGTTCTATGTGTTAGAATAATAATCTCAAATAAGCACTCTTGGACTCAGGAAACAAATCGTAAAAGTAATTGTCAAATGGCGGCAGCAGAAATTTGAAGAAGGTAAGGGAAAATGTGTTGGTATAGGTAAGGATTAGAATTTAGGCTGTGTAAAAGTCAATAAAAACTAAGCAATGGTTGGGAGGTATGTGAAGAAATGTATGAAAAGATGCCTTCTAAGATGGCCGGCAGCATTGACTCCGGAGTCCAACTACTGAAGAAGAAAACCCCGAGTCAGGGACTCAGAGAAGAAGTCGCCAAAATCGAACGCCGGCCAGATTCATCAAGAGTAGTAAATATCTGAATGCAGGTCGTGGGTATTGGAAGTTGTGAAAGTAAACTAATGATTTGCGCAAGTAACTGATAGAGTTGTGAAACTGAAGATTTACGTTATTGAAACCATGTTGTGAATCTTTGAGTTGTTTGAATCAATCGTGATTAATAAAGAAGTTTAATTGTTAGGCAAAGACACTATCTGATGTGTTTTGTCGTGTTCTGTATCGAATTGGCAACAGACACAGTGCAAATGCTTTCTCTACTCCCGGTGCACGGTATCACGGACTCTGTTACCGGTCGGGTTTTGGGGAGGGGTGGCTGCACCTTCTCAGTTTCCCGTCCGATGGGGAGAGTTTCCGCTCTTTTTTCTCGGGAAATGTTATTTCACTTTATTGCATGTCCTGTTCTGTCCAATTCAGACTTGTTCCAATTTTTCAAATATGCAATTATTCAGAATGTACATGTCAAAGCATTTCGGAATTTTAAACTACAGTATAAACAATAGAAGTAATTAGTTGCCTTTCTGGACAATTTAAGATTACTCCCACTGGAATGACAAACCACTCGGTGACACAAGAATTCACATCAAATGCAATCATACTGCACACAAAATGGAATCTAAGCGCACAGTCAGTGAAAGATTGTTCTGCATATCAACGTGAAGTCCTGGTCAGTAAAGGAAAACGTTTGTATATTTGGACTCATTCTGGAAGGGAAATTAATGTCACATAGAATGTAAAGCAAATTCACTTTGTTCACCGCATGGTGCAAATGCCTGCAGCGGAACATCAAAAAACCAATGCTTAAAATATATTTGTGCGCATTGCACACTGCCTATGGTTGTGGGTTTTTCTTCCAGGAAGTATTGACGGCTCAGTAAGAGCAAGTGGAGAATAAAGAATTGCCCTTTTTTCATTGTGTCTCAGCTGTTGTGAAGAAACCTTCCCAGTTGATAACATGGAGTCAGTAGACACTTATCAAAATGTTCAAGATATACTCCTTCATCAACAAAGAGAAGACAGAGTACAGAGCGAAACGTTGAAGCCAGGTATACCTCAATGATGCAATCGTCATTCCGCAATTTATTTCGTTTCAATTACTGATCTGGAATTCAGTAATATCTTCACGGTAACAGCGGTAAAAGAAGCATTCTTTATTGGCTGGGAGTATGAGTTGTCGTGAAATTCTAACTTTCACAAGAAAAAAATTGATGTTCGCGAAATGATGCACTAGTAATCAAAATTGACCGGTGACCATTCTTTAAACGCTAGTGTTATTAATACACCACAAAACAAAGTATTGGTCTCAGAAATCCCTGAGATAGAGAGAGTATTTGTCTCACTGTGTAAGCTGTGGAAAAGATTTTAAAGCATAAGTGCTGGCTGATGGTGGGAATGTGGTGAAACTTTGAGGGAGAAGTGTTTGACGGGAGGATGTTCTTTATTCCTTGTTCCCTGGACTACCGAGGGAATGTTATTACTATCCATAATTTGCAATGCCTCCATTCCCTGTCCAGGTTAGTTCTTCAATCTGCAGTCAGTGAATGCTTTCATATGGAAGGGACGTGGCACTGTGGACGATCAATAGCAGCAGAAATATGCATTGGCACAATCTGTCCACGACACAGGCCGGCACATTCATCTCTCCAGCGTTACAAACAATCTAGAGGAAGTCTGTGTCAATGCGGAGTGAACTGGGCCTGCCGGGAGCAGCATCCAAGCAACCTCAAACGTGAAGTATTTTTCGATTTCATCTAGGGCATTCGGTGAATTTTTCACTTGCATTTTGCAGACCATCGTGTTCCACCAGCGGTGTCTGTCCGTGTAAGGCTCTGGCCCTGGATCATCTGCAGTTTCCTGGGCTGCTTCATCCTGTTATCTGCGGGGGCTTTCAGAATCGCTGTTATATTGAGTAAGTTATGCGTAAGTTCATGTTTGAAGTTGCCAATACAATGACAATTTCCAAATAAGTTAAGGGATATGCATAAACCAGGAAATATTAATAAAATTATCGATACTGTACAAACAGTACATAACAACCTTCTTGACAGGCACCCCATACACAACCCCCACTTACTCCACGACCGACGCTAAATGGCAGTAACGTGACCATCTCATAGATGCACTGCAGCAACTCAATATGACCCCACAGACAGCAACTTCCAAACCAGTCCTCCTCCAGATATAAGGACATTGGCAGTAAAGCCTAGGAATACTATCACCTAGAATTTGTCCTCAAAGCGCATACAATTCTGAATTAAAAATATATCGCCGTTACTTCACCGCAGGCGCGTCAAAAACTTGGAACTCTCTCCCATACAGCAATGTGGGTATACCCACATATCAAAGGTTGCAACGGTTTACAACGGCAGCCCCCTGGTACCTTCTCAAAGGCAATTGGATATGGGCATTTTAAATGCTGCCTCAGGCTGCGAAGCCAACATCTCGAAAGAATATAATACGCTAATTCAGTCCTGCTTCAGGAATGGGGCCCTGATATTAACTGAAGTTGCCGTGTGTAGCTGTCGATGCAATATTCAGAGACACCTTGAGTTACGCTCATTTGCTCTGTTAGATACCAGAAGGTTGATAGCCAGAGCCTGGAACAATGCAGAACAGAAAGTCAGGATAGGTGAGTACAAGATACTCACCCACATCCTGCCATGCTTATCTCCCTAACTGCCCTCCCTCCCTCGCTTGCTTCATTGTGATTAGTCCGTAGTAACCTACGTTGCTTTTGCCAGCGCAATGCTGATGCTGTCGAAGGTGTCTCAGTGAGTTGCTCCAGTGGATCTTGTAGATTGTTCTAATAATGTGTGATGAGTCACCAGTCCCAAACCCACCTAATGCAAAGTGGGGATTGTGTCCTTCAGCAAAGATGCAGCTCCGTCACAGTTCTTTATACTCCTCGTGCAAATCTCCCTTCAACCGTCTTTGTTGCACACAACAGCCTATCCAAACATCAGAGAAACTATTTTCCAGTCCGATCAAAGGCCTCATGAATCTTCTCTGCTCCCTCTTATGTTCTTCATAACCTGCCTGCAATATAATGACCAGACCTGAGGGGAAAAAGCCCAAAGCAATGTCAGTCTATTTCCATAAACCGTTCTAGCACAACCTCTGTGCTCTTACAAACTTTATACCGGCTAATAAGGTACTAAGGAACATTTGGGATAGTAGAGCCGATTCCCGTCGATATTAAAGTGTGGGATTAAAACCTTTCTTTTTCATTTCAGGGACAGAGACTGCAGACGCTGATTTCCGGAAGGAACTTTCCCAGTGGAAGAGTAATGGTGAGTTAAAACATAGAAATATAGAAAAACTACAGCACAATTCAGGCCCTTCAGCCCACAAAGCTGTGCCGAACATGTCCCTACCCTAGAAATTACTAGGCTTACCCATAGCCCTCTATTTTACTCAGCTCCATGTACCTATCAACAGTCTCTTAAAAGACCCTATCGTATCCGTCTCCACCACCGTTGCCGGCAGCCCATTCCACGCGCTCACTACTCTCTGAGTAAAAAACTTCCCCCTGACATCTCCTCTATACCTACTCCCCAGCACCATAAACTAATGTCCTCTTGTGGTCACCATTTCAGCCCTGTGGAAAAGCCTCTGACTATCTACCAGATCAATGCCTCTCATCGTCTTATATACCCCTATCAGGTCCCCCTTATTCCACGGTCTCTCCAAGGAGAAAAGGCCGTGTTCCCTCAAACTGCTTTTATAAGTCATGCTCCGCATTCCAGGCAGCATCCTTGTAAATATCCTCTGCACCCTTTCTATGGCTTCTACATCCTTCCTGTAGTGAGATGACCAGAACTGAGCACAGTACTCCGAGCGGGGTCTGACCAGGGACCTATATAGCTGAAACAATACCTCACGGCTCCTGAATTCAATTCCCCGATTGATGAAGGACAATACACCATATGCCTTCTTAGCCACAGAGTCAACCTGCGCAGCCGCTTTGAGCGTCCTATGGACTCGGACCCCAAGATACCGCTGATCCTCCACACTGCCAAGAGTCCTATCATTAATACTATACTATACCATCATATTTGACCTACCAAAATGAACCACTTCACACTTATCTGGGTTGAACTGCATCTGCCACTTCTCAGCCCAACTTTGCATCTTATCTATGTCCCTCTGTAACCTGTGACAGCCGTCCACACTATCTACAACACCTCCAACCTCTGTGTCATCAGCTAACTTACTAACCCACCCCTCCACTTCCTCATCCAGGTCGTTTATAAAAATCACAAAGAGCAAAGGTCCCAGTACAGATCCATGAGGTACACCACTGGTCACCGACCTCCAAGCAGAATACAACCCTTCAACAACCACTTCTGTGGTCCTGACAGTACTGGATCCACACTGCAATGTCCCCTTGGATCCCATGCCTCCTTACTTTCTCAATAAGCCTTGCATGGGGTAACTTATCAAACCCCTTGCTGAAATCCATATACACTACATCTACTGCTCTCCCTTCATCGATATGTTTAGTCACATCCTCAAAAAATTCAAGCAGGCTCGTAAGGCAGGACTGCCCTTGACAAAGTCATGCTGGCTATTCCTAATCATATTATCCCTCTCCAAATGTACATAAATCCTGCCTCTCAGGATCTTCTGAAATTCATGTTCATAGATTTCTGTATCAACAATTCGGAGGGTTGTCCCCTTGTTCACATTCTCCAGCGTATCGGCCTAAGACTGTCTGGAACTGATTTCCAGACTGGAGGACTTGCATCAAAGATGGATGGTCATTTTGGTATGTCTGTCGCGACAACAGTATTTCTGCATTTTATTCCAGGCATTGGTTTGTGTCGGATGTTACAATCTAGCAGCGAGACTGCACCTTTTTGTTGTTGCCTCTTACTTTAGAAAATGCAGGTTTGATATTATAAAATATAATATCCTGAATTTTCCTTCAATATCCCCGAAGCTTTATTTTGAATGTCCTGCCTTAATGCATGGCATTCATCCATCCTCCACCCTCCCGCACTGTATGACATCTCTTCTCCGATCCCATTTGTGATGATAACCACCCCTCCATTCGCTTGCCATCACTCCCACCCCGTCGACATAACTGTACCCCATCGACATCACTTCTCCCTACTACGTGACGTAAGTGTCTCCGTATTACATCACTATTTCCCTCTTGTTCTCATCTCCCCAACTTCTCATTCAGCCGTTTCCCATGATGCGTTTTGCCATGCAGCCGCTGCGTAAAGTAATCCAACACCACACTATCTGGCGTCATGCTCCGGCTGACTTCTTGACATCACTCCTACTCTTTGTTGGACAATATAGTCCCCAATTTGATGTTACTGACAACCCACGTATGACCTCCCTAACTCTCACCAGACTGGTGAAATCTGTGCCCCGTGACGTCAGTCCCAATCCCTCCAGACCCACTCACCCAGAGTATAATGCTGTTCTTGTGACACATGGCCGTCCTTAATAACTTACCTGGTGACTTCAAATTTTGCAACTCGGATGATTCATGGAATAGGATGGCGCATTTGGAAAAAGAGATGTGGATGGGACTGTCCGAGTTTGGGATTGGCAGGAGGTTCGGCAGCTTATAATGATGCACACACTACCAGTTACGCCAGGCTGGTGACTTTGGAAATTTGAGGGTTTGCAACGTGTGTTTTTAGTGTAATGTAACTTCCAGTTCTTGTCACGCGGGGAGCTTGCGCCGGTCACTGTTTCAAACGGGGGTGCAAGCCTGAGTCGAGGGTCTTGGGCTGGGAGCTGCATATTAGTTGAAGAACCACATCCCCCATCCCCACTTTGCCTGAGGTGAAGGTGGGAGTGGTGATTAATCAAACCTAGCTGTGAATGGAGGAGAGTTGAGCGTGTGGAAGAGGATATTGTGCTTGCAAAACCGACTTAGGTTACTTTGCATTCGTCACAATGAAGCAATAAGCCTTTCGACACATCATGTCTATGCCTGCTGAAGAAATGGTGCCAAACCTGATCCCAATTTCCAGCAACCGTAAGTGGCTCTTGAAACTTCACCGAAGCACATTGCCTTTTCCACCCTTTCCGGCAGCGATGTCCACATTCTAACCATCCTCTGTATGAGAAGGTTTACCTAATCTCCCCTCTCATCCTTCTACTGATTATTTGAAACCGACAGGGTCTGCTTTTTGGTCATTCTATTGAGGGGTATATGACTTCTTTTCTTGAATCTATCTTTGCCCCTCAATTAAATCACCCCTCAATATCCCCGATCTAAAGATGTGTTTCCGGATCTATTCAACATTTCTTCAGAGAAACATGTTATTTGACTCTTGGCAGTATTCTCGTGAATCCTCTCTGAACTCCACTGCAATTGCATCATTCATGTGATGTGGTCACCAAGCTCAATGCAGCGCTCATGTTGTGGTAAAAAGATTTCTGTACATAATTCCTCCCTGCCTTATATTTTGTTCCTCAGCTAACCGAATGATGAGAGCACTGGTGTGGTTTTGGTGGTGGAAATTGGGTTCTTGCAGTCAACTTTAGTCCACGTTCTTTCCGTTTTAGTGACACAAATGATGAGTGAAATAACGGCAGGATCCGCTGGTCTCCAGATAGAATTTTTGCAATGGAAGAGTAAAGGTGAGTGTGAAATCTAACCTGACGTAATTGTGGAATCTCTGTCTCCAGTTTAGAACAATCTCTGATTATTCAGGTTCTCCTGTGGTTCTCATGATTCTCACATAGAGACAAACTTACATCACTCCCCCGCTGTGTGACATCAAATATTGCAACCTGGTGGAATACAGACAATTAGATGGGATATTGGATAAAGGGATATTTTGAGACTGGCGTGATTTGGGGACTACAGCTGAGTTCCGGAGTTTAGAATGCTGTTCAAGTAGGGTACTTCTGGGGATGTGGGACAGAAGGACGTGTGGGAGGGGGGATGGTGGAATACAGAAAAGAAAGGAGTGGTTTACTGGAGCCGAACAGGCAGTCGTATTTGGAAGTGTGCCGCTGACTAATGGGAGAGAAAGGATGAAGAGTGGGAGAGGAAGGATGATTGCGGCACAGAAGACGTGAACGTGTGTGGTAGAATGTCTGCCTGTTGTGCACATTGTCATCAAATTCCATTTTCTTTCATTTAAGAAGTAAACTGCATTCATATTAATATTCACAAGAAATACAATCAAGAAACGTATTTTCTCTGCATTTACTGTCCCATCAAATTAATTCGTGTTCAGTGAGTGCAGATCCATTTCCCAAGAATAGATCGGGAGCCATTCTGTTATGTCTGGCTCTCTGAGGAGCAATGAATACAGGAACTGTGATGCTCAGAGTCCGTTCTGCCAGTGATCCATGAGTTTCTGCAGACAATGCGAATATTTGAACGGCAGAATAAATGTAATTTATAATTATGAATGATAATACAGTGACCACACCAGTGTTCTGTGCCGAGTATTGGCCCGCTTGTTTCAAAAACAATATATTGGCATTAGAAGCATTCAAAAACTGATTCGTTAGGGTAGGATAAGTAATTGGAGAGTTTTCCCATCATGAGCGTTCGTGTCAATCAGTTCTCGATTCTTTGCAGTTGAGAAGAATGAGGGGTACCTTTATGGAAGCACCTGAGGGGGTAACACCAGTGGATGTTGAAGTTTGTTCACCAGTGGGAGAATCACAAATGAGCGGATATTGTTACATGATCAGGAAGCGATTTAAATCCGAAACATGCAGAAACTTCTCACTTCGGCTGTTAAATCTCTGGAATTCTCTACCTCAGAATGCCGTGGAAGCTGGTCAATTGGGTGACTTTAAAGAGAAAATAGATAGATTATTAAAAGATAAGGGAATTTAGGGCCATGGTAACTGCCACAATGCGGAGCTGAAGCCTGGAGCAGATCAGCCCTGATCTATGGAATGGCGGGGCAGGTTTGAGAGACCGAGTAGATTCTTTTATCCCCACATTCTTACGTTGTGATATTTATTATGTTCGTAACTCCAGGCATCCACTCGTTACTGATCCGTTCCACATGTACAACGGTAGGTCATTGTCACTCAGGGCTTTTAAGTCTCTGATTTGTTCAGGACAGGGTTAGCTCATTTCCATGCCTTATTTCACAGTCTGCTTCTCACCACTGCATTTTGGACACCATTAATGGTTCCTTCTTACAAGGAATGCGTCCACATAATTTACTTTCAGCAGAGGCCATCGGCAGAGTGGGCACACGGTTCTTCCAGGATTATTGTTTTCATCCCATAGTCGAGCTGGTCCGTGCCAGTGTCACGTTCAGTGCACTGTTTCCCGAGAGCTTGAAGGAGGCATTCATTCTCAGACTGTCAGCAGGCCCATCCATATTTGACCTGCCCCTCCAGGAGGAACGTTCGCTCTTGGGAGCAAGGTTGAACCATTCTCCTGTCCTTGTTCATGACAATCAGCTAAATGGAACTGTAATGTCAGTAAAGTATTTTTCTTTGGCTCTGTCACTTTCAGACTAATTTCAGAGTCGTCAGAGGAAACGTCCTGAGATCCTTTCAATGTTGAATGCGCAATAAGGGAAACATGTATTTAGATAGACACTTGTAAATTTCTCCCTTCATTTCAGAGTTAAACAGCATAACGGGCCTGATTGTTTCTCTCGCTGACCTTGATTCAAAGACCGAAGCATTTGTGCTGAACACACGTTTAACCTTTTACATTATTATCAATGATGTGATGACGATTATCACTGTTCTCTCAGAGTCAATCTGGACGAAAGGCAGGATGAGAAAATTAAAGGGATTCACGGTCTAAGTGTTGCCCTCTTTCAGTTGCAGGATACTCTGACAATACCCTCATCTCAATCGCCGAACTTCAGGCTGAGACTTCACGGCTGAGCAATAGTAAGTTTAATAATTCTTAGAGAGAGTTATCATGTCCAAACATTCAGCATGAAACTATCTGGATGGTGACACCGGGGAGAGGAGCGTGGATTGCTGAAGCTACTGCTCCAACCACCCGATCCAAACAACATGCTCCAACTCTCTCCTACTCCAACACCTCCTGTTCCATCCAACATCTGCTCGCCCCTCCCTGATCCAATGCCCATGCTTCAACTTTTCTTCTTACACCAAACTGCACCATTCACCCTCTTCTCCAACCTCCCGAGGAATACCACTGCAACAAGAAACCCCAACTCAACACCCCATGCTACAACATCCCAAGCTTCCGAACCCCATGCTCCGGGACCCCATGCTCCAACATCCCCTTGCTCCAACAAAGTCTTACTCCAATGCACAGCCTGCTTCAACTCTCCAACGCCCATGTTCCAACCCTCCTGCTCACACACCCCTGCACCACCATTAGCACCACCCCCATTTTCAAACCCTCCTGCTTCAAATTCCCCAACTCCAACAACCACTACAACAGCCCCCACATCAATACTCCACAGGTCACAGGCCCTACAACTCCGGGCTCCAATAACACCCGCGATCCAGCAAACCACCTACTCCAACAGCACAACACCGCTCCAAAAAACCGTGCCTCAAAATCGCCCCTCAACACTCCCTGATCGAACACTGCCCTGTTCCAACAACCCCCACTCGAACTACCCCTAACATATTCCGGTCCCTCAACCACCGCCCGAATAAAAGACCTGCACCACGAAACCCCAAATCAACTTCACATGCTACAATATCCCACGCTTCCACATACCATGCTCCCGTACCCCATGCTCCAACATCGCCTTGTTCCAAAAACAGCCGTTCTCTAATAAATACCCTGCTTCACCCGTACCTATAACCCTCTCTGTTCCGACATCGCTCAAGCTCCAACATGCCCCTTTCTTCAACTTGCACGCTGATTCCACACCCACTCTGCTCCAAACCGCTGTCCAAGGGCACCCTCCTCTCCAACACACAAGCACGCTCCAACGCCCATTCCAACACATTCCTCGTTATAACAACCACGCTCCAACACCTCCCTTCTGTGACATGCCACTTCTCCAAAAACTGGGCTCCACAACCCGGTTTTCTATCTTTCATCGTCTCTCTGTGCCACCTTTTCTTGCACCCTCTCTCTGCACCTTCCACCCTCTCCTCCATACTCTGTACACTTTTTTTTTCGAATTTATCATGACTGATGACCACCAGTTCTCGGAGGGTTCTGTTGTCTTTATTTCTGAGAAAAAAAGTATCTAATTTTAAATTTGCCAGTAACTTTGTTTGCACCTTCTCTCCGCATATAATTTTGACGTCTCAGCATCACACTTTACTTCTCTATTTTAAAGCTGTTAGTTTCCTTTTTTCATTTACAGTGTTTGCAACATTGCAGCAAACACATTGAAATACTGACACATATGAGCAACAGCTTAAAATAGTATTCTTCATTTAAGACGTTTTACTGTTATTTAACCTACCATATACACTCTGAGCAAAATTAGACAATGCAAAGTCGGAACGTTTTCCAGCAAGGAGATGATGGGCAGTGCAGCCGATTCCTGGACCACTAGTGTTTTGATACCCTGTTGAAAACCTGAGTGAGAGAGAGGCATCAAGGAGCGTGTTCAAAGACCAGGCCAGGAGATTTAGGAAGATTTCTGGAGCGTAGGGCAAGACCATCTTTTTTTTATATTTATTTAAAGGATATGGACTTTGCAGGCTGATTCATTATTTACTTGCCAAGCCACAGCTGACCTCACGTGCAACTGGGGATCGGCACTTGAAATTCTGGCTCAGGATGCGAAGCCCACTTCTCTTGAATGAATATAATATGCTAACTCAGTCGTGGTTGAGGAATGGTGGCCGTGATATTAATTGGAGTTACTGTGTGTAGGGTTCTATATAATATCTAGGGAAACCGTGGGTTGATCTCATTGTCTATGTCAGATTCTAGAAGATCCATAGCCAAAGCCTGGAGGCATCGGTGCCCCAATTCAGGACCGGTGAGTTCATGGTCACCCAGGTTCTGATTTATTTATCTCCTGACATCTCTCTCTCTCTTTCTCTCTCTCTCTCTCTCTCTCTCTCTCTCTCTCTCTCTCTCTCTCTCTCTCTCTCTCTCTCTCTCTCTCTCTGCCTACTCCAGCTGCACCATCGGATCACTTCATAAAGACACTGAATTTGGACTTGAAAAAATATAGCTGCTGGAAATCAGGAATAAAAGCAGAAAGTGCCAGAAATAGTAAACGGGTCAGACACGTTCTATTAAAATCTAAACGTATGTAATGTTTCTCGTATAAGACCATTCCTCAGCATCAGAGGAGCACAAACAATTTATTTAGAATTTGCAGATAAGAAGGGGGAGCGATTTTGAGGACCAAAGTAATGTCTGAGATTCACGGTTGACCAGGGTTGCTGATGATACATACAGTTAATATGTTGTCGATATGTTAGTCTAGATGTTAATGACACCATGCTGTTTGTGCTAAGACAGGAAAAGAGTGTAAAATGTTACGAAATGTAGAAAGAGCTGACGTTTTCAGTTAGCAAGCCTGTACTAATGGAGAGAGAAGGACTGAGCCAAAGTCAGAGATGGGTGATGTACCGATAGTAGTTTTGATGAAGTCTGCTACCAGGCGTAGTATTATTTGAAATCGAGTCCGTAAGGTTAAATTTCCCCAGACAGAATACGCTACTGCAGTGGGCTTTGTTGTGACAGTACAGCAGGCCAGAGACAGATGGGTCACAATGGAAATGGGCAGAACTAGTCGGAACTCCCTGGGCCCCTAATAATGTTATACCCCCTAACAATTTTCCTATTAGTTTCATCAGCCTATCTAGTCTCCAGAGATACCATTTTCTTGTCCTCGCAAAAGTCTTGTGAATCTCCTCTGTACGCCTTCCAGTTTGACACATCATGCCTGAAATATGGTGACCATAAATAGATGCAAAGCCTGAGCTATAGCTTAACTGGAGCCATATAGAGTTGCAGTAGAATCCCCATGCTCTTACATACTTTGTACAACAGCACACTATCAGCCGCCATGCACCAGCCCTCTACTTGATGTCACCATCACTCTTTGTGTGACAATATTGTCAAAAATTCGATGCCACTCACACTGAATCTGTGACCTTACTACCCATGACCTGACTCGTGCCATCTCAAATCCCTCCACACTCACTCAACCACAGTGCAACATTGCTCTTGTAACTTGGCGTCAGCCATACGTTGAATTGTGACATCAAATTTTGCAACTCGGATGATTCATGGAATAGCTGGGCACGCTTGGAGAAGGAGATGTGTGGGGGATTGTTCAAGCTTAGGCTTGGCAGGATGTTCGGCAGCTTACAGCGATGCACATAAAAACGGACTCACGCGACTGATTGTTTCGGAGATTTGATAGTGTGTTACAAGCTGAACGGAATTTGGGGTTAATACGTAAGACTCAACTCTTCTTTCCGTTTCAGTGACAAAGGTGGTAAGTGAAACAAAGGCGGAAGTTGCTGGCCTCCGAATGGAACTTCTCCATCTGCAGAGTAATGGTGAGTGTGAAATTGAATTTGATAGATTGCTGTGCCTCCAATTCAGAGAGTTGTTCACTCGTTCAAATTGTCTGTTCATTCTCGATTTTCCCGCCGGGATGTACTGGAACGGACTTCCAGGCTACAGGAATCTGGTTGCTCTGGCATTTTCCCAGTGGAATAGTAATTATGAGAATGAACAGTAGTTATGAGAATATAGTGCATTAATAATTGTATATGCAGGAAATGCGATCGATAGACCTCCTTTCTCTGCGTTTAATATTCCATCAAATGCTGCACCAGCTTACAATGCTTAACATGCATTCATTTTTTCATCTCAAGTGACTGAGATTTAGACCGCTACTGAATTATCACCTCAGAATTCACTGGTGGCCAGAACCTAGCCTTTGCCTTTCCCCAACGACCCTTTGCAGTGGCTTAAAATGAGCTTCAGCTGCAAACTCCTGAGTCATAACTGCTTCTCTCTAAAAAGTGTTGTGTGTGCGTGCGTGCGTGCGCGCGCACGCGTGCGCGCTGGAAATGTTCTGTGGGTAATGAGGGGAGTGCGCATTCAAGGACAGAATGATGAAATATCATTTTCTCCTGCACTGGTCTTCATCCAACCTTGACGCGTTTACCGAATATAGATTGGTGCCTCAGTGAGAGTTCAGCGTGCGCCCCGGCAGTTAATTGAGAGTGTGATTTTAATCGCATGGAATGGTGCTTTTCATGTACGGCGTCCCCGTTGAACAAATGTTAATGACGTCAACGACATTATATCTATTAATGACTTGGATGAGGGGGTGGAAGGGTGGGTTAGCAAGTTTGCAGACGACACAACGGTAGGTGGTGTTGTGGATAGTGTGGAGGGCTGTCGAAGCTTACAGAGGGATGCAGAGCTGGGCTGAGAAGTGGCAGATGGAGTTCAATTCGGAGAACTGTGAAATGGTACAATTTGGAAGGACAAACTCCAAGACGGAGTACAAGGTTAATGGCAGGATTCTGGGGAGTGTGGAGGAGCAGAGGGATCTGGGGGTTCATATCCACAGATCACTAAAATTTGCCTCACAGGTGGATAGGGTAGTTAAGAAAGCTTATGGGATGCTGGCTTTCGTAAGTCGTGGTATCGAGTTTGAGATCTGCGAGGTAATGATGCAGCTCGACAAAACTCTGGTTAGGCCACACCTAGAGTATTGTGTCCCGTTCTGGTCGCCTCATTATAGGAAAGATGTGGAAGCTTTGGGAAGGGTTCAGAGGAGATTTACCAGGATCCTGCCTGGATTAGAGAGTATGGATTATGAGGAGAGACTAAGAAAGCTAGGGCTTTACTCATTGGAGAGAAGGAGGATGAGGCGAGACATGATAGAAGTATACAAAATATTAAGAGAAATAGATAGAGTGGACAGCCAGAACCTCTTTCCCAGGACTCCAATGCTCAATACAAGAGAGCATGGCTTTAAGGTAATGGGTGGGAAGTTCAAAAGAGATATCAGAGGGAGGTTTTTCACCCATAAAGTGGTTGATGTATGGAATGCGCTGACTGGGGTGGTGCTGGAGGCTGATACGTTGGTCAAGTTCAAGAGATTGTTAGATCAGCATATGGAGGAATTTTAAATAAAGGGACATGTGGGAGGAAGGGGTTAGATAGTCTTAGGCGTGGTTTAAAGGTTGGCACAATATGGTGGGCCGAAGGGCCTGTATTGTGCTGTATTGTTCTATGGTTCTATGGTCAAACTGACTGGTTGGCCCAATGAAGGTGAACAACAAGTCTGCGCTCCGCAAACAGTCGGATTCAGACACATAGACTCCACATGGTGGATCTGGGGCAAAAAAAAATCAAAATCTCGCCTCAGTTTCATCAGCCTATTCAATTTCCAGAGATACTATTTTCCAGTCCCAGCAAAAATGTTGTGAATCTCCGTTGTACCCTCTCCAGATCGATACATCATGCCCGCAATATAATGAACATAAATAGCTGCAAAGTCTGATATTGTCAAACATAAGTCTCCTGAACTTTACTTCAATAGTCTGGGTGCCTTAGATTCCATGCTCCGTTTGACTGCATGACACCATTCCATGCTCCACTCCCCTGCACAGTGTGATATCACTGACCCGATCTGTTTGGTGACGTAAACCACCTCCATTCTTTTGACATCACTCATACCCCGTTGACATCAATACACGCCATACGACATTACTTCTCTCTGCTACGTGGTATTATAGCCTCCATCTAACATCACTTTTGCCTCTTGGTCTGATCTCCACACCACCATATTCAGACGTTTCCCCTGCTGCGTGGTGTCCTCTAGCGGCCACGTGACATAATCCAACAACACAATATCTGGCGTCATGCTCCGGCTCTCTTCTTGACATCACTCGCACTCTTTGTGTGAAAATGTTGTTCACAATTTAAAGTCACTCCCACCCTATGTGAAACCTTACCACACATTACAGGAGTTCTGAAGTCCATGTCCCGTAATGTCAGCCCCAATCTTTCGACACAATCTCACCCGCAGTGTAACATTGCTCTTGTGACACATGAACGTCAGTCATTTGTTAACTGCTGACATCACATTTTGTAACTCTTATGATTCATGGAATAGCTTGCGGCGTTTGGATAAATAGCTGTGGGTGTAATAGTCAGAACATAGGGTTGGCAGGAGGTCATTGATGCACAGAAAATTGGACTCGATAGACTTGTCTTTTGGGAGATTTGATAGTTTGTAACAAGCTGAATGACACATGTGGTTATTGGAACATGGAAAGTTTGTGTTGGTACTGTTGCGAAAGAAGGTATAAGACTGAGTTGGGAATCTTTGGCTGGAAGCTGTAGCTTCATTGAAGGACGCGATCTGCTATCCCCACTTTGCATGAGAAGAATATGGGAGTGGTGACCAAGCAATCGCAACTTGCATGGAGGAGATTGGGGCGTGGGGAAGCGGAGTTTCCGCTTTCAACACCGACATATATTGTCACGGATTAATCACAGTGAAACAATAGGCTATTCGACCCATCGTGTCCAATGCTTTCGACGAAACGCTGCCAATCTTAATCCCAATTTCCTACACTCGTAACTGGCTGTGGAAATACTCACTCAAGCATATTGTCTTTTCCATTCGTTTTGGGCAGGGATGTGCAGACTCCCACCACACTCTGTGTGAGAAGATTTACCTTATCTCCACGTCATCCTTCTTCAGATTAATTGAAAACTACAGGCTCTGCTTTTTGATAACTCTATTAAGGAACGTATGACCTTTTATCTTGACCCGAACTTTCTCACTCATAATTTGATATATCTCCCTTGCAGCTCCACTGAATCTCTCCTGATCCAAAGATCTGTATCCGATCTATTCAATCTTACTTCAGAGATACACTTTCACTTACTCTTGCCAACATTCTCGTGAATGCTCGCCGAACTCTTTTGTAATCACGTCCGTCCTGTGATGTAGTGACCAGAACTAAAAACCGTGTCCAGTGTGTGGTGAAATGTATTTTACACAATTCCTCCACTCCCTTATATTGTGTGCCTTGACTAACCGAATGATGAGACCGTTGGTGTGGTGGTGGTGGTTGAAATTGGGCCCTCGCATTAGAAGTTAATATGTGAGACTCAAACTTTTTTTCCGTTTCAGTGACACAGATGGTGAGTGAATCAAAGGCGGAAGCTGCTGTCCTCCAGAGGGAACTTTCCCATTGGCAGAGAAATGGTGTGTGTGAAATTCAATTTGTTCGATTGTCGCCTCTCCAATTTAGAGAGATGTTCACTCGTTCAGATTCTCTGTTCATTCTTGATTTTCTCTCCCTGAAATAATCTGGAACGGACTTCCAGGCTCCGGGAATCCAGCTGCTCTGGCATTTTCCCAGTGGAACAGTAATGTTCAGAATAAATCTAATCTGACGGAACGGATCTCGAGTTCAGAGTAATCTCGCATCGTTCAGGTTATCCGGTCGTTCTCATTATTCACGCACGGAGACAATATTGAATCACTCCCCCACTGTGTGCCATCAAATGTTGCAACCCGGTAGACAACGGAGAATCAGATGGGTTATTATAGAAAGAGATGTATTGAGACTGGGAGATTTTGCGGCTACAATTTTGGTCCGAGATTATAGAGATTTTCAGATTGTGCACTCATCCAATGAGGATGAGGTACATAGGAGGTGTGAGAGAGTGAGTTGGTGGTACAGGAGAGAAGAATGGATTGCGTTACTGCAGCAGATCAGTTTGTGGCGTTTGGCAGTGTGGCGCGGGGTAATGGCAGATCAGTTAGGGAAGAGTGGAAAAGGGGAGTGATGGTGGGAGAAGGGGTGTGAACATGTATCGGACAAAAGTCTGCAGCTGTAATGCAAAGGATAGGTGCTGGCTTTCAGGGAAAGGGGCCGTGTAGGGCATGGATGTGTGCAACAAGATTTGGTAGATAAGAACTGTGTCTATTCTAGGACATGGCTTTAAAGTAATAGGTGGGAAGTTCAAGGGAGATATCAAAAGGAGATTTTTCACCTAGACAAGAATACGCTGCATGGGGTGGTGGTGGATACAGGTGCACTGGTCAAGTTCAAGAGATTGTTAGATAAGCATATGGAGGAATTTGGAATGGGGATATGAGGGGAGGAAGAGGTTAGTCTTAAACGAGGTTTAAGATCGGCATAACATGGTGGCCGAAGGGCCTGTATTGTGCTGAATTGTTCTATGGTTCTATTGTGGATCCGAGATGATTGGAGTGAAATCTGAGATGCATATTTGCTCCCGGGATGAAGGGGCGTGTGTTTTATTTTCTATATTTTGTCCTCAGTAAAGCACATAATTAGGGAACAACCAAACTACGTTGAACGTCTTTATCCAGAAATGCAGTGACAAAATACTTCACGATTTCCTTGATCCGCGTGTGTTCCATTCCATCGTCACCAGTGCACATTCTGTTCTCTTTGTATCAATGTGCAGCCATTAGCACTTCTCACTTTCCCTCGGCTTGTGTGCACGTTTTCACGCAGTTCCATATTTTTCATTTCAGAAATATATTGTATTAATAATTACATATGCAGGAAATGCAATCGATATACCTTCTTTCACTTCACTTAAAATCCCATCAAATGCTGCACCATCTTACAATTATTAACCTGCACTCAATTCTTATCTTTAAACAGAACAGTATGACGTGTTTGAGAGAAAAAAAATGACTGAGACTTGGACCGCCACTGACTCAGCACCTCACAATTCCCTTCTGGCCAGAACCTGGCCTTTGCCTTTGCCCACAGAGCCTTTTCAGTGGTTAAAGTGAGCTTCAGCTACAAACTCCTGAGTTGTAGCTGCTTCGCTCTAAAAGTGTTGTGTGTGAGTGCGGTGGGTATGTTGTTGGGTAATGAACGGAGTGCACATTCAAGGACACAATGACGAAATAGCGTTTTCTCTTGCACTGGTCTTCATCGAAACTTAAAAGCTTTTACCCAATATTGACTGGGTCCTTACTGAGCGCTCAGCGTGGGCCCCGGCAGTGAATTCAGAGTGCGATTTTAATCCCATGGAAGGGAGTTTTTCTTTTATGTAAGGCACACGCGTTGACCAAATGTCAATGACGTCAAACCTGATGGTTGGCACAATGTCGGTGAACAATAAGTCTGCGCTCCGCAAACAGTCGGATGCAGACACATAGACTGCACATGGTGGAATCTGGGGCAAAAAAAGATTAAAATCTCCTCTCAGTTTCATCAGCCTATTCAGTCTCCAGAAATACTATTTTCCAGTCCCAAAAAGTGTTGTGAATCTCTGTTATACACTTTCCAGTTCGATACATCATGCTTGCAATATAATGGTCATAAATAGATGCAAAGCCTGATGTTATCCAACATAAGTCTCCTGAACATTACTTCAATAACCAGGGTGGTTGATATTCCATGACGCGCCTCAATGCATGACATAATTGTGTGCTCCACTCTCCCGCACGGTGTGACATCGCTGACCCGATTCGTTTGGTGACGTCAACCACCTCCACTCTTTTGACATCTCTCAAATCCCGTTAACATCACTGCGCCCCATATGACATCACTTTCCCCGCTACGTGGTATCATATCCTCCATCTAACATCACTTTTCCCCTTGTTCTGATCTGCACACCACCATACTCAGACTTTTCCTCTGCTGCGTGATGTCCTCTAGCGGCTGCGTGACATAATCCAACACCACACACTCTGTCGTCATGCTCCTGACCTCTTTATGACGTCACTCCAGCCCTTTTTGTGAGAATGTTGTCCACAATTTGCTGCCACTCCCACCCACCTTGAGATCTTCCTGCACGTCATCAGAGTTCCGAAGTCCGTGTCCTGTAATGTCAGCTCTAATCCTTCGACACAAACTCACCCACAGCGGAGCATTGCTCTTGTGACACTGGACGTCAGTCATTGTTTACTCGTGACATCCCCTTTTGCAATTCTGGTGAATCATGGAATACCTTGCGGCGTTTGGAGAAACAGCTATGAGTGAGATTGTGAGAGCTTGGGGTTGGCAGGAGGACAGCAGCTTAGAGTGATGCACATAAAAAACGGACTCGATAAACTTGTCGTTTGGGAGATTTGATAGTTTGTAACAAGCTGAATGAAACGTGTGTTGATTGGAACATGGAAAGATTGTGTTGGTACTGTTGAGAAGGAGGATATAAGACCGAGTAGGGAATCTTGGGCTGGAAGCTGCAGCTTCGTTGTAGGATCCCATCCGCCATGAGGAGAATGAGGGAGTGCTGACTCAGCAATCGCAACTTACATGGAGGATACTGGGGCGTAGAGAAGCAGAGTTTCCTCTGGCAACACCGACATATATTGCCACCGATTAATCACAGTGAAACAATAGGCTATTCTACCCATCGTGTTCAATGCTTTCGACGAAACGCTGCCAACCCTAATCCCAATTTCCAGCACCCGTAACTGGCTCATGAAACACTCACTCAAGCGCATTGTCTTTTCCTTTCGTTTTTGGGAGCGATACACACACTACAGCCACTCTCTGAGAATATTGACCTTACATCCACCTCATCCTTATACGGGTCACTTGAAAACTACAGGCTCTGCTTTTTTTTAACTGTGTTAAGGAATGTGTGACTTTTTTTCTTAACCTTACTTTGCCCCTCATAATTGATAAATCTCAATTGCAAGCTCTACTTAATCTCTCCTGATCCAAAGATCTGTTCCCCGAACTATTCAATCTTACTTCAGAGAAACATTTTCTCTTATTTTTGCTAACATTCTCGTGAATGTTCACCGAACTCTTATATAATCGCATCCTTCCTGTGACGCAGTAACCAGATCTAAAAACGGTGCCCATGGTGTGGTTAAACGTATTGTACACAACTACTACCTGCCCTTATATTGTGTGCCCCGACTAACCGAATGCTGGGACCATTGCTGTGGTGCTAGTGGTGGAAATTGGATTCTTGCAGTGGAAGTTAACATGTGAGACCCAAACCCTCTTTCTGATTCAGTGACACAGATGGTGAGCGAAATAAAGGAGGAAGCTGCTGGCCTCTGGATGCAACTTTCCCAGTGTAACAGTAACGGTGAGTGTGACATTCAATTTCATCGATTGCTGTGTTTCCAGTTTGGACAGTTGTTCACTAGTTCGGATTCCCTGTTCATTCTCGATTATCTTGCCGTGAGATGGCCTTGAGCGGACATCCAGACTACAGGAACCAGGCTGCCCCGGATTTTTCCCAGTGGAACAGTGATGATGAGAGTGAAGTCTAACCTGACGGCCATATCGCCAGTTCAAAATAAAGTTGCATCGTTCTGCTTCTCTGATCGTTCTCATGATTCCTGCAGAGACAATCTTGAACAGCACCCCCACAGTGTCACATCGAATGTTGCAACCCAATAAAAATGGAGAATCAGATGGGTTATTTAGGGAAAGGGATCTATTGAGCCTGGGAGAAAAGACTGAGTCGGAAATCGTGGACTAGGTGTTGAAGCTTTGTTGAAAGACCCCATCCCACATACCCACTTTGCAAGAGGTGAAGGTAGGAGACTTGAATCAGCAATCCCACCAGTGCATGCAGGAAATTGGGGCGTGGGGAAGCGGAGTTTGCGCTAGCAACACTGACATAGGTTTTTACGGATTAGTCACAATGAAGGAACAGGCTAGCCGTCCCATCATGCCTATCCCTTTCGAAGAAATGTTGCCAATCCTAATTCCAATTTCCAGTAGCCGGACCTGGCTCTTGAAATACTCACTCAAGCATATTGCCCTTTGCACTCTTTCAGGCAGCGTTTTTCACACTCCTACAATGCACTGTGTGAGAAGGTTTACCTCATCTCCCCTCTCATATTTGGTCCTTATTAGTTGATACCTACAGACTCTGCTGTCAGTGCCCTTCATAGTTTGATATAACTCAATTGCATCTCTACTGAATGTCTCCTGATCTAGAGATATGTATCCCTTTCTACTCAATCTTTCTTCAGAGAAACATATCATTTTATTTGCTAGCATTCTGAGGAACCCTCACTGCACTCTACTACAATCGCATCCTTCGTGCGATGTAGAGATCAGGTCTAAATACGGTGTCCATGCTGTGGTCAAACGTATTATACACAATTCTTCGTTACCCTTATATTGTGTGTCTCGACTATCCAAATGAAGGGAGCTTTGATGTTGTGGTGCTGGTGGAGATTGGGTTCTTGCAGTCAAGGTTGCATTTTGAGACTCATCTCTTCTTTTCCGTCTTCAGTAACGCAGATGGTGAGTGAAGGACAGGTGGAAGCTGTTGGCCTACTTTCCCAGTGGAAGAGTAATGGTGAGGGTGAAATTCAATCTGATATATTGCTGTGTGCTCAAGTCAGAGGGTTGTTACCTTGTTCAGCTTCTCTGTTCATTCTCCAGAGTCTCGCCATAAGGCGGTCTGGAACAAATTTCCAGGCTGGAGGAATCTAGCTCTTCCTGTGGTATTTGCAACAAATAGCACCACCATATTCAGCCGTTTCCCTGCTGCGTGATGTTCTTCAGAGGCTGCGTGACATAATCCAACACCAAAATATCTGGCACCATGCTCCAGCCCTGCACTTGTTGTCACCACCGCTCACTGAGTGATAATATTGTACCCGATTTGATGTCACTCCCACACCACGTGTGATCCTACTACCCGTGACCATTCTTCAAAAGTGTGTGTTCCGTTATTTCAAATTCAATCCCTCCACACTCAGACATCCGCAGTGCAACATTGCTCTTGTGACTCATGGCCGTCAGTCATTCGTTAACTTGGGACATCCATTTTACAACTAGGATGATTCATGGAAGAGCTTGGCACGTTAGGAGAAAGTGTTGCAGGTGGAATTGTCTGTACTGTGTGTTGGCAGGTGTTCGGCAAGCTGGCATAATGTACATAGAACCAGTCTAGAGTGACTGCTGGTTTGGGGGACTTGGTAGTTTGCAGTAAGCATTTTTGGCTGAATGAAACTTTGGGTTATTAACACATGGGGAGTTTGTGTGGGCAATGTTGCAAACGGAGGTGTAAGACTAAGTAGGGAATCTTGGACTGGGAGCTGTAGAATCTTTGAAGGACCCCATTCCCACTTTGCACGAGGTGGAGGTGAGAGTGTTGAATCAGCAATCCCACCAGTGCATGCAAGAGATTGTGGAGCGGAGATTGACTGGCAATACCGACATAGGTTATTACAGATTAGTCACATCGAAGGAATAGGCTATTCAACCCATCATGCCTATCCTTTCGAAGAAACACTGCCAATCCTAATACCAATTTCCAGCAGCCGTACCTGGCTGTTGAAATACTATCGAAAGCACATTGTCTTTTCCAATCTATCAGGCAGCCTTGTCCACACTCCAGCCACGCTCTGTGAGAAGGTTTACCTCATCTCCCCTTTCATATTTTGTATTTTTATTTGATACCAACAGGGTTTGCTATCAGTTCCCTTCATAATTTGATATATTTCAATTGCATCTCTCCTGAATCTCTCCTGATCCAGAGACATGTATCCCAATCCATTCATTCTCTCTTCATAGAAACCAACATTCTTAACAAACCTCTCTGCACTCTACTGCTATCACATCCTTCGTGTGATGTAGAGACCAGAGATAAACACGGTGCCATGCAAACTAATTGTACACACTTCCGCCCTGTCCTTATATTGTGTGTCTCGACCAAGTGAATGAAGAAACCTTTGGTGTGGTGGTGGTGGTGGATATTGGGTTCTTGTAGTCTAAGTTAGTTTGTGAGACTTAACCCTTCTTTCCGTTTCAGTGACGCAGATGTTGAGTGACGGAAGAGCGGAAGCTGCTGGTCTACATATGGAACTTTCCAAGTTGAAGAGTAATGGTGAGTGTGAAATTCAATTTGATGTATTGCTGTGTGATCAGTCAGAGTATTGTTCCCTTGTTCAGATTCTCTGTTTTCTTTTCTCTCCAGTGTCTCGCCCTCCGACGGTCTGGAACGGATTTCCAGGCTGGAGGATTCTAGCTCTTCCTGTAAAAATTGCAACACACATGGATGGCTCTTCTCGTGTGAATTGCACCATAACAATAAATTTGCATTTCATTCCAGGCAATGGTGTCTCATGCTGAGATATAGTACCGAGCCTGTACACTTCTGTTATTTACTCTTAGTGCACCTCTCATCGGCCAACATAGCTCTGATATTATCAAACATGACTCTGCTGAATTTTGCTTCACTAGCCCGGAAGCTATAGATTCCATGCCCCGCTTCACTGCATGACATCATTCCATGCCCCACTCTCCCGCAGTGTGTGATATCGCTAATCTCATTCGTTTGGTGACGTCAACCATTTCTATTCTTTTCACATCACTCATACCCCGTTGACATGAGTACACTCCATATGACATCACTAATCCCTAGATAAAGCTGAACGTCTTTATCCAGAAATCCAGTGACAAAATACTTAATTATTTCCTTGATCCTTGTGTGTGATTCCATTGTAACCAGTGCACATTCTATTTTCTTTGAATCAGTGTCCTGACATTAGCGCCTCCCACGAACAGTTTGATTTCCACTTTCCTTCGGCTTGAGTGCACACTTTCACCCAATTCCATTTTTGTCATTTCAAAAGTATAGTGCATTCATAAATATATATGAGGGAAATGCAATACTTACACCTATTTTCTCTGCATTTCGTGTCCCATTAAATGATACACCGTCTTACAATGCTTCACGTACACTCATTTCTCATACTTCAACAGACACTATGAAGTGTTTGAGAGAAAAAACTGACTAAGATTTGAACCTCCACAAACTCAGCACCTCAGAATTTACTGGCGGCCAGAATCTGGCCTTTATCTTTCCTCGCCTAACCTTTGCAGTCTCTAAACGGATCTTCAGCTCCACACTCCTGAGTCGTGGCTTCTTCTCCACAAAAAGGTTTTTCATGTGTATGGGGTCAGGATGTTGTTGTGAAATGAGGGGAATACACATTGAAGGATAGAATGACGAAATATCGTGGTCTCCTGCACTGGTCTTCATCGACAATTAAAGGTTTTCCCGAATATTGATGGTGCCTCGCTGAGCTCTCAGCATGCGCCCCCGGAGAGAATTGAGAATGCAATTTTAATCACATGGAATGTGTTTTTTTTATGAACGGCGCACCCGTTGGCCAAGTTTCAATGACGTCAAACTTACTGGTCGGCCCAATGAAGGTGAACAACATGTCTGCACTCCTCAAGCAGTCCGGATTCAGACACGTGGACTGCACATGCGGGAACCAGGGTCAAAAAAAATCAACATTCTCGAAGAATTGAATGGGTCTGGCAGTATCTGTGACGGAAAATGAATGATCGTTGTTTAGTGTCGAGACCCTTCATCTGTACTGGGACGGCAAAATCTTCCATGAAGTGTCAGGACCCGAAATGTTGACAGTCCTTTTCCCTCTACGGACACTGTCTGACCAGCTGACTTCCTGCATTCTTTTCGTAATATTCTGCATGTGTCCGGTCAGTTGCGGCGATTTCATTATTTTCTAGTTTCTGCTGGTAAATAGCTATTGCCCGTGCCAAGACAACCACAATGGGTCAGTGCTCTTCGAAGTCGCTCCAGACGCGATACTGACGTATCAGTGATATATTTAGGATATGAATACGGCAGATAATGGCCATTTCCACGTAGTAACCAATTGGAAATTTCAGACCTCCAAGGACTCTGGGCTTCATGTGCCGAGGTCATGAAAGAGTCATGGACAAACACAATAATGAAGGAGAGAGTGATTAAAGCTGGGCTCTATACCCACAGAAATAGAATACACGCGTTTTGCTGCAGCTGCACAATGTCCTGGTTCGACGAACCCTGCAGATGCGTGTTTAGTGTCTGCAGATTCATCGTCCAAGAATAGATCGGGAGCTACCTTCTCACCTATATCTCTGCGATGAGCAATATATCCAGAAGCTAAGATGCTCAGAGTCCTTCCAGCCAGTGATCCATGAGCTTCTGCAGAGAAGATGTGGGATGGCAAGTTGCAATGGGAATACTTGTACGGTAGAATATTTGTAATTTATAATTGTGCAGGATAATATAGTGACCACGCCAGTGCACTGTGCAGAGTATTGGTCTGCTTATTTAGAAAAATATATTGGCATTGGAGGCAGTCAAGATGTGATTCATTGATGGCGTGCATGGTCGTAGAGTATTTTCCTATCACGAGCGGTTATGTCAGTTCGATCTTTATTTTTTGAAGCTAAGAAGAATGAGAGGTGACTTTATTGAAGCACCTGAGGAAGTAAGATCGGAGGATGTTGAGATTTGTTCACCACTGTGAGAATAAAAAAGGAGCGTACGTTGTGACAAGGCAAGGAAATGCCGATTTAAAACTGAAATGTGCAGGAACTTCTCACTTAAGGTGTTGAATTTCTGGATTTCTCCATCTCATATAAAGGAAAAAGATAAATAATTGAAAGTTTAAGAAATTCAGAGTTATGGGTTCTGGCACACTACAGAGTTCAGGCCGAGGACACATCAGTCCTGATCTATTGAATAGTGGGGCAGGCTTTCGAGACTAAGTAGGTTTTTCCGTTCCTACATTCTTATGTTGTAATGTTCATAACTCCAAGGATCCACTGGATCCTGATACATTCCACTTGTATACCTGAGGCTCATGATGAGTAGTACTTCTGAGTCTCTGCATTACTCCAGGCAGGGATGGCTGATCCATGCCGTATTCAGAGCAGGCACCTCACCACTACAGTAGTGACAACATTAACGCTTCCTTCTTACGGAGAATGGATCCACATAATTTACTTTCAGCTGAGGTTATCGGCAGAGTGACAACATGGCTCTTCCAGGATTACTGTTTTCATCTCATGGTCGAACTGGTCCGCGCCAATCTTACGGTCACTGCTCTGTTTCTAGAGAGCTTTGAGAACTCATTCATTCTTAGGCTGTCAGAATGTCCCGCCATATTTGAGCTGCAGAGCCAGGAGGAAAGTTCGCACTTAAGTGCAAGGAAGAACATTCCCCTCCAAGTTCTCCTCCTGTCCTTGTTCATGAAAAGGCAGCTGAATAGCAGTATGCTGCAAGCAGAAGTATTTGCATCGGCTCTGGTATTTTGAGATAAATGTCATTGCCATCAAAGTGAATCTCTGAAGATCCTTTAAAGGTTACATGTGGAATAAGGGAAAATACGTATTCCGGCAAATATTTGTAAATTTCTCCTTTTATTTCAGAATGAAACAGTATAATGGGCCTGATCGTCTGTCTCGCTGACATTGATTCAATATCTGAAACATCTGTGCTGAACACACGTTTCACCTTTTACATTGTTATCAATTATGTGACAACGATTAATACCGTTCTCTTAGAGTAAAACTAGACTGAAGGCAGGATAAAGTAATTGATAAATAGACCTCCACGATGTAAAGTGTTTCCCTCTTTCAGTTACAGGAAATTCTGAGAAGACCCTCAACTCAATCGCCAAATTTCAGGCTGAGATTTCACGGCTAAGCAAGAGTAAGTTTAATAATTGTCAAAGAGACATGTCATGTACAATTATTCAACATAAAACTACCTGAATGGTGATACGGGGAGGGGGTGGAGTAATACTCAATCTGCTGCTTCAACTACCGCTCTGCTCGACACCCCATGCTCAAACACTCTCATGCTCCAACACCCCGTTCCATCCATCCCCTGCTCACCCCTCCCTGATCCAATGTCCCTGCTGCAACTTCTCCTGCTTCATCCCACTGCAGCATCCAACTCCAGTTTAATGTCCTGCTCCAATCTCCCCTTCTCCAACACCCAAGCTCCAACTACCGGTTCTACCCACAGCTCCGAATCCGCCTGCCTAAAACCCGTGTCCAACAACCTCGCTTCAACACCCCCAGTCCAACAATCCCCAGCACACTCGGTCATCCAACATCCGACCCCAATAATACCTGCTCTACAAGAAACACTACGCCAACAATACAACCCCGCCCCAAGAAGCTATGCTCCAACGCGCATCGCCAACAGTCCGTGCTCGAATGTTGCCCTGCTCCAACAACCCCTACTCCAAATATCCATAATCCGTTCCTACATCAACAGCCCAATAATACCCCTACTTCATCAAACCCGTACCGCAAAACTCCATGGCACAGCACCCCGCGCTTCCACACCCTATGCTCCGGTACCCCATGCCCCAACATTCCCTTGTTCCAACAAACCCATGCTCCATTATACGCCCTGCTTCAAGCCTCCGCCAGCCCAACAACCATCTCGGCTCCAACGGCCTCCAGAGCTCAAACATGTCTTCTTCATCTTGCACCGTGTTTCTGCACCCTCCGCGCTTCGACTCGCCCTCTAACATCACCCTCTTATCCAACACACACCCACACTCCAACGCCCACTCCCATACGCACCATGCTCCAACAACAACGCCCCAGCAACTCCCTGATCCAACATGTCCCCTTCTCCAAAAACCGTGCTCCAAAACCCGACTTCTTCTCTTTCGTCTTCTCTCTGTACCTCCCTTTTCTTTACCGTTTCTCTGTACTTTCCCCCTCGCTACCATAATCTGTAAACGTTTATTTTCCACTATCTCTGAGCTCATAACGTCCTGTATTCCCAGAACTATGTTGCCCTTATTCCAGAGAAAAGTACAGCTAAGTACAGTAAATGTTAGATTTGTTAATACTTTTGTTTCGATCCTCACTCTGTAGTATTATGTTGGCTTGACTCAACATTATACTTCTCAATTTTGCAACAGTTAATTTCCTTTTATTGTGTTTACAGTACTTGCAACATTATCCCATTTCAGCAAACACATTGGAACACTGATACATATGAGCAACACTTTAAAATAAGCTTCTGCATTTAGTACATTTTACGATTATTTGAGCTACCATATACACACTGGGCAACATTAGACAATGAAAGTTGGGAAGGTTTTCCAGCATGAAGGTGATGAGCGATGCAGCCGCCTGATGGACCATAAACATTTTGATTTCCTGACTAAAACCAGGTAAGAGAGAGGCATTAAGGATCGTGTTCAATGGAGAGATCGTGAGTCGTGGGAAGAATTCCGGAGTTCGGAGCATGAACACCTTTTTTATATGTATTTAAGCGATGTGGGCTTCGCAGGCTGATTCGGGATTTAATTTTCAATCCCCAGCTGATCTTGAAGAGGTAGTGGTCAGCTGCCTTCTCGAATCTCTACAGTCGAGGTCTGTGTTTCCCCACAAGAATGTTAGGGAGAGAGTTCTAGGACTTTGACGAAGCTACGGTCAACGACCGCCAATATATTTCCAAGTCAGGATCGAGGGCAAATTCCGGGTGGTGGTATTTCCATGTTTTTGCTGCCCTTGTCCTTCTAACTAGAAGTGGCCGTGGGTTTAGAAGGTACTGCCTAAGGAGTCTTGATGAGATGATGCAGTATATCCCGTATATTGTACAAACTGCTGGTACAGGACGTTGGTGGTAGACTGAGTGACTGATTAGGTATGGGGTGCTAATCAAAAGGCAGCTATAGAGATTATTAAAGGCACGATTTCCAATGTTGGTTCAATTGAAACAGGACATGGACCAAATGCCGGAATTAGAGGATGGCAGAGACCTTGGATATGTGTATGAAGCAGGGAGCTGTGAGGCTGTGTCTGGGCTCGGAATCAATGAAACTAAACTTAAAAACGAGGTGTTATTGGCCTGGGAGGTGATTCACGTCAGTGAATGCTGGAGATCCTGGGGAACGGGAGTGGGCATGAGTTTTATAGATCCAGAGAATTTGGGAGCAATAGATAGCAGGCTGCCTGGTGTCGGTAAAAGAACCAACCAGTGTCTGAGAGTATTCGCAGTGGGTGAGTTAAAGCAGAATTGCAGTCGGCAATCTGGCAGTGGAAAGTGGTTTCTCAGTTTGTTTCAGACTTTCTAGCCGAAGCTCCTCTTGGCGTCAAATACCACCCCAAGCTCACGTGAGATCCGATTCCATCTCAGTTTGTTATCAGGGAAAGGGGTCGAGTTTCAACCGAATTCCGAATTGGATTCACGAGTGACTGTCTAGTATCCTTCAGTTTCGATTCTCCTACAAGAGAAAACATCATCTCTTCACACATGCCCTCAGTGGTTTTCATCATTTTTACTGAGCATCTCCTCAGCCTTCACCTTGAAGTTCAGGCTATTACATTCTTTCTGACGTGGGTAGCTCCTCTATTCTGATCTCATCCCAATGAGGCATCCGCACAACATCCCCAGTGCCTCACACTCCAATGTGTATTCTAGTGATCTGAACGGGGCACCGGTTTTACCCGCAACTGTGTCCCGATCACTGAAAGGAGAAGCTTGGAGCTGTAAAATTGTCGCCGTGCTCCATCCAGGAGTTTTTCTCTTCGCCCCCCCCCCCCCGCCCCGCCCTCCACTCCGAACATCCCAGAAACATGTCCGGCTAAAATAGACCGCCTTCCAGAGTCCCCACTGCCTCTGACATTCACTTCAATTCCTTTACAGATCCACGTCCTTGTCCAGAACAATGGACTCGGTTCAAGAAAAACTGTTACCAGTTTTCCTCAAGAACAAAGACATGGGTGGATGCCCAGAAATCCTGTGCGTCAGAGGATGCCCATCTTGTTGTCATTAACAATGTAGAGGAACAGGTAGGAGTTTATTGAACGATAAAACTTACCGCCGGCAACTTCGGGTTTACTATTGGTCAGTGGTGACGTTGACCCATAAAGGCAGGAAGAGTCAATTCAGCACTCAGTTTTGGGCTGATTCTTGCCATTCATTGGTCAAATCAGCATTACACATCATGGCAAACCTTTTCCCATTTCTTTATACATTCTCGTTTGAACACTTTGCTATTCAATTTATGTTACAACCGCTGAAAATTCAAATCACAGATGCTCTAAACCAGGTTCTTCCAGCTGCTGCTCTTGAATGGAGAATTCAGTGAGCAAGTATGAAAAGGCGACTGAGAGCATACAAGGACTATTTGCCCTTTGATGGAAAAATAATCTTTCCCTGGGCATCACAAAGACTGACATACTGCAGCCTGCGTGACTTCTGAGAACTTGGCTACTGAACGTTCATCTCAAGAACAAGGGGCGTGTGTTTTTTGACCTTGATGTTGTCATGGCTTCTTCAGGATAGGTTTTCTTCAGTTATATCCTTGCAACTCATGGTTGGATCCTCCAAGAGGACAACTGTTTAACTCCCACTACTGATGGACTTTTCTCATCTAGAATGGTTTGCACCCGTCGCTGCCTTCTGCCCATACAGTCGTTACTTGTTTGGGCCAGTGAGTGACTCCAGTCACGGAGAGAAATAGCACAGAACCAGGCTTCTCGGCCCACCGTCCGCCCAATAAAGACCAATTTATACCTATCCTCCATTTATCCAAAATTGATATCAAATCTGCTCAGATTCTGTTGCTCACCAAGGGACAATTTGAATTGAGCTAAAGTACCAATTCGCACATTTTTGCCACGTGGAGACACTGGAGCACCCAGACAGCACAGACATTGTGGAAACTCTACACAGACAGTACCCAAGGTCACGGTCGATCCAGGGTATCTGGAGCAGTGAGGCCGTGGTTCTACCGTCTGTGACACGGTGCCGTCCAGTTTGTTGCATACTTCCTGATCTGTCAACTCAGATGCATCAAATTCTGATTCTACCAGATTCGGCTCCACCAGCGCCATTTCAGGGCTGCTGAGCAATAACAGGAATTACTTCAACCCAAGAATCTGGATACATCTGTCTGCTGTCAGGTGAATGGTAAAAGCAGGGAATGTTCTGGCTGTCAGACATGACATCATTTGATTTGCATTGCTATAAAATTCTCCTTAACGCCAGAATATTCAAAGTGTTTACACGTCAATGTGCTCTTTGGAGGTGAAGCCATAGTTGTAACATAGCAAATAGCAAGGTGAATGTCGACGCAGCAACGAGCCAGAAACAGCAGTAACATAGCAGTATGGTGGTAGAGTCATTAAATTGTTATAGAATCGAAGGACATTTAACCCTTCGAATCTCCGCCGTATCGCAGTAGAGCAATCTCAGTCTGTCCATCCCCGTTCTCCCTTGCAGCCCTGGGCATTACTTTCTTCCCGGTGTGCGTTATTTTTACTCATTCTCTCCTTGTACCCTTCACATAGAGTGTTAGATTTGCGGCCTCTAATCAGAGTTATTTTTAGTTTCACTGAGAGCATTCTTTCGTATCTGACCACTTCCAGTCCCAGTATTGCATCAAGAGATGGTCGGGACTGGGCCATGCCAACACCACGCCCGCAGGGCTGTGCACTGGTGCTCCTGAACTGGCTCCGCATACACACAATCTATTCCAGGACAGATATAACACTGCCATTAACTGGACAACACGGGAAGTTTCCTCATGTCACCTGTCCACAAGAACGCAGAGAATCAGATGTCAGCAACTCCTACCTCACAACATTATTTGCAGACATCATCAACATCCTTTAAACTGTGCAATGCAATGTTGTTACGCAGCACTTACTTATCAGTAATGTGCTCACCAATGATCAGTTCGCATTTCACCAGTAGCAGACAACTCGACCTTGGGCAAACATGGGCGTAAGAACTAAATTCGAGATCAGAGGTGACGGTGACTGTCCTTACCACCAAGGCAACAATTATTTGAATATGACATCAATGATTCCCCCCGAAACAACTGACATCAGTGGTGGTAAAAGGAAACACTATGCTGGATGGATTGCCAGCATGCCCGGACGAAGAAGGTTTCACTTTATGGAAAGCTATCATCTGAATATCAGGACATCGGTGTGAGAATCTGCAGGGCAAATTACAAGGTTGCACCATCGTTTGCTGATTCACCACTGACTTTCGTTCCATCGAGGAGATCAGAAGTGAAGATGTTCGTTGATGAATACACGATATTCAAATTCTTTCACAACTCCTCAGAAAATGACAGACTGGTCATGTTTTCAGCAAGACATAAACAAATGTAAGGTATGGGATGATAAATGGCGAGTGGCATTCGTGTAAGACAATGGCCATTTCCAGTCGAAGGTATCCACCTACCTTTTATCGTCAATGGCTTTACCATCACAGTCCTCACCCAAACTCAACAACCTGGGTGTTATCTTTGGCCAGAAGCACAGGTCTGCGGATGGTATTTTATTGCAAGTGCCTCAACACTTTCGTCCTCTAAGCCTTTCTACCGCCTATCTACAAGAAAAAAGCAGGAGTGTGATGGAATACACTTCTGTTACTTGGATGAATGCAGCTCCAAAAATACACAGGAACTTCAGCTTGGACAATTCATCCCTTTTGTTCAATTTGTAATCAGCCACCCTAGAAACATACAGTTTATTAACTCTCATCCAATGCGCACCCAAAATTCTGTGCACCTGACAACCTGTAAGGTCAATAGCAGCAGGCGTAGGGAATACAGTCATTTTAAAGCAGATCCCCAAATTATCTGCAATCCTACTTTGTGCAATAACTTCTTCCAGCCCCTGCAGCAATAATAGAAGTGATGGATGAATTTATGGAGTCAAGTAGCTTCTATGCACATGGAAACCAGTTAACCTTTCGGTTCAGCGGTGTTCCTCAAAAATGGCAGAAGTGTGTGTATGTGTGTGGGAGGGGGGTGGGGGTGGAGTTATCTCAGTTTTCAAAGTAGAGCTGGTAGCAGGAATGAGGTGTGAGACAAATGACCAAATGGAACTAGATTAAGACATATCAGGTGATGAGTAGCATGATGCATCAGGCAGCACCGTCTCATCACTACCCTGACCAGACAGCTTAGGTTCTGCGATCTACAATTTTCATCGACCTTAAACCCATGATATCTTCAAGCTGCCCCACCAACTGAAGTAATATAAAAATCTTTTCGTTTTAAATCCCTCGCCGCATTTCAGTACGCCATTTGCTGGTCGGAAATATGTAGTTGGGCCTCAGTCAGAAAGTTAACAATTACAAAAATTGTCACTGACACTGACATCAGCCATTATTGTCTAATGTACTGAAACACAACTTCCGTTGCACGACAGGGGTTTCTCAGGAAACAGATTCAAAACCAATATCACTGGATTGGCCTCAGTGATTCGGTTTCTGAAGGTGACTGGCGATGGGTGGACGGAACAGATTACGTTTCCTCTGTAAAGTGAGTTATTTTCCAATTGTACACACTGTCTCAAATCTGCTGCGTTGAACGTTACGCGCCGATCTCGGTCGATTTGAGTGATATTGGAGCCTCATTTTCATAAACATAGATGAAAGAAGACATGGAGGGTGAATCAGGTGGCAGGTGGTATTGATTCTTCAGCCGGTGTACTCTCCCGATCTCACATAAATGAACATACTCTCAAAGACATTGTCCTGCATCAGTGCTACTTAAAAGGATAATCGCCTACTCACAGTTCGGTTCCAGAATTATTTATCCAGGATGCAGCTGAAGTTCTCTGTGCTTTTGGTGTTTCTTGATTCACTGCTGAGCGTTCAGGAAGTTCACAATTACTGAAAAACCAGGCATTTCAGACTAGGTTGGACTGATAGTCTTTCCTCTCGGCACGAAGTGTGCACGGAAGAAAGAGAAGAGGCCATGTTTTCCAAAGCAATGCTTTAGGACTGGGACACACACACACACAAACACACACACACACACACACACACACGCACACACACACACACAGAGAGGGGGAGAGAGAGAGAGAAGAGAAAGGGAGAGAGAGATACAGAGAGAGAGAGAGGGAGAGAGAGCGAGAGAGAGAAGCAGGAACCTCCGCAGAATGGTGTTCCGATTGAATAACTGCCAGGGCGCGCTGACAACGCGTTTTAAACTAGAAATTCACGGTTTCGAAAGTGTTTCCAATTGTTTATAACATTAAGTAGCATTTTCCACCAACGTTTCCAAAGGCAAATGCCGTATAATAAATGCGTAAGTGTCTTCCAGGGCTATGTCTTTTCTCGTTGTGTGATTTCTGTGCACGATTTTATTGGCCACTTCTATCAGTTGAATGTTGCTTACTGTTGTAAAGGACCCTGAAAGGAACCACCGCAGGTGCTGGAAATTGAATCCTTTAAAAAAATGGAAATGTTTGAAGATTGGAAAATTTCTGTGGAGAATCAGTTTTAAATTTTCAGACACATCGCTTCAAAGAACAACAGAATAGAGAAAAAACGTAAGGACACTACATCAGTGACGGCGCTGGGATGTCGCTGCTGTGTACATCTGAGTCCCGTCACCGAAGTCAGAGAGAACAGAAAATGGGGTCATGGAGACAGAGGGGCAGTGACGACAGGTGGTAGAAGGGGAGGATATATTGCGGTGCTGTAAACATCGGAGAGTTCCGAGACATTGGCTCTGTAAAGAAAATGGTTGGAAATGATGTGAATGATGTTGTTGAGACCTAAGCGAAGGACAGAGAAAAGAGCAGCGTGGCCGTCATGCACGACTACTAGCGTCAGGACTGGAGGCCTGTGAAATGTAAGCGGTTTCCTAGATCGACAATCATACATATGATCTCTGAGGGTATCATAAGAACTGGATAGACCGTTGTAAACCGAGCCTTCATAGATTTTCGGAAGCTTCACATTCGGTTTTTCTAAGGGCCGGTAGAGTCGGCGGGTGAATATATCGTCGGGTTAAAGGGTGGGGATGAAATGTGCATGTTTCACAACGTTGTGGTTCTGGAACTCTGGGATCTGTTGCTGAGTGGATTGTCAAAGAAGAGGGTTCAAGCTAAACTGTTTGACCTGCTGGATCTAACATTGAAGGGAGCGGGAAGAATAGCCAAACCATCGAAAGGACATCGACAATAGGAAACAATTTGCTCAGAGCACGGCCCTAAGGTGCAGGTATGGAACAAGCGTGGCTTTACTCTGCACGGCCGAGTCATATAAATTCTGCGGGCCCCTTTTCTGGGAAAACCGCCAGTCCCATGAGTTCGATTGACGTGAGTGGAAAATGCAGTACTCGAAACTGGTTATGAGAACAGCATAATGGGACAGAGAGCAATGATGATGATATAAGGCTCGGGGCTTGGTAAACTGTTCAGAGCGAGGAATGGAAATGGGACTGGAAACGTTTGGACAGAGGTCTGCAGCCGAAGTGCAAAATTCACTGGGATGGTCATTCCATGGAATGGAACTAACAAAACACAGACGTGAATTCAAATCCCACTACAGCAAATAAGGAATTTATGTTCAATTTAGTTATTAATCTGGCAAGTCAAACAAAGAAATCTAGGTTGAATCATGATGTTAATAACACTGCTGGATATTTGTAAAGGAAACCCCAGTTTCTCAATAGCTTTTTTGGGAAGGAACGTTGCGCCCTCACTTGACTGAGTCTGGTTGTGATTCCAGAGCCCACGTGTTCAGCGGTGAGGCTGGCATGTAACTCAATAATAATAAAACAGCCAGATCACTTGACGCTGATACACACACTGCATTCGAACATAGTAATGCCACTATTTGCCCAGTTTACTTCATGACGTCTTCATGGCGAACATCTGGGTAGTCAACTTTCTGTCGTTTGGCGTCTGAAACAACACCAAGACATGGCTGAGGTAGTAAGTAATATACGTTCCTTTATCATTCTAGACACTGAGCACTTCGAAGTAGGAAGAACCAAAACAATTGTCCGCGATTGTGTATGTTTCTTCACCAGTCCTTCGCCAGTAGTAGTACCCTGTGCATTCCCCTAACCAATCGACCGCATAATTACTGTGGGTACACAGGCGGTTCCGAGGCCGGGTACCCTGCCTCACTCGCCAAAACCACTTTACTTTCTACAAGGGACAATATAGAAGCAGGATGGAAATCTGTTCAGTTGTCCCATTAATGTAGTCCCAACAATTATCAAGGAGATTGGCTCCATCAGAATCAAGAGATCCGCTTGATTAAATTCCGATATACAATTCTAAATGAAGTATTCATTCCTACATTCACAGCACACCATGGATGAAATGTGCACTATCTGCTACATGCGTGGCAGTTTCTTACAGAGGTATCTCCAAAGGTACCGCCGAAAAGCGTAATCTCTGCACCAAGAAGGCGAGGGCAGCTGGTGCAGTTGAATACCACAACCTGAAGGTTCCCCACCGTTGCCCACCATACTGACTTTCTGGCAACACCGACATCCCATGAAATGAATATCACAATACTGATGACATTCACTTTTTAATACCATTAATGTTATTCTATATGCTTTATTTAGATTTTGGAGAAACGGAGAACCAAATAATTTAAAGAATGAAGACTGTGGACAGATGCTCCGTGATGGGAATTGGAATGATATGCCTTGTCAGGAAAGTCATCAGTGGATCTGTGAGAAGCCAGGAGAGTGACGTCCAGTTTCATGCAGAGTGCGAAGCGAGAAGTGGATTAGTGGATTGATATGCAAATATATCATACAAGTTTTCCAGACAAGTGGTGGGGTGGCACTGCAACTGCTCTAAATCTCACTAGACCCATTCAGCTTTGTTCTTTTCTACTAACCAAGCAGTGCAAAGACACACATTGGGAAAATGCCTCTCACCGTGGGCACCCAGATACCCTTTTCCATATGTTGCAATCTGTCAGTGCAGTGTGTGTTCACCCGTGATTTTGCTCCCTCGAATATCTGCAACTGTAGTGTTTTGTTTTAAACCAAGCTGCCTGGAAGTATGGGTGAGATGTGGCTGGAGCTGCAGTGTGTCACTATAGCAGTGCTATTCAGAACCCATGATCAGTGTCGCCCTTTTCTGAGGAATGGAATGGTCGCTTTACAGTCCACCATTCCATTGGAAAACAAGACAATGACGGAAGGGATAAAAAGGAACGGGGTTACAATTAAATCAAAATCCTATTTTCTTTCCTTGTCCTGCAATGTTTTGGTAAGCTACCACTCCCAATGATTTCTCGATCCGTTCCATATCTGTTCCCCACCCCCACCCCCCACCACCACCTGCTTTTAAGAGACAGCCTGGACCGCGGGATAGGTTTCTGACTGTAAATTTTATAATCCGGCGAAGACAGCTTCTCTCTTTCATCTTGATTCTGATAATCTCTATTTTTAATAAAGAAACTTTTTAATTCTGGTTCACTGGATTTCTGTATGTTCCTTGTGAGCAGTTGGACATGTCAAGAGGGCGTAGGGGATTATTTGCTGCTGTTTCGATCCATGCTCATCATTCTAGAGGGTCAACAGTCATCCTGAGACCAGTGACCCGGAATTACAAGCACTTCAGTATAATGTGCTCTCCAGAGAGAGTTAATCTCTTTTTAAACGGGATAATATGGGAAACAAAAACCATTAAGGCAGAATTGGAAATTGAATTATTTGCCCTCCAATTTGTGATGCTTCTTCTAAGCTGGGAGCATGGGATGAAAATGTGGAAAAGGGAGTTGGAAAATTCGCCCTTGGAGTTCCTCAAGACACTTACTGAGATCTCTGACCTACGCCGTTATATCTGGCACTGTCAACGTACCTCATCACTCACGATAAATTAACTCCGTCGATCTCAGAACCGATCAATATTTTCGAACTTTTTAGATTGCCAAGTACACAAAGGAGTGACACATCTTGTTCACCTTAGCTTAATGCAGTGCTTTCCAACTATTCTCTTGAAGAGGGTCACAAGTGGATTTTCGCTCCATACTTAGACGTCATCAGGCGCCTCCCCCGTGTGCGCTGTGTGTGGGTTCATATCCCACATTGAAGAGCGACGTAACAGATGAGCTAGGAAATAGGGGTTGCATCATCTGCAGCCGACACCGTAGGGTGTTTTAGTAAGTTTAAACTAATTTTGCTCTGTTGATTAAACACATCCGTTTTAATGTGAAGTCTCATAGGCAGAAAATAGGACTTGGTCCAGTCACCTCTCTCCAGGTTGAGTTTGGAGTTTGTTATTATTCTTGATCAGATGGCTGTTTTACAACATGCCTCGACAGCACAGGTAAGAGACCCGAACTCCAGCAGATACTCCGACTTAAAATTAATTATGATTCATCTATCCCCAGGGAGTGGGCTTTCTAAGACAGGTGCCAACACATAAATGAGCCATGTTCTTCTTGCCTTCACTCAGCAGAAATAATCTCTGGAAGGTTCTAGTTGACACCTTGCCTTATTACTTAAATGAGTCCTAGCATCTCACATCAGACACTTTAACCCTTTATAAGTAAGCGAGGAGTATCGTACAAGCTTCGGAAATGCAAACCCAACCCCAGCTAGCATGTGGACAGTTCAATAGTTTGCAATCCAGTGCTCCACATTGACTTTGGATCTGATAAAGAACATTGAAGAGTACAGCACAGCAGAGGAACAGGCCACGAGATCTGTGCCGGCCACGGTGCCAAATGAAATTAAACCCATCTACCAGCATATAATCCACTGGCCTTCATTCTGTTTTGTTCATGGGCCTGTATAAATGCCTCCTAAACGCCACAGTTGTATCTGCTTCTAACACCACTACTGGCAGATAACTTCCACCTTTCAACATTCCTTCTACTGTCTGTGCATATAAAACTATTCCGTATATTTCCCTTAAACTTTGTCTCCTCTCAGTCTAAAGCTCTGCCCTCCGGGATTTGGCATGTCTATCCTAGGATAGAGACTCTGAATATCTACCCTATCTACGCCGCTCATCATTTTATATACTTATGTTAGCTTCCCCTTTAGCTTCCTCCGTTCCAAATCTGTCCAACCTCTTCTTCGATCTGATACTCTAATCTTGGGAGAATCAGGCTGATCTTCCTCTGCACCCTCTCAAAAGCTTCCACATCATTTCTGTAATGGGACTACAAGAACTGGACCAGAAATGCGGCCTAACCAAAGTTTTATACAACATGACTTCCTGACTCTTAAACTCAACGCCCCGACCGATGAACGGAAGCATCCCATACGCTTTGTTTCCCCGCCATGCCTACTTGAGTTTCCGCTTTCAGTGAGCTATGGATTTGGACCCGATGACCCCACTGTTAAAAAATGCTTTTACGGGTTCCCCTATTTATCGTTTACGTTTTCCTTACATTTGACCTCCCAAGTGCAACACCTCACATTTGCGGGGATTAACTCCATCTTGCATTTCTCCGTCTATATCTGCAACTGAACTACATCCTTCTGTCTCCATTGACAACCTTACTCCACAAATGTGTGTGTCGTGTGAAAACCTAGTCATCAGCCTATCTACAAATATACAAACAATAGAGCTCCGAGCCCTGATCATTGTGGGACACCACTGGTCACAGATCTCCAGTCAGAATAACTATAATAAGTTGTGGAACTTTTCAGAAAGCACTTAATACTTAATATAGCAGTTACTTTGTCCAAGAACACGAAAAATTGCAGAGATTCTTGAACATAACCTAGTCTATCACGAAATCCTTCCTCTCCTCCACTTACTCTGTCCCCACTTCTCGCTGCATCGAGAAAGCAGCCAACATTGTCAAAGATTCCTCGCACCGGATCATTCTCTCTCCTACGCCTTCCATCGTGCAGAGGGGCTTGAGAATACGTATCACCAGGCTCAAGGACTGTTTCTATCCGGCTGTTATAAGACTCTTGAACCGGCTTCTTGTACGAAAAAATAGAACTCTTGATCTTTCAATCCACCTCGTCATGGCCATTGCATTGAATTTTTCTACCTGTACTGCACGTGCTCTGCAACTCTAACACTAGATTCTGCATTATTGTATTGTTTTCCTTTGCACTATCTCGATGTATTTAAAGGAATGATATGCCTGAATGGTATGCAAACAAAGATTTTCACTTTATCTTGGTATATGTGACAATAATAAACCGACTACCATTCACTAATTAAAGAATCACGAATAACAATTTTCCCGTGACCATTTACGTATGTGACACAAACACTCAGTAAAACAGAATTATGCATTCTGTAACAGAAACAAAATCCCTGAGAGGGCGGGAGGGCTGTTTATGAGGAGGGTGGGGTTGTCTGCTCAGTGAAAGATAGTGATAGAGTGGGAAAGTGATATGAAACTGGCAAATGCTCTTCATTCCTGTTACACTGGACCTACTTGAACGAAGGACAGCGCTCTCCGTAACTTCCAATAGTTCCATCCCTTGCCCAGCTAAGTGTGCCAACATGTTGTGGGTGGATGTTTTTTTTTTTAATTTTAGAGACAGCGTTGACATCCGCTCTGGACCAACTGCAACAGAAATATGCGCATTTACATTCTGTCGCGTCACAGTCTGGCGCATCCCTCATTATAAAGTTGCAATAAGAGATATTTTTGAGTGAATGAAGTATGCAGAGCCGCACGCCAGAACTGTTGCAGCCAGGCTGACATGTAATGGCTCCAATTACTATCGACATGAATGGTAGGGAGTAGAAAATACAGAGAATGGGATTGCACACGTAATGCAAAGCTGTGCAGAATTAATGTAGCTCACCTCATAATAGAATGGAGTGTAAATTTGGTGGAATGGAGCAGTCCGTGGGTTGACATCACGTCCACATTTACTAGATTGGAGCAATAAATCCATGGCTTAGTGACCGCAATCGATTAAGCAGAAAACAGTCAATAATATGAGTTCCGAACTGGATGGGATGTGATTAAAATAATAGCATTACACGATCGCTAGAAAGGAGCGCTCAGTTGGTAAATAGAAGGAGGTGCGCAGATTTTTGCAGTCATTGAAGTACGATTGTACGATTTAAAATTCGTGGTATGGGATTATACACGAATGAATTACACAGTTAATGAAATGAGGTCGCATGCTCAGTAAAGTGTGTTGTAAATACACAGGAAAAAATACATTATCAATGAAATTGAGAACATAATCGCAAAAATGTCATTACACTCTCAAAGGAATGGACTGCACAACCGTGGGAGTGAGCTTACACCCACTACGCAATGGGTTACACCATCAATGGAATGTAGTAAATAAAGCATGAAATGGAGTTCTCAGTTGACGGATAGAATGGAAGGAGTGTTATTGCACACTGATCATTGGAGAGAGATTGTACACTCGATGGACTGGGATTACACACTCGACAAAATGAGATTTACAAAGTCAATGCAATAAGATTACATTCAGAGTGAAATGGTGTGAACAATCGATTAAATGGTATTACATAATCGATGGAAAGGAGAACGCAATTCATGCCATGGTATTTCACACTCACTCTAATTGGGGACACCGTGGAATGGATCAGTTAACAATGCAGTTCACTGCACTGTTACCCATTTGCTTTATTTAATACACAATTGTTGGAGTGGGATTGCTCTAACGCGCGTTGAATGTAAAGTGTAGTCAATCCCTGATGTGCCCCTTTTCCGAAAAATTACTACCGGGTGTGTGAAGTGAACCACATTAAACACCGTCTCATTATGAATCTTCTTCACTGGAAATAAGTGTGAAGCAGCAGTGGTGGATGATCTTTGTCTTGTGGACTTTGAGTTTCAAGCGGATCATCTTATATGCTTGTACATCGTTATTGGGCAAGTATAGGGTGGAGAAGAATATCTCTTGGCAGCCAGTTTGAGGAGGATATTCCATAATCCCATCGGATTGTTGCACATGCTAGAAGTGTTGGAGTTGAGCAATATTTTTCATTCAAAGTTTGCATAGAGTTGCCGCAATGGTCAGGGTAGAGAAGGGGGAGTGGGTGGCGAGCAGGGAAGGTGGATTACTGAGGGAAGAGGCGAACTATATGGCATTGAGTGCCCATCTTTCACATCGGTCCTCATGGACTGGCCTTCCCGTGCCACGTGCCGAACCCTTAAAAGAGTCGTTTGAGCTGCTGGCTTCACTTAGCATTAAGATTCCATGGAAGATTCCAGCTGACGCCTTGTGTTTCTGATTAATCAGTCCAAGAAATTCACATTAGTCACTTTATTGCTTTGCTAACGTGAGTGGAATTATGTGCAACAGTTGCAGGAAATGCAATCACTTCGGTTACATATATGGGGCCTGTTCAGTGGTCGAAACTCAGTCCCGCATTTACTCCTCTTTCTGACACCAGAACTCCATCACCGCTTGTGTTCTTGAGTGAATAATCCATCTAACTGAACAGAACACTAACTTCATGCTCTGTCACAAAGCAAAACCCCAGTCCCTTGTGGTGTCTTTCAACTCTGTGCTTCCGAACACTACATTTCCATCGCGCAATCTTCATTGGCCAGAAGCTAACCGCTGACTGTTAAAACGTGTTTAATGGAGATTAACAGCGATAATTATACACATAACAACACAGGATTTAACTTTGCGCATCCAGTGTAGGAAAATATACAACAGGTTAACAAACATAACTTCACACTGTTCCACAGAAGATGATAACTACAGCACGTAGAAGACAAATCCTTGATCAATGAGGACGTTTCATAGATAGTTTGGGGGGAAATTCAACGCTTCTATCAATCCTGTTGAAGCTACGTTTGCTTGTTCAGTGGTTCAGTCCGAACGAGAGAAGTGTTGTCAGAGAATGCTAATTCTTCTAAAGAATGAATTGATCTCAGATCGGAACAAAGATCAAAATTCTCCCTTGAAAAACTCTTTAACTGTTGCTGATTTTAATATAATCTGAAAGAAAAAAGGAATCCCTGAGGCTTGCAATGTTCTTGTCACAAGGTGAAGGCTGTGAGGAAACGCTTAAAATTTCTGTGAGAGGAAGTGTGAATGTCGAGGGAAAGTGGTGTGAGAGAGGCGAATGCTCTTTATTCCTTGTACCTTCATCTTAACTGGTAGAGCGATATCATTGTCCATAACTTGTAACACTTCGATTCCCTTTCCAGGTTATAGTTCTAACCTGCTGTGTGTGAATGCTTTAAATGTAAGAGTCGTGTGGACCATTGACAACAGCAAAAATATGAACCAACATATCCTGTCACGCCACAGCCTGGCACATCTTTCACTCTACTTTTACAAATATCCCAGGACAGCTACCATGGACTAGAGTGCAGAAGGGTATGCCGTCATTTGCACCAGGTGCAATGAAAGTTGAGGTGGCCACCAGGGGAATCTGCAACACGGAACAATGCGTGAGTAAATGGAAAATAAACGGTATGGAATAGAAAGAACTTAGAGACCCTTCCGCAAACAGACTAAATCAAAGCATTGCAATGATCTCCAGGTTCTGCACAGTTATCGAGAAAGTATTTCTGACATAACCCCATCCACAAAGATGAAGGGTCCCTGCGTGAGGTACGCACGGAAGACTGAAACTTCTGCAACCATGTTCAACCGGAAATGCTAATGGATGAACTACCTCAGCTTCATCATTAGACGCTTAAATGATTGGACCCAGTTCTCAAATTATTTGATGTATTTCACGCTATCAGCAGCTGGCTGAGAACATTGTAAATACTGAAAGCTGCGAGACCAAACAATATTCAAACCATATTAACAATGCCGCAAGCGGACTGAAACATAAAAAATGTCACTCTCTTGTTCCACCAGTGACGACAAGCCAGTCAGTGTAACCTCAGTTGTGGGGAAACTTTGATCTGTGTTAGAATGAATAGTTATCTGCAAAATATGAATTTCTTAAGGCAAACTTTATCCAACCAATTTCATATAACATTTTGATGAAGGAATAGATAGAGGCGATGAATGTAATGCAGTCGAAGTAACCTACTTGGACTTTCACAAAGATTTTGATAAGGTGGTATATAGCAAACTTATCAGAAGAGTTCAAGTGCATTTCGTGAATAGCATAAAGATCGAATGGAAACGAAGTTGCCGAACCATACAAGAGAGAGTCAAGGTGAATAGCTGCTTTCAGGACGCGTGGAAGCTCAGTCGTGGTGTTTTCCAGGGATTGATGTTAGACTCATTTTTTTCACATACATTAACGATATTGATTGGGGTTCCATGCTTTGGTGTTTGAATATGCGAATGGGATGCATCTCGGTCAAATTGTGATCGGCGAAAAGTATAGACACAGATTTCAACAGATTATACCAGGCTGATGGCAAGGTAGGTACATGACAGATCACGTTTCATGCCGACACATATAGGATGATGCATTCTTATGGCAAGTTTGAGGAGAAACAATATAGAAAAAAGTGCAGTTGCAAAAGCTGCGGAGCATAAGAGGGATCTGCGATTTGTGTGCTGAAATTATTGTCAGTGGCAGAGATGGTTGAGAGCTGGTCAATGCGGCACGCACAATTCTAAGCGTTGCTTAATAGAGGCATAATATAAAATTAAGAGGCCATGCTGAGGTATTATAAAACCCATTCCAGCCTCAACAGATGTATTGTGTTCATTTCTGTTTGTCATATTATGGGAAGGATATGAGTCATTGGAGAGAGCCCAGAAAAGATTGATGAAATGTGTTGCTGGGTTAATGGACCACAATTAAAAAGGTGGATTCGAGATGTTGAAATTCTTTTCTTTTGAGAAGACAGCACTGAGGGGAAACTGGATAGAAGTATATAAAGCAATAAAGAATCCTGCGTTGGATTGCAATTCAATTTTTTTAAGTAAATAGGAATGAAATTTCGAGGGCTGCATTGAAGAAAGTTTTCTCTAAGCAGATGGCGACTGGAGTCTACAATGAACTGGGTGCCGAAATGGCGGTGACAGTTTCTTGTGATATTAATGTGGGAAATGAAAATATATGCTGAAGAAAACTTAAAGGCTACAGAGAGATGATTAGTGCGTGAATCTAGAGAGCTGCTCTATAGAGAACCTGTCTATAAATAATTAGCCAAATGGCCTATTTCTGTGCTTTGAACATTTTATGATTCAATTAGTACTGAAGACCTACACGCCAGGACGAGTGGCGCGTTAAGCCAAGTTGTTTTATTACAGTTACAACCTATGATCAACTCGATGATTCGAACATCCTGTGACAAACACACGACGAAGTCATTCCAGCTAATTTCACTCAATCGGTCCAATTTCAATCAACAGGAAGTGACGGAACGTGACGCTGGGAATGTTGTCAAAAGATACTTAGCAATGACCTACTTACGGATTTAGGTTTAGATTTAGGTCCATGTTTAGGATTCACAGTTTCTCCCAAATTTGGACCTCATCGCAGCCTTGGTCCTCACAAGGAGTAAATTTCTGATTTTCAAAGGTGAGATGCTAGCAACTGACCTTGGTATCAAGGCAGAATTTTAGCTGATGCCTCGTCATGAACCCCTGCAAAATTCAAGTCAGTGGACAGTAAGACGAAAGAAATAATTCTTAGCGTCATTGCTCTCACAAAGAAAGCTGTCTGTGGTTGTCGGAGGTCAATCATCCCAGACACAGGTCATCACTGAAGGAGTTATTCAGGGCAGTTCCGAAGCAGACCGGTCTTCATTTGCTTCATCAATAACATTCCTCCTATCGGATGGATATGAGTTAGGACGTTTGCTGTCCATAGCACAATGTTCAACTCCTCTCAGAAATTCTCGACCAATGGAGCAATTCATGGCATCTCAGGTACACCAAGTCTGAGGGAACATTCACCCATAGATTGTTAATGGCAACGAATATCCTTGTGACAGAATTGCCACGCAATGACCTTTTCCAACAAAAGATAACCTAACCTGGTAATGTGGAAGTTAAATGGCATTGTCACTACAGAGCCTCCCCAATATCATCCTGGGGGGCACCACTGAAGAGAAACTCAACTGACTAAGCCACGTAGATCGAGTGCCTAGAAGAGCATATCAGAGCCTGACTGTCCTGGTGTAACTGGGTCACCTGCTGAAGCCCTTAAGGCAAATGTTAGGAGTGTCCCTCTGAACGTCCACATTCAGTGGAATGGGAATACACATTCAAAGTACTGAAGTACACCGTTAGTGGAATGGAATTCGAAATCGATATAATGAACTATAAAACAGCTGAAATGGCACGAAATATTTGATAGGAAGAGGTGACATATCGATCACCCCGATGACAGGAAGTGCAAAATTTATGGAATGGAGCATTATGGAAGTATTATGGAACTTGCTTTTTAATCCGAGTGTCTTCAATATCATCCGTTTCATCATCTTATTCGATCGAACTAGTATTTCCTTTCCACCTAGGGTATACATTCTTTCGATTCTGCAGTCCAATGCTGTTCGTTCCATTTAATTAAATGTCTTCCCTGTTCTTTTTGATGTATCCCGTTATTTCAACAAATGTCGATGCCGATGGAATTATGCAGTTGAAAAAAGAGTACAATTTACTGAATAATGTAAAGAAATAATGGGATAGAACTGTACAATCAATGATTGGATTGATTGGAATGCGTACTCAACGGAAATTAGAATGCACATTCCTCTGAATTCAATGCATATTCAAAATGGATTATATATTCAATGTGAGTTCAGAACAAATGAAATTGAGACAGAATGGCTTGTACTTCAGGGAATGGGGGAGGATTACAGTACATATAACGGGAATGCATACACACGTCAATGAAACTACACAATGGAGAATAATGGGATGATCCAGTTGTAGGAATGAGTTCACATTCGATGCAATGGGAATCCACACTGAACCAAATGAGATCAAAATCACATTGTCTATAAAACATGATTACATAAATGAATGTAATACATAGTCAATGCAAAGAGAATATGCAAGCACTGGATTTCAGTGCGCAATCAAAAGAATGATTGACAAAATAGTGGAATGGAAATGCACGGATACGGAACGGAGTACATATGACAGAATGGTGTTATACATGCATTGCAAACGATCGCAGAATTGATGGAACTGACGACAATGTGCGATGAAGGTAAACATGGTATTAACTGCAGTGAAGAGTGGAATGAAATTCATAGCTGATACAACGGAATGACACGCACAATGCAATGTAGCGAAGAATCAATGAAGCAGAACATCGAGTTGAGTTCATGGAACGGAGATCGCTATCAATGGGGGCATGTACAGACTTCACAGGAACAAGTCAACATTTAATGTCATTATGGAATGTAGTACACGCATGATGGAATGGAGTGTAAATTTAATTGAATGGATGACACTGTGGGAGAAGAGAACCAATAAAATTGAATGCACATTTGATAGATGGCACACAAGATCAATTAAACTGGATTACATAGGCGATGTTGTGGAATTCATAGATACAATAGAATTGTACACTCGCTTTTAACGACGTTAAAAGCTCAATACTGTGGACTGCAGAAATGATGAAATGAGTTACATCGTCATAATGGTTTAGTGAATTGTGGACGTAATGGAGTACAGATTCATTGGAATGGAGCATGCAATTTTTGGACCAGATTGAACACTCGATGAGATGGAGAATATAATAGAAGTAATGGGTTTACACACGTGAGAGAATGTCATAACACAGCAGATCGCATAGCAATCATATTGTATTGAATATCCATATGGATTACCGTCTTCATGATCGATGGAATGGAAAGCACACTTATTGGAATGGAACGTATCATCCGAGGAATTAAATTGCAAGCTGCCTCGATGGAGCATTTAAACCATGGTATGCGATCATATAATTGTTGAAATAGGACACAGTGACTATCATGGATTATTCACTAGATGCAGTGAGATTACTGTCTCAGAGGAATGAGCGCAGGACACATTGACAGAATTGAATACAAGGGCTGATGGAATGAGGTTGTATTGAGTGGATTAACACCACACCATGAAAAGTAGTACTGAATCGGTGGTCTGAGGCAGGATATCAATTGAATGAATTTCCAAAATTCAAAATATAAGAGTAGCTAATAAATGCAATGGATAGAAATATAAAAGAGATGAAATTTGCAAGGATCTCAATGGAATGGAATATCTTTTTCATGGAGTGGAGTACACAGTCGTGGGAATAGAGTACGCACTCAAATGATTGGTATCACACTCCCATAACAATGGGGTACACAACTGATCAAATTAAATGGGAATGCACAATGAATGGGATTCGATAACACATCTGATGGAACGTGAGTACAAATTCAATAGAATGAGAATCCACATTCCATGGAATGAAGTGCACAATCGATGTTATGGACGAAGGAGTGGAAGTGCGGGCATGAAGGACCAATGGCAGTGGCAACAAACCCTCTGTTCTGCCTTGATGATCTCAAACCTCTTAAGTATTGGTGCAGCGGCTCCCGTTCATGGGAGACGTGAGTATTGCACAAGCTTGAGCCTTGCAGATAGTGGCGAAGTTTTAAGGGACGAGCAGCTGCTACTCGTCTGAAAATCATTTTTACACCTGTGGTCCGACTGACAGTACCTGTTTACGCGTCGACAGAAACAGAGAATAGTTCCTAATTTGCGAACACACGTTATGCAGGAATGTGTGGCTGATTCAGTTCACTTCTTCATTTCAGACCATTGCCCAATATCTCGAAGCAGAAGTTCTTACATTTCAGGGAATTCAGCTGAACAATTGTTGCATTTGGCGTTTAACCACGTCGTTTTGAAAATATATATTGCAGAACTATAGATGAGATCAGATTATAAAATGAATGAAATTCGAAAACGCACAGAGGACACTGGACTGAAGATCACAATCTACAGGCCGGGACTATAAAATTGGTCGAATGGGATTACATTATCAGCGGAAAAAAGTACAGAGTGATTGAATGGATAATACGATGATAGAATGGTGCACACAATTCAGGAAATCCCATTATAATGCGCGTCGCAATGAGTAGAATGGGAGGAAACTCACAGAAGAAAATGATCGCACATTGAAAAGAATGGAGTACATATCGGTTAGTCTGAGATTATAGAGTTAGATACAGTACAATTACATACTCAATGGGAAGTGACTGCACACCCAGTAGATTGTATTCTCGTTGAGAAGTACATAAGCAATCAAAGTGGATTACACATTTGAATCGATGGGATCCGCAATTGATGGAAACGTTTTACATATTCTTGGAATAGACCTCCCTGTCAATGGAATAAAATTGCAATCACGATGGAATGGGGAAGAGAATTAATAGTATTTACAATACATGAAGTTCGATTTCAATTCGGTGGAACAACTATGGTACATTGCAATGAAAACAGAAGACCTGACGATACAAATGTGGAATTGTGTGGTGTTCTAATATTTGGGAAATCAATCCATTACAAGGGCTGGTGATATTGCGTTCCTCTATTCCCATTTGCGATATTTACGTCATAGTGTAAAGGAAATTCACTCGACTCACTGGTGATGGAGGTTTGGGTCTGGCCCCAATGCTAGAGGCAGCAATCGCAACATTAGGTCCTCATGATCTCCAGCATCTTGAGTGTTCTTGCAGCTGCTCCCATTCAAGGCATTGGTGAGTATTCCTGTTTAAAGGTGGCAATAACACAAAGCTCCTGTCCGACTCCTCCGGTTTAACTCAGAAAAAAACCGGTTTAACTCAGAAAAAAAAATTGCAGTTTTTTTGTACTGGATAATTCCTCTACGTGCCTTTAGTGATGAGTTTCTCTTCCACTTTACAGAACTGTTTGAGTCAAATTCATCCCCCGTCCCAAGCGTCCGGACATTATCATTCTCCTATTCTTCTCGACATTTCTTTGTGGCTCTCAGCACTTTGATTGTACTGAGTATTTTGTAAAGACATTTGAAATTTTGAGCCTTCTTCTATAGTGTCAATTATCAAAACTAATGAAACCTTCGACATAAATCAACAGATATTACTCAGGTGCATAACCATTAAATTATTGATGTGTAGTGACTCCTATAGTAATCGGTGGTCCTGTGTACAGAGTGCGCTGTCACGTTGAGGGAAACCGAGAATTAAGCTCATTGCCACTGTCTGAAGCTACCTCACTGAGGTATTTTATTCTGCTCATAATTCCGGACTTCCCCCTGAATCAACGGCAGTGGGCGTAATGACATCCCACCGAAACAATCGCAACTCAAATATTGAAATGCAGGGAGATGGCATGCAATTTGGTACAGCTGGAGTTAGAATAAGTGGAAATTACGAATGTTGTCAAGGTTTTCAACACGCCTCAACGGCCCTCCGTTCACTGATGTCCGATGTGATGTGCTACCGGCGGCACTGAGGAACCGGTTGAGTACATTTTCTGAGCATAGGGAGGAGGAAACCTGCACCAGGGAAATCAGGGTTAGAGAATCTCACAAGATCCGCAGAACTACAAAACTCCCGTCGCTTTTGGGCGTATTATTCAAATCAAAGGAAGGGACGGAACCAGTCAGCTCCTCCAGGATCAGTGGTTGGTCTAGACTTTCTGATCATGTTCTCTGAGTATGGTTTTTAACGTGTGCGACACGCATCCGAGCTTGAACGTTATTCTTTAAACACAAGACGGCGCCGCAGTTTCAAGACCCGTTTCCTATTATTCCACATAGATCGTTTAACAAAATTCCTATTAATGCTGAACGTCTACCTTACTTTGATTATTGAATGTGGTTTTGATGATGCCATTCCCAGTTCCTCATTTGAATATCTTCCAAAAAAGGAAACAGAGCGGCGATTTGCCGTCCAGCAGCAATTCACTTCTGAAACTCACCGCAGGGTGTCAGTGTGCGCTGCATTGCTGGGGAAATCAAAGTGCAGATTCCAAAAATCCCCTTGGACTGTGTGAGGTCGCTTGGCCACGGAATGAGTCACGAATGTATCCAGGATGAGCCTCCAGAATGTTGTGACTGTGACCAAGTCACTGCAGAAACTTGTGGATGAGGAAACCTTTATTCATCACGATAAGCAGACATTCTCTCGGAGATAGCTGTGGTTGTCAGAGGTGAATCATCCTGGACATAGGTCTTCACTGCACGTGTTCCTAAAGGCAGTTCAGTCGCCCACCCCCCCCCCCCCCCCCCTTCATTTGCTTCATCAATCACCTTCCTCCTATCATTTGCGTAGAGGTTGGGACGTTCACTGGTGCGAGTTCAATGTTGAATTCCTCTCAAAACTTCTCGACAAATGAACGTGTTCAGACCTCCGCAGATACAGCAGGGCTGAATGAAAATTCAGGTATATAGGCTCTTATTGGCCGAGAATATCTGTGCAACAAAACTGCGAGGGAATGAACTTCTCCAACATGTCTATCCACGTGCCATGAACACTCAATGGTTTAGCAATTGCCGAGTATCTCCATTAACATGATGTGTGTGACCATCGAAAGAAACGCTGCATATCCAGCCATTTAAGAGCATATCAGAGCCAGGCTACCCCGGTGCAAGTGGTCCATCTGCTGATGTCCCTAAGTCCTGCAACTAAATACGAGGCAAATGTCTGGAGTATCCTTCTGAACGTCCATATCTATGGAATCAGTATACACATCCAATCTTATAGAATTCAAAATCCATATAATGAAATACGCAATGAATTAAACTGTATCCAGTTGATGGAATTAGATAATATTCAGAATACCCCTGATGGCAAAAAGTACAAAACTGATAGAACGGAGTACAGAAACAAGGGAATGTGATTGCACACTTCAATGTGAAAGTATATTTCAATGAGAGTGTATTCAATATCATCCATTTTTTATCTCGTTCCATCTCACGTGTATTGACTTTCCACCGAGCATGTGCTCCATACTATTGATTCTGTAATCCAAATCTGTCCAAACCTGCACGTGTGCCTTTCCATTTAATTAAGTTCGTTCCCCATTCCTTTGATCTCTCACGCAATTTCATCAAGCGTGTATTCCGAGGGAAATAGGAAAATGACGAAAGGATTATAGTTTACTGAATGGGGTGCAGAAATAATGAAATGGAATTGCACATTCGATGAATGGCGCACGGACGCACGACTAATTTGGATGAACACTCGACGGAAATTAGAATATACATTGTATTCACATTAGAATGTACATTCTGAATCAGAGAATCATAGAACAGCACAGCACAATACAGGTCCTTCGGCCCACAATGTTTTGCCGACCTTTAAACCTCGCCTAAGACTATCTAACCTCTAACTCCCCCATATCCCTCTATTTTAAATGCCTCCATATGCTTACCTAGCCATCTCTTGAATTTGACCAAAGTACCTGCCTCTGCCACGCCACAGACAACGCATGTCAAGCTGCAACCATTCTCTGGCTAAAAAACCTTCCTCTGATATCTCCCTTGAACTTCCCACCCATTACTTTAAAGCCATACCCTCTTGTATTGAGCTTTGGTGCCGTGGGAAAGAGGCGTTGGTTGTCTACTGTATCTGTTCTTCTTAATATTTTGTACACTTCTATCATGTCTCCCTTCATCCCCCTTCTCTCCAAAGAGTAAAACCCTAGCTCACTTAGTCTCTCCTCATAATGCATACTCTCCAAACCAGGCAGCATCCTGGTAAATCTCCTCTGCACCCTTTCCAACACTTCCACATCCTTCCTATAATGAGGCGACCAGAACAGGTCATGATGCAGCTCTAGATTTATAGAGCTGCATCATGACCTCGCGGCTCCTAAACTCGACCCCACGACTTATGAATGCTAACATCCCATAAGCTTTCTTAACTACCATATCCACCTGTGAGGCAACTTTCAACTTTTGGGTGCAATACGTTTTCGCAAATGGAATGAGGGAGTCATATAATGCATAAAACTGAATGCGCAATCAGCTCAGTGGAAATACACGCTGGACAAAATGGATAGAAATAGCTGTCATTTGATGTAATGGGAATACACACTGAAAAGAATGGAATTCAATGCAATGAAATTTAAAATCAATGTAACAGCACACATTCTGTGTAATGTGATCATATGCGTCATGCAACTCACATCCAATGGAAAGGGAACACGCAAGCACTGGAATAAGTACGCAAGCAACAGAAGGAAGAACACAATGAATGGAATGGAAAGATTCAACGGCAGAAGAGACAGCGAAATGGATGGAGTGGCTTTAGACAGGCGATGCGATGGAGGCCGGAATCAATGGAACTAATTACACAGCTGAGGGAACAGGGTTCACAATCTAGTGTACGGTAAACATTGAATTGACTGGAGTGATCAACTTATGGCATGGAATTCACATCGGATACAACGAAATAATACGCACAGTCAAATGAAGTGATGAACCAATGAAATCATAGACGTAGTAGAGTCAATGGAACGGAGTTTACTGTCAATGGAGGTCGGTACACATCTTACAGAAGCGAGTCAACAGTTGACGTGATGATGCAAAATGGTAAACGCGTGATGGAAGCCAGCGTGCACTTAGTATAATGGACGACAGAGTCGATAGTATGGGAGGATGGAATCGATAAAATGGAGTGCACGTTTTATGGAGTGGCGTACAGGGTCATTTTCACTGGATTACACATACGATGGTGTGTCGTATCCATATGATATAGGATTGCATACTCAGTGTAACGAGATTAAACATTCGATTGGATGGACTGCAATAGTGAATTAAAGAGTTTCGCGGTCAGAAGGGGCTTACTGGTTCATTGCAAAAGAGCACGCCGTCAGTGGAATGGAATTACACACTCGACGAGATGCAGAACAAAAGCGATGAAATGGGGTTACACACTTAAAGGAATGCCATTGCACACCAGATTGTATGGTAAATATATTTGATTGAATGAGATCCCACACTCAATGGAATGCCGTATGCATCTCCATGGAACGGACTTTGTAATCGGTGCAATGTGACGTACAGTTGATGGAATGGAACAGATGGTCCGAGGAATACAATTGCAAGCTTCCTGGAGGAAACACAGAATCCATGGCACTGGACCGCACAATTTATGAAAAAGGACACGGTCAGTACATGGGTTACTGATAAGATAGAATGTGAATACTGTCTCAGAGGAATAAGCACGATTCACATTGACATAACTAGATACAAAGGCAACTGGAATGAGATTACACTGAATCCATCAAGAAACTCCATGAAAGGGAGTACACAGACAGAAAATCAATTGAGTGAATTTCCACAGTTCATGGGAGAAGAGTGGCCAATCAATACAGTGCATAGAAAATTAGACGAATTTTCCAAGACTCTCGTCTGCACGGAATGCCCACTTGCTGGTATGAACTACATGCTCAATGGATCAAGATTATATTCTCACAACAATGGAATACACAATTTGTCAAATTATTTTGGAATGGAACACTATATAAAATTAATGGAATTTGATAACACGTCTGATGGAAAGTGATTACACATTCAATTGAATTAAAATACACATGGAATAGAGTGCACAATCGATGGTTTCACGACGCGCTATAGGGAGTGAGAGTGAGGACATGATGGATTCACTCGTGGTGGCAGCACCTGTTCTCTGTTGTATATCTCCAGCCCCCTGAGGGTTGATGCAGGGACTTCCATACAAAGGAGCTGTGAGTATTTCATAAGCTTCCAGATGGGATGGTGACGCTTCTAGGGACGAGCAGATAGGCCTCATCTTTACACTTGGGCTCCGACTGACAGTGTCTTCACGTCTGCATAGATCTGTATAACAACCCCTTGTCTGCCAATTCGTTTCAAGAAGGAATGTGAGATTCATTCACTTCATTTTGTCAATTCGAACCACTACCAGTTGAAACTAACATCTGGAAGCAGAAGCGGTTACTCTTCAGGGAATTCAGGAGAACAAATTTTAACCCATCATATTTAAAATATATGTCGTGGAACTATGTGAGAGCAGAATACAAAATGAATAAGAGTAGAAAACACAAGGTGGATTGGAAACACAATCCATGGAACGTGGTGATAACGCTGGTGGAAAAATATAAGATTGCATCATCAACGGAATGGAATGCACAATCCATATAATTCGATAATAGAAATCGGTGGGGCAAACAATCTGAGGAATTCCATTACAGGACAAACAACACGGTGTACACAATAGAGATACAAGAGGCAGCAGATGCTGAAGTTTGTGTTGCTCTAGATTCCAGCAGCTGCATTCTCTTGTGTCTCCATGATGTACACAATAAATGGATAGGGTTAATGATTCAAATGGTAACAGTGCAGCCGATGTGGATGTTGGATCCTGTGAAGTAAAAACAAATCACTGAAAAGCTGAAGTCAGGGAAAAAAATCAAATTAGAAAGAAGTGACTTTTGATGCTGAGGTCAAAGTGTGAAGCTTTATAAATCAAAATCAGTACTGTAATTGAGTCATCGTATTGATTCTGACCAAAATGCCTCGTGACTAATAATTCCCACTCTTTGTCAACTGATGAACCAGTACTCCTCAGTAAATAAGTGAACCAAAGTTGATGTAGATTTGGGAGAAGCACTGAAAGGAGCAATAGAATTAAAAATTTTTTAGCCGCAATGAGCAAAGGTACGATTGGAGAAAAATAAGGTGCAGAACTTCATGAAAAGAACACCTCTCCAACTGTTAAGCACGGTGGTGGATCTATCATGCTTTGGGCTTGTGTTGCAGCCAGTGGCAAGGTGAACATTTCACTGGTAGAGGAAAGAATGAATTCAATTAAATACCAACAAATTCTTGAAGCAAACATCACACCGTCTGTAAAAAAGCTGAAGATGAAAAGAGGATGGCTTCTACAACAGGATAACGATCCCAAACACAACTAAAAATCTACAATGGACTACCTCAAGAGGCACAAGCTGAAGGTTTTGCCACGGGCCTCACAGTCCTCCGACCTAAACGTCATCGAAAATCTGTGGATAAACCTCAAAAAAGCAGTGCATGAAAGACGGCCCAAGAATCTCAGAACTAATATAAGATAAGATTACTTTATTAGTCACATGTACATCGAAACACACATCTTTTCCGTAGAGCATTCTGGGGGCAGCCCGCAAGTGTCGCCACGCTTCTGGCGCCAACATAGCATGCCCACAGCTTCCTATCCAGTACGTCTTTGGAATGTGGGAGCAAACCGGAGCACCCGGAGGAAACCCACGCAGACACGGCGAGAACTTACAAACTCCTTTTTTGCCAGTGGTGGGAAATGTACCCGGATGCTCGTATTGTAATAGCGTTATGCTAACCGCTACACTACTAGAGGCCTTTTGCAAGGAAGAATGGGCGAAAAATCCCCAAACAAGAAAAATATACAGTCTATATATTTTAGTAGAGCATTAAAGTGACTGACGTGAAATTGTCAGACTAATTAGTTAGAATAACGATGTGTCAGCTGGAATTTGCCAGCGAATATTACAGACTAAGCGTTCGCCACCTGTCTCTGGAAGGATATTTCCTGGGACAAAATTAATCATGTTAATTATTAATGGTTTAAGCCTATTCCTGGTACTGTGGTGGCCACGCCATGAAATTATTAATTTCAAAGAAGACAATGACAATAACTGACTCGAAATTCAGCCTGGAGAGCATGAGAGGTGTTAGTGGACAAGGCCCGATTTCTGTCTGTGAGATCTGAGATGTCAAACGAATGTGTTTATCAACAGATTTTTTTAATCTGCACAAACTACCTTAGTGTCGGTTGTCAGCTGGAGGTAACCCAACTCTCACTTTCCAGCCCAAGTTGCAATGTCGTTAAACTCTGCCAGACTGACTGAGGTTTGAATGTTTTTTGCGGTAAAAGATTATATTTATTCTCCAATCACCAGGAAACAGCTGTTGTGGTTAGAATTCTGAAGAGAAAGGAAGAGGCCCGTAAAGTTTAGTAATTTATCTGTGACATATAATGTTTGTGATCTGGAAATGATAAGTAGCGGCCGGCCTTGTGCACACTAAGAACTTTGGTCTCTTCCATGTGGGAGACGCGCCTACGCACGGAGCTTGCACCAGTTGACTAGACCCTTCGCAAATGTCAGCCAGAAGATCCCCTGTGGAAATGGGTGATTGTGGTGCAATTAGCTCTCAATGGTGCTCGAGCTCATGATCGCAAGGCCTGAGCTATTTACAGCGTGCATTTATCAGAAGTACCTCTGTGGGAAGTCACTTATAGTGCAGAGTCCTTCCGTTGCTGGGCCTCCAGACTGCTGGAGGAACTCGTTGGTAGACGTTGCTTTATGTCCAATTTCACACCTGCACCCTGTGTCTACTGAATCGCTCGAGCTTCAACGAACGAGATTCTCAGACATGACCTCTCAGTGACTGGATATCCACAGCCATCTGAAGCTGTGAGATCAAAGGTTCACCACTTGCTGAGGCAAGGAATGTCTCCCTAGCTCCGGCCACAGGAGTGAATCCTGTGTCCTAAGACTGGGGCACATTTCGAGAATCCTGCCTGCAATACAGCCCCTCAGCATTTTCACCTCAATCCCTTCCTGGACTTGATTATCCTCAATGGGATCACCTCCCATTCTTCCATATGCCAATTGGGACGGGTAGGTCTTGCTTCACCTCTTCACAGAACGCGGATCAGGGCAGAAATTCATGTGGTAAATGTGGTCTGCACTGCCCCGGGGTCAGTTCATTAGACACGGAAACCAAAACCACACACTGTCCTCCATATGTGGTGTTACCGAAGGCCTTTGCTATCGGCCTGTTCTCATTGGACAGAAAGCGGAGGCGGTCTCCTCTAACGGTCTCGCCAAGGACGGGTTAAGGGGAAGGCCTTGTAATGCGTGTCTAATAATAGATAAGCAGCGGGGATTTTTTGGGACTTTTGTGCCCATAGTCACATATCCTTAAATTATCATAAGCACATGTAAAGCTGGCCTTATGTCTAGAGGTGTGGAATAATGGGGCAGATATAAAGCCCGAGTAATACCCAGACACGTTTTCCTCTCGAAATGTGCACTCATGTCTGAAATGAGAGTCAATCCCTCTGTAGAGAATGGTGAACTAGGGCACAAAGTAATGCACAGTGCTAGGCCTCGGGGTGAACAGCGGTCCCTCACGAGCAGCAAGCATCTCACTGCACCCATCTGGCCTCTCCGAAAGGTGACAATAGAGACGCCATGGCTTTCAGAGGCAGAAATACATAGCCCCTTTATTGAGCATCAGGATTAGCAGGAAGAAGGTGACAGAGAAAGACATTTTCAGTGGATTATAGAACTTCAATAGCTGTAGAACAATCCAGCTGTTGCAAACCTGGCCATTAACCTATGAGAAGGAACGTGCCGTCTCCCAGAAATCGGGAGGAGATGGGAGTGGTACAAAAGTGGGTTACTGGTAGGTTGTATTGGGAAGATAACCTGGTCTGGAGATACCCTTGGAGATGTGGTAATCTTTCAAGAGATAAGTCTCCATTTAAAAATATTTTGAGTGCATTGCTACATTTCGCTTCAACGTCGGACACAGGAAATTTTTAAAAACAGCTTTCGTGGACGGAAGCGCATGTTGAAGCTGTAAGATTGTGAGCTATACTTTTGTTCAAAGTTTCCGCAAATTGGCTGGCTGTAATAAGGCAAGGTACTAGGTTAATGGAGGGATAGATGGGGGTGGAGAGTAGAAGGGAAGAGGATGGACTGTCCGGCGCTGGAAGTCCACATCCCTGATCAGATTTGATTTGAGTGGCACCCAGTTCACTGGCCTTTCGGTCTGCGCTTTGAGTGCCAATGAGAATGTGATTATACAGAAACCATGCAATTCCTCAAAGGAGGGTGATATAAGTCACGCTTTCCAAACAGCAAAGCAAATTTAAGACCCGCGGGGCTACCTGGTTGAAAGTGCTCGAGATAGAATGATGTGAGGGAACAGGAAACTTCGATGAATTGCACTTCATTGGAACTTAGTAACATTTTGGAAAGCTGACTTTGTGTTCTCAGGGGCAATGGAAACATTCTTCCGTGAGTTTCTTTGCACTGCTGCATTAGGATAAAGAAACACAACTGTGAGTAGTGTGCTCGAGGGCAGATGTGTTGGAGAGATGGCGGGTGGAAGAGCTTCAGCCACTCAACTACAGCAGAAATCTCAGCTCAGGGCTATTTACTAAAGGTACATGCTGGAAATATTTGCATGTACAATCATGACAGTCACCGCCTGTAAAATGATGGACAGTTTCAGGAGGCTGGTTTGTCTGATATCCTGTGTCGAGTAACTCCACAAGATAGATCATTCCACTTCCATTATTTAACATCTTTATGTAGTCTTCATTGGTACTGTCATTAGGTTCACCATCCGCCTAATATCTGTTTAAAAAATGATTACAGAAGTTTGTTTGCACTTCATGTCAACAGTTCATCATGTCATAATAGTGCATGTGTACCAATTTAACTGGAGGGCAGCAATGCAGTTTGGAACCATAGAAAGTAGGATCGTGGGAAAACTAAATTTCCGGAAGAGACCGATCCATAAGTTCCATGCAATACCGGACCAATGTTCCATATGTGTTAGAGTACGTGCTCGTGGTTGTGCAATGCAGCAAATATGGACAGGGCCTGTTTTGTCCCATCAGTTATTCCATAAACGCAGGAATCTCATCGTACGACGCGTCTACAAACGTGTCCTTAAACCTGGTATAGTCTTCTGTTGTGGACATTACTCTGTGCTATAGAGTAGTGCTATAAATTGAACCGAGGAAGGCAGAACCTGAGGCTCCCACCGGCCAGATTCTGTTCTTCCTAGAATGGGACAGACCGTCTCAATATGAGGACAGTGATTAGATTGGACGTTGTGTATTTGGCTCGTTAGCGGGAAATTCCATGTGGCCAGCTGTAGAATGAGCCGATATAAAAGCACACGGCAGTCCATAGAGCCGTGGATACTCCCAGAACTGCTAACTTTACAGGAATACATAACACCATTCTGAGAAGAAAGGGAAGACTGAAAGAGATGGATAAATGGGGGATTAACAGGAATGGGATAATTGAAAGGAAGAGACAATAATCAGTGTTCTAAAGTAGAGGGGGAACGGAGAGATGATCATGGAAAGAGGATAGAGAGAGGGTAGGACAAATGGAGACCGATCGAGAAATTAGAAGAATGGAAAATTGCGATAAGGGGTTATAGCACGGGGATAATCTAGAGTATTTAGGGGAACGACAATGAAAGATGAATAAATCAATTTAGTTGCAATAATGCTGGGGGAATGGTAAACTGGCAGATTTTGTAAATTGGTTTATTATTGCCACGTAGCGAGGTACAGTGAAAATCTTTGTTTTGCATACCATCCATACAGATCATTTCATCATAACAGTGCACTGAGGCAGTACAAGGGCAAACAATACCAGAATGCAGAATGTAATGTTATAGTTCCAGAGAAAGTATAGTACAGGCAAACAATGATGTGCAAGGCCATACGAAGTAGATTTTGAGGTCAAGAGTCAATTTTTCGTTTTAAGGGACAGTTCAATAAACTAATAACAGAGAGATTTAAGTTGCCCTTGAACCTTGTTTTACATCCTTTCAGGCTTTTGTCTCTTGGGCCAAATGAGGTGATTTTTGGGACGGACTGGTTGCGGAAAACATGATGCAGGGTTTGATTATGATAAAAATGGGAGTTTGTGGAGGGGAAGCAAGATGTTGCATTTGACAATTATTTGAAGGAGGGCGGCTTTGAGCTATAGAGTGATTGGGAAACTGTGGCATTTATGATGAGTTTACCGGGATTGAAAAGCAGTCTGGTGACAACATTAACATCTGGGCTTTGTTCAAAGTGGACTCTTTCATTGTTGTGTGTGCACTTCTGAAATCTTACAGTTTGTTTTTTTTCTGTGAGGAAACCTCAGTTTGAGGCAAATTATTTCATGCTTTGAGGAGCGTTGTGCACCACCAAGCCTGGTTTTGAGCCGCAGTTCACATTGGGAGCTTTGTTGTGTGCATCCCTCCACAATGGACAGTCTTATTCTGTGCTGGAGCAACAAAGGTTTGCTTCAATTTGTACTTAGACATATCTCATGATAGAGCGACAGAAACCCTTCGATGTGTGAATAACCTCTGTGGGGAGTGAGTGTTACCCGACACGGGTTGATGAGGATGAGGGTGAAGCTGAGTGGTTGAGGACACAAACTCGAATTATCCCAATTGCAGCTCACTGTTCAACATGCAGAATTCTCAATTATCATGAATTCTATGCCTCCGAATGCCAGGCTTGTGCTTGATTGCAAACTGTGACCAGTCCTCGTGTTCTGTCCCCACAAACGAACAGTTCAGCCGGCGAATCCTGGGAACTCTAATATACATTAAAATACAGCTATTAACACTGATTAGGTTTTGTCACCTCCATTCAACTATACCAACAAGGCATTCTCCTGACAAAATGGAAGTTCAAGTCAATCCAACTGAACTATTATCACTGCTTCTCTCGTCACAGAAGCTACCTGGCCTGCTGAGCCTTTTCAGTATTTTTTATATTTTGCATTCCTGGCATCTGTAGTATTTCATTTTTATTTGCTTTTGGAACATGGTATGGACCTGAAGCTTCAGAGTCTCTTGCCACAATGAACTGTGACGTCAACAGTATATCCAAACTCTAGCTAATATCACGCATGGGAAGCCCTGATACTGTAATTCACCTCCACATCGTAAGACAGTCCTCTCACAAGGCACATGATTTACTGGAGCCTGGTTCATAACAATATAGGACTTAGGAATCGGATTAGTCCATCAGGTCCCTTGTACCTGCCCCACCATTCATCAAAATGATCTTCTACGTCAGCAATCTTCTGCAGACGCTGACGACCTTTGGACCGTTTGGAAAGTAATTAACGACATAGAGAATTGAGAGCAAATTCGTGTTGGTAAACCCGTGGTGCAAATGCTTTCAAATGAGCATCGAGAAACCAATGCTTAAAATATCTCGGTGTCCATTGCACACTGCCTATAGTTGTGGAGTTTCTCTTTCAAGAAACATTGAAGGTTCAATAAGAGGAAGTGTAAAGAATTGCACCTCTCTCATTGTGCCTCACAGGTTGCTCAAAGAGAAGAAGTCGTTCTCGTTGAGAACATGGAGCCTGAAGACACGTATCAAAATATCGATGATCTTCTTGCTGGGCCACATGGAGAAGACCGTGGAAAAGAAGAAACCCTGAAGCCAGGTAAACATCAGTGACCCAATCATCACACTTCGTTTTATTCTATTTCAATTCCTGCGTTGGAATTCCCTAGCATTTTAGCTCGATTAATAACAGTAAAAGTGATATTACCTGTTGGCCAGCAGTATGTGTTGTCAGAAAATTCTAACCCTTTAAGAGACTGAATTGATGATAGAACTAAAGGAGAAATAAAGAAACGGGGATGAAAACTGACCTGTAATCGTGCTTTAACTGCTGGTGCTGTCAACACAATTGGAAACAAAGCAATGGGGTCAGAAATGTCCGAATGGCGGAGTGTTTTTATCTCACGGTCAAACCTGTGGCAGAGAGTTTAAATTAAAAGACCTGAGTGAGAGTTGAAGCATGGTGAAAAGTTCAGAGGGAAAGTGGTGAAAGACGGATGAATGGTCTTTATTCTTTGTACCCCGTGGTTACCTGGAGGAATGATCGCATTGTCCATTACTTGCAATACCTGTATTCCATGCCCAAATTAGATCAGCTGTCGGTATTTTTTTCAAATGAATAAGATCTGTGTTCCACAGTCGCTGTGAATCAGCAGCAGTAGCAGGTGTGCACTACGATAATCTGCCTGCCACACGATCCGGCATATCTATCACTCCACCGGTAGAATAAACACAGGGGAAGCCTGGGTCCATGAGAAGTGCAGAGGAAATGCGGGAATCAGGACCCAGGGCATCTAAAATTAATGTGCTGACCTGGAGAAACTGCAACCCGACTTTCACTCAATTTGATTCATTCCGCGTGATATCTAGAAATGGCTGAGAGCATTGAAAACAGCAAAGGTTGCCGGAGGCAACAACATCCCAAATTCAGGGCGGTGATGCCACTGAATTGGAGAGGAGCAAATAATAGTCCCTGCCTCAAAAATTGGAAGGATTTAAATCCAGGGACTACAAGGCTGTGAGTTTAACCTCGGTGCTGGAAAGGGATATAGAAATATTGAACCGAGTCAGGAAAAAAGTCACATGGCGAAAAATGATTTTAATGCAATCCAACAAAGATTTGTTAGGAACAATTCTGTGAAATCAATTAGCTCGAACAGTTCTTCATGATATAACCGATAAAGTCGATGTGAGCAATGCAGTCTTGTGAAAAATCACCGTGATAAACGGATTGGAGACCAATAGCAGTTAAATCCAAGTCCACAACAGTGGGAGAATGGTTATTGCAGCTTATGAACCTCAGTGAATAAGCTGGAATTCATTACACTGTCCGATCAGTAGAGGCTGGAAGTGTAGGTGCTCGGCGAGCTATGTGGAAAAGGTAAGGAAGGGGAGAGATAGGCCAATGTTCTCTGATCCTTGTACGTTGAGCTTAACTGAGCGAATGAAATTTTTCGTTTGTTGTGCGTAACTGCGCAAAGCTTACGACAGCTCTATCCTCTCAGAGTTCAGATCTCCAGCCTGTTGTGGATGTTTTTTTTAATGAAATTGAGGGGATATTTGTTGAACCGTCAGCTCTACAGCTCTTTTGCATGTTTAAACCAGAAAAGTTTGCAGTCCACTTCACTGTTGGATTCCCTCTCATGCTTAGGTGACGATTTTCACTTGCATTTTGCAGAGCGTCGTGTCCGACAAGTGGTGCCTATCCAAAAAAAACAATCCCCCCGGGTCATATACATTTGCCTGGGCATCTCCATCTCACTATCCGTTGTGGCGTTTTGCATTGTAGTTATCCTGGGTAAGTGTTCCTTAAGTGACTTTGACACTTAAAAATGTCAATTATCAGAGCTAATTAAGGGTATGCGTAATCCAGTAGGTATTAGCAATGTGGCTGGAATTAATTCAGTAATAGGTGAGCAATAGTAGCCTTGATAGTCATTAGCGTTGCTCTGTGCAGAGTGAGATAGCATGTCCAGAGAAGCCTCGAATTAAGCGCATTGCCACAGTCTGAGATTTTTGTTTTCATTGAGCTATTTTACTAGACTTTTACTTCCGGTTTCTCAGCGAGACAGTGGCAGAGGACCCATGTTACGTAATCGCAATTCAAGTATTTAAAGGGCCCGTCCATCCATGTAAATTGAAGATACCGAACTTCGAGGTGAAAAAAACACCACAAAGTGCTGCAAATCGGAACTAAAAGCAGAAAAAAGCTGGAGACGGTCACTGGGTCAGTCAACATTCGCAGAAATAGAAATACATTCCATGCTCCTTGTTGAAGACCCTGTATCGGCACTGGGTAAGAGGGGAAAGGCGTTCATTCTAAGTTGCAGAGAAGGAGCAAAAGGAAGGGAATGTCTGTGATAGGGTGAGCTCAGGGTTCATCAGGCGATCCGAGCAGCTGAGTGGTATCCGATACGTCAGTGGCGGCAGCAAGATAGCAGTAATGCATCCAAAAGAGTATAAAACGTTGCGAAATGCAGAACTAGCCGAGATATCCGATTAGTTAGCCCGTGCTAATGGAGAGAGAAGGACTGATTCAAAATCACATATGAATGATACATAGTCAATTCTGATAAAGACCAAGAAACTGTGTTCCCAGACATTGTGGAATTCGATATTGAGTGCGGAAGGTTACAGTGTTCCCAAACGGAAAACGACGTATCAGTCCTATCGGTTGCATTTGACCTCGTAATGACATTACAGGAGGCTACTGACAAATGGGTCAGAGTGGGATTGCGACACAAGATCCCTTCTGGGGACTCAGTGATGCTGCCCCGTTATGCGGTCACCTAATAACGTTTGAGTTTTTCAGTACAGTGGAGACCACGTTGTGAACACGAAATGTTGTAGACTAGAGTTTGAAGAAGTTTCTTCTCCTCGTAAGCCTGCCTGTTATTTCAGATCATGGGAAGGGAAGACGTTAAAACTCGGGTGTTGCATCTCCTGCGATTGTATGAGAAAGTGCTGGAAGAATGGAAGTGATTTGTGGAGAGAGAAGAGCGGATCGGGCAATCACAAATGGAATGTTCCATTGAAATGCAGAAAGGCGATTAGAGGAGCTGATCCTGGTGGTGGAGTATTGTTGAAACTTGCAGAAATTGTAAATGATGATCTGCTAAATGTAGATGTTCGTGGGAAGGAAGATGAGGACCAGGAGAATTTTATTATTTTCTCTCCAGGAGAAGAGGACTTGAAAGCAAGGTTGCGGGCAGCAGATAAATTGTGCTCAAGATCTCTATCCGCTGTTGCAGATGGAAGCCAAATAAATCTCCTCAACGTTGCTCCAATTGCCTGGGACAGCTGTACCCTTTAACCTTTATGCGTCTCCACATTGACATCATTCCATCCTTCCTCCCCATCATGTGACATCACAGATTCGTTTTGTGATATCAATCACCCCACAGGTTTGACATCACTCACACTCCGCCGATCATATTACTGCCCCCATTGACGTTACTCTCCGTGCTGCGTTGAGTAACATCAACCATATTGTAACACTTGCTGGCCCTGTAGTGTGTCGTGTGCTTCACCCTAGCTTCGTTAATTTCCCCTTGCTATGCGGTGAAACCTAGGCGCTGCCTGGTATAATCCAACACTCTGCCGTCTACTGTTATCTAGGCCCCGTCATTCCCATTTGTGTGACAACGTCCTCAATTTGATTTCACTCCCACCCAATTTGTGACCTTACTACTCGGCACCAGACTTTGACGTCTCAGTCCGCTGGTGTCGGTCCCAATCCTCCACACAACCTCGCATCTATGTGTCATGAGATATGTGTTTTTTATGACACAATACCTCATTAATACGTTCACTTGTGCCATCCTATTTTTCAACACGGAGAATGGGATGGTGTATTGGGATAAGAAGTGTGAGCGGTATTATACGAGCCTGGGGGTGGAAGCGGTTCGGCAAGTTAAAGTGATGTGAGGTTCCTCGACTCAGCGCCAATGATATGCGACCTTCGACACCATAAAAGAAGGGTTTTCAACGGAAATGATCTTGGGATTCTTGGGGGCAATGAAGTTTGTGTAGGGCACAGATGGAAAATAAATTGACTCAGGGTTCTTGGGCTGCGAGATGCAGCTTTGCTGAAAGTTACCATGTCCACTTTATGTTGGGTAAGTGTGAGAGTGGGGACACAACAATGCCTGTAGTGTCTGCGAAAGCGTGTAGTGTGGGGGAGGAGAGTTTGTGCAAGTAATAGCGAGCTCAGTTCCCAACAGTGAAGTCACAACACAGGAGCGGGCGATTCAACACATCGTGTCTGTGCCTGTCGAAAAAATCACAGAACCTAGACTAATCTCTTCTTCCAGCACTAGGTCCTGGCTCTTGAAAACCTCGTCTAAGCTCGGTGAATTTTCCATTCCTTCAGGTAAAGAGATCCAAACCCAATAGGACTCTACTGTTGATATATCTCCAGTAAATCTCCACTCATCTTCCCCTATTGCGAAGATAACCAGCACAATCTATCTCATCTGTTTCCGAGAAATAATTATTCAATCCTGGAAACATCCTTGTGAATCCTCTCTGCATCCTTTCCAGTGCAATCACAAACTTCCTGAAATGTGGTGACCAGAGTTGTACGCGGTGCTGTGGCCTGACGAATTCCAGTAGAACATTTTGTTCTTATATTTTATTCCCCGAATAATGGACGAGGTAGGTTGTTGTGAATGCAGCCTTAGTGAACGTGAAACTGAAGGCCTCTTTCCATTTCAGTGACCCAGATGGCCAGTGAATCGAAGTCGGCAGCCGCTGGTTTCCGGATGGAACTCTCGCGGTGGAAGAGTAATGGTGAGCGGGAACTCCAATCTGACAGCCCTTTGTGTCTCCAGTTCATCGAGATCGGCCGTTGCTCCAGTCCTCCGTTTACTCTCCAGAGTATCGCCTTGAGACCATCCAGAACTAATTTCACAACATTACACTTGTTCCCCATTTTTTACATCGCTCCCCAGATGACTTACATCACGCTGCCGCTTTGTGATATCAAATGTTGCCACCCCGGTAGAATTTGGAGAATGAGATGGGGTATTTGGAAAAAGGAACATGGTGAGATCGGTGGAGTTTGGGGCTGTGATGGGGTTCCAGAGTTTACACTGATTTGGTGTACAGGACGGGCGACTGTGGATATGGGAGAGAAGAATAAGACGAGTAGAAGAGAGAAACGGGGATTGTGGCAGAGGGGAATGAAGGTGTGCGAGAGAAAATAGAAAGGTGGGAGGAAGAGGTATGGCCTGAGGGAAAGGGGCTAGTTGGCTAATGAAAATGAATAATTAGGGACAGGAGAGAGGAACGGTGACTTCTGCAGAGTTGGGGCATGTGGGAGAGAGAATGGGGGCAACTGCAGCCAGAGTTGGGAACAAGGGTGGGAGATTTCTATCAGGGCAAGAGGTTGTTGTGTTGCACTTACTGAAGTGTATGTCCTTGTACTAACATCACCACTTTGAATGTCCAAACGATAAACAATTCGAAAATTTGGACCTCTGAAAATCTGGTCTTCAGCGATCCAGACCACGAATAGATATACATAGAGAATAATCAAAGAGGCTGATGTAACACTCGGCTTTATATATACTGTACTAACGGGTGGGAGTTTTGCGGCAGCTGCACAAGGATATGGATAATTAAAGCCTGGAGAGGTGCGTTCAGCGTGTGCACAGCCTTCCCCCAGAACTAGTCCAAAAGCCACGCACCTAGCTCCAACTCTCCGACGCGCAGTGTATCCAGAAGCTAAGGTGCTGCTCAGAGTCAGTTCTGTCAGTGATCCATGAGCTTCTGCGGGCAAGAGGAGGGATGCACTTTGCGATGTGGATGTTCGAACTGTGCAACAAGATGTAGATAGATTGAGTGAGGTAACTTTGAGAAATTGAGTTTAAAGTGCGAAACTGTGAGGTTATGCACTTCAGTAAGAGGAATCTAAAGATAGGATGTTAATAAATGGTGAAGGATTGCAGATGAGCCAAGTAAGGGAGATCAAGGTGTTTAAGTTTGTTTGTGTATGTTATAAACATTCCACAGGTATACATCGCAGTGAGTTGTGTATTAGCCTTTATTGCAAGTGGATTGGAGGTTAGAAATAGGGAAGCACAATAATAATTGTACAGGGTACTGGTAAAACCACGCCTAGAGTACCAAGCCCTTTTGGTTCCCTTGTTTAAGAAAAGATATATTGGCGTGGAAAGCAGTAAAAAGAGATGCATTAGGCCAGCCCTGGAATTCTGAAGTCGGCCTATCAAAAGCAGCTGAATAAAATAGATCAATATTATTTATTTAGAAGGCTGAGAGGCGATCCTATTCAAGCATGTACGATCTTGAGAGAGCATGACAGACAGATATCGAAATATTTCCACCAATGGGAGAATCACAGAGTATAAAATGATCAAATAGTTCAACATCCTTAATGGTTTATATGTTGGGATAGCCACCTCCATGAAGATTTAAACAGTAACATTAACAGATTACAAGATTAGGAGCGTCATTTAAAACGGGTGTACCATCATGTCGCAGAGGGTCGTAAATCTCTGGAATTCTTGCCTTCCGCATACTGCAGAAACTGGATCATTGGAGTATATTGGAGAGGAAATAGATGAATTAGTCAAAGAGTTATAGAGCACAGAAACGGGCACTTCGGCCAAGACGTCCACGTCGACCAAAGTGGCTACCTGTGGTAGTGCAATTTTCCGGCATATGGAGCTTATCCCTCTAAATCTATCCTATCCGTGTTCCTATCTTGACGTTGTAATTCGAACCGCCTCTACCACATCCACTGGCAGCTCGTACCATACACCCACCACCCTTTGTGTGAAAAACTTGCCGCTCAGCATCCTTTGAAGTCTATCCTCTCATACCTTAAACCTATGCCCCTTATATTAGGCTCCCCCACCCTGGTAACAAGACTCTGACCATCCACCATATCTGTGCCGTTTGTGATATTATAAGCCCGCAAAAGGTCACCCCTCAGCTTCCTACGCTCCATGGAAAACAACCGCAGCTCATCCAGCTTCACCTTGTAATGCAAGTCACCCATCCCCAGTAAAATCCTTCTGAATTTTCTGTGCACGCTTTCCAGCTTAATGACAGCCTTTCTGTAAGTAGGCGACTAGAAGTGCACACAATACTCCAAGCGCAGTCTCAATAATGTCTTGCACAACTGTAACATGACGTCCCAACAATTATACTCAGGGCCCCGGCCGATGAAGGCGAAAGTGCCAAACGCACTCTTAATCACCCTATGTGTTGTCATTTTTAGCGACCATGTAGTTGTACCCTAGATCTCTCTGTTCTCCAACTCTCTCCAGGGCACGGCTACTTACTTTGTAAATCCTGCCCTGGTTTAACTTTCCAAATTGCAACGCTTTGCATTTGTCTGAGTTTAATTCAGCAGTTCGCAGCTCACCACTTTATTTGCGATACCATTAACGCTCTTTCCTCACAGAGAGATCCTCCATCTCATTTAATTCGGAAGTGGCATCAGCAGTGCGATCGCATAGCTTTTCCGGGACTACTATTTTAATCCATTATCGAACTGGTCCGTGACAGTCTCACGGTCAGTGCCATGTTTCCCCAGAGCTTGTACGACTCATTTTTCTCAAGCTATCCACATGCCCCACAATATCTCAGCTGCTGTACCAGTCAGAGAGTTGGTAGCGTCGGTGTTCCTGTCAAAGCATCTGTGTGGCAATGTGGTATGAATGTCAGTGTTTTGCATTGTCTCTGTCATTTAAGATTAGTTTAATAGAGCTATTAATGGAGACCTTCTGAGGTTCATTCAATACTATGTGTAGAACCAGGGAATTGCCTATATTGGCGATATATCCAATATATCGCCAATATATAGAGTGGCATGCAAAAGTTCGGGCACCCCGGTCAAAATTTCTGCCACTGTGAATAGCTAAGCGATTAAAAGATGATCTGATTTCCAAAAGGCATGAAGGTAAAGAAGACACATTTCTTTAATATTTTAAGCAAGATTACTTTTTGTTTGTTTCCATCCTGTCCAGTTTCAAAATAACAAAAAAGGATAAGGGTCCGAAGCAAACGTTTGGTCACCTTGCATGGTCAGTACTTAGTAACACCTCCTTTGGCAAGTATCACAGCTTGTAAACGTTTTCTGCAGCCAGCTAAGAGTCTTTCAATTCCTGTTTGGGGGATTTTCGCCCATTCTTCCTTGCAAAAGTCTTCTAGTTCTGTGGGATTCTTCGGCCGTCTTGCATGCACTGCTCTTTTGAGGTCTATCCACAGATTGTCGATGATGTTTATGTAGTGGGACTGTGAGGGCCATGCTAAACCCTTCAGCTTGTGCCTCTTGAGGTAGTCCATTGTGGATTTTCATGTGTGTTTAGGATCGTTATCCTGTTGTAGAAGCCATCCTCTTTTCATCTTCAGCATTTTTACAGACGGTGTGATGTTTGCTTCCTGAATTTGCTGGAATTTAATTGAATTCATTCTTCACTCTACCAGTGAAATGTTCACCGTGCCACTGGCTGCAACACAAGCCCATAGCATGATCGATCCACCCCTGTGCTTAACAGTTGAAGAGGTGTTCTTTTCATGAAATTCTGCACCGTTTTTTCTCCAAACTTTCCTGCGTCCTCACCACAAGCTTCAGCGTCAGAAGTTTGCAAAGGAACATCTAAATAAGCCAGATGCATTTTGGAATCAAGTCCTGTGGACTGATGAATTTAAATATAGGGCTAAAATTTTATATTTTTGAAAATTACTTCGGACTTACGTGGACACAGAGTTTCGCCTTTTATATTATGACAAACAATGTGATGGCCAGTATCACTGCGCACTCAGAATAAATCGGAGTGTGGGCAGGAATGGGTTCACCGAGAAACTGATATCCGTGACCTAAAGTTGTTCCTCTTTCAGCCACAGGACACTTTGAAAAGACCCGAAGCTCAATCGCCGCAATTCAGGCTGAGATTTCACAGCTGAAGGAGAGTAAGTAAAATAATCAACAAAGGCATTTCTCATACAATAACTCATCCTGGAAACCATCTGATTTATCTCATTGGGCTGGTGAAGGTGGGGTGGATCGCTAAACTACCCCCTCCCCTTTCATCTCTTCCCATACCCTCCATGGTTTCCCCTCCATTGTACCACTTGTTCCTTCCCCTCGATTTTGCCTTTCTCGATCTCTGCCTCTCCCCTTCTCTCTCAGCCCGTACCCATCCTCTCTGCCCCCTCCCTTCTCTCTGACCCTTCCCCCTCTCTCTATGGCCCTCGTCTCTCTCTTTCTCCCCCTCTCTCCCTCTCAACCTTAGCCCCCTCTCTCCCTCTCATCCTTCGCCCACTCTCCTCTCTCTCTCGCAGGATCCTTGCCGCTCTCTCTCGACCATCGTCATACTCTGTCGAACCTTGACCCTTGCCCTTCGGCTCTTCCTTTCCCTTTCTCTGGCCCCACGCCCCTCTCTCTCGTTCTTTCTCGGCTCTCACAAGCACCTTTCCCTTCCTCCAATCTCCTTCGGCCCTCCATCAGCGCCCTCACACTGTCTTATTTTTCCGACCGACCATCGTTTCGCCCTCCTCAGCCCGCTCGCATCGCCGAAGATTAGCTCCACTACCTCTCCCTGCCTCTCCCCTCTCCCGACATCTTACCCTCTGCGACTCCTCGACCTCAAGCTCTGTGTCTACCCCAGGCATCCTCGTCTTTTGCACTCTACTGGCACAATCGCCTTCGACAGAACCCAGGGCCCCTCAGACTCTGCCCTCAGTCAGCCCCTCGATCTCCTATGTCCTCGTCCCCACTCCCTCTGCGACCCCTCTTCTTATGCCTATCCCAGTCGCAATCTCTCTCTTTCTTCCACTGGTCCCCGACACACTCCACTAACCGGCTCCTCTCCCGCTACTCTCCATCTCACAATCTCCTTCGGCAACACTCGCTATGCTCTCCCTATCCCTCTCCCGCCTCCCTATGCCTGCAGAACATCCTCACTCTGCCATCACTCTGTAACCCAAGTCACCATCCCTTTGACACCTCGCTCACTCGCAACCCTTTGACTCGCCTAATCCACTGCCGTCCCTTGATTCCTCTGATTTCCTTCTGCCCCTTCTCCTTCTTCAGGACTTCACTCCCTTCCTTCTGCTTTGCCTTCACCTCCTCCCTATCTGCCTGACATTTTCCCCTACTCCCAGTGCCTTCGCTCCCATCTCTTTCTCGGCCCTGCCTCTATCCCGCTCCCTCTGCCTTTCTCCTCGACCCCAGTCGCGTCCTCCAGACATGCCATCCGTTTTTCCAAGCAACTCCCACTGGTTTCCTTCTCCATCCCCTCCACCTGCCCTAGTTCCGTTTCCCAGGCCCGGCCTCATCACGCTCTCCCTCTGCAGCGCTCTCGCCAGTCCCGACCTCGCCCCGCCACCCGGTGCCTGCCCCTGGTCCTCCGAACTCTGGCCTCATTCGAACCTTTTAACTCTGCCCTCCCTCTGAAGCCACTATGCACCATCATTTTGACCACTCCACCCTCTCTCGCGATATTCCGCCTCGCCCTCCCACTGCTCTCTCTCACTTCCTCTCAATCCATGGACAACCCTTTTTTTGCTCTCCCTCTGATCTTTGTGGACCCCTTCACACTACCTCAACGTCCATTCCCTTTTCCTTACCTTTTCTTCCTCGCCTCGCCTTCCCCTCCTCCTACTGCCACACCTTCGCCCCCTCCCTCTGCCTCTCCTTGGCCCCTGAATTCGTAGCTTTCTTCCCTTCCCTTTTCCATGTTTTCGACCATTTCCCTCTTCCTCGCCCCTTCTACAGCCTCTTTCACCCATTCCCTATCTCGCCTTCGTCCCCTGCTTCGATCTCACTTTTGTCCCTCCATCTTCCTCCTCGCCTCCCTAACCCCTTCACTCCCTCGACAGCCTCCTTCTCGGCTCTTCCTCGCTCCCCACCCCCCGGCCTTCTATCTCCCCTCTAGACGGACATTTCTCTCCCCTTTCCCCCTCGTCCCTCGTTTGCCCCGTTTCCCACGGCTCTCCTTCGTCCCTCCGCGTCTGCGCTTTAATGCCCCACTCGCTCTATTCTCCCGTCTCTCTCTCCCTCTGTCCTCCTTCCAATTTTTCCCTTGCCCTGCACCCCCAGATATTCCAGAACCATCGTCGGCCAAAACAGGTCCCACTGAAGAGATGCATTTTCCTCTGACATTTTCTTCAATATCTTCACAGACCTGCCTTCCTGTCCTGAACAATGGATTCAGTTCAAGAAAAACTGTTATCACTTTTCCTCAAACACAACAATAACTTGGCAGGAAGCCAATAGATCCTGTGCATCAGTGGATGCCCATCTTGTTGTCATTAACAACGTTGCGGAACAGGTAGGAGTTTCTTGTATGATCAAATTCGCGGGCAGCTAGCGGGTTGTCACTTGTTCAGTGACAGTGTTGAACGAGGAGGACAGAGAAGGGTTACGTTTTCCTCACTCTGGCAGCTGTTTGGCAGTTATTGGAGAAAATCTACATTACAGATCAATCAAAGCCCTTCCCATACATTTCCTGAACACTTGTCTTTTCAGCTTACTTTAGAATCTCTGAAAGCCCAAACACTGGAGGCTCAAAAAGATCTTTCCTGCTGCTGCCCTGGAATCAAAGCATTGAGTGGCAGGGCGTTATGCACTAAAGTGTACAACTGTCTGAGAGCAGACACACACAAAATGCACGTTGATGAAGCAATCATATTTCCCTAATTATCGCAGTGCTGAGCGCTAGGCTCGGCAACATCTTACCCCAAGAGAAGAGGACTTATTGTTCGTGGTCTTCATTGTGGGCAGTACGTCTTCTGACAGGATTTCCTGAGTTGCATCCCTGCAACGAATGGTTGGATTCCAAGAGGTCAGTTGTTTAATTCCACTCTTGATCGGCTTTTCTCATCGGGTATTGTGTTGACTAATTCCCACCCCTCAAGAGCTCCGGCCACCTGATAAAATCCGTGGGGCCCTGAAACCTTACAGTCTTTGCATCCTTGGGCCTGTGTGTTACTCCAATCCCAGGGTCAAACAGAGATATAGCCAGAGACACGCTCTTCAGCCCACGAGAGATGAATGACCATCATCCACCAACTGACATTAATCCCTGATGAATTCCACATTCACATTAACTTCCCAGGATTCTACTACTCACTGAGGGACAATTTCCAATGCCCAGTTAACTGACCAGTATATTATTGGCCTGTTGAAAGAAAAATGAAGCAGCCAAGGCAAACGCACATGGTCACAGATAAAATAATCAATCTCCATGCAGACTTCCCCCGAGGTCAGGATTGATCTTGGTCTGCGGCGTTGTGAGGCAGCAGCTCTCCTAGCTGTGCCAATGTGCCAGTCAGTCTGTTCCAGAGTTGCTCAGTAATCAACTCAGATGTGTCAAACTGCAAATTTGCCAGAATCTCCCCACCGTCGCCATTTCATCTGAAAAGGAGTAGGAATTTTCACAACCCAAGAGTTTGGATCAATCTGCCTGCTGCTAGATGGATGGAAAAGCAAAGGATCTGTTCCTGATGTCAGGTCTAGCATGATTTGGACGTTCAAAATTCTTCCCACGCAATGTGTGCTTTTGAGGTAAATCCATAGAAGTAGTGAGGCATATTACAAGGTGAATGTACACGGAGCAAGGAACCGGAATCAGAAACAGTCGCTTCCTGCATGCAGCAAGATAGAAACAACAGTAAGGTATGACTCATAGGTGATGTGATAGTCACACCAGGCAACGAACAGACCATATTTTTCTGGTGATGGAATCGTTGAATTGTTTTAAAACTGAAATCCATTCCGCCTGCAGAGACTCTGCCGTCTCTTAATAGGGGAATCTGAACAGACCAATTCCCTTTCTTCCCCGAATCTCTGGAATTTTTTTTTCAGCATGTGGCTGATCGTTATTCGCTTCCTCTTTTACCAGTGTGTTAGATCTGTGGGCTCTGGTCAGAGTCTTGCTTAGTCTCACCGAGAGCACTATTTTCCCTTTGACCACCTCCAGTCTCTGTATTGCACCAACAGATGGAAGACTCTGGGCCCTGCCAGCACTCACAGTGCTGAACAATTGTGCTCTTGAACCAGCAGTGCCGGCGCCCAAGCTGATTCAGAGTATAAGCAACATTGCCACCCACTGGACAAAAGGGAAGTTGCCCGGTTTAACCTGTATTCAGAGCCAAAGCAAATCCAATCTCAGCAAATGCCACCTTATCAGTTCATTCAGTGATATCACCCGAGTACTAGGAAGTGTCGAATGCAGAGTTCTCATACAGTTATAACCTGCAATGTGCTCAATGATGCTAGGTCTGGATTTCACCAGGAGCACCCGGCTCCAGACCTCATGGTGCAAAACACAAGCAAAAGAGCTAAATTCGAGACCTGAGCGAGAGTGATTGCCTGTAACATCTGGCTGCATTTGACCAAGAGTTGTTTCAAGGAGATCTGGTACGGATGAGCTAATATATGACAAAGGGTAACACTCTGTTGGTTAGAGGCCGAGCATGTACAGGGGAATATGGCTGTGGTTGCTGGAGGTGAATCATTTCACATCGGACATCACTGCAGCAGTAGTTCTTAACGGGGTCCACTACTTTACTATCTTCAGTTACTTCATGAATTAACTTCTTTCCACCCTGAGGTCAGAAGTGAGGATATTTACTGATAATTACGCAAATCCAGATCTTTTAATAACTCTCAGCAAGTGAAACAGTCGCTTCCTGCATGCAGCAAGACAGAAACAACAGTAAGTTATGGCTCATAGGTGATGTGATAGTCACACCAGGCAATGAACATTTCCCGTTGAAAGTATCCATCTACCAAGGTCGTCAACAGCTATACTATCACTGAGACTCCTCTGTATCACATTTGTCCAGAAATTCGACTGGGCCTGCCACATAAGTAACGTGGCTTCGAGAAGCCGAGCTGAGACTGAATGTTCTGTAGTAAGTGCCTGAAACAACTGCTCATTTAAATATAACTACATTGACACAAAGCATGACTGTGATGGAATACTGTCCTTTTATTTCGATGAGTGTCGTTCCAAAAACACATAGGAATCCAGCACCATGTAAGACAATACATCCCATCTGATCAACTTTTAATCATCCACCCTAAAACATTCTCTCTCTTTGTTGGCACTGAATGAATACGCTCCCAATTCTGTAATCCTAGCAACCTCTATCGTCAATAACAGCAGGCAAGGAGGACGTAACCAACACCAAGAAGCTCAACTGATTGCTCTCAGTCTTGACTTCAGCAACAGCTTCTTCCAGTTCTTGCAATGGCGTCTCAGCCGAAAGTCAACACATGAAACAAAACCGGAAATGCGGAAGAACTCATCCAGTCAAGAATTATCAGTCAAAAGAGAAATCAGTTATACTTAGGGTCAGGAACTCTTCCTCGGAATAAGTGGAAGAGTGGAGCTTGTCGGTTTTCAAAGCAGAGGTAGTGGGTGGAGTAAACGTAGAAATATGGAAAGACAAATCAGAATCAGATTTAATATCAATGACTTAGATGACATGGAATGTGTTGTTTTGTGGCGGCCGTACAGTACAAAGATATAGAATTACTATAAATTACAAAAATAAACAAATTGTGCAAAAAAAAGAATAAGGAAGTAGTGTTCATGAACCGTTCAGAACTCTGATGGCGGAGCGAAAGAAGTTATTTCTGAATCGTTTGGATGTGGGTCTTATGGCTCCTGTGGCTCCTCCCCAATATTAGTAAAGTGAAGAGGGCATGTCCTGGATGGTGAGAGTCCTTAGTGATAGATGCCGCCTTCTTCAGGCGCTGCCTCTTGAAGATACCCTCGATGGTGGAGAAGTTTGTCCCCGTGATGGAGCTGGCTGAGTCTACAACCCTCTGCAGTCTCTTGCGATCCTCTGCTTTGGAGCCTCCATACCAGTCTGTGACGCAACCTGATAGAATGCTCTCCACCCTGCATCTGTAGAAATTAGGAATAATCTGTGGTGACATAATGAATATCTTCAAATTCCTAACAAAGTAGAGCTGCTGGTTTGTCTTCTTAGTGATTGCATCAATGTGTTGGTCCCAGGATAGGTCCTCTGAGAAGTTGACGCTTAGGAACTTAAAGCTGCTCACTCTTTTCACCGCTGACTCCTCAATGCAAACTGGTGCGTGTTCTTCCAACTCTCCCTTCTTAAAAGTCCATAATCCATCAAGTGGTGACCACGATAGGTTAGACAGCACATCCGCAGCAGTTTCCTGAAAGGTCAACTCAGATTCTGCCCTCCATTCCCGGCATGGGCCTTGAACATTCGGTCTCCTTTCGGCACCGCCAAATGAAGGGACGTAACACACGGATATCTCCATCTCTCTCACCCCTTTTCAGAAGGTCTTTGGTTAGAATTAAATAGCTGGATCTCAGTCAAAACTTTGCCAAGTAGAGAGTGTGTCAGTATTACTTCCATCAGCCATTGATGTCTCATACACTGAAATTTGTTTCCATGACAGGAATTTTTAAAAAATAACATACGAAACAGTTTTTACTGGATTGGACTCACTGATTTGGTTTCTGAAGGTGACTGGCGCTGGGTGGACGGAACAGATTATTTTTCCTCTGTAAAGTGAGTTCCTTTCCAATCGCACATTCTGTTCCATACCTAGGGGGTTGAATGTTAAACAGATATCTCTGTTGATTTAGGAGCCCCAAATTCAGAAATGCTGCCAAGAGATCAGTTGGTGTTTCACTTTTCAGCTTGTGCCTTTCCTTAACGGCAGCCAGCGTGAACCTGTCTCCAATGGCGTTGACAGCATTGCCCATACCAATACTGTTTAAAGTACTGGATCATCATCCAGTCACACTTCAGCTGCAACATGACTTCTTTACAGTTAGACTCAATTTCCCGACAAAAGTAGGAAAGCAGGCCATACGCTATATTTACAGCCCTATGTAATTGCGTGGCCACTTTTCAGAGACGTATGGACTTGAACCCCAAGATCCCTCTGTACATCAATGCTGTTAGTGGTCCTGCCATTAACTATATAACTTACTCTTACATTTGACGTCATAAACTGCAACACCTTATACTTTCTTCCATTAAAATGTATCTGCTAACTTTACGCCCATATCTGTAACTGATCTATATTCAGCTGTATACTTTAATAGCCCTCGACACTGTTCACAACTCTAACACTCCTTATGCATTCTACAAACTTACTAACCCACCCGTTCACATGCTCATCAAAGTCATATATATCACAAACAACAGAGCCTCCAGCACCAATCCTTGAGAAACACCATTGTTCACGGACCTCCAGACAAAATAACATCCTCCCACCACTACCGTCTGCCTTCTATGGGCAAGCCAATTCTAACTCACCGTGGATCCCATGCATCTTAATCTTCTTGATCGGCCAACCATGAGGCATCTTGTAAAATGCCGTACTAACTTCCCTGTAGACAATATCCACTGCCCTACCCTTATCAATCGTCTTTGTCACCTCAAAACTCTCAATCGTTTGTAAGACCTGACCTGTCCGGCATAGATGCATGCTGACTGTCCCTAAACAGGCCACGATTTTTTCCAAATGTGAGTAAATCCTATCCCTGAGAATCTTCTCCAATAGCTTGCCTCCCACTTATGTGAGGCTAACCGGTCTATAATTTCCTAAATTATCCTTATTTTCCTTCTTATACAACGGAACAGCACTCGTTACTCTCCAGTCCTCCAGGACCTCGCCTGTTGCTAGTGAGGATACAAATATCTTCGTCAACGTCCCAGAAATCTCTTCTCTTGACTCTTTCAATATCATGAGAAAAAATTCCATCAGGCCATCGGGACTTATCCACCTGAATTCTCTTGAACAGACCCAGAACTACCTCCTTCTTGACTTCAAAACACCTTTGCACAACAGTATGTCCCACACTAATCTTACTGTCCTCCAGCTCCTTCTCCTTGGTGAACCCGACACAAAATACCCATTTCGTACCTCGCCCATATCCTCTGACTCTAAGCAAAAATATCCTCCTATATTATTGACTATATTATTCTTACCCTCTCCCTTGTTATTCTCTTCATGTTAATGTAAGTCTAAAATGCATTGGGATTTTCTTTAATCCTACGTGCCAAGGGCCTTTCATGGCCCCTTTTTGCCTTCCTAATACCCTTCTATATTTTCCTACTTCTTTTATATTCCTCAAAGTCCCTGTCTGACTTTAGCTTCCTAAACCTTACATATGGTTCATTTTTCTTTATGACTGAATTCATAAACTCTCTTTTCATCCAAGGTTCCCTTACAGTGCCAATGCTTCGCCCTCCTCCTGACTGCAATATGTTGGTGCTGAGCTCTGATCAGCTGGTCTTGAAACAACAGCTGCATTCCAGATGTGGACTTGCCAGATAACAATTGCTCTCAATTAACTCCCCCAAGCTCTTTTCGAACAAGGTTGTAATTTGCAGCGACCCCCTCCCTCAATTTAGCACTTTCCAGCAAGGTAAAGACATCGTTATAACTGTCTTAAAATTTAAGTAGTTTTGATCATTGTTCCTAAAATGCTCTCCCACTGTAATTCCTGTCACCTGGCCGCGCTCACCTCCCGAGAAAAGGTCCTGTGTAGTTCATCCTCCAGTTAAACCACCCGCATACTGTTTTCAGAAACCCTCTGGAATACACTGACGAATTTCTGCCTCATCTAAGCTTTTTGCGCTGAGATCGTAGTCAATATTGGTGAAGTTAACGTCACCCACTTCGACAATCCTGTTCCATTTGCATCCTTCCATAACCTGTCTACAGACCTGTCCCTCTATCTGCCGCTGGCTATTGTGGGTCTATGCAATATACTCGTCAGAGTGATCGCGCCTTTCTTATTTTTTGAGCTCTCCCTATTTTGCCTCAGTGGATGAGCACTCTGGTATGTTCTCTCTGAGTGCAGTTGCGACATTCTCCATGATTAGTGGTTCAACTCCTCCAACTCATTTTTCTCCCGTTATATCTCGTTCAAAACATCGAAACACAGGAATGTTGAGCTACCGGTCTAGTCCCTTTCGCAACTAAGTATCCTAATGGCTACAACATCATAACTCCATGTACCGACCAGCCTCTAAGTTCATCTGCTTTCCCCATGATACTCTTTCCATTAGAGTAAACGCACTTCGGCCCATCGGTCCCACCGTGCTGAAAAAGCAACAAGATGCTGGAGGAACTCAGCATGTCAGGCAACATCCTTGGAGAAAAGCATAGAGTCAACGTTCGGGTCAGGATCCGTCTTCAGGACTGACGATAGGAAAAGGGGAAGCCCAATATTTCGGGGTCAAAGGTATGGAGGTAGGGTGAGGGAGGAGAGAAAATGGAGAGAGAGAAAAGACAGAGAAACAACAAGGCGAAGAGAAGAATAGAGGCTAGGAAAGGTAAGAAAAGAAGAGGCAAGGTGGGGGGGTTGGTTTACTTAAAGTGGGAGAATTCTCTCACCACCCATTGCTCTTCAACCCTGGGTACTTTGCATTGACCCCGCCATAGGTGTAACACTGGCCCCTACACCACCTTCATCACCTCCATCTTGGGGCCCAAACAGTCCTTTCAAGTGAGGCAGAGATTTCCCTGCATCTCCCCTAATATCATCTGCAGCATTCGGTGCTCCAAATATGGCCTCCTCTACATTGACGAGGCCAAACGCAGACTAAGTAACCGTTTTGTAGAACGCCGGCGCTCTGTCCATAACTGCGATCTGCATCTCCCCGTTGCCAGTCAACTTAACTCCCCCTCTCATTCCATCACTAATATGTCAGCCCTCGGTCTCCTCTACTGCCGGGAGAAGTCCAAACGCAAACTGGAGGAACAGTACTTCATTTTTTGTCTGGGGACCTCACAGCCGAACGACATGAACATATAATTCTCCCACCTTAAGTAAACCAGACCCCCTCCCCCTACTTACCTCTTCTTTGCTTTTCTTGTTTTTCTTTTCTTTCCTGGCCTATCTCTCTTTTTTCTCCTCGCTTTTTTCTCGCTTTTTCTCTATCCTTTTCCTTTCCTTCCTTCCCCCAATACCGCCTGCCTCCATACCTTTGAACCATCCTCTGTTGGATCTGCTCTCCCCTTCTCCCCGGTACCTGTCTATCACTATCTCTTACCTGCATATACCTATCACCACCTTCTGCCCACCGCACCTCCCCTCTTTGGTTCAACCATTACTTCTCTGTTCCTCCCCCCCCCCCCCCGCCATATATTGGGCTACCTCTTTTCCTATCATTAGTACTGAAGAAGGTCCTGACCCGAGGCCTTGACAGTCTGCTTTTGTCCACGGTTGCCGCCTGACCTGCTGAGTTCCTCCAGCATATTGTTATTTTTATCGGCGAGATTCCAGCATCTGCAGTCATTTGTTTCTCCAATCCCACAATGTTCCTGCCTGTCCTTCCTTTAAGACTTATTTGTCATAACATCTACCTTCTCATCAATCCCTCCACTTGCTGCATTGCTGCTGCTCTGGTTCCAAACACCCTGCCACTCCAGTGTAAACCCTCCTGAATAGCCCTGGCGAAACACCTTGCGAGAATATTGGTTTGTTCCTCTCCAGCTCAGGTCCAATCTGTCGCTTTTGTACAGATCCCAGCTGCCCGTGAAAAGAGCACAATGATCCATATAACTCAAGACCTCTCTCTTACGGCAGCTCCTTACCCACGTATTGAATGACATTACCTTTCTATTTCTCGCCTCACTTGCACGTGTCACGGGTAGCAATCCTGAGATTACAACACTGGAAGTCCTGCTTTTTAACTTACTGCCGAGCTCCCTCAAACCACTGGCAGGACTTCATCGCCCTTCGTGCTTATGTCATCGATAACAATATGGACCACTATTTCTAGCTGTTCACCATCCCCTCTCAGAATCATCCTTGGTCCCAGTACCAGCGAACCAAAACACCATCCTTGACGGTGCTGCCACACGAACGCTAATCTGTACTCTTTGTTATCGAGTCTCCAATACCTATCGTTCTGGCTGACTTGACCCTTCCCTGCTGAGCCACGGAGCTGGCCCCAATGACTTGGCTGCTGCCTTCTGAAAGGTCATTCCCCGATAGTGCCCCAATCCCTATTGCTGAGGGGAATGGCTATAATTTTCTCCTGCACCATCTGCCACGGTTGTTTAAGAAGGGAGGGAGGCAAAAGACAGAAAATTATAGGCCGATTTGCTGACCTCGGTGGTTGGTAAGATTGTAGAGTCCATTATTAAGGTGTAAATTTCGGTGTACTTGGAAGTATATGATAAAACAGGACGAAATCAAGACGGTTTCGTTCAGGGGAGATCTTGTTTGACATATCTGTTGGAAATCTTTAAGGAAGAAACTAGCAGGTCAGACAAAGGAGAGTCGGTGGGTGTTATTTATTTTGACAAGGTGTCGCACACGAGGTTGCTGAACAAGATAAAATCCCATGGTGACAGAGGCAAGGGACCAGAATAGGTAAAAGATTGGCTGAGTGGCAGAAGTCAGAACGTGGTAGAAGGAGGTCCTTTTCAGGATGGCTGCCGGTGACCAGTGGAGTTCCGCAGGAGTCTGTGTTGGTACCGCAACTTTTCACTTTATATATTTTAACGATCTGGATGAAGGGACTAATGGCATCGTGGCCAAGCTTGCTGACGATACCAAGATAGGTGGAGGATCAGGTAGTGCCTCAGGGAGTCTGCAGAAGGACTTAGATAGGTTGGGGGAGTGGTCAGAGTAACGGAAGATGGAATTCAACGTAGGGAAGCGATGGGTATGCACTTTGGTAGGCAGAATAAAGGTGTAGACTATTTTCTAAATGGGCAGAAAATGCAAAAATCAGAGGTGTAAACGGACTTAAGAGTCCCAATTCATGATTCCTTCAAGGTTAACGTGCAGGTTGAGTCAGTAACAAAGAAGTCAACTACAATGTTATCATTCGTTTAGGGTGGACTAGAATATAAAAACAAAAAAAAGTACTACTGAGGCTTTATAAGGCGTTGGTCATACCGCATTTAGAATATTGTGAGCAATTTTGGGCCCCGTATCTTAGGAAGGATTTGCTGGTCCTGGACAGGGTCCATAGGAGGTGCACAACAATGATCCCAGAAATGAAAGGCTTAACATATGAACAACGTTAGAGGTCTCTGGGCCTGTAGCCGATGGAGTTCAGAATGACGAGGGCGGATCTCAGTGAAACCTGCTGGATACATGAAGGCCTGGTAGAGTGGACGCGAAGAGGATGTTTCCATTAGTAAAAGAGTCTAGAGTCCGAGGAAACAGCCTCAGCATAAAGGGATATCCTTTAAAAACAGAGGTGAGGAGGAATTTCTTCAGCCAGAGGCTGGTGAACCTGTGGAATTCGTTGCCACACACGCCTATGGTGGCCAAGTCATTGGCTGTATTTAAGGTAGAGATTGACAGGTTCTTGATTGGTAATGGGGTTAAGGGTTAAGGGGAGAAGATGGGACAATGGAGTTGATAAAATCAGCCATGATTAAATAGTGTAGCAGAGGTAATGGGCTGAGTGGCCTAATTCTTCTCCTATATCTTATGGTTTTATGGTCTATTTCCTTTACCTTTCCTGGTGGTCAGCCAACTACCTACAACCTGTACTTTAGGTGTGACCACGTCACTAAACCTCTTGTCTGTGGTGCTTTCAGAATCTTGGGTTATTTTGAGTGCATCCATCTCCAACCTCAGTTCCTTAACGGGGTCAGCCAGAAGCTGCAGCCGGGCGCAAGTCCCACTAAAGAAAGTTTCCTGCAAAACGGGTTTCCCTGTTCTCCCATATCCTGCATGTGGAGCATGCCACTGTCCTAGTTACCATATAGAATATACTGTCTGATGATGAAAGATAAACAGTCCTTACCTGCTCTTACTTGTTCCTCCGTTCTGCCTCCTCACCAAAGCCTCCCGAGGCACACCCTCAGTTATTACTCTCAATCACAGCACTTAGGACTCAAACACAGCCACTCTCAAAAATGGCCACTTCAAAAATGTTTAACCATCAATCTTACGTGGAACCTCCGGCAGCGCGTACGTCAAAAATAGTACTTTTCTGAATTATCCAAATTCCCATTCATTCATTTCCACGTTTCTGCCTTCCCGCAGGTTCTGGGCGAGAGGGAACCCCCGCATTTATTGGTCCTGGTATGACTATAAAGACTGTGCGGCTGTCTTTCTAGGTGGACTGTGGTACGATCAGCCATGCGGTTCCCAGTATTACAGCATCTGTGAAACATCAGCGCAGTGAAACTTTTCTTCTCCTTTCAGTCGGGACACAGTAGGAACCGAATTTGTGTGTAAATCTACCGCGTCAGCATACCGGGCGAACAGCCCTAACCACCTCTGATTGGTGTACTTAATAGCCAGAGCTCTTCCTCCCTCCGTCACACAATTGCAACTGACTTAAAATCACATTCACATTCAGATTTACTCCTAGCAGTGCAAGGAACCTCACGAGGGTAGATCCCCATTGTCTCTCACTCTCCGGCCCCACATCCAATTTTTTTGCAATATTGTAAAGTGACAGTTCAGTGCGTGTTCACCCGTACTTCCTGCTCCGTTACATCTCTCCAGCTCCGACCATTTGGAACCAACCTGCCGGGGAGAATCGATCTTGCAATACTGTTTGAAACCATGATCTGTGTCAGCCTCCTTTGAAGAACGGAACTGTAAGGTTTCTGTACAGTCCACGCTAACATCAGCAGTCAAGAGTGCAGAATGAATGGTTAGTGGACTGGACTCCAAATAAGAGCATAAGACAACAAGATATAGGAGCATAATTAAGCCAGTCGGCCCATAGAGTCTGCTCTGCCGTGCAATAGTGGCTGATTATTTTCATCCCATTCTCCCGTTTTCTCCCCGTAACCCTTAACCTCCATACCGATCAAGAAACTATCGATCTCCGCCTTAACTTTACCCAATGAAATAGCCTCCACAGCTCTCTGTGGCAACGAATTCCACTGATTGCCCACCCTCTGGCTAAAGAAATTGCTCCTCATCTCGGTTTCGAAGGGTCGTCTCTTTATTCTGAGGCAGTGCCCTCGGATCACAGACTCCCCTGTAAATGGAACCATCCGCTCCGCGTCCACTCTATCCAGACTTCTCAGTATCCGGTAGAATTCAATAAGATCCGCCCACATCCTTCTGAAATACATCGAGTAAAGGCCCAGGGGCATCAAAAGTACCTCATATGAACAGGCTTTCATTTCTGGGATCATTCTTGTGAACCTACACTGGACCTTTCTCAGGGCCAACACATCCTTCCTCAGATACCGGGCCCAAAATTTCTCACAATATTCCAAATGCGGTCTGACCACCGCTTTATAAAGGTTCAACAGTATATCCCTGCCTTTATATTCTAGTCCGCTCAAAATGAATTATAATATTATATTTGCCTTGTTTACTATTGACTCAACCTGCACGTTAACCTTGAGGAAATCCTGACCTAGGGCCCCAATTCCCTTTGCGTCTCTGATTTCTAAATGTTCTCCCCATTTAGAAAATAGTCTACACCTTTAATCTTCCAATGATAGTGCATAACCCCACACTTTCCTGCGCTGTATTACATCTTCCACTTCTTTCACCACTCTCCCAACGTGTCTAAGTCCCTCTGCAGGGTCCCTGACTCTGCCACACTATCTGCTTCTCCACCTATCTTGGTATCGTCTGAAAACTTCACCACAATGCCATCAGTTCTTTCATCCAGATCTTTAATGTATAAAGTGAAACGTTGCGTCCCAACACTCACCCCTGCGGAACTCCACTGGTCATCGGCAGCCATCCTTGAAATGATCCCCTTATTCCCATTTTCGGACATCTGTTGGTCAGCCAATCTTCCACCTCTGCTGGTACCTTGCCTCTAATAACACCATGATTTCTTATCGTGTTTAGCAGCCTCGTTTGAGGCACCTTATCAAAGGCCTTCTGAAAATCTAAGTAAATACCAACCACAGCCTCTCTTTTGCCTAACCTGTGTGTTCCTTTCTCAAAGAATTCTGACAGATTTGTGTGGAAAGATATCCCCTGAACTTGTGTTCCTAAACTTGTGTTCCCTAAACAAGTTTACACCACATAAATCCAGGTTGAACATTGAGGCGGATTGCCAATGCCGAATCGTCCGCCCTCCCTGCTCACTCGCCCCATCTTCCTCCATTTTACTCGGACCATAATCGCACTGTTCTGTCTATACAAACTTTCATTGAAATCTCTGCTCACAGTCCAGTTGTTTTCACAAGCACTTCTCTGGTTGAAGCTGTTTTATTTTACTGCTTTCTGTTAATGGATGGTTTTATCACAATGCACTAACATATCTTCAAGGAGAATCATCTTTAATGTATTCGCAAAGCCCCGAAGTGTCTCCGTCCATCACTTCGTCATCCTCCTCCCCCTTGTCTACTTCCGCCCTAATCCCTCCTTCCCTCCTTACCAGACGACTATTCGCACCTTAGGGCATGTTAATGACGGCGTCTGCAAGCGCAGGATCGTTTCCCAGGATCTGAAGTTCCATAATTCTGTAAATACGGTTTTTTTTTGCCTTTATGTTTACGCTATCCAATGTTTATTAAAGCCGCGTTCTCTTCCTGGCTCTCGGGGTCTCGGTGTTTTTCCTTGTCAGCAGTTGGAGAGGTAAGGAGGGTAGAGTGAGATGTTTGCTGCTACTGTGGTCTATTTTCATGGGCACGGGAGGGGGACGGGGCTCTTTGTTCATCCTGAGGCCTAGCACCCTGCAATGCCTTGGCCACAGCCCACAGTTCTCTCAAGAGACAGTCAATGCTCATTTCAAACATCAATCCTCATTCAGGGAGGAAGACACACTTGGGTTTTACTGACGGTTATGTGCAGCTGCAGAACACCTTGTTCTCCACACAGCTGAACTTTAAGATCACGTTAAATTTGAATGTAATTTTTGTACGTTAGTTACCATTGGCTTAGAAGTCCATCCTGGCTAATTGCCACACATTTCTTCTTCATTAACCAACCATTCTATGTTGCGATATTGTCTCCGCTCCTTGCCATGAACGAGGACTTGAAGCAAGTTTTATCTGTGCCACTTGGGCTTTGGGTGAATGATAAGTGATCTAATAGAGACAGGGGAGATTATGGGAGGGATTGAGGGGGAAATGCTGAGAGGATCGTCTGGAAATGCAATCCCGTCTCAGGACTACTTATCGACTATTGAGGCCCGAGATGAAGATAAAAACCTTCCCTTAGCGGGATAACAACATTTGGCACTCAACGTCTCGGATTTCTGTGGATACTTAGCCGCGAAATGCGGTCAGGGGTGAGACTGACGGGTGTTTGAAGTCTGACGAATTCAGTATGCACGTGGACCAGGTGTGAAGGTGGAGGTGAAACAGCCTATGCAAATTAATTTTTCCAGCAGTCTGGAGGCCCAGCAAATGGAGAGTGTTCCTCTGCAAGTGACTCCTCATGATCGAGACAAGGAAATTCAGAAAAGGTAGTCTGAAGGTCTTATGTCTTAAAGTCGAGTTTATTGTCGTATTCATAAGTACATCGATGCACAGATGCAATGAAAAACTCACATCACAGGCACATAGCACCAGATACACAACATTCGCACGAAGAACACAAAGTAAACATAGATTATACAGAATTGTACAAGAAAGAACACATAGAATAAAATAAACAAAGTCCATTGCAGTGCAAAGTGGTGAAAGTGGACATAGCGTTGCTATACCTTGGTGATGGTTAGAGTTGTGCAGGTTGATTGAATATAGTAAGTTGAGTAGGTTGATCACGCTGCAAACACAGAAAGAGAGGTAACCGGTGACCACCATGAAGGACAGTAAATGCAGAAGGGTAGAAGTTCTCCGTGGCTCTTCTATTCTGGTATACTATGTTGGATATTCTTGGGGGAGGGGTGGCTTCCCAAGGGGAAACCGACGACGGCTGCCCAATTCGTGGCATCACGAATGTCTTTGTTGCATAGTAGGGGAGGAATGCGACTGGGGGAACGATGGTGTTAGGGATATTTTGCCAGTGAATGGGGAAAGATTGGCGTTTCTGTTGCCCCAGACGAGACTGTAGCGTGGCACCTTGACTCCCTGGCCAACAATATCTCAGAGCTGCTGCAGTACCTTCTGAAGGGGAAGGCGAAAAGCTAGCGGCGGTTTTACATATTGGTACCAACGGCGTAGATCTGGGAAGGGATGAGGTCCAGCGACTTGAGTTTAGGGAGCTAGGTTGTCGTTTAAAGCACAAGGCCTCAAAAGCTGTAGTTTCTGGATGGCTTGTTTCCGGCGCCAGTAGCTAATGCATCCAGGAATCGGAAGATACATCAGCTGAATTCGTGGCTGAAGAGATTGTGCAGGAGATGGGCTTTAGGCTTCTGGATCACTCTGGAGAAAGTTGCACCTGCGAAAGAGGGAGGGGTGCATCCAATCCAGATGACACTAATATCCCAGTGGGGTGATTTCCTGATGCTATCGGGGAAGAGTAAAAATGAATTGGCAAGGGAAAGGAGCTCAAAGATGATGTTCAAATAGGGAGGTCAAGTCACCTGGAGGAGAAAAGGTTAGTGAATCTACTGGACTGAACGGGAGGATAATTGCATTCGGGGGGAACACAGAGCTAAAATGTACCCATTTTAAAGCAAGGTGCCTACATAGTAAGGTAGAAGAACGCATAGATTTAATTAAAACCTGGGACTACGAAAATGTTACCATCATTGAGACGTGGTTGAAAGATTGGCATAACTGACATGTCAGCATCCAGGAGAACAGAATTTTCAGGCGAGACAGTTAAGGACGGAAAAATGGGGCTTTGCACTGTTAGTCAAGGAATGGATTTCTTCTGTATAATGGGAGGATATCCTCGACGGCTCCTCAAATGAGGACACATGGGCACAGATTGGGAACAAAAGGGGAGTTATCACTTTGGCGGGGTGTTTGACAGACCGACAAATATTCAACAGGAGAGAAAAGAACAAACCTGCAGACAAATAGAGAGATGTGATTAAAAAAATGTTACAGTACTCGGGGATTTTAATTACCCAAGTATTAACTGGGATTGCCTTAGCATAAAAGGTTCGGGGACGAAACATTTGAGCTATGTCCAGAAAAAAAGCCTTTGACACACTGTGTGGATGGATCACAAAGGGAAGGAATAATATCGGACCTTTCATTGGGGAATGTCGTCAGTCAGGTGGAAGGGGTGTCAGCTGAGTAGCATTTTGTTGTTGGCGACCATAAGTCTGTATATTTCAAAATCCTTATGGGAAAATATATGGGTAGACCGGGATTTAAGGTCTTAAAATGGGGAGGTCCGAGTTCACAAAAACAAAGTTAGAGTGGGAGTATCAACTTGACGGTAAATCTATACATCAATATATGCACAGCGCGAAGTATTCCAGAAGAAAAAACAAGAAATGTTCACGGCTGTCAGGGTGAAAGACAAAAGCAACAAGTGACGGGAACCTTGGATGCCCAGTGACATTGAGGGTTGGGATTAAGAGGGAAAAAAAGAAGCAAAAGGGAGGCACGTAAAACTGATGTTCGGGAGCCATTCAAGACTATAATACGTGTAGGGAGGTGCTTAGAAAATAAATTAGGAAGGCAGGGTTGGATCACAAAATATCATCACCGACAAGATTAAGGCAAAACAAACTGTGTTTTATAATATATTGTGGGCAAAAGATTAACCAGGAATAGAGTACGGCCCCCTGTAGACAAGGAAGCAATTTTACGTGGAACCAGAAGTTAGAGATAAAGTCCTAAATGAATATTTTTCACCAGTATTTACAAAGGAAACATATTTTGTTGTAGAATTCAGCTAAAGGGAAGGAGAAATTCGAGTGAAAGTCTCCATGAAAAAAAACGGCGGTGCTTAAATCCTTGGTGGGCTTTAAGGTGAATACACCCTGGGGCTAGATGAAATTTATTGCCGAGGTACAGGAGAATGCAGCTGCTGAAGGTTTAGCAAAAATACAGCTACTGAAAGAACGCTGCGAGTCAGATAGCATCTATGGAGGCAACCGGATAGTCGACGTTTCGGGTCAAGACCCTGCATCAAGACAGAGGGTGTAAAGGAAAGGTAGCCAGTATATAGAGGTGACGGAAAAGAGAAGGAGGCCGGAGTTGGCAAGCTATGAAGTGACAAATGATCGAGGAGCCAAATGATGGGCCAGTTTCCAGTGGGAAGTGAAGAGATAGCAATAGAGTCTGGGAGGTGATTGGTGGAGAGAACAAAGGGTTGCATATTATGGAATTTTCATGCCGTTAGGTTGCACAGAGCTCAGACGGAATATGAGGTGATGTTCCCCTAGTTTGTGTTTGGCCTCACCCTTGCAGTGGAGGGGGCTGAGGACAGAAATATTGGTCTGAAAATGGGGAGGAGATTTGAAATGGCTGACAGCCAGGAGCTCAAGCTGGTACTTGAGGACAGAGCGCATGTGGTCTGCAAAACGGTCTTTTATGGGAGACAAGGAAAGAGATTCCTGGTCTCAGGATGAGATTTTTAAATATTCGCTGGTCACAGGTGAGGTATTAGATGACTGGAGGACGGCAAATGTAGTTTCCTTTTTCAAGAAGGACATCAGGGAATATTCTGGTAATTACAGACTCGTGAACCTAACGTCAACAATTGAGAAGACTCTGGAAGATTTTCTGAAGGACCGGATTATTGGTCTCTTGGAAAGGCAGGGACTGATCAGAGATAGACAGAATGTTTTTGTCAGTGGCAGATCTTGTCTGACAAATCTTATTGAATTTTTTGAATAGGTAACAGAATGTATTGATGGAGTAGATGTAGATTACACGAACTTCAGTAAGGCTTTCGTCAGGGTCCCATAAGACAGTTGGTCCAAACAGTTATGAAATGAGATCCAGGGCAAGTTGGCAAAATAGATTCACAACTGGCTTGGCAACAAGAGACCGTATCTGATCGTAGAGTGTTAGTTTTGTGATTGATGCCTGTGACTGATAGTGTTCCAAGGGGTTCGGTGCTGGAATCCTTGCTGTATGTTATACACAAGGATGATTCGGAAGTGAATATAGGAGATATGAGTGGTAAGTTCACAGACAACAAGGAGATTGGTGGAGATTTTCAGTTTGGAGGGTAATCTTATACCACAGGTGATATCGATGTGTTGGTGAAATTTGTCTGAGAAATTGCAGACAGACGTTAATCCTGATAAATGTGAACTGATGCACTTTGCAAGTGAGAATGAGGCTAGGATATGCACCATGAATGGTAAGGTCCTAAGGATTATTGAGCAATGGAGGGACCTTAGTATGGAAGTACAAAGATCCTTGATGGTACCGGCGCAGATAAATAGCATAGTTAAGGCTTGTGTGAAACTAGCCTTGAATTGCCGAGGCATTGAATTAAATAGCAGGATCTACCCTCCAATTTTACTAAATGTTGATAAGACCTCAGCTGTTCTTCGTTTAGTTACGGACACCATACCATAGGAAAGGTGGGATAGTACTGGAGGAGATTCACCAGGATGTTGTCTGGGATGGAGCGCTTCATTTATGAGGAGACACTGGAGGGTCCAGGTCGAACTTATCCTGAAGCGGAAGAGGTTGATATACACAAGAGATTGCAGACGCTGAAATCTTGACCAACAAATAATCCGCTGGCAAAACTCGGCGGTTCGAGAAACATCTGTGGAAAAAAAATAGAATCATCGACGTTTCGGATCGAAACCCTACATCAAGACTGAGAATGGAGAAGCGAGACGACTAATTTAAAGAGGAGAAGGGGAGCAGTGAGAAAGGGGTCCGAGGTGATTGGTAGACTGAGAAGGGGTGTAAGATGACAGGCAGATTGTGCCAGGTCGGGAAGAGGTAGAGATGGGAGACAGGGATGGAAAAATAGATGGAGGCACACGTAGGGAGAGAGGAAAGAGGAAAAGAAAAACAAAACAGAAAAGAAACAGATGGAACAGGGTGGGGAGTGTGAAGAGAAGAGACAGCTACTGGAAGGCGATAAGCAGGAACACAAAGCCTACCAGCGCTGGAGTCCGATAATTAAAGGAGCTGCGAATGGTAACAATTAGGGGAGAGATGCAAGGCAGTTGGAATCATAAGCAGATGGGGGGACCTGTGGTAGAACTGTGTGTGTAGTGAGTGGATGGAACCGGGGGACGAAGATGGGTGAAGGGGGGCTAGGGTTTATAAGGGAAAAGGGAGAAAAATGGGAAGATCAGAGGATGATCAGAATGAGAGGGAGAGGGGAAGAGGTGATGGGGGAAATGTTAACTAAAATCAATAAACTCAACATTCATGCCATTGGGCTGTCGACTATCCAATTGTAGCATGACATAATGTTCCTCCTGTTTTCTTTCGGCTTCGTCCTGGCAGTAGAAAAGGCCGCGCATGGACAGGTCCCTGAGGGAATGGGAAGGGGAATTGAAACAGCGTGCCACTGGGAGCTCGAGTTGTATATTGCGGACTCAGCGTAGCTGCTTTGCGAAACGATTGCTCCATCTGCGCTTAGTCTCGCCGATGTATCGGAGGCCAAGTATGGAGCACCGAATGCACTAAACGAGGTTGGTAGTGGTGCATGAAAACCTTTGTCTCACCTGGAAGGGCTAGTTAGGTCCCTGGGTGGTGGTGAGGCCGCATCCTTCATTGATGCCTGGTTAATAGGGGACATAACTGAGGTATATAAAATTTAGAAGCTTATAAGAGGGGTTGATTTCAGGAAACCTCTTTTACTTTATCAGAGATGACTACAACTAACGGACATATTTAGAAAAGGGGCAATAGACTCAGAGGGGATCTGAAGCTGACCTTTTTTTCACCAGAGACTGGTGAGATCTAGGATGCCCTGCTAGAGAGATTAGTGGAATCAGAGTCGGGGACAGTACTTAAGATGCTTCTACATTTGCCTTCTTCAGTCGAGACAGTGGAAAAGATCAGGTAAGCATCATTCTTATCGTGCACGTTACTCCATTCCAATTGCTGATCTGGAATCCATTGACACCCTCAGATTATTCAACGGCATAGAAAGCTTTTTTTTTTCTTCTTTGGGAGAATATGTGGCCAGGAACTTCTTATACCGCAAAAGAACTGATGGAATTTAGAGATAAACTGTGAAATGAAATACAGAAGATCAAAACTGGCGAGTGACCGTCCCTTTCCTCACTGGTGATATTGATGCACAGTAAAACTGGGTCAGTTTTAATAGTCAACTAGAGAGAGAGAATGGACGTATCAGGGCAAAGCGCATTTAATCAGCTGTATAGAGAGTTTTGATCTGTATTAGTGACCTAAATTTTGGAGGCAAACAGAAATTCTGACATTATTGATCCAAAACATGGTATTGTGAACTGAAAATAATCGTTATCTCTTGTGACTTTTCGGATAAATTGTAGCAGGACTAAACAGGGTGGTGAAGTTGCAGAAGGGTGCAAATCAAGGTTAATGTAAAGAAATGTGAGGTAATACATTTTGGTTGTACATATGATGGGAGCCAATATAGAATGAATTATAATTTTCTAAATGGTGTTCATAAAACGGACTTCTGTTTGGACCAATCTTTTAAATAAGGCAGAGCCGGTTCTGGGATTTATCAATGGAGGCATACAACATAAAAGCAGTAAGATCATCCTGACCATTTTAAAACTTATCTCCGGTCTCATATAGACCAGTGTATTATGTTCAAGTCGCTATATTGACGGATGAATTTGCTGGTATTAGAGTAGGTAGAGAAAAGATTGATGAAATGGTTTTGGAGGTGAGGTTTTGAAATGGTTTCGCCGCTTCTTGTAATGCGGCGTCCAGAACTGCATGCGAATACTCCAAATATGGCCTAACCAAATATTTATACGCTGTAACATCACTTCCCTGCTTCTAAACTCAGCACTCCGAAGAATGAAGGCAAGCATACTGCACGCATTTTCTTGCCGCCCTATCTACTTGTGTTGCCACTTTCAGAGAGCTATAGACATGCTCCCCAAGATTCCCGTCTACATCAATTCTTCTAATAGTCCTGTTATTTACTGTGCATCTTCATCTTAAATTTGGCCTCCTAAAGGGCAAAACCTCACACTTGTCCAGATTAAACTCTATCTGCCACCTCTCTGCCCACATGTCCAACTGGTCTATGTCCTGCATTACTGTGTCCTTTAAAAACTTTCAGCCCACCAACATTTCTGTCCAAATCATCTCTATATATCACAAGCAACAGAGTTCCCAGCACTGATGCACACGGAACATCACGGACCTCCAGTCAGAATAACACCCCTCCACCACTACAATCTGCCCTCTGTGGCCAAGCCAGGGTTGAATCCAGTCTTCATGGATCCCAGGTGACTTAATCTTCTGGATCAGCCTACCATGAGGGACCTTGTCAAATGTTTTACTAAACACTATGTATGCTGTTTAGTAATCATGGTGTTCCTCACAGCCCACATCCCACCCCTCAACTGCAAACCACCCACCACGGCAACCACGTTAAGCACTCATTTCCCCACCCACCCACCCAACATGCACACGCACACTACCGGTGCGCGGTGGCTGTGTGTACCATCTAAAAGTCCACTGCAGTTCCTTTCCGAGACGACTCCGGTAGCACGTCCCAAATTACCGTCTTTTACTTAACAGGAAATGGCAGTAGGCACGTCTCAACTGCAGGATGCTCTCAAAGTTGCACATCCTGGAAAGGATACAGCAGATACTGTCTTTCAAATATATCGCCGATCCCTCATTGACACCGGGAATCAATCTTTCAAACCCTCCACAATACCCTTGAGAAAGCATCTTCACATGAAGAAGTGCAGCGATAAATGGGCAATTTGGGATGGTCAATCAATGCCGTCTTGGTCTGCGACATTCAGCTTCCCCAACAAAATCATTAGGAAAAACGTATGGGCACAGAATGAAGGAAATGTCAGTACGCATTCACTAGAATGGAATGTTCGTTTAGGGACATGTACACATAAGGTAATAGTGGGAACACATCATGTAACGGTGGATGCACATAGTGGAACATGTACACTCAAATATGTGCACAGATCATGAATGTTCTACGTTCACTGAAATGTAGACACACAGTGAAATGGTGAGCACAAACTGCGGAAGAGGGGCACACGTTCAGGATTTTGGTTACTGACACAATAAAATGTAAAGGGTCGAATTTGGACATATATCGTGAAATGATGTACTAACATTGTGGAATATTGTCGGTGTATGCCCAAATTTGGAATTCGGGCATACACCGTGGAAAGTGAACACATACTGTGGAATGTGCACTGACGGTGGAATGATATATACAGAGTGGAATCTGTGCACACAGTTAAAAGCTGTACACACACTGCGGAATGTGAATATAGACATTCTGGAATGATGCTCATACACGGTGGACTGAACGATGTGATTGGATTGGAGGTGGAGATAATGGAATGTGCATTGGAGTGTTCCACTCAGCCACACCGCACAGACATCCTCGCACTCGGAGATAATGGCCGCCGTTTCTCCCGTGGCTTCTCACACATCCCTGGCTGCAGCCAACCGGAGGCAAAAGCCATTAGGTACCATTGGTATCTGCACCGAGTTAGGAAGTACTGCAACATCCCCGGAGAGGATTTAAAGCGCTGCAACCTTTGGTGACATTTTTCGCATTCACCGTGTATTCGGCTGGCAAAGATGTACCCTAATTTCCTGCCTGGAAAAGATGGTCAACTTGTTATGACGAGGGCCTGGGAGAGGTTGGGAAGGAAGTACCCCAAGCTCCTCCACAACTCGGGTAGGTTATACAACGTTGCAAAGTTCCAGTGAGTGTTCACAGCAGCCATCTGAGTTATGTTGCCCTGTCATATCCGAAATTTTCTGATCAGAGCGAGTGTGTGGATGTTCTTTTGGATAATGGCACACCGGTTTACCCGAGCATCTTCCCTATCTACGGTGTGGTAGTGCCACGTGTTTCACATAATTTAAAGCACCCCTCTAACCCAAGCTCCGAACTTCACAAGGCTTAGTGGAATCAGATAGATCACAGAACGGTGCACGCTCTTTATGGAAGAACTGACATCTTGGAGGAGTCGCGTGATCGAGAGTGGAAGACAAAGTGAGGGTGGGAAGTGAGAGTGGGAATGAGAGGTTGTGTATGTGTTGCTTTCATCGCAGCAATGTGAAGGGCACTGCTCTAAGTTTCACAGCACACGTGAGGCCATTGTTGTTTGAGACATTGCTCCCATGTACTCGGAGGCACGCAATTATGTCTCTGGTTATTGTCAACGAACAGCAACAAAGTGAACTCCACTGGATTACTTCCAACTTCCATACATGGATTTCAGTGGCAGGCACAGTTATTGTTTCTCATCCATCGCTAGAGGAAACTAGCAGGCTGGTTTCTCTCTCCCTTCTCTCTCTCTCTCTCTCTCTTCACTTCTGACTTCTTCAACGACGTCATTACGTCCTTTATCTTCTATTGACGTAAGCACGCCCCACACACACACACACACACACACACACACACACACACACACTTTCTCTCTCTCACTCACTCTCTCTCTCTCTATCTATCTATCTAAAAGGGACATTCACTGAGTCTGTAACACCTCCCACCTAAAAAGAATTTTTCCCAAGAAAAATTTAACCGCGCATACAGTTAGTAATGTTAATAATTATCATGCTACACAACTAAAGACTATCAGATTAGTACAGATACATGTTTCCCATTTAACATCGGGAAAGACAATCAGCAATCACATTATCTTTGCCTTTAATGTGAGTTATCATGAGATCAAACTCTTGCAAAATTAAACTCCAGTTTAACAGCCTTCTGTTCTTGTTTTTGTGAAACTTGTAAATGGTCCAACTTTGTTTCAAGGTTCTCCAGGATATTTTGGTTTTTTAGTTTCGATGGAACAATATTTGGTCTAAATTGGCCTTCCTCAACATCAACATCAGGCATTCTAGAAACAACCTTTACATCACCCACCAAGGCCACAACTGAATCCCTCTCATAATAAGGCTTTAGCATGTTTACATGACAGAGTTGTGTTTTCTTGCGTCGTTCTGGTGTTTTGATTATATATGTTAGATCAGTCACTCGAGATTCAATAACATAGGGTCCAGAAAAACTAGATTGCGATGGATTATTTTGGCTAGGGAAAAATACCTACACCTTTTGTCCCACTGTAAATGTCCTAGGCCGAGCACGTCTATCAAAATATGTCTTCATTCTTATCTGGCTGGTTTTCAAATTCTCTCTTGCTGTCTGGCAGACTCTCTCCAACCGAGTTTTAAATTTTTGGACATAGTCCAACAGACTCAAATGCACTTCTTCATTAACCCATTGCTCTCTTAACAACAAAGGTCCTCTCACCCTATGTCCAAATATAAGCTCAAACGGACTAAATCCTATTGACTCCTGGATTGATTCTCTAACGGCAAACAAAAGTAAATGAACGCCTTCGTCCCAATCCTTTGTGTTTTCAAAGCAATAAGTCTTCAGCATATTATTGAGAGTAGAATGAAATCTCTCCAGAGTTCCTTGAGATGCCGGGTGATATGCAGATGATACAATCTGATTTGCTCCCAGCTCATAGACTAGTTGTTGAAAAAAAATTTGACATAAAATTACTACCTTGATCAGTTTGGATTTCTTTTGGCAAACCAAACAAGGTAAAAAAAAATTTTAAAGAGCCTTTGACACCGTCTTGGCCTTAATATTTCTAAGGGGTATTGCCTCTGGAAATCTAGAAGAGGCACACATGATGGTTAACAAATACTGATTTCCAGTCTTAGACTTTGGTAGTGGGCCAACACAGTCCACAATCACCTTCGAAAAGGGTTCACCAAAAGCAGGAATTGGTTTCAACGGAGTCACAGGGGTTTTTTGATTTGGTTTACCTACCATCTGACATGTGTGAGAGGTTCGACAAAACATCACCACATCTTTTCTCAAACCAGGCCAATAGAATTTTTTCAAGATCTTCCCTACAGTTTTATTCACACCAAAATGGCCACCTAAAGGCATACAATGGGCCAAATTTAAAATATCATTCCTATAAACTTTTGGAACAACAACCTGATGAATAACTTCCCATTCCTCATTAACAGGAACACGAGGAGGTCTCCATTTCCTCATTAACACTCCATTTTTGACATAATATCCACTTGGCACTTTCTTAATCTCCTCACATGAGAGAGCTTTTTTCTTTCAATTCTATCAACTCAGGGTCCTTTGTCTGTTCCACCATAAACTCCTTCCTCGACAAAGACAAATCTTTAAATTCAGGCTCACTATAAGGATGTTGATCCTCCAGTGAAGACAGAAAAGTCCCAGATAAGGCATCATAATTTTCTTCCTGTTTAGGACTGTCACAAGGACCCACATCAGACTGCACCGGACTGTCTGTGTTGGCTAATTCTTTAGCTCTAACCCGAGTCACCGCACATGATGGGTAAACATCTGGATCATTCTCAGACTCATCAATCCTTGGTTTGGTCGTTAACCGTACCAGAGGAACAATTTCTCCATCCGCAAGGTCATTCCCCAATAACAAAGAAACTCCTTCCACTGGTAACCTAGGTCTTATCCCTATCTCGACTGGTCCTTCTACGAACTTTGACTTTAAAATCACCCTGTGTAAAGGGACAGATATGGTGTCATCTGTAACGCCTTGCACTAGATTTACCTCACCAGTGTCACTTTCTTCACCAAAATTTAAAACACTGTCCAGCAAGAGAGATTGGCAAGCCCCAGGATCTCTAAGAATTTTCACTGGCACCTGGGGTGAACCATCATTCAGTGAAACAAAACCCTCTGATACATAAGAACGGAATTCCTTTCTCACCTCCTCCAACTTTTCCGCTTTTACTTCTTGAAAGGACTGATCTTTAACAGCATCTCCTGAACCTTTTTGATTTTTAATTGCTTGAAAGCAAGCATTAGGCACAGCTTCCTTCCTTTTCTTCAAAAGGGCACAATTAGATATCACATGGCCAGGTTTCTTACAGTAATAACAAGTACGCTCAACAGGTTTCTCCAGCACTGGCTTCTTTTCATCCTTTCCTTTTTGATTACCTTCCAATTTAATCTCTGGTTTACCTGGATTGGCCCTATAACTCTTTTGAAAGGTTTTAGGTTGTCCCCATTTGGATTTATGGGTTAAAGCATAATCATCTGCCAACCTAGCAGTTTCTTCTAAAGTTTCCACTCCCTTTTCATTTAAATATGTTGTTAATTCAGCTGTAACACATCTTTTAAAGTCTTCCATTAATATCAATTCTTTCAATTTATCAAAATCCCCATCTACATTTTTAGCCATGTACCATCGTTCAAAACATATTATCTTTCCATTGGCAAATTCCATATAAGTCTGATCTGCAGATTTCCTCAAGTCTCTAAATTTTTGTCTATATGCTTCAGGTACCAATTCATAGGCCTTTAACACAGCTTGTTTTACCTTAGTATAATCAGCTGCATCCTCAACAGACAAAGCAGAATAAGCTTTTTGAGCTTTACCTTTAATCACACTCTGTACCATAAGAGCCCATCCTTCCTTTGGCCAGTTTGAACTCACAGCAACCTTTTCAAAATGTTGGAAATACTGATCAACCTGATCTTCCTCAAAAGGAGGGACTAATCGAACCTCCCTGCTGGCTGAAAAACCATCATCAGAATCAGATTCCAAACTCTTACGCTTCATTTGTAACTCATGCTGCCTCTGTTTCTCCGTCTCCTCATTATCCAGCTCCATCCTCTTCAATTCCATCTGCTTCATTGCTAGATCAGCCTCTATCTTCATCCGAGTTATCTCTCGTTCAGCCTCTAATTTCTTTTGTTCTCGTTCAGCCTCTAATTTCAACTGGGTTTGCTCTCGTTCAGCTTCTATCTTTTCCAGCTACACCTGTGCCTCAGAAATTACTATTTCACTCCCAGGAAACTGTTTTAACACTTCCTTCTCAAACACCTTATTTTCCACATAATGGCCAGCTATCAGTCTCTGAATATTTGCCTTTCTGATAGACTGCTTTACTTCTGTAAGGTTTAGCCTTGTAGCAATCTTTATCAGATCATCCTTTTTCGCCACCTCCAATCCCTTTAGGGTTGGTGACTCCAAAAATGCTTTAATATCCATTGCTGCTGGTTTCCACACACAAGCCAATTAAAAAGAATTTATCAGACCTCCCTCAACAATCTTCGGATTGAATCCCGAACAAATCTCGTCAATCTGGGGAACGATCCCAGACGACACTCGTTAATCTTTGGGTTGGATCCCGGACGAGCCCCCAATTTTGTCACGAACCAGCAACAAAAGAAACACACCGAGCATGATCCAGTGTTTAAAACTATTTTATTAATCACTACTTATGATAATACGTAAAATAAAAGTAAAAATGTTAGTATGTTAGAATTCAAAAATGTTAAACCTTGAACGTTAACCCCAAAACTAAACTCTTCGTGTGTGTGTGGCAAAGTCCCAAACTCCAAGTTCAGGAATGGTTCTTAAAGTTCAGTTCCGCAAGCCATAAGGTGAAACATGAGCAAGGGCTTCCTCAACAACCACCGTTGTCTGAAGATAAGACGTAGATGTAGAGAAACAGAGAGAGAGTAATTACGAAGTCCAAATGTTTCACGATGGAACCCAAACGACACTCCAGTGTTTACTCGGTAGTGACTTCCTCACCCCGAAAAGCATCCGAATCGTGGTCGTCCTCACACAAATACCTGTTTCCTTCTACAGGTCAGCAACAAAGTGAACTCCACCGGATTACTTCCAACTTCCATACATGGATTTCAGTGGCAGACACAGTTATTGTTTCTCATCCATCCATAGAGAAAACTAGCAGGCTGGTGTCTCTCTCCCTTCTATCTCTCTCTCTTCTGACTTCTTCAACAACGTCATTACGTCCTTTATCTTCTATTGACGTAACCACGCTCCACACATATACACACACACACACACACACACACACACACACACTATCTAAAAGGGACATTCACTGAGTCCGTAACATTATTATCTCCCGATACCTCTTTACGAGCTCTGGTGTCTGGGAAGAACCTATTCCACTGCCAGCCATCCACGGGAATAATCAGCTGGGTGTCAGTAATCCCGAAGCCAACCTCCGATTCAGCTGAACCTCCTTTGCAACCACTACCGCAGACAGTTCTCGAGCGACTCTAAGCACCCGGTACTTTTATAGGGTAAGGGAATGGGCAGGCTGCACAATGTGCCAGAAGAGTCGTATGTGAAACCTCTACATTAATTAGTGCATGATGACGACCACAACGGTCTGGTGTTACCAAACGGACGACTGTCACCGCGCAATGAGAGGAAACACAGTCTCCCACAGAAAGACTAAAATTGGGCATAAACTCTTGCCCGAGGTTCAGGCATGAAAATCAAGCACTGATGGAACTGGAGGATCGAGCACAGTGTATCTGCCAGTTTATTTGCTTGTTTAGTGCATGCATTTAATGACATATTCTTACAACATCTCGGTATTTCCCTGGCTCCTTACAGCAACGTTTTTTTTTGACACCCGAACTCACTCCTTGAATCATTTGCACCAAAGTTCCTCTCTTCTGCCTCAGGCTTGTTCCTCTTCCCCATATCAGTCACTGCTGTGTTTGGGCATATTTTTATCAAGTCACAATAAAGTTGACCATGCAGACGACGTGAGCGCGCGCGCGCGCGCACACACACACACACACACACACACACACATACACACACACACACACACACACACATGAATTCAAACGGCTCATCAATGCTCTTCCCTCCATCTTAACATCATAAATGGGAAATTTCGCTGGTGATTGCTCAATATTTGTTCCATTCACAACTGTTCAGCAAATGAAGCAACCTATACCTAAATGCAGAAAACGATAGCAAGTAAAATTTAGACTTTGTGTGTATTGGTGAATAATAATCTCTAACAATAGAGAATCTTACCATAGTGTAGAACAGATTTACTGTCACTTATTCCCCCCAGCAACAATTTGGGGTCACCAATGACTGTAATCCCCATAGGACTACCCACATATATACTGTGGATAAAGGAGCAAGCCAGAGGCTGGTACCGTCCTGACAATCCAACGCCCTTACATCACAAGTAGGTAGCTTCTTCAAATATTTTTCACTCCTGGACGAAAACAACTCTACAGCACATTATTTGCACACCCAATGGAATGGATCGCATAGTCAGTGGAATGGTACACAAACTCTGGAATGGTGTGCATGCTTAGTGGGACTTACTACACAGTCAGTAGAACTGGAGTATAATGGAATTGTGTATATTCAGTAGACTAATGTGCACACTTATTCGAATGGAAGATACACATAATTGAATGGTGTACGCAATCGGTGGAACTGGAGTACAGTGGAATGGAGCAGACACATACAGTCGAATAGTGTGTACACAAAGTGGAATGAAGTGCAAACTCTGTTGAATTGGAATAGCGAAAAGCTGGTTAAACTTTCTGGGTGACCGGAAAGACCTGAGTATATTGCTGGAACATTCCAGGAAAATCTGATGACCTAACGTCAGTACCGGGAAGAGCTGCTGAGATACGTATCAGCCTTGAATAAAGGAGCAAACATGAGGGGCCATATAATCATTTTGTGCTCGTATTTCATATATGTTTATGAGACCCTGCACCCTCCTGAGTGTCACTTTTTCTATCGGGGTCCTACTGATAGTGAGCAGATACACTCACGGAGATCTGTACACAAACCGCCAGTCTGCAAATATATTTAAGACAGAAATATATGATACAGACTCTTCAGTTCAGACCAATCCCACTGTAATTCAGCGCAGAAAAGCAGAAGTGGTAACACTTCATGAAATTCAGCAGACGGATTAAGGCGTGCAGGTTTTGCCATGTAATACTGAAAGTACAACATGAGGAACTATGTGACACCAGAAACTGCACAGCCTGCCACATTGTTCAAATACAAGTCGTCTGTGCGAGAAAATGGAGCTAAATGCTGATTATCAAAATATCGATGAGTTTAATCCCGAGCCACTGACAGAACACAAAAGAAGCCCTGTAGGGTTGAAACCAGGTAAACATAAGCGATTTAATCCTTCAGCTACAGTCTACTCAGTTTGATATATTCACTGTAATTCTTTAACTTCTCTGGATCAATTAACAACAAGCAAATGTGACTTCTCATTGGCCGAGAGAAGGTGCGGGCAGTAAATTCCAAATGTTTAGACCTATTGATGGAATTTACAGCTGAACTCTGAGGTAAAGCAATGGGATGGCGATTGTTTGTCTGCGACCATCCCTTTAACTGGTGTAGGATTTAGGGATGCCCCTGTGACCGACCGTGCTAATAGTGCTAACCACCCACGGTGAAATGTAGTAATGGATCAGAAATGATAATGGCTGCCCCACCATTCCCTCTCTTCGGTTTCAGTTGTGCCATCTCTTCTAAAACTTGTTTTCTGCAAAACTTTACTTCCCAACCTTGTTCACTGTGTAACCATATCTGTCTTTATAATAGCTGTTGAAATGTACTCAAATGCGTCTATTTATGCCATTAATTACCTACTTTGTCATGAATTCTCTGTGGATTCAAGGAAATAAATTCGATTTTTTTGTTTACCTTGTTTTCCTTAATCTAGCTCCAACTGGAGGTAAATTCTAATGTTTTTTACACTTTGTTACTTCCTGGTACACTCTGTTTTTTATTACTTCTCTTTAACTTTCTCAACGTCCTCGTCAATATCCTCCCCACTTCTATTTAGCTTAAAGTTTCATCTGCAGTCAAAGTGATACACACTTTACAAATTCTAATCTCTTTGTGCACAACCACCTGCCGATAAAGCTGATCCACTCCAGGCTTGTATTTGTTAGTCTGAACGGTTGATAGTATTTTAGAGCAGTTGATTGCTTTAAAACGTCTGAACACGCTTTTAGATTTATAAATGTTTAATATCTTAAGTGTCAAAACATCTGAATACTCGTTCAGGTTTTTACTTGCTGAGTATTTTAAAACATATAAAGGCAGTCTAGATGAGTCTGTAAGACTTTCAGAAATATTCAAATCTGGCAAACAGCAGCGAGCTACTGCCTTGAGCTGCAGCAGTAACCTTGTGGTAGTAACACAACTGATGGTTTACTGGTCTGCTTCAAAGGAAAGTTGAGAGTCAGCCATGTTGTTGCACATGTGGAGTCACATATAGACAGGGTGACGACGGCAGATTTCGTACCCTAGAGGAAAGTAGTGAACCAGATGGAGCTTTTTGACAATCATGCTCGGATGACCTGGGGACTAAGAAGTTCAGGATAAGTGACCAATCGTCTTGTTTTTAGCTTTGAGAATTTCAGCTTTGCAATCGGTGAGGCAGTGAATGTTCCTGGAGATTCCTCCTTCCATTCATTGTTGAAGTCAAGGATGATAACTTCTTTCAATGCTATTATGGTCAGATAGATCTGACTTCATCACATTGGTGAGCACAATCTTAAATTGGTTTGTCCCTCGAGCTGATTCATTCACTACCTGCTACAGACACAATACGGCAGTTATGTACTTCAGGACTCAGCCAGCCTCATAAGTGCTAGTGCCATCAAGCTACACTTGGTGTAAGCTTGAAAATCCCGACAGCGTACAGTCCGCGCCCTTAGTACTTTACAGTGATTCTTCAACATAGAACATAGAACATTATACAACTGACAGGCCCTTCGGCCCATGATGTTGTGCCGGCATTTTATCCTGCTCTAAGATCTATCCAACCCTTCCTTCCAACATAGCCCTCCGTTTTTCTATCATTCATGTACCTATCTAAGATTCTCTCGGATATCCGTAATGTATCTGCCCCTACAAACTCTGCCGGCATTGCGTTCCACGCACCCACCATTCTCTGTGTAAACAAATTACCTCTGATATCCCCCTCTACATTCCTCCAATCAACTTAAGATAATGCCCCCTCGTGTTACCAATTTTTGCCCTGTGAAAAAGTCTTTGGCTGTTCACTCGATCTATGCCTCGTATCACCTTGTACACCTCTATCAAGTCACCACTCATCCTCCTTTGTTCCAAAGAGATACGCCACAGTTCGTTCAACCTATCTTCATAAGACATGCTCTCCAATCCAGGCAGAATCCTGGTAAATCTCCTCTGCACCCTCACTAAAGCTTCCACATCCTTCCTTTATGAGGCGACCAGAACTGAACACAATACTCCAAGTGTGGTTCAACCCGAGTTTTATAGAACTGCAACATAACCTCCCGGAACTCTCCAATAATTTGCCCAGCACTGAAGTAAACCTCACAGGTCTGTAATTCCCAGGGCTATCCCTTCTCCCTTTTTTGAACAAAGGAACAACACTTGCCACCCTCTAAACATCTGTCACTACTCCTGTGGCCAGTGTGGACGCAAAGATGATCGCCAAAGGCGCAGCGATCTCTTCCCTCGCTTCCCGTAGTAACCTTGGATCTATCCCGTACTGTTCAAGATGGAGTAACACCTAGACATCGGCTGAGGCAATATATTAAATGATGAAGAGTACTTCCGTTTCTTCTGTTTGGTCAGACAGCATTGTCTTCAATGAGTGTGAGGCCGATGTTAAAGATTCCCAGAGCTACTATCTCATGCTGGTACACCCTTATTCATCCATATCTTGGAGATCAGGTCCTATCCAGGAATTGGTTATATGTCCCATGACAGTTGCAACAAGGGCAATGATCTATTTTTATAGTCTTCAGCCTCTTAAGTGCTGCGGTAACAGGTCCTGTCTCAGGGAGTGATGAATATTCCATCAAGCAGACACTAGATGATAATGGTAAAGCTTTATGGACAATGTGCATGTTGAACATAGGTGTGTTGGACAGTTGATACATCCTGGTATTGACAATAACTCTGGATTCCTCTGTCCCTTCTCCAAGGTTAAACCAAGAAGGTTTTGTTGTCGTTTTTACCGGATGATTCTCTCTCGTGCTTTCAGTAATGACCTTCATTTGCACTTTGCAGATCGTGGTGTCCGAGCAGCGGAGTCTGCTGGACGAAAACAGTCGCACAGCGTTACCTATGCCCTTTTGAGTCTCTCCCTTCTGTTGGCGGTTCTGACTCTCGGCATTACGGTTACATTGAGTAGGTTTTACGAAATTTTAAATCTTGAAACTATTATGCAAATCATTAATGCTAATGAAGGAATGCGCATTAACCAGATAATATGAGTGACATTAATTCGGTGATGAGTAATGTATAGTGGCGCTGATATTCATTTGGACTGTTGTATGTAGAGGGTAGTACAATATCGAGGGAAACCTAGATTAAATTTATAGCCTTGGTCAGAGTGTTTCCCCACCCAGCTGCATCATTATTTTTTAATTCTCTGTTTTCAAACCGAGCAGCGATCGTGTGATTCACAAATACTTATGTAATACAATCACAGTAATCACTGTTTCAGTATTTAGAAATCCAAGGAAGGTTCTGGGGTGGCTGGAGCTGAGATGCATGTAATATCGTGGAAGTCTTCAAGACTTTCAACGCTCCTGCTCCTGTGTTGAGCCACTGGAGGTTGTGAGGTGCTGGGGTAACATATTATCCAGCCAAGTGAGAAGGAAGCATTCCCCATAAAACAGCTTCGAGAACCCCAGAAGGTCTGCAGCAGGAGCATGCAACCAAGGAGTGCAGCAAACGGTTTAATACAGGTCAGAGTAGATGGTCATAGTTACATATTCACTCACAGAATCCTGTGCCCATTATCCAGAACCTTGTCTCTGTCTCTTCAAATTACAGATTCACATCAGTCTGCAGATAGACTTACACTGTACCGATCTTCTATCTCTGAACTTATTTTACACCACTATTTGCCGATCCATCACTGCCATTCTCCATGATCCTCATGCAACGTCAGTCTGACACTCACCAAAATAAATCAACTCCATCCCTCGAATGAGTCAACCTTTTATTCTCCCATAAGGCTGACCTGTTTAGTATCTACAGCATTTATGTTCTCATTTCGGATTCATTTTTGCAGTTATTCTTTTGACTCTATTGGGGCTCCCTTTTGTGTTTGTCATCAGTCTTGCTCTTCCTCCAGCAAGTCCAGCAGGGAATTGGTCTTCTAGGAAGCTGCAGATGTCTTCCTCCACCAGACCAGACACACTTCGGCTCCTGAGGTCCTCCTTTTCAGACAAATAGAGGGGACGAAGCCTCTGCCCACAGACCCCGGTTTGTACATGGTACTTCTTACAAGTTTCACTCCCTGCTGGTTCCCTCGATGAAGAACTCTACTCCACAACTCCCTTTTCTGTGGTGACGAGCAGCTCGCCATATTGCTCTTCATGTGATGGCCATTTTCAGACAACAGAACCACCGACTACTTTGATATGATGGGACAATCTCAAAAAGTGTAGATCACACCTCCATAGCTCTAAAGTGTGGAGGATGATCTCTGAGGACAAGGACTATGAAGTACACAGGGACATTCCCAGCAGCAGAACAGAAATATCCTGAGCACTGCTCCTGGATTTCCCCCGATTGCTACATCGCTCAGTTGTCATCGGTCATCGACTTACTTTCAACATCGGGTTTTAGGAAGGGTAGGAAAGCCGTAGACACGGGATTCATGTTAAAGTACGTTAAATTGTATTTCAGTTTGAGTAACTATGAACGTTAAAGGCAAACCTTGCACCGGAAGGCTTTCTTGCATGCAATCTAATGGAAATCCATGAGTTGCAGCCAACTTTCCGAAACATTGTTCCCTTTTCAATGTTTTTATTCCTTGTCTGCAACTAAGCCCGTCGCGTTTTTCAAGTTAACCTTGACCCCACGATGTTATGTCGGTGAGGCACGTACAAGGAAAACGGTATCACTAATTATTCACATCTTGCATACGGAATGGTAGAGATCTCTACTCCTATATCTGATAGGTGAAATACAAGCACTGGATGGATATGTGAGACGGCTGGTTTTGAACCTGGAGGTTAACTTAAGCCTGCAAGGCAGTCATTGGGGTGGCCAAGGTGAAAAATACTTGATTATTGACCACCAGGCAGGATCTTGAAGTGTGAGGATTTTCTGAAGACGTTCATTACGTGCTCATAGACTGCCATGTCATAACAAACCAGCCGACGCCTTCTGCTGACTCAGGTGCACCTTCAACATTATGTCCCCAAAGTGGACCGTACAGTCCACTTATTAAGTTTTCTCTAGACTAAATCCTACATTCAATGACACCACCTGCAGGAGGAGGTGGCACGAGAGAATGCTCATCCTGGGGCCTTGCGGGCTTTGGGATCAACGGAATTGTCCATCCAATGACCTTAGAGGACGAAATGAAATGATATCCTGGATTTCCACCACCTCTCTCTTCCGGAGGTCAGTGAAACGATTGAGCCGCAGGATAACAGTGAAGGAAGTGGTTCAATGGCAAAGGAACCCTAGACCAGCCCGGAGAATGACTGTCCCTTCCGTTCTCCTCAATCCGACCTGATGCTGTAAATTGTGTTATGCCATACTCCTTCAGAAAGCGCCAAGATTCTACTGGAGGCTTTTCAGCTGCACCTGCATCCGAGCTCTTGTCCTGCAGTCACTGGGTGAGAATCTCATAGCAGCACCACAGCAGACTAGACAGCAATTGAGACCATCATTGTGGAGCGGCACGAGGTGATCATTGATGTGTGACTAAACGTGTCAGTAACAATGTATTTTAGAATAAAAATATGGACCATTTGAAACATGGTTTGTTTTGAAGTCGAAGGGTCGCTGATGGTGTACTCTGTAGTAGGCACTGTTGGAGCCCAGCTGGTTTTTCGTCATTTTTCATGTTCCCTCCTTCAACACGTTGGAAGTTCTCTTCCAATCTGCTATGCATGTTATTCCTGTCTATCGAGACACTCCTATTCGAAAACACGCTTTACTGCTGAGGAAGGATTGGGCGAAGGCCACTGCCCTGGGGAACTGCTGCAGCAATATCCAGGGAATAGTATGATCGACCCTAATCCTAACCCTCACCCTACCAGAAGCATATCCTCTTTTGCAAGGTATGATTCCAATATGTTTGTCCCCAGATTGTTAATTGATTTCACCTTTTCCAAGGGAAACTTGATATTACTATCAGTCAAATGCTGCTTATGTCACTCTCTGTTCACCTCTGGGATTTAGTTCTTTGGTCCACGTTTGGACCAAGCCCGTGCTGAGATCAAGATCAATAGTGCTCCTGTCAAAACCAAAACAGGAATGAGTGAGCAGATTATTAGTGGGTGAATGCCGGTTAACAGTGTTGTTTTTGACATTTTCCAATTATTGTTCGTAGATTGATTTGCAGTGGTTAACCAGTTTTGACCTGTCCGTTTTGTAGACAGTACAAACCTGGGCTGTTTTCTATATTGTGGGTTAGATATCAGTGTTATACCCCTACTGGAACAGCACGGCCATTGGTTCTGGAAAGCAAGTCAGCAAGTCTTCAGCATTCCTGCAAAAATATTTTCTGGACCCATCGCCGTCGTTGTATCCAATGTTTTCCTCTGTTTATTGAGATCATTCGAAGTGAATTGATTTGGATGAAGACTGGTCCCTGTGATGGTTTGATCTCCGGAGAGAAATGACAACAATCATCCAAATGTCACTTCCGGCTGAACGTTGTTGGAAATGCTTCAGCCCTGTGTTTGTACACACATTCTGGGCCTTACCATAAACGAGGATAAAGAAGTTTCGGGAGTTCTTTTATTCATTTGTTCACGACCACTCATAATTATATGTGGTACAAATGCAGAGCATTAACCTGACCTGTTGCCGCTGTTTAATACGGATGAAGTCCCCTGTGCATCTTCATTACGTTGGCACCTCAGTTATGGAGATGTCTGGTGATGCTGTCAATATGGCCTTCTGCACTCCTCAGTGAAAGAGGTTGATCTGATGGTTTGATTGTAGTGTTAGCATGAGGTAAGTACGGAACCATATAGTTACGTATTGTGGCGGTGTACTTTCATTTTGTTATTAATGATCTGCTGCTCCCAGATGCCCTCATTTCAACTCCTGGTTCTGTTTGAAATCTATTACATTCAGCTAAATGGGAGCTTCACGAGATGAATGAATATTATTTAAGAAAGTTCATTACCTCCCAGTTATTATGCCGTGGTCACACTTAACAATGTTTTCCTGGACCAGTGTATCTGCCAAAGGCAGGTTGGTGTAGATGACGTCCAGTAGGTTTATCTCTCGACATAGTTCTCTCACTACTTGCTGCAGACCCCATCTCATAACTGTGCGCTTTAAGGTTCTGAAAACGGCGGTGCTGCAAATCCATTATTAATACTAAATATTGAAGTTCCTCTCACTAAAGTAAATTTAGTGTCCTTGCTTCTTCCGGTTCATCTTACAAATATCTGCCAATATGGAGGACCATTGATTCATTAGCTGAGGAGGTTTCCTAGACTGCGTTTGACCTGCCTTTGTCACTGTTTATAACTTCATTAATTGTTGCATTCCAGTTAAAGCTTAACCTTTGGAAATTTAAGAACTGTGCACGGTTGATTAACTCTTTAAACCTTCTCGACTGTTGACCTATCTGAATCTTTTCTGCCCCTACGTGTCACTCATTATTGTTCATAGCATGCAATATCTGTTCAGGCTCCACCAGTACAAGTTAAAGTACAGTCGTATATTTTACTTGGTCCACATATTGACTTTCGAGATATTTTCTTCACCATTTTGCACTCTGTCTCCAGCGATCAATGTCGATAGATGGTAGACTCCAAATCCTGGTGTCATGAAAAGCTGGATAAAATTATCTATAAATCGCTGCTAAATACACTGAATATTTTAACGTCGCAGTGATCCTTTCGGAACACTATTTGTCATCCTTCGTCTTTTCCTTCCATTTCACATTGGTTCCTATTATCCCCCTTCGACCATTTAACCAGTCTACGAGAATGGTCATTACATTTTCCATTTTATTAAGTCTCTTTTCTAAACGTTTCTAGACAGCGTGGAGGTAATTGTAAACTCCAACCTAGGAATTCTTCATTTATTCATTTAGAAATTTCCCCGATTTAACTGTATTTGTTGTACATGTCACACTATTGTTAAATCCAGGTTGGCTCCCTCTAATCGGTTCATATTTCTATAATTGCTCGATCTGTCTTTCCTTCATTTTAGATCCCATGACAGCATCATTACAACTGTTTTAGTAACAATATTTTGTCATATTCTGGTTTCACTTTCTCACCTAATCTTACATTTTATGTGTAACACTGCAGTGGTCGCATGACGGTCCATTTATTCGTGCTCTTTTACAAGGAGTATGGACTCTTCGTTCTTATGAATTTCCTCGTGTTGAGAATTTAGTAAATTGGGAATGCCCTTCTCTGCCAAACTCAATATCTTCTAAACCAAAAACAGAAGATGACCTGGACCCAATTTTGACTACTGGAATTCCTCTTCCAACCCGTTGCATCTGATTCATATCCATTAAGCAAGCACTCGATTCTAGTCAAACAGTTAACTTTATTGTTACGCTGCCATATTGGGTGTCTATTCGGTCCATCCTGTTAAGGTTGTTCTAAAACCGTAATCTTGCCTAATTCAAAATTACAGCAGTGGATTATGGGGCCTGAAATGCTTATCGGAATGCTGTTAAATATATTGAAGATTTTGATCTTTTCCACCTTCCAGGCAAGTAGTTACTTTTGGGTAAGAAATAATAGCTCATCTCCCTTCTGATACTGCTGATTACTTCAGATCTACGGGTTTGTTTTGGTAGACCAAAGTAGGAACTTGCTATAGACTGTCGATAGGTTCCCAAATAAATGTCCCTCTGCAAGCCTGCTTAGTTGCAAAGATAACATCGTCAGTCAATCCAGTTGTTCCAAGGACCAATTTTTACAGTCATACAACATCCTTGTAACTCTCTGCCTCTTCTCCACTGAAATGACATGTTGTTTGTCCAGAACTGGAGGCAGTGATCTAACAAATGTTGTATGTGGCTCAGACAGAGCCTGCCTACTTTTATATTCTATACTTCAGCTAATACGGGCCTGGAGGCCGAGATGGTAGTGGCGTGTGTTAATATGCGGGAGTCAAGGCCTTCTTTTCATTTCAGTTGCACTGATGTCAAGTGAATTCAAGAAGTCAGACGTTGACTTCCGGATGGAATTTTCCCAGTGGAAGAATAACGGTGAGTGTGAAACCCAATCTGACAGATCTCCGTGTCTCCAATTTGGAGTGATCTCTAGCTGTTCATTTTCTGTGGTGACAATCTAGACACTGACCCTGGGACTGTCTGGAAATTATTTCAGCAGAGTTGCAGCAGAGGAGGATGGACCAGTTGATGAAAGTTGCGGAACCAGCAAATCGATATGTTAGTCTAGAGTTTGGTTTGTGCCAGAATTTAAAATTTCGCATCAAGCCTCCATTGATCCCAAGTTGTATAATTTAGTGATATTTTGTCCCGGGGATGCGAATGCACGCCCTACGTTGTGCAGCATAAATCTACAGAAGCGTGCTTCAGCAAGCGGGAAGGGTTATCACACTCTTTTTTTCTACACAGCGTTTCTTCTTTAAAATTATGCTCAATGAAGAGTATTACTGATCTCTCAGTGTAAATCTGAAGTCAGGGTGAAAATGTGTTCATTAAGATCTAAAGTGCTGCCGTTCTATCAGTTACAGGAAACTTTGAGAAAATAAGAAGTGCCCTCGCCAACCTTTCGGGTGAGATTTCAGTGCTGAGTGGTAAGTTTAATTATAGTTAGATAAACCTTTCATCTCCATTTATTCATCCTGGAACCAATCTGATTGGCGATAATGCTAATCCTGCTCGGCAATTTATCTCGGGGTCTGGGCACTGAATGCATTTAGTTTGGTGTGATCATACCAGCAGTTTTTATTCTCTGCTCCAAACTGACAGCAAGAGAAAAGACTTCCCCAGGTGTTCCAGCTGCGCTGGAGGGGTAGAATATGAGGCGAGTGAAGGGCCTAGCTCCTGTGCCTAGAACGGGTGCGGACAATATAACTGATAGAATCTACAGAGGGTGGGACCAGGAGCACAATGAGCCTAATTGCCCGCCCTGACCACACTTCTCTGGTCATTATGATGGGAGTTTGATAAGTGAGGTGTGCCCTTGACCTGAGAAAATCAGAGCTTCATGTGCTGAGTCCCTCTTACGCTACAACTCACCAGGGCCTTGTCTCTTGCACTACAGTCACGAGACCTCCCGCGGACTGACCTGCCGGTCTGCAGAAGGTCCTGCAATTTCTGTCCCAATTTCTGTCGTCCTTTTGCTGCCTGGAAGTCGGCCTAATTGAGCATTAGGTCCCGGTCCCACGGGGGAACAGTACCCACTATTCCAGGCACGTTCAGGGCAAGCGATGTGTACTTTAGGCAGACTGTTCCAGAAGCGAAGAACTCCGTTCTCGTGGGCGGGTTTGAGGGGTTGCGGGGAATGGTGTTGGAGAGGATGATTGCGTCCTTTAGCTCATGTCCGGGAGCCCATGTAACAATACCCACCCCAAGATGGTCGCAGGTCCCCAGAAACCTCCTGGTTGATTGTTAGTACTGCGGCTGCTAAAAAAAAGTTCCACATTCCAGAGGGTTCAGAGATAAACTGGATTCATACAACATTCCAAGCACTCCACAGACAAAATTGAGATCGAAATGTCAGGAGAAATTTCCAAACATTGCCACGGTCGGCTGTATGGCCTTTTCTTGGACAATAAACGTTTGTGATTCTCCGATTTAAAGCTTGGTCACAGACATGAGGATAGGCTGAGTGATGGGGATGAAGACACAGAGAAGACAGAAAATTGGGTAGAAAACGGGCTGGCCGTTTGGAGCATTGTTTTCACTAGCTGTGAAATTAAAATTCTGGGACCAGACGTCAGATGGAGGATGGCAGAGAGTTCGGAGGGTTGTGGGGCTAGAGGATGTTATGTAAAACGCAAAGGGTAAGGATAAGGATTGAAAATGAAGTATGCTGAATGTGACACGGAGGTTTTGTCAGCCGAGTTGCCGATGCGGGTCAGTGACCACTGGGCACATCGGATGCAGGATTTGGTGTGTGTTGGATACAGCAACGGAAAGTGGGATGGGGGTGCGTTAGCTCGTGTAATGGCCGGGGTATCTTCAGAATAGCATGTCCGGAGGAAACATACCCCTGGACGAGGGATTTAGCAGAGTATGGACTGAGACAAAGATGCAGTTGACGCTCCGGGTGTTGAAGGAGGATTCTCCGTTTGGTGCAGATGTACCAGCAAAGTTCATCGCGGCGTGAAATACCACACCGGGGTAGCGTGTGATTTGATTCCATTTGAATTTGTTGTCTGGGAGACGTATTGATTTTCTCCTGAATTCTCTGTTGTATGTATCAGCGACTATCTTATGGACTGGGACAATTTTTCCCTTGCACCGTAAGAGTGACGGATGACCTTATGGAGGTATATAAAATCATGAGGGCTATAAATAAGGTGAATGGTCACCGTCTTCTTCCGGGGGGGAGTCTAAAACTGGAGGGCAAAGATTTGAGGTGAGAGGGAAAATCTTTAAAGTGGACCTTAGGAGAAAAAGTTTCACACACAGTGTGCTGGCGATATGGAACGAGATGTCAGAGCAAGTGGTAGAGACGGGTACAATTACGCGTGTTTTAAAGACAGATATATAGATTGGTAAGGTTTAGAGGGAAATAATCCCGGGCATGCAAATGGACCTAGCTTAGGTAGGTAACTTGGTCGGCATAGACAAGTTGAGCTGAAGGGCCTGGTTTCCTTGCTACAATCTCCCTACAACGCTATGACCCTTAGTGAGCCTCGTCGTCTTAACTCGTCGGCGCCTGAGCCTTCTCAGTCCTTTCTCATGAGGATAGCCCCTCTATTCTGATATTAGCTTCGTGCACCTTCTCCACACATTTACCAGTGCCTCGCTCTCTATCGTGTTCTATGGTGATTTGAAGTAGCGCTCGTTTTGAACGAGTGATTCTCCCTATCATTGAATCGAGAAGGTTAGAGCTGGAACAGCGTTCTTTACGGAATTATCCCCTTGGCCTGTTCTACCTGACTTCCTGGAAACATACAAGGATAAAATGAGTCCCTCTGCAGAGTCCCGGCTGCCCCTGATATTTTCCCCCAGATATCCAGCCTAGCCTGGAACATCTAACAGTGACGTTTCGACCATTCTGTCTGCCAAGGGAGTTCACTTCAGATATCCTGACGGCAGTCTACATCCCACCACTGACGGACATGAAGCCTGCACTCAATGAGCTATACTCCGTGGTCAACAACCTTGAGACTGGACACCCTGAGGCCATATTTATTCTCGCAGGTGACTTCAACCAGGCCAACCTCAAGATTGTGTTACCAAAATACGAGCAGCACACCTCCTGCTCCACCCGGGGACCCAATACCCTTGACCACTGCTATCCATCCATCAAACGTGCCTTCCGAGCCACCCCCGTCCTCACTTTGGGAAATCAGACGATCAGTCTGTGCTCCTTCTCCCTGCATACAAACAGAAACGGAAACGGGAGGATCCGGTACAGAGAGTCGTGCAGTGCTGGTCTGAGGAAACTGATGAGCTTCTACGCAATTGTTGTAAGACAGTGGACTGCTCCATCTTCAAAGACTCAGCTGCCTTCACAGACTTTATCAGCAAGTGTTTTGAGGACTGTGTACCAAAGAGGACAATACAGGTGTTCCCAAACTGGAAACCATGGATGAACCAGGAGATCCACTCCCTAATGAAGTAGAGGACTACTGCACACAAATCTGGTGATCCTGACCTGTACAATAAATCGAGATATGTCTCTAGTAAAACTATCAGGAATGCCAAGGGTCAATACCGACTCAAAATAGAGTCGCAGACCAGCCGTCAGCTATAGCAGGGCTTACATGACATAACCGGCTACAAGACGAAGACGACCTACATTATTAACAACTGCGCATCCCTTCCTGATGAGCCCAGCGCATTCTATGCGCGTTTTGAACAGAAGGGAAATGGATTGTCACCACCCAACCTGATAGCCCCCAATGCAACTGAACCCGAGTCACCGTTGAGGACGTAAGTTCAGTCTTCCAGAAAGTGAAAACGAAGAACGCATCTGGCCCAGATAGTGTCCCTGGCCGTGTGCTCAGAACCTGTGCTGATCAGCTGGCAGAAGTATTTACAGACATATTTAACTTCTCCTTGCTTCAATCTCAGTTCCCACCTGTTTTAAGAAGACCACAATCATACCGGTACCGAAGAAACGCAAGGTAATATGACTGAATACCGATCAGTGGCTCTGACATCCACTATCATGAAGTGCTTTGAGAGGCTGGTCATGGTACGCATCAACTCCAACCTCCCAGACAATCTCGACCCACTGCAATTTGCCGACAGCCGAAACAGGTCTACAGCGGATGCCATCTCCCTTGCCCTACACTCAGATCTGGAGCATCTGGACAGTGAGGACACCTACGTTAGACTATTGTTTATTGACTACAGCTCTGCCTTCAATGCTACAATCCCAAGCAAACACGTCAGCAAACTCGGAGACCTAGGACTCAACAACTTTCTCTGTAACTGGATCCATATCTTTCTGACCAACAGACCGCAATCAGTGAGGGTAGACAGCAATACCTCCGGCACGATTATTTTCAACACTGGTAGATCCCCTTTCAATAACTTTCTGATTTAGAGGAACGGAGTTGACGACATAATATTGCTCTGTTTCTACCGAGAAATTTTAGTCCAGTCTTTATTTTCTTTTTTTTTGTAAGTTTTCTGTTTAGGTTGGTTTGATATATTGTTTATAACTTTTCTTATTGATTTGGGGATTTTTTCTCTTTCTTTTCTCTTTTATATATAAGAAATCTTTTTCTTTCCTTTCTTTTGTATTATATTCATTTACCAAGAGATCGAGGGATCTACAGATTTTTTTAAATATTTTATTGTTCGTTCTGATTATCAATGTCATGATTGTTCTCCTTATCTCTGTATTGCATGTACAAACATTGATGTTATATATAAATCTGTATTAATTTGAAAACCAATAAAAAGTTTGAAAAAGATTATTCTTAACACTGGTGCCCCACAAGGCTGTGTACTCAGCCCTCTATTCTAGTCCCTACATACTCATGAGTGTGTGACCAGATTCTGCTCTAACTCCAATCTACAAGTTTGCAGATAATACCACGGTTGTAGGCCGTATCTCAAACAACGATGTCGAAGCACAAGAAGGAGATAGAGAGCTTAGTGCATGGTGTCATGACAACAACCTTTCCCTCAATGTCAACAAAACAAAAGACCTGGTCATTGACTTCAGGAAAGAAGGTGGTGTACATGCACCTGTCTACATCAACGGTGCTGAGATCGAGAGGGTTGAGAGCTTCAAGTTCCTGAGAGTGAACATCACCAGTAGCCTGCCCTGGTCTAATCACGTAGATTCCACGGCCAGGAAAGCTCACCAGCGCCTCTACTTCCTCAGGAGGCTAAAGAAATTCTGCATGTCCCCTTTGACACTCACCAACTTTTATCGATGCACCATAGAAAGCATCCTATCTGGATGCATCACGGCTTGGTACGGCAACCACTCTGCCCAGGATTGCAAGAAACTACAGAGAGTTATGTACACAGCCCAGCGCGTCACGGAAGCCAGTCTTCCCTCCTTGGACTCTGTCTTTACCTCTCGCTGTCTTGGTGAAGCAGCCAGCATAATCAAAGACCCCACCCACCCGGATCATTCCCTCTTCTCTTCTCTTCCATCAGGTAGAAGATACAAGAGCCTGAGGGCACGTATCACCTGGCTTAAGGACAGCTTTTACCGACTGCGATAAGACAATTGAACGGTTGCCTTTTATGATGAGATGTACTCTGAACTCACGATCTACCTTGTTGTGACCTTCACCTTATTGCACTGCATTTTCTCTATAGCTGTGACACTTTACTCTGCACTGTTATTAATTTCACTTGTACTACCTCAATGCATTCTGTGCTAACTCAATGTAACTGCACCGTGTAATGAATTGACCTGTATGATCGCTTTGCAAGACAGGTTTTTCACTGCACCTCGGTACAAACGACAATAATTAACCAATACCAATAACTCATTACCTTCACAGATCTAACTTCATGTCCAAAACAATGGACTCGGTTCAAGCGAAACTGCTATACGTTTTCCTCAAGTGAAAAAACCTGGTTTGAGGCCCAGAGCTCTTGTGAGTCAATGAATGCCAATCTGGTTGTCATTAACAGTGCTGAGGAACAGGTAGGACATTGTTAAAAGAACAAACTTGGCGGGGGGGGGGGGGGGGTGTGGTAGGGTGCCGGATGTTCCTTAGAAGTTATGGTGTTTAAACATGAGGATACAGAGAGGCTATTCTGTCTTCACTTCTGTGCGGATATTCGTGGGTCTAATATGCATTAAACGTTAATCTATGCCCGTTATTTCCCTAAATTTTTGGAACAAGCTTCTTTTCAAGTTATATTCTAATGTCTGAAAATCAGAAAATTGGGTGATGACAACCAGGATCCTTCCTACTGCTGTCATGGACTAACACCTGATATTCACTCTCTTGGGTTCTGACGGCCATGCTTGGCATCATGGCATCGCCAGAACAAGGATCAGGTAGTAAACGGGAGGCGTTGTCAGCAATGTTTTCCAGTTGTACATGCGTTTCATCATCAAGGCCTCGGTGGCCTCAATTACTTTTTCTCGTCAGAACTGGTTTGAACCAATTCCTATCCCACCCACTGAATATGAACCCTAGAATTGTTGACCCCGGTGCCCTCAAGTGCTCTGGCCTCGGCATGGGTCCGAGTCACAGACTACACTGATTGACTGTTCTGGAGCTGCTGAGCTGGCCACACAGATGCATCAGCTGCCAGAATCGGCCTCACCATCTGGACAATTCAGTAGAGGCAAGAATGTGGATTCATTCTTCCAGGTCGATCGAAAAGGGAAGGGAATGCTCCTGGTATAAGGTCCCTCGTTGCCAGAAATAATTAGTAATTTTGTTTTTTGTCTCCTGTTCCGAGATACAGTGAAAAGTTTTCTGTTGAGTCCCATCTACACCTATCATTGCAAACATAAACATGTCAATGCAGTACAAGAGGAAAAACAATAACATAATTCAGAATATAGTGTTACAGTTACAGAAAAAGTGCAGTTCAGGTAGACAAATAAGGTGCAGTGGCCATGACGAGGTAAATTGTGAGATTAAGAGTCCATCTTGATCGTGCAAGTGGACTGTTCAAGAGTTGAAGAACTGCGGGATAGAAGCCGTCCTTTACCCTGGTGATACGTGTATTCAGGCTTTTGTACCAACGACGACATCCATTTCCATTGCACCCTCTCTCACCTCAGGCTGTTCAACATGCTCCTCAGCCAATCTGCATATTAAAGGTGTAGCCACGGATGTAATCTACCAAATAACATGACGAATGTCCATGGATCAGGTTCCTGGACATACGAATAAGATAATAAGCAGATTAGTTTGTTTTAGAGATGACATAGTTGAATTGTTGTAGCAAGTTAGCTGCTAAACCGACCAATCAGATTGTTAATTTCTGTTATTTCATGAATTATTGATAATTGGATGAGTCCTATCTCATTACCTATTGCTTTTAGGAGAACTCCGTTTGTCCATTTGTTGGTACATGAACTTACTCTTCCAGACAATCTCGATAACATGCCTCCTTGAGAACTACAATTCACCTGATGCCCGCATCTATGAGATAATTGTAGTTTCCCATTTTACAACAATTTACTCTAAAGTCCGCCTTTATAACTGGTATCAAATATTTATAAAGCAGTAATTACCAATAAATTATTCAACCTTGGTCAGAAGGTTGCCAAGTGGTGGGTTTGTCACTAATGACAATTGTTCGCTCACACGCTTAAATACTTTTGTTTGCATGACAGGAGTTTCTAACAAAAAAGCTTAAAAATTATTATTATTGGATTGGCCTCAATGACTTGACCTATGAAGGTGACTGGCGCTGGCTGGACGGAACGAATTATTCTTCCTCTTTAACGTGAGTTCCTTTCTAACGGAACGTTCTGATCCATATCTGAGGCGTTGAACGTTTAGCATAAACATCAATTGGTTTTACAAATCCAAGATCAGCATTGCAGTTGACAGAAGACGCCAACTGAGGTTACATTCTTCAGCTGTGCTCTTTCTTACTGCTTATTATATGTTTAACGGCATTGCCATCCCATCCGTACGTTACTCACCCGCCCCATCCACACATACATACACACACCACACACACACACACGGAACAAACGCTGCCAAGTGTGTCATCAGCCACTCATCGTCATCAGACTCCTTATGCTGGTATACTGTACATGTTCTTCGGGAAGGCAACTGCTAGTAAAGATGCAAAAAGGCAGGGCGACCACGGATCAACATCTTCTTGATCTAGGCACAGGATTCGGACATTGTAATGTCCTTCTCAGTCCAGTCTACCTTGCAAAGGCTTCCCGTCAAACTATAAGGCTGCCCTGCAGAGTTGGCAACCAACAGGCTCATCGGTCCGACAGCGTTACGCCAAGCAGGCAACGTGTCAGATCAATAGCAGGCAAAATATGCGATACGAGTGGCAAAACAGAACCAGCAGAGGCTGCAGAACAACGAATACAATGTTCTCAATGTTGCCTTTGGAGTCCTGACACAAAAACCATCGATTGTTGATAGTGAGGAGCATATTGTTGATTGTAGGTTACAGTTCTGATATGGAGAGAGGAATTACAAATGGAAAGCAATCCATAGAAGTGCGAGATGGTGCCCTTTGGGAACTAATAATGGTAAGATATGCATAACTCGAAATAATGAGGAACAGAGGGGCCTCAGTGAACAAGTTCAAGCATCAGTGAAAGTGGCACCACGTGTATGCAAGGCGGTGAAAAGGTTCACAAGATACTGGACCATAAAATATAAGAGCAGAAAGCACTGCCTGTATTTTAATGAATTTCAAGAGTTTCGTGACTTGAAAATATTATCTGTAAAATCAACTGCACATAAAAATAGTAAACATTATTTAAATGCCTGATATGAGACTGGCCCATACACATTTCCAGAGGTGCTTTATTAAGGCCCACGTATGTGTTAAAGGAAGTAATTACTCTTAATCAAAGGGTTTAATTCAACTTTGGCGTGAATTTTCAGCTGCATCATTATAACATACAGTATTACAAAACACTGGTGAAAAGTTCTCCCCGCAACGCTATAGAGAACATGTGATTGCACTGGCAAAGATGCAGAGAAAATTCTCCAGAATATTGGCTGGAATGGAGTGTTCAGTTACGAAGTAAGACTGATAGTCTGGGTTCGTATTCCTTGGAACAAAGGAGGCTGAGGTAGGAGCTGACAGAGGTAGACAAGATTACGGGGGACATGGTTGGAGGAGATAGTAGGGAACTTTTCCACAGAGCAGATGTGTCTAAAACTGGAGGTTTTAGGATAAGGGCTATGAGCTGAAGTGGAGATCTGAGAGAGAACTTGTTATTTTTACCCTGTGTGGTTGGAATCTGGAATGCACTGCGTGATTGGCTGGTGGAATCTGCTATTATCACATCGCTTAAGTAGTATTCAGGCAACCATTTGAATAGAAGGTTACGGGAAAGTTTTAAGATATCACTGTTAGTCACATGTACATCGAAACACACAGTGAAATGCATCTTTTGTGTATCGTGTACTGAGCCCGCAAGGGTCGCCACGCTTCTGGCGCCAACATAGCATGCACACAACTTCCTAACCCGTAGGTCTTTGAAATGTGGGAGGCAACCGGAGCACCCAGACGAAACCCAGACAGACACAGGGAGAACGTACAAACTCCTTACAGACAGTGGAAGGAATTGAACCCAGATCGCTGGTGCTGTAATAGCTTTACGCTAACCGCTACACTACCGGTCTAGTAAATTGGACAAGTACAGATATGTACTTCATGTTTTTTCATGGATATGTGTGGGCCAAAAGGCATGATTCTGTACTGTATATGACTCTACCACCCAAAGAAATCTCACTGCAGCAGGTCAAGAATGAACAAGGAAGCCTCCTGTTTTCACCATCTACCATTCTCCCTTATTTAATGAATGGTATCTACAAGGAGCATCGTGAGTACCAGTCACAAGAATATTCTCTATGAGAGGGATTTACATGTCTTCGATGAAATTAGTGTTACAGCACGATGGTGATGATGCAGGCGGCGTTCTCAAGGCCATACCTGCTGGGCTGGTGGTGTAAGAGCCCAAAAGATCAACCTAAAATCTCTCCCTCAACAATGTACCTGTTGCAGATGCATTTGTACATAACAGCATTGGCAGGTGCGACCATCATCGTGTAGCTCCTTTGGAAACAAAGTTCTGTCGTCACACTATGGAGACTCTCCACTGTGTTCTCTGGCCGAACCATCAAGTGAAATTGGTTCAACAAAGATGCGATTTGGTAATTCAAGATTGGGCATTCACCAGCTGTTACAGCCCATAAGCAACAGCACAACTCGAGTCAGCACAGTCTTGCCTTACTTTACTATCCCCAGGAAACCAAGGGAACATATTGAATAAGGAATATGAACGACCATGCCTAAGCTAGACCAAGCATCCCTACATTTTTCATCCTGCTTCAATTGCAAAACAAGAATGCGTGCAAAAGATAGAAGTAACTGGCCCGATCAGTAATGAATCAGATCAAAGTTCTGCCTTCTTTCCACCGCGAATGATGAATGACTGTAGAGAATTAAAAGTTAGAGGGAAAATTACATCCCATCATCATTAATGAAAGAGCCAACATTTGAGTGATGTAAATAACAATGGAGAATTTCTGACCATTTTCAGTCTGAAGTGGCAAGTTGATAGCCATTTTAATGAGGTAAGAACACAAGAAAGAGGAGCAGTAGGAGATCACTCGGCTGCACAAGTCTGCCCGAAATGCCATATGGCCATGACTTATCTGCATCAAGCCTTGTCTCCTCTTCTGTTCCAGTTCCTCAATGCCCTCAATTTGATGAACATTCGAAAACTAACTACGTCCTTGTTAAACTCCGCCAGTGATCTGACTTGCACAACCCTCCTGGATAGAGAATTCCAATTATTTCGCCACACTCCGCCTGAAGAGTGTCATACGACCCTCAGTTTTCAATGAATGTCCCGTAATTTTGTGACTATGGCCAGTGCTTCAAGATTCTTCCACCAGTAGAAACGTCGGGTCATCATACATAATCTAATATATCGGTCTACCATCTTTAGCCGTTCGTGATAGGATAATCCTCTCATCCAGCAATTTTCCTTGCAACTCTTTTGGACTTCTGTTTTGAACTACTATCACGTCCTTTTTCTTTAGGAGGACTAACCTTCTCCCCAAGATTCCCGCCATCAAAGGAGGTAGTATTCAGCTAAGTGGATTCCCGCATGTGATGTAAACAAGCAGCTAAAAACACTGGACTCAGGACTGAAGGAAGAGCTAATGGAACAGACCACATTCGAGTTATAATGCTGATAACAAGTGTCCCAAATCGGGCCATGCCTTCAGTCATCCAGTTCCTATTCCTCTCAATCAGTGGCATCTAGCCGACAACATGGATCCACATTTTGAAACTTCCCCCCGAATAACTTTGTGAGAGCATCCTCAGAAGAATTGCGGTTGTTGGAGGAACGATCTCACCCCACCTTCTCATTGTCACTTAGTGATGAGCGGTAAATGGTAGTCTTAACATTGATACCCAGAGTCTTTAAAATGAATGCAGAAATAGAACTGAAATTCAGGTGGTAATTTTATTAATCGTTTTACTCTCCATATTTTCTTCAGATTTTGGCAAAAGGGGGAACCTAATGATAAAAATAATGAAGACTGTGCGGAGATGCTTAGTCATGGATTATGGAATGACCAAGGGTGTAACGTTCCTCAACATTGGATTTGTGAGAAACCAGTACATTGATATCCTGCTTAACGCCTGTGAAAAGCGCAATGTGAATCAGTTTGTCAATGATGTGTCCGTCATAAAAGTGTTATAGCATAGAATCAATGCTGACACTTCAACAAATAATTAAATTATCCATTCCCACCCTTTCTTCGTATACTGCAAATTCAATTCCGTTAAGTTTGTTTTACAATATGGCTTTTTCCCAAGTTCTCCTGTTCTCTGTTTCCACCACCTCTGCAGCAGTGAGTTTGAGATCGTAACCACATTCAGCATATAAAAGTATTTCATCAGTCCACCCACAAGGTACCTTTCACCCATCCCTTTGAACGTCTTGTCTCCGGGCCCTTGAACCACCCACACTGTATACCCAAACTGAAACAATCAGAACCGGTTTCAGTTCCATAAGATCTCTCAACATGCTTTGCTGCATGAAATAAACTCCAGAATCTCCAGTCCCAACCTTGCAGCTCAAATCCTTCAGCCCTGGGGAGATTCTTCATTGCTAATACCTCGCTTAAAATTACTTGACATAGAGTTGTTTCATTTTAGCCCTTTTTGTGCGCCAGTTCAAAGACTAACGGGTACGTACATCAGTGTACGTTAAAAATGCATCAAATTGAGTTCGGACTGCAGTGCCGTAAATTTGGCTCGAAGCCTCCACTGGCACCCTCCAGAAATTATTCACCCCATGGTTCAGTGTGGAGAGGCTATCTGTGAGAATTGGTTCAAAGAGAGCGATACAGCCACTCAACACTGAAAAGTGTGGCTCCAGGCAGAGGCCTAGCCGATAAGATGAATGTTCTCTCCTCCACTCTTTGCTTGATGTTATAGCTCTCCACAGACAGGAGATTGCTCCACGGTAACAAGCTCAATAGCAGACAGTGCACATTCGACAAAAGAAATGCAACACTGGTGGTGCTTATGCATCTTGCTAATTGTCCTGTAAATCAAATTCTCTATCTCCCTTTCATCGGTTGGTGGCATCTAGAACTGCCCTGCTCACCCTTCCACCTGCCCCCGCCAATCGTCCAATAATATCCTTCTTCCTTCCAACCTCTGACCAACCGACTCTTTACTTCACAGCTCAAGATGTACTCTTGCTCCGGAATTATTGCATCTTCCTTAATCAATATTGCCATCTGGATTCGATTTTCAATTTTCTTATCTGATCTAAAGTCGCTGTCCCCAAGGATATTCCAAGCTCAATCCTGCCCTTTTGGAGCCACGATTCTGTTTTCGCCCGCACGTCATTTCTCCGCCAGAGCAATCTTTCATTCTGGCCGCTGACACCATAACTCCATCACCATTCATGACCATGAGAGAACATGCCATATAACTGTACTTTACGATCGGGCACAAAGCGAAACATTAGTCCCTGCTGGTCCCTTTAGATTTGTGTTTCTCAAGGGTATATTCCCAGCACGCAGCCTTCTTCCCCTGCTCGGCTTCTGCAACTTCCGAGTTGCCCTCAAATTAACCAACACTTTTCAAATCAATTTTTGCTTCCACTTCACAAACAAAATTATACACTGCCCACATTATTCTAATATTAACAGGAGCAACATATTTATTTTGCACAAGAAACCTACAGATGCTGTAAATCTGGAGCAACAGACAAAATGCCGAAGGGACTCAGCGGGTTGGGCAGCATCTATGAAGGGAAATGAACAAATGGACGTTTCGAGTCGAGACCCTTCATCAGGATTGGAAAGTAAGAGGGGAGATGGTCAGTAAAAAAGAGTGAGGGGATGGTATGGATTAAGAGTTGGCGGGTGATAGGTAAATCGAAGTGAGAGAAGGAATATAGGCAGGTGAGGGAGGGAAAGAGTTGGAATGATGTAAGAAGCTGGGAGGTGATAGGTGGAAGTGACAAAGGGCTAAATGAAGATGGAAACTGATAGGAGAGGACAGTGGCCCATGGAATAAATGGAAGGAAGTGAGGAGAGAAACCGGAGGAAGGAACGTATGGATGATGGGCAGATCGACAGGGCCGGGGAACGAAAAAGGCTGATGTAGCCGCAGGGATAAGGGAAAACAAAAGGTGGGGCCAGAGGAGAATGGTTACCGGAAGTTCGAGAAATCGATTTTGACGCCGTCAGGCGGAAGGTGATGTTCTATTCCTCTAATCTTCGTCTCGTCTCAACTTGGCAGTAGAGGGGCCGTGGATAGACATGTCAGTGTGGGAATGGGAAGTGGAATTAAAATGGCTGGCCACCAGCAGATCCTGGATGTTGTTGTGGACGGAGTGAAGGTGCATGACGAAGCAATCCCCTTATTTGTGTCGAGTCTCACTAAGGTACAGTAGGTCGCACCGGGAGCACCTGGTGCAATAGATGACACCGATGGATTCAAATGTGAAGGGCTGCCTTACCTGGAAGGGCTATTTATAGCCATAAATTGCGGTGAGGGCGGAGGTGCTGGAGCAGGTGTAATACCAAACGGGATTGCAGGGATAAGTGCCTGGAGGAGGATCAGTGGGGAGATACGAGCGGATAAGGGAGTCACGGAGAGGGCGATCCCTGCAGAAAGCGGAGAGGGGAGTGGAAGATGCGTTTTGTGGTGGCATCCGAATTTGGGGTGCAGACTGGAAGGTTGTCGTCTATAGGATTACTTTTTATCGTGTGTTATTGATTATAGAAGTAAAATGATTGCCCAACCGAAAGTGTGGCTAAAGTAATGTTGTAGGAGGGAGGGTTTTAGATTTTTTGGATCACTGCAACCGTTTCAGGGTCAAGTGAGATATGAACAAGCAGTGGCTTGTACCTGAACTAGAATGGGTCTGACAACCTTGTGAGGGAGTGCAGGTAACATTAAATTAATTTCGGAGGGGAATGGACGACAAGGTAAGTTTATATTGGGGGTGGGTAGCGACATTTGATATGGAAGGAAAACCAATTCAGTTCAGTCGGAAGAATATATATGGGAGAAACAAGAAACTAAGTTGCATCTATTTTAATGTAAAGAAGCTGACCAAGAAGGTAGGTGAACTTAGACTGCTGATCAACATATGCGAATATGGAAGGTTGGTGGTGTTGTGGATAGTGTAGATGGTTGCGCTAGATTACAACAGGATATTGATAGAACGCAGAGCTGGGCTGAGTGGCAGATGGAGTTCAACCGGGATAAGTGTGAAGAGATACACTTCAGGAGATCGAATTCGAAGGCAGAATACAAGGTTAATGGCAGGACTCTTAGCAGTGTGGAGGAACGGAGGGATCTTGGGGTCCACGTCCATAGATCCCTCAAGGTTGCCGCGCAGGTCGATAGAGTTGTTAAGAAGGCGTATGGAGTGTTGGCCTTCATTAGTCGGGGTATTGAGTTCAAGAGCCGCGAGGTGATGTTGCAGCTCTATAGAACTCTGGTCAGGTCAAACTTGGAATATTGTGTTCAGTTCTGGTCGCCTCATTATAGAAAGGATGTGCCTGCAGAGGTTGTTGGGACAGATACATTAGGGACATTTAAGAGACTCTTAGATAGACACATGAATGATAGAAAAATAGGGGGCTATGTGGGAGGGAAGGGTCAGATGGATCTTGGAGCAGGATAAAATGTCGGCAGAACATTGTGGGCCGAAGGGCCTGTACTATGCTGAAGTGTTCTATATTCTATGTTCTATGATATTGTCGTTATCATGGGCAAATGTTTGAGAGAACCGCATAATTGGCAATTCAACAATCCAGAGTATAGACACCTCAGACACGAAGATGGGGTGTGTTAAAAGAGGAGGTTATTTTGCAATATTGATTCAGGTGGTTATTACAGCATTAATATAGCGGGAAAGCCCCGACGGGTCTTGAAATGAGGCCCGGAATGCGGAGCTTAGGAGCGGAAACGGAAGATAGTTTTCCTTTAGACATACAACGGAGATCCTGCCAGTCAGCCGGAGATAGATCAGATACTTACACAAATCACTCAAAGTCACAAGAGTGATAGGGTTCTTGTGGAAGGGAATTTTATTTTCCTCAGTCTTAATTTGGATCACCTTAATGGTAGAACACTCAATAGAGAGGCATGGAGAGGAAACAATATTTAAAGTGCATCGAGGAGAGTATTTTGAGAGAGTACGTAGATAGCCCTCTGGAGAAGGGACCGGGAGAAACTAAACTGGGGGAATACATACCAGTATCTTGGATGGTAAAATATTGGGTTGATGGATCTCGAATCGTCTTTGTCTCGGTGCTGTTTGCCACACGAAGTGTGATTAGTAGAGTGGCCTTATTTAATAGTTGATCGCTAATTGCCAAGAACGGCCAAACTTCCTAACAGCCAAATATATTCGTTGACGGCATTGACCTTCTGGTATTACGTTCGGAATGTCACTTTTCGTTTATGAAACCCAGTTTGTTTCTGCAGCTTTGGATCAGGCCGACTAAGAACATTTCACTCATTATCCAGCCACGCTCGTATTCAGGTATGACAAAGGCAGATATATAATTATCAATAATTTCCTCATCTCATGGGTCATCGGGCATGGCATCCGTGGGTTTGACCCAGCATTGTCCAATTACATACATTTGTTCACTCTGACAGTGACCCGTCTATTTCCCCATTTGCCACAAGTAACAATTTCCTGGACCGAATGAGAGATTATATTCCAGCCTGCTCAGCGAGTTCCAGTAGGCCAGACGATACAGCATGATCTATAATTCACAACGTTAACAATACACTATACAGGGAAAGGAACTTAACCATCCATCCAATGGCTACATCATTTCAACTGATTACGGGCATTTCCTTTTCTCCACCAACCGTCCCCACCACCTTCCCCGCCACATAGATTAACTACAATTTTCTCCCTCTGAGTTCTCGTTATGGGCACCTGAGCTGCAATGTTAACTGTCTCTCTTTCCATAGATGCTGCCTGACCTGCTGAGATTTTCACGCATTTTCTGTTTTTAATTTCAAAGTGATGGTCCGTTTAGTGAGCACTATATACCTTTGGATGTGTTAAGGGAGGTGAGAGAGCCACCAATATCCCTTATGAGTTACGAATCATGTTCTCCTCCCTATAACATCTTGTTATTTCAGCTTATTTTCCCCAATCTACATCATTATCTCCCCCCCCCCCTCCTGTTTTTTTTTCGTGGGGTTCTACATCTCATCATGCCTTTGTGAAATGCGCCTTTAATTTTTCAGTATTTGGTTGACACTTCTGTGATCAACGCTCTTCTGTTTATTCTCCTTGTCCGAATGGAGGGAGGATGCTACTAGCGCGTGTATATTGGCATACTTCTCCGTCACGTCCCAGTCTGTTGCTGGCAGCCTTGCTCTTGCTGACATCCGTTTCCTTTATTGATAGGCTTGTTCAAGTTCTGTCTGAGACAGATCCATGCATAACAGATGCATTTGACTCGTTTCTTCCTCCTCTTACGCGTTCTGTCGTAATTTACTCATATCTCCTTTTAATCGTGTAATTTACACTCCTTTTTCACACAGTTCCTTCAGGAAACTGGTGAACGTTTAACGCTCCATTCGTGATTTTTTTTGTCTCTTCCTAATGACGTGGTCTGACTCTTTACCAATGCCGTGGTCTGACTCTGTCTCTTTACTGTTTATTCGGTATTTTTGATACATGTGGACCCCTTACAACTGTGGTACGTTCGGCGCACTTTTCCCACTCTAGGTCCTTCATTTCCATTCTTTCCAAATACTGTTTAGATTCAGTCCGAAAGGCCTGGGAAGCGACCCGGTTTGTAGATCTGAGCTGCAGCACGGTAAATGCATTTACTACAGCCTCTTTCATCCCTCAACTGAGCTCTTTTTTTTAAATTGATGTCAGGCCACTCTTGTTCAATGCATAGTAGATAAGATTAATATCCCTCAAGACGAAATTTCAGAGTTTACACCCAATTTACGAACAATTCTGCCGACTCATCACTTGTGTTTTTGGTCAAACAAATCTGCGCTTTGTACAGTGTGAATACAAAACAATCACTCAACTGTTCTCTCACAGGGACTCCAAAATATTCACCCCTTTGCCTCTATATCGAGTCAACTGGCATTCTCACCAAATAAATGCACAAATTAATGGTTAATGTCATTCAGTCCTTTCGTAATCCTCAAATAACTAAACCAAATGGGCGTTCACTTGCTCCTTAGAATTCCTAATGGCTACAAATTCCACGCACTGTTCTCGCTAGCTGCTCCTTATATTAAATCACGGTGCTCTGGGGTTGGACTTCAATGCTACCCGCGGGAGATAAACTGTCAAAGCTGACCTCAATGGGCTGTAGCCATGCCTAAGTTCCAAACTCAAGGTTCTCCTTCTGTGATGGTTGTTCTGCAGTGTCGCTACCATTTTCTTCTAAACTTCGAGAATGCTCAAGCGCTAACATCTCAATTAAACCAATCAGAAATAAAGGTACCATTACTTCCAGAGCAATTATCTATTTCGGTTGCTTTCCATATTTCAATTAGAAGCACACAATATGATCTTGATCTGGTTATGTAATTGCACCACACATCCAGTCGCCTAAATCTTGACTCCCAGATCATTTGTCGGATAAATACAGCACATTTGTTCCAGTGCTCTTTTATCCGCCCCAATTCAATAATCTTGTGACACCAGATGCCATCTTATTTGGTTCACTTGTTCTCGCAGTGAACTGCTGTTCTTGAAATGTTGGCTTTTTCTCCATCATGGAAGTTTACCTTTTGGCCACCGGTTACTATGGAAAGGAACAACATGGAACAATAACATAAAATGGAACTGCACACAAGATACAATGGATGACACATTCAGTGGAATCGAGTGCACAATCTATGGGATGAGATTACAAAATTGATAGAATAGTATTACACTAATATGTGTTGCAATCCACGGAATGCGGTAACAGGATGAATGCAATGAGACACACAACACAGGGAATGCCATTTGATGAGCATGCAATCCTACATGCTGTCGATGGAATAGGATTTCTCACTCCATACAATAGTATCGGACACTGTAAATAATGGATACACATGGATGAGCTGCAATTATACAGTTAAATCGAGAACATATGTACACTCGGAGGAATGTAATTAAACTCTCAGTCGATTATATTCTGAATAAAAAATCCAAAATATATTGAATGGTTTGACACGCTTGATGGTAAGGAGTTCACAGTTGATGGTGGAATTTTACTTGATAGAAATGAGTATATGGCTCTGGACCGCAGCCACTTTGGAATAAAGTACAGAGTTAATGGAAAGAAATGCAGATGGGAGAGAACTTGATTTCACATTCAATGTAGCCATCATTAAATGTTACAATGAGTAGGATTATTTTCTGTGACACTGTGGGGGCATGGAAATTTCTGGAAGACCATTATATTGTTTGACATTAAGGTCACGAACGCCATAAAGGAAATCCAGTTGAGTCTGGTGGTGTAATGATAGGGCAGCGATCACAATATTCTGACTTGGACTCCAGCCGCTTGACTGCTGACGCAGCGACTCTCATCTAAGTGAAGGAGAACAATTCCGCCAGTCTGGGCATTGTAGTTGTTCCTGAAGCTTTAACGGACGAGAAGTTCAGCCACTTCTGAAACTCACACTTGGATGAGGGCTCCTGCTGATGGTTAATGTCTATACATCCTCGGGGATCTGAATAAGAGCCCACATTCCGAGAGCATGACAGGAGCAGAAACGTCTAACTGAGACCACAAATTCTTCAGCTCAGGGCATTGCCACTGGAACCCAGCATCAAGCAGAATTGACTACTTATCAACCACGTCAGCAGAACAGAGCCTTGGGTTTTTCCAAGCAATACTGAAAGTACAGCAAGAGGAACTGTCTGAGTCTCACTAAATGCATTTCACGTGTTTGCTTTCAAAAACAGAGATCTTCCAGCTGAGAACATGGAGCTAAAGCATTCTGAAAATATCAGTGAGTTCAACCCTGACGAAAGGACTGAGGACACAGAGAGACTCGAGCCAACTTCAAACCGGCATGAAAATGGTAAATGCATTTCTTTTCTTCTCTGTTCGATAAAGAAGCTGGAATTCATTTCAGATCAGTTAGCAACAGAAGCTGGAAGTAAAGATGTGGGAGAGGGATGGTGAAAGGTTCACGAGTAAGGGGAGATTGGCGAATGCACTTTATTCCTTGTATCTTGAGCTAACCTGAGTGAATAATACTTTGGGTCAGTCTTGTTCTTCTAGAATGTGTAACACCTCCATTTACTGCACGATTTAGATACATAAGCTTCTGTGAGTGAAAGTACTTAAATTGAAGCACTGTGTGTTGAACGCTATCGAAAACACCCATTGAGTTGTCTGCCCTTCCCCAAGTCTAAACGAAGAAATATTAGGGAGTCTATAATCACTGACCGATTCTTTCTCGTACTTTCAGTGATGTGTTTCATTTGCGCCTTACAGAGAGTAGTATCCGACCAGTACAGAGTGGGCGAGGTAAAGTCTCAGCCCCAGTCACCTACAGCCTCTTGGGTCTCTCCATCCTGATGTCCGTTGTGGCTCTCGGTACTACAGTTATTATGGGTACGTTCTGCGACGCTATAAACTTTGAAACGTGTTCCCAATATATATTTACCAAAGCTAATGAAAGCATGTACACAGATTAGCATATGTTATTACCGTGAGTGACATTCATACAGTGGTGGGGTGAGGGAGAGTGGCCCTAATATTAATTGGGAAAACAATATGTAAAGAGCAACACAGTGTCGAGGGAATACGTTCATTAACTCGGTGAAAGGCACTTTGTCTGAACGACCTCATGAGACTTCTCACTTCTTCTCCAAGCAGCGGCAGCGAAACTTACGGGGGGCCAAAATAATACAATTGCAATTCCACCATTTGAATAGCCAGTCCAAAGATGCAATTTGGTCCGGCCAGATTGGAAAGCTGACAATACTGAAAGAATTCAGGATTTTAAGGGGGTCTTCCCCATTGGCTCCTTTTTACTTGCTGTTGGAGGATTAGAGCCATAGGTGAAGAATATCTCTTTGCAATGGAAGAAGGAATCTTGTCTTCGCCGCAAACAGTTTCAGTATCTCACCAACTCATCGTAGATTGCGTATTCATTCACTTTACATGTCTTCTCAAGCTGATCCGTGATATCACTTCACAAAGGTATTTAACTTGGAGGTAGAACCAGCATCTGTCTCTGTTCTTCTTCTCATTCCCATGTGTCTGTCCTCCACAACACCCGTACGCAAGGTAACTCTACTAGCCACCCTCATCTAACCACCATTATCTGCCTGTGAATGTTACCATACACTCTCTCATGGGGCTGCCCATTGAGCATTTTTACTTTTTTCCTATTTTTATTCCAAGATCTGTGTTTTGCTGCATTTCTGGAATATCTGTGTTGGTTTTTTGCTTTTCCCCATTTTTTTCCCCCCCCCCCCCACCGCTAGTTCCAGCAAGAATCTGGTCTTCTGGGAAACTGCAGATGGTTGCATCCTTCTGACCAGACAGCCTGAGTCTCCTAACTTCCTACTGTTCTGACATATGGAGGCAACATGGCCTCTGCCTGCAGACCCTGGTTTGCATTGGTGTTTTCTACCAGCTGCAATCTATGTTGGTTCCTTTTAGAAGAGTCGTCCTCTATAATTCATCTGACGTCTAGTGTCAGGAAACAGAACCACTGGCCATTCTGATCTGACAGGATACTCTCCAAATCGTAGATGGTTCCAAAGTTTCAACGTGTTGGGAATTAACTCTGAGACTGAATTACAAATGGATTTCCCCTGCAGTATACCAGAAGGTATATGAACACTGCTGCCATATTTCCATGAGATCGATTAATTTCTCAGACGTCATTGTGTGCATTCAGCAGCGTGTTTCAGGGAGGTCAGGAGAGCCATGGACACAGTATATAGATGAAAGTGACATATGGTTGGAATTGTGCAGGTGGTGACTGTTAATGGCAAATCGTCTTCCCGCGGTGATAGCTTACACACAGCCAAGCCTGCTGGAATGAAAGCCACTGATTGGGGACAAATTGTCATTAGAAAATGGTACGGAGGCAGCTTGATGAGATAATTAATGTGCAGACAATTAAATAAGCCAATAATTCATGCACACTTTTGAATAAGAATAAGTATTTGCTGTTTATTTGAATGTGGGTGTGTTGCTCCTGAAAGAATGTGCAGCAGGCAACTGTTAGAACCTGTCTGTTCTCTCATCGTTCCACATGTTGCTTGACTCGAAATGGAAGTTTTTTTTACCGATGATGTTCCCAGTGATCTCTATCCGATTTAGCACAATGAGAATGCCACAGATTGTGCAGTGGTCATTCCTCCCAATCCTTTTTTAGACAGAGTCACCTGCCACGGGTAGTTTGTTTTGAATAGGGTCATAAAGCTTCATCTCTCATGTTGGTTCAGTCCCGACCAGCCGTAGACCCAGCATGATGGTTATGTTCTTCAAGAATTGGTCTGTCGTGCTGCTGCAAAGCATCTCTTGGTGATGAATGTTGAGGTCGATACCCAGAGTACATTCTCTAGTGTCTACAGAATGTATACTGAGTAGAGTATATATGTTTCTTCCCAAAGCAGTTCAGTACGGAGTAGCACACATTCATCAGCTGCATGAGATTACGATGTGTTTATCCCATGCTGGTTTCCTTATCTGTGCTTGCTCAGATACCGTCAAACCTTGTGTTTCTGCGGTCAGATCTATGTCTCCATTATATTACCAATTTTGTTTTCCTTTGCTTAACAATTAATAATTAAAGAACATGAGTCTGCTGTTTTATCCACTGGCTCTTGTGATTCATGTTTTCCCCTGATCACTGCGATTTAGTTAACTGTATTCATAGGATTCAATATCCATTTCGACCCCACTGTTGCAATCTAAAAAGCACTCGGATTTCTTAATTGTCCCACATTTGATCTCTTATTTACCTCAGAAATAAGTTCCCCATCCTTTTATCCCTTCAACTAATCAACCTCACTAGGAATTGCAGGCACGGTGGTGTTGTGGTTAACGAAACACCATTACAGCGGCAGGGACCCAGGTTCAATTCCGACCACTCTGTAAGGAGTTTGTACGTTCTCCCCGTGCCTGCGTGGGTTTCCTCCGGGTGCTCCGCTTTCCTCCCACATTCCAAAGATGTACGGATTAGGAAGTTGTGGGCGTGTTATGTTGGTGCCGGAAACGTGGTGAGACTTGCGGGCTGCCCCCAGAACACTCCACGCAAAGATGCATTTCGCTGTGTGTTTCGATGTACATGTGACTAATAAAGATTTTAATCTTAATCTTTAACGTTCCTTACTGCAGCTCCAGTCCTCATCTCATTCGCAGTCTTTGATAAATGACCCTCAAAATCATTATTAATGAGGCAGGGCAGGTGATTGAGGTTTCAGCGGGGGACCACATTGGGACCAGTGACAATAATTCTATTAGTTTTTAAATAGTTACATAAAACGATAGTACAGGTGTAGAAGTTAAAATCCTAAACTGGGACAAGACAAATTTTGAAGGCATTAGGAAGGAACTTGCAAAGGTTGATTGGGAGAAGCTGTTAGCAGATAAATGGAGGTCTATAATGGTTTTAAAAGTGATATAAGGAGAGTATGGGAAACCATGTTCCTATTAAAGTGAAGGGCAAGGATTAGCTAACCTTGTTTGACGAGAAATATTGAGGATCTGGTCGGGAAAAAGAAGGAGGCTTATGACATATAAAGGCAGCTGGGATCAGCCGAATCCCTTGAGAAGAATAAAAGATGTAGGAGTGCACTTAAGAGAGAATTCTGCAGAGCAAAACGAGGAATAGACGTAGCTCTGGAAGATAAGGTAGAGGAGAATTCTAAGAGATTCTGCAGGTATATTAAGAGCAAAAAGGTAAACAGGAGAGAATAGGTCCCCCGAAGGATTAATGTGGTCGTCTATGTATGAAGCCATAGAAGATGGGAGAGGTCGTGAATGAATATTTCTTGTCTGTATTTACCGTGGAAAAAGGTCATAGAATCTAAAGAATTGAGATAAATGAATAGTGATGATTTAAGATATATCCTCATTAGAAAAGAGGAAGTTATGGCTGTTTAAAAGCACACTAATGTGGAAGAAATCCAGGGTGGCTGACTAAGTGTATCCTAGAACCTCCTAGCAAGCTGGGAACATAAATTGCAGGGGTAATGACAAAGATGATCACATTACCTTTAGCCAAGAGGGTGGTACCGGAAGAATGGAGAGTGGCAAATGCGTTGTCTATATTTTAAAAGAGCCACAAGGACAAGCCAGGGAAATACAGGCTGGTGAGCCCAACATAGTGAGAAACTTACTGGAGGGGATTCCTGGGGATTATATCTACCAGTATTGGGAAAGGCAAGGACTGATGAGAAATAGCTACTATGCCTTTGTGCATGGGAAATCGTGCCTCACAAATTTGATTGAGTTTTTTGAAAGGGATCGAAGAGAAAGGGAAGGTCGGTGGGTGTTGTCGACATGGACGGTAACAAGGCCTCTGACAAGGTCCCGCGTGGCAGGCTAAACCGGAAGGTTAGATCACATGGGATCTAGGGAAGATCGCCAATCGGATACAAAATTGATTTGGTGAATGGTGTCAGCGGGTGGCAGTGGATAACTTTTTTTTCAGACTTGAGGCCAGTGACTAGTGGTGTGGTGCCGGGATCGGTGCTGGGTCCACAGTTGTTTGTCATCTATATGAACGATTTGGATGAGAATGTAGTTGGCATGGTTAGTAATTTGCGGATAACACCAGCTTTCGTGGTATAGTGGACAGGGAAGAGGGTTATCTCAGAACTGCAGCTAAATCTAGATCAACTGGGGAAGTGGGCCAAAAAATAGCAGATGGAATTTAACTCGAACAAGAGCGAAGTGTTGCACCTCGTAGGTTAAAACATGGCAGGAATTCCACAGTAATTGGTAAGGCCCTGGAGAGTTTTGTTGAACAGAGAGAACGAGGGGTGCAGGTATACAATTTCATGAAAATAGAGACACAGAGAGACCGGGGGTGAATAGGGCGTTTGACCCGCTTACCCTCATCTGTCAGGGCATTGAGTACATAAATTAGGACGTCATGTTACAACTGTACAGGTCATTGGTCAGGCCATACTTGGAGCATTTTGTGCAGTTCTGGTCGCCTAGCCAAAGGAAGGATGTCATTAACCTGGAAAGATGCAGAAAAGATTAACGAGAATTTTACCGGAACTGGAGGGTTTGAGTTACAACGAGAGGCTGGTTAGACCTGGTCATTTTACTCTGCAACTGAGGATGCTGATGGGTGACCTTATAGAACTGTATAAAATCATGACGGCTGTAGATGACGTGATTAGTCACAGTTTTTTTTCCCCAGGTTCGGGGAGTCTAAAACTAGAGGGTGTAGATTTATGTGAGAGAGAAAAGATTTAAAAGATACCTAAGCGGTAACTTTTTCACACAGAGGGTGGTGGGCACTTGGAACGAGCTTCCAGAGGAAGCTGTAAAGGCTGATACAATTACCAAGTTTAAAAGACACTTAGATATGTGGACGGGAAAGTTTTAGAAAGATTTGGGCCAAATGCTGGCAAATAGGACTGACGGTGGAGAATGGGTAAGTTGGACCCAAGGGCCTGTTTCAGTGCTGTTTAACTCTATGACTCGATAAGTCCAAGCACACTTCCTTTTAGAATATCATTACTCACTTCCTTCCTCTTCAGATACTAACGCGTTATCCTTCTCTCCCAGCATCGAACATATCTCCAGGGAAACAAGAGTTCTCGATTTCAATAACCGTCGTTATTGTTAACGTTTCTTACCAACCTTCAGTAGATGCTTGTAAGATGCATCCCTTGACTGTTTCCAATTATTCATCCAGTTATTTCCTCGACAACGTGAATTATGTTTCTTAGACAGGACATCCTTAACAAAGCCACATTCGAGCTCCCTCTAACCAGTTGCCTTTCCTCCAATTGCTCATTCACCCTGCCTTTATTTATCAAACAATGAAGGCCCGATCACCTTCTGCTTTATCCTCCTCATCAAATATCACACTTCTCTCCATGAAACTGCACTGGTCACTTGAAATGCTCAAGCCTTGACAAACAGCGTGAAGCCCTGAGGCTTGCAAAACTCTTCTGTTGAGTGAGGGGTGGTGTTTGATGTTAAATGTGGGATGGTGATTTCTGGTAAATTCAAGATCATCTTAAACAAGAACATGATTCAACTGGAGAACGTTACGAAGTGGGCTTAGCACTGGTCCCCAGGATTCCACTTCCAAACTTTCTGCACCTTCATGCACATTAACCCAAAAACTTGTTTCTAGCTAAAACAAAAATGACAGAGCGGGAATATGGTAATGAGCTAGATGATTAGCCATCATCGAAAAGAACATCAGGGTTGGATCTAAGGGCCAAATGGCAGAATCCTGCTTTTTTGATGGCTCAATATTTACTACAGTTCCGCTATGCTGCTAGTTCGGGAAGGGCAGTTTGCAAGACTTACCAGTTTACGAAACTTCACATTTTGTTATCCCTTCAGGGATTAATTGGGAGAGGGACTGGAGACGGGGAGGGGAAACCAAATTTGTGCTGGCAACCGAGACTCATGGCACCACAAGAAACGTCCAATGCATAAAAGGAAATTCGGTCCATTATTATGAAATTGTTGAAATAGAAATATCCAGTCAAATCACAACTTCCGGCATTGGTTAATGGCAATTGAAATAGATTTCAGACACTGGTAAAATTTGCTGAGAGTTTCTGCCTCGCTCATCCTTTCCGAGAGTTGTTTCCAGACTCTCGCTGCACTCTGGGTGAAGAAGATTTCCTCATCTCCCTCTCATCGTTATATACCTATGCCTTTGGTTATTGACTCTCCGCTCAGGAAATTACATCATTTCTATTTACTCCAAGTCCCCGTCTAATTTCACGCATCTGAAATAAACCAATACTCAGCCTTTTCTATGCCAAATATTACAACCACAACCAGTGGATACTTTCGTCGAAGCAAAGATTGTCTAAACCTGACAAAATCCTCATAAATGTCCTCTGCACCCTTTCAGTTCCACTATCAATTTCCTGCAATTTGCTTATCTGAACTGTATACAACACCAATCTGTATACAGCTCTAGCAGAACTTTTCTTCTCTTTTATCGTATCTCCCGGTTAAAAGGAACATAAAGGCAAAAGGGGATGTTAGAGTAAAATCGCATCTATGTTGTCATATGAGTTTCAAAGGATTCTTTCCATTTCAGTGCGACACATGTTCAGTGACATGAAGATATCAGACGCTGGTTTTCTGAAGGAACTTTCCCAGTGGAAGAGTAATGGTGAGAGTGTAATCCAATCTAATGGATCTCCGTCTCATCAGTTAACAGACTTTTGTAGTTTATGAGATTCCCTAGTCATTCGCCAGACTCTCAACCTGAGACCAGTTGGAATTAATTCCAAAGCTGGTAGATTTGAGTCCCTCCTGCGGAAATTAGAACAAAGGAGGAAGGCTCTGTTTGGGTGAAATTCACAATATCAAAAATTCTATATTTTGGTCCATGTTTTAGTTTGTGACAGAATCTAAGAACTAGCACTGAATCTGCACTAATTCCAGTGCCCCGCCTCGCCGAATGACATCACTCCAGACCACGTCCAATCTCGGTGCGTGACGTCATAATGCTCGGTTTTGGGACATCACGACTCCCTTCAGTGTGATATCAACATCAGAATAGGAGCAAGAGAAGTCCATCTGCACCTTGGATTCTGCTCTTATATTCTTTTCAGGTTCATGGACAATCTTTTACCGCAAAACAGATTTTTCTCCACTAACCCCACTTCCTATGATTCCCTAAATATCCGAAAATTTATTGTTTTCTATTTTTCATTAATTCTATGACTGTGCTTCCATAGCCGTCCGGGACAGAGAACGTCAAAGATTCCCAACACTCCCTCTGAAAAAATGTCTTTTTATCTCAGTCCTCAATGAGATACCACTTATTCTATGCGCCTGCTCCTATATTCCACAGACAGGGGAAGCATACTCGCTGTATCCAGCATGTCAAGCCCTGTACGAATGTTCTAAGTCCATTTCTTCTCAGTCTTCCAAGTTACGGATAAGTCAGGCATCATCTACAGGACCTAGTGAGACTCGGTGGATAGCCGGAACCGTGGTCCGGCTGAGTCTGCGGGGAGAGCGGGAACAGTGGCCCCAGCTAGTTTCGGGAGAATGTGGGAACCAGAGAACCGGGGTGTCTAGGGACGCGGGGACCGGGATATTGAGTCAAAATTTGAAGTGCCTGTCCTGGAAGCAGTATTGCACCTTTCTGACTATGATTTAATGATGTGACAGCGGGTATCATTGCGCTGTGAGAATAAATTTGTAGTGAAGACGGTATGATCTCGTTGAGAAATGGGGCCCACAATCTAAAGTCTCCACCACGATTATAGTCAACACTAGTTCCCCGCAAGGCTGCATGCTCAGCCTCTTGCTTAACTCCCTATACTCTCAAGACTGTGTGACTATATTCTGCTCAAACTCCATCTGTAAGTTCGTAGGTGACAGCACCATAGTGGGCCGAGTCTCAGACAACGACCATACAGAGTACAGGAGGACGATAGAGAGCCCAACGGCATGGCGTCAAGACAACTACATTTCCCTCAATGTCAGCAAAACAGAAGAGTTGGTCATTGACTTCAGAAAGTGGGACGGAGTACACGCCCCTGTATGTATTAATGGTGCAGAGGTGGAGATTGTTGAGAGCTTCAAGTCCCTAGGCGTAAATATCACGTAGAAGCTATGGTCGAGAAAGCACACCAGACCTCCTCAGGAGGTGAATGAAATTTGGCATATTCTCATTGACCCTCACCAATTTTTGTAGATATAACGGGAAAAAAACATCCCATCCAGATGCATCACAACTTGGGATGTCAACTGCTGTGCCCAAAACTGCAAAACGGCTGCAGAGCATGATGAACTCAGCTCAGTCCATCACGAAAACCAGACTGCCTTCAATTGACTCTGTGTACACTTCCCGTTGCCTCGGGAAAGCAGCCAACATAATCAAAGACCCCTCCCACCCGGTCATTCTCTCTTCTTCCCCCTTCTATCGGGCAGAAGATATAAATGGCTGAAAACATGCACCACCAGGCTCAAGGGCAGCTGCTATCTCGCTGTTATAAGATTTTTGGACGGACCTCGCTTACGATAAAGATAAACTTTTGATCTCGCAATCTATCTCGTCATGGCCCTTGCACCTTGTTTGTCTATTTGCATGCACTTTTGTTGTAATTGTAACTGCTACTCTTTATTCTTCATTCTGTTGTTGCCTGTCACTTTGTACTACCTCGATGTAGTCCAATTTTGGAATTATCAGTATGGACGGCATGCAAAACAAAGTTTTTCACCGTAACTCAGCACGTATGACAACAATAAACTAATTATCACTTATCTCTCTCTCTCAGTTACAGCAAACTTTCAGAAGATACGCTGCTCACTTGGTGAAATTCAGGCTGTAGTTTCAAAGCTGAGAGAAAGTAAGTTTAATAATAATCAGACCGACATTGCGTTTTCAGTCATTCATCCTTGACACTGAGATGCTGAGAATTGTTAATCATATCTTGTTACTCGCCCCGGGATCTGGCCACTAAATGCTTTGGCATTTGGTGTAATCAGTTTCTTTCCCTCTCCTCCAAACTGACAGGAGTAGAGGAAGATTCTCCCGGGATCTCAGCTACCCCGGGAGTGATGGAATATGAGGAGTGGGAGGGAAAAAGGTCCGGTGCATGTCATACAATGACATGGATTTGAAGGAGTGCCTGATAATCACCAGCACCTTGAGTTTGATTGCTTCTGTAAGACCAGTTGTGTTATCATCATGTCGGGATTTTGAAATAATAAGGTCTGGACTTGGGCTGAGACCTTCTGAATTCCAAGTGTCAGTGGTCTTCTCACCTTCCAGAAACCCACCAGATCCCTTCGCTCTTTGTACGTCAATCACGAGACTACATAGTCAGATCGTGGACTGAGCTGTACGCCAGCATGAGAGCTTGTCTTTGTGGCCGCATTCGTCGGGGTCTTCAGCAGCATGGGAGCGGGGGCCAATTTATGGTGAGATTAGGGTCTTGCTTCTGACTAGTATCCATAACAGCAGGAAGGGTTACATCATCAGATGACGTGGTCTTCAGCTGGACTGTGGCAGGAGCGAGGGATGCTGAGGTCTCTGGGCTGCACGAGTGCTAGTGAAACCCCTTCAGACATGTAGCAATATCTTGTCTCCATGATGTCTCTGAGTGTCCACGACCTGTCTTCACCCTACAGTTCACTGCTGCGAATGAATATGAACAAAACGAAGAAGTTCTGTTGCTTATAATGCTTTTTTAAATTTTTTTTCCATCCAGCCGTTCTACGAAGATGTATATGCACAACAATTGCCTGTCCCTACGGTCCTTCATTTCACCTCCTGAATTTGTCTTTTTCTCCTTTTCCCTTCTTGTGTTCTCTGATTCTTAAATGGTGTAAATTGAAAACAACATCACCGACATTTATTGGTATGAACCCTTTAAGATATCCAATGTTCAGTAAATGGGAACATGTGATATGACTTGTATGTGTGAAATTACATGTAAGTATGTTTCATGTGCAAAACATATGCTGAGAAAAGATGTTCGTGAAGATCTATGTTGCCACAGCTGCTTCTAACACCTCCTTCACTGTCTTCACAGATCTATCCTTAGGTCAGCCTTTCAACCAATGGAGACTGTTCAATCAAAAACTTTATTTTTTCTCATCAATTAAACAAACATGGGATGAAGCTCAAAATTTCTGTGTCTCAATGAACTCCACTCTTCTGGTCATTAACAGTGCAGAGGAGCAGGTAGGATTCGTTTGTTCATTACATGTGCTGCTCTTTCTGTCTCGGTTATGGCATTTCATTCCTTAAAGTAATCAATCCTATTTTGTAAATAAGGGGAAGAAGATGATGGACATTGGTATTGATTAAAGACAGGAATCATTAGTCCCAAACAAAGCGTTCAACAATTAAGAGATCTACTGACTGGTGCAATTCAGTGCAGATCATCCCCATTTGCTCTATCAGTGTTACCTTCAAAGGCTACAACCAAGGGCTGTTGGCAGGATGGAGACAGACGCGATTCTGCACCTACTGGAATCTGGAGCAACACACTCAAAAATCTGGAGGAAATCAGCAGATCAGGCAGCATCTATGGAGGGAAATAAACAGTCGACGTTTCGGATCATCAGGAATGGAAAGGACAAGAGCTGAAGCCAGGATAAAAAGGTCGGGGAGTGGAAGGACCACAAGCTGTCAAGTCATAGGTGAGTCCAGCTGAGAGGGGGAAGGTATGTGTATCGGGGAAGGGGGGTGGTGACAGTGAATTATGTAAGAAGCTGAGACTCGATAGGCAGAAGAGTCAAAGGGTTGAATAAGAAAGAATACGGCAGGGGAGGACAGGAGACCATGGAATGAAGGGAAGGACTTGGGGAATAGACGCGCAATTCATGAGTTCGGGGGTGGGGAAAGCAAAGGGGTGAGGGGAGCGCAGGAATGAGGGAAAACAAAGGGGGAGGAAAAACGAGAAAAAGGTAGGGGAGAGTGGAGGGGTTACCGGTAGTCAGTCCCATTCCCATACAGACAGGTCCATCTACGGCCTCTTCTACTGGCACTTTGAGGCCAGACGCAGGTTGGAGGAGCAACACCTCATAGTCCGCGTTGGTAGTCTCCAACCTTACGGCTTCAAACATCGATTTCTCTAACTTCCGGTTACCCCTCTCCTCTTCCCCCTTTTATGTTTTTTCCTTACCCGCCCCCCTGTTTTCCGTCATTCTTATGGTCCCTCACCCCTTCTCTTTCCCCTCCCCGGCCCTCATGACCTGCCCATCTATTCCCCACCTCCTTCCTTTTATTCCATGGTCCACTGTCCTCTCCTACCGCATTCCTTCTCATTCAGCCCTTTGCTTCTTCTACCTATCACGTCTCGGCTCTTACACTTCGTTTCATCCCAACTCTCCCACCCACCTACCTTCCCCCTCTCACCTGGATTAACCTATCAACAGCCATTTTATGTTCCTCCCCTCCCCCGGTCTTTTTTATTCTGGCTTCTGCCCTCGTCCTTTCCAGTCCTGATGAAGGGTCGCGACCCGAAACGTCGACAGTTTATTTCCATCTATAGATGCTGCCTGACTTGCTGTGTTCCTCCAGCATTTTGTGTCTGTTGCATTTCGCAGGATGTACCTGTGGAAGGATAATTCTACATGGGGGCAATCTCTCAAGGCCTGAGATTTAGGGTAGCCTGCAGTGCAGTCAATTCCCACCGCACCGTACGCTCCAGTGGCCTCGAGGAACAATATATTAAGTCTCCTCTTCTTGCTTGGTCGGTATGGACTGCCTCGCTCATGAGGCTATGAGCAGAAACCTGCGAGAAGAGGTAGAAATCAGCAGCAAAATTCTGGAATGGATTTGTGTCTGAGAAGCCAGAGAGTGACCCTGATCCTAAACTCCAAGTCCAAAGCATTCCCAGCACAGTTGTGAAGCTGCATCGGTGGTCACGGTAGGTCGCAAATCACAGTATGGACAAGGAATACAATTTGAATGTTAAATAGGGCGGTTCGAAGGGGAACTGGATGGGTAAAACGGGGTTAGTCTGCGCAAAGGTCACAGTCATTTTTCAGAACTCTTGTGACGTAAATCACCAGGGAGAAAATCTGTTGTTGGCGAGATTAACATTGCCAAGAATTTTTACTCAACAAAACTCCGATCAGCAAGTCAGTGGGGTGCAATTTCCCACCGGGCGCCAGTAGGCCTGAAAACAGCACAACATTGTTTACTCAGGGCCTGGCCTGTTTACAGCGGGACAAACTGCTGCTCCAGAGTTGTGGAAAGAATTTCTTGGTCTTCTTCTCCAGACTGCTGCCAGTCTGCGAGGCCCACTGCCTGTCGTATGGGAAAAACTACGGCACCAGGACAGAGCTGGTTAGGTTTGAGAAGGAGTGATTGGGGAAGGGCGGACAGAGAGGTGGTGATGTTGGGGAACGGAGGCGGGCAAGTTGGGGTCGTTGGGAGATGGTGGCAGTGGGGAGGGAATAGGATTGTATCGCACGGAATCTGGTGAAGGGTGTGAACTGGATACAAGCACAGGCGTGGGCGTTTGTCATCCCTTCCCTAACTGAGACGACAGTCAGCGCCAGTTTTAACTGTCAGGTTACGTTTGGAATTGACAGTAAATCTGAGGCACGCAGTCTCATTGTAGTTAATATTCAATTGCCTTGAGACTTGGAGGATGATATTGATTTGATTTAGGTAGTTACATTACGTTATAATAATGGAAGAAGCCAATCTCTCCCAAATTGTTCTACAATCTCATACAGTGGTAGAATAACTATCGGAGAAAGGAGAATCTCAATCCAGCCTCTCTGCTTGACGGGCGGATCGGTTGGACAGCGGCGGAGAAATAACCAGCTCCAGGGAACATCCGGCCTGAGCCAGACAAACCTAGTTGTTGGCACCGTGACAAAGGCGGAGAAATCCACCCTGGGCCAAACAAGCAAATTTTATCTTTACCGCGTTAGCACAGACAAGGGTCTTGCAATAGGATTAAATCAAAACATCTGAGTTTTGTCAGACCAGAAGTAAAGCAACCACGTGGAGTGACGAGAGGGAGTTAGCTGGTTATTCCTTGACTTGTTCCTCATCTCATGGGGCATTCCTGATGTATCGGGGCCTGGGGATGGTTTGTATTATATTGAATACCATTTTATATCAACGGAAGACCAAATCCATCACTTTATTAAAGCTCGATGTAATAAGCAAATAAACATGTCTCTGCAACTTAGAACTGGTTTGACGGGTACTGGACAAACAACCTTTAGTTTTGCCACTAACATTGGAGAAACATTTCACGTGGTCACACTGTTACTTACCCAACAGGACTATATCCAGTGGTATAGGAATTGTAAGTATTGGATTGGACTGAACACTGCTGAAGAAGGGACCTGGCGCTGGGTGGATGGCACTGATTATGCTTCGAATGTTAAGTGAGTGTTTTTCCCCTCAGTCAGGTATTTTCACCCACAGTCCTACTGGAATATAACCTTCCGTTATGTTGAAGTTTTGTGTAGTATTTCTAATGTTCCCTAGCGCAACTGGCCCTCGGCTTTCACTTTTTTTATTCATTGAATGGATGTGGGCTTCACAGGCTGAGCTAGCATTTAAATAATATCGAACATTACAGCACAGTACAGGTCCTTCGGCCCAAAATGTTGTGGCATTTTTGTATCCTGCTCTAAGCTCTATCTAACTCTTCCCTTCCACATAACCATTTTTCTATCATTCATATGTCTATCTAAGATTCTCTAAAATGTCCCTAATGTATCTGCCCCCAGGACCTCTGCCGGCAGTGCGTTCCTCGCACCCACCACTCTCTGTGTAAAAAACTTAGCCCTGACGTCCCCCTTATATCTTCCTCCAATCACCTTAAAATTATGCACCGGCGTATCATCCATTACCACCCTGGGAAAAAGTCCCTGACTGTCCATTCGATCTATGCCTCTTATCATCTTGTACATCTCCATCAAGTCACCTCTCATTCTCCTTCTCTCTAAAGATGAAAGCCCGAGCTCACGCAGCATATCAGCTTCCACGTCCTTCCTACAATGAGGCGACCAGAACTGAACACAATACTCCATGTGTGGTCTAACCAGAGTTCAAAAGAGCTGCAACATTATCTCGCTGCTCTTGAACTCAATAGCCAGACGAATGAAGGTCAACACTACATACGCCTTCTTAACAACCCTTTGGACCTGCGCGGCAACTTGAGGGATCTATGGCTGTGGACCCTAAGATCCCTCTGTTCCTCAACACTGCTAAGCGTTCTGCCATTAACCTTGTATTCTGCCTTCAAATTCGATCTCCCGAAGTGTATCATTTCACGCTTTTCCGGGTTGAACTCCATCTGCCACTTCTCAGCCCAGCTCTGCATTCTATCAATATCCTGTTGTAATCTACAGCAAATTTCTACACTATCAACAACACCACCAACCTCTGTATAATCAGCAAACTTACTAACCCACCCTTCCACTCTCTCACCCAAGTCATTTGTAAAAATCACAAAGAGCAGGGATCCCAGAACAGATCCTGGCAGACCACTACTAGTCAGCAACCTCCAGGCAGAATACGCTCCATCTACCACCACCCACTGTCTTCTATGAGCGAGCCAATGCTGAATCCACACAGCCAATTTTCCCTGGATCCCTTTTCTCCTGAATTTCTGACTGAGCCTTCCACGAGGAACCCTATCAAACGCCTTACTAAAATCCATGTACACCACATCCACTGCTCTACCATCATCAATGTGCTTTGTCACATCCTCAAAGAATTCAGTGAGTCTCGGGAGGCAAGATATGCCCCTCACAAAGGAATGCTGACTGTTCCTAATCAGCCTGTGCTTCTCCAAGTGCCCATAAATCCTGTCTCGAAGGATCTTCTCCAGTAGTTTGCCCACCACTGAAGTAAGACTCACTGGTATGTAATTCCAGGAGTTATCCCTACTCCCTTCCTTATACAAAGGTACAACATTTGCCACCCTCCAATCATCTGGCACTAGTCCTGTGGCCAGTGAGGACGCAAATATCATCGCCAAAGGCGCAGTAATCTCTTCCTTCGTTTCCCGTAATTACCTTTGATATATCCCATCCAGCTCCGGTGTTTTCCTAATCTATCCTAATGTTTTCAAAAGTTCCAGCACATCCTCTTTCCTCACGTCGACATGCCCTAGCGCACGCCATTCTCACAAACATCAAGATCTCTGTCTGGTGGACACTGAAGCAAGGTATTCATTAAAGACCTCCCCTACCTCTTCCGACTCCAAGCACGTTTCCTCATTTATCCCTGATCTTTCCTACCCTCACTTTTGTCATCCTCCTATTCTTCACATATGTGAAGAACGCCTTGGGGTTTTCCTGGATCCTACTCGCCAATGACTTCTCATGCCTCCTTCTAGCTCTCCTAAGTCCATTCTTAAGCTCCATCCTGGCTACCTTGTACCTCTCCAGAGCTCCGTCTGATCGATGTATTCTAACCCTCAGGTAAGCTTATTTCTTCCTCTTGAAAAGATATCTATATCTCTTGTCAACCACGTTTCCTTCACTCTACCATCCTTACCCTGCCTCAGTGGGACAAACCTATCGACAGAGCCCCATGCAAGTATTCCTTAAACAACCTCCACATTCCCGCTGTGCACTTCTCCAAGAATATCTGTTCCCAATTTACGCTTCCAAGTTCCTCCCTAATAGCATCATAATTCCCCCTCCCCCAGCTAAATACTTTCCCATATCGTCTGCTTCTATCCTTCTCCAAGGCTATGGTAAAGGTCAAGGAGTTATATGCTCGCTATCTTCAAAATGCTCTCCCACCGAGAGATCAAAAACCTGATCAGACTCATTGTCCCGTACCAGGTTCAGAATGGCTTCTCCACTCGTCGGCCTATCCACATACTGTGTCAGGAATTCTTCCTGTACACATCTAACAAAATCCGCCCCATCTAGCCACTTTACACTAAGGAGGTGCCAATCAGTGTTAGGGAAATTGAAGTCACCCATGACAACAACCCTGTTATTTTTGCACCTCTCCAAAATCTGCTTCCCGATCTGCTCCTCGGTGTCTCTGCTGCTGTAGAATTCTCCCAATAGAGTGATCGCTCCCTTCCTGTTTCTGGCTTCCACCCACACTGACTCAGTAGACGATCCTTCCAGGACATCCTCCCTTTCTGCAGCTGTGACATTGTCCTTGCTCAGCAAAGCCACACCCCCACCTCTTTTACGTCCGTCCCTGTCCCTCTTGAAACAACTGAACCCCGGAATATCCAGCAGCCATTCCTGCCCTTGCGACAGCCAATCTCTGCAATGGCTACCACGTCATAGTTCCATGTACTTAACCGTGCTCTGAGTTCATCACCCTTGTTCCTGATACTTCTCCCATTAAAGCAGACGCAGTTCAGCCCATCCAATTGACTGCAATTTTGCGTTTTCAAACGCCTATCCTTCCTCACAGTCTTTCTACACTCTGCATCCACTTGTACACCAAATACACTAACCTCTGACCTATCACTCTGGTTCCTATCACCCATTGAAGAAGCTATCCCCAGTTGCCCTTCAGTAGGTGCTGCCTTATTGAACTGCTACAGTCCTTGGGTGTTGGATACACGCAAAATGCTGTTCGGGAGAGGGTTCCAGAAGTTTGACCCAAATATATTTGTTTCGAATCCCTTGCAACTTCTGATTAAATATTTTTCGCTGTAAATATAAAGAGTACACCGCGGTTCCCTCCGCCCTCCATCATCTAGATTGCACTGCGGTTAAAATAAAAGCTGAAGCCTTACCTTTGCTTTAGGCCTCATTGGTAGTTCAATAAACCTCCGAGGTTGCTGTATGACTTAAGCCTAGCTCCAGCAATGTATCCGCATCACGCCGTGTTGCATCGAGTAGACCCAAAACAATTTCAACGTGTAAACGGGCGGAGGGAGTACAAACCTTCTGTAGACACTTAGTAGTCAGTTGGCTAGCTGAAAGGCTGAGAAAGCTTCCAACAATAAAACTTAACAAACTTCCATAAATGTTGGAAAACTGAAAAAGGAAACGAAATCTTTACTAATAATGGGCAAGTCACCAAATTTACGCTGAGAGAGAAAAGGAGACTCAGTCATGCAGAACAGATGGCAGATAAAATGAAAGATGGAGAAATGTGAGCTGACAGACAAAGCGAGAAAGAACACGGGACAGGAATGTATGTTCAGTCGAAGGGTGCTGATGGATGCGATGAGCACTCAGACCCTGGGCTAATGAACAAAGTTCCTTCAGTGGGGGGATGAAGCCAAGCCTGGTTCGTGAAGAATTCCACTTAATTGCGAATGAAGGAGTTTTCTCCCCTGCATATTGCTGCGTCGAAATCTTGGGCCGTTAATGGAATTTGATGAGTGGGAGACAGAAAGGAGATATGTTGATATCTTTGAGAAAAGTGGCATCCGCTGTATAATTGAATGTTGGTACCGGTACAAATTCAGATCCTTATTTTAATCCTAACTGTGTCATTAAACTGAAGGTAAATGTTTAATCATCTATCGGCAGTGGAACCTTCGGCAGTGCGTGCATTAGAAATGTTGCTGTCCTGACTTTTTCAATGGTCCATTCATTCTAACCCACATCTTTCTGTTCCTTCAGGTTCTGGGCGAGAAGTCAACCCAATGCTGGCGAGCCTACGGAAGAAGATTGTGCTGTGGTCTCTGAAGATGGATCGTGGCGCGATTGGCCATGCAGTTCCGAGCATTTCCTCATCTGTGAAAAACCAGCACACTGACACTTCCCTTCACGTCACAGTCGGGGCAAAGTGGGAAATTAATCTATTTTTAAATATCCCGCGAATGTATACCGGATGAGCAATCCTGAGTTGGAACCGCTGTGGTTAGTGCATGGCAGAGCTCTCCCTCCCTCCCTTCAACCACTGTAACTGTTCTAAAACCCGCTACTCTCGTTCAATTTTACTCCTTTTTCCTAACCCAGCAGTGCAAAGAGCCACGTGGGGGAACGTCCTTCACTGTGGAGGAACAGATCCAATTCGCCGGAATGCTAAAACGTGACAGTGAAGTGTGTGTTCACTGGTGATTTCCGCTACCTCGCACTTCTCCCGCTCCTGCCCTTTGTAACCACGTTGCCCACAGAATGTTCAACAGGTAGTTCTGTTTGAAAGCCATGATCTTTGCCACCCTTCTTTGAGGAGTGGAATGATTTCTGTAGTTTCGGCAGCTGGCACTCAGAGAATTGACTGAAAAGCCACAGAACTGGGCTCCAGTCAAATAAAATCTTATCACAGCGAAGCAGACAGCGGGTGCCGGATTGTCCACCGAACTCCTCCCTCTCCCCGCTTTCGGTCCACCTTTCTCAATTTTACCCTGACCACGGTGGCGCTGTTCTCTATGTGTAAACTTCAGCTGAGAACATTGTTCACCATCCAGTAGTTTTAACTGTTTGATTTTTAATTTCCTCTACTTCGACACTGAGAGAATTGGTAACAATACACACACATATCTTCAAAGCACATAATCTCTGGAAGGGTTAAGCCCTCTCCACCCCACTTCGTGTTTCCCCTCCCATCTCCCCCATGTCTCTTCCTTCCCATTCCCACCTCCCTCAGGTTTCGGGGACACTAAGTGGAACTTGGGGAGGTCAGTCACCAGGTCTGTGATTACAAGGTTGTTCCCCCAGACGAAATCGTATCCGTCGAAACCTGCCTTTCGCAATCAACTTGTATCTTCTTGTCTTGATGCTCAATAAAGGAGCTTTGTATTTTTGGTTCTCAGGGGCAAGGTGTATTCCATGTCAAAGAAGGAGAGTTGAGGAGGATGTAATGAGATGCTTGTCGTTCCTAATATCCATTTTCATGATCCACGAGGGTCGCTATTCTCCCTGGTAAATGACACCCTGTAATAATTTGTGTCTCAGCTCGCGATCTTCTCCAGAGCTCATTTCCAACACCATTGTTCAGTTTGGGAGGTAAACACAAGTTCCTCCCTTCTCCCCCTCTGTGGTGAAACCATCTCCGCTCTAGGTCTGCAGAGAAATCGTCTTCGCTCCTTCCCGAAGAGGAGAAGAGGTCCACAGCCCAAGTCTTCGATAACACCACACATGGCGGACTTTGTGTGATTTTGGTCTCAAGGCTGACAGAAGCAAAAACTGGCCGTGGGGCAGTACAGATCACATTCACCGCATAGATTTCTACTCTGAGAGGGTACAGTGAGGAGGTGACGCAAGGATGACCCGAGACGACTAGGGTTTGAAAGAGTGAGAGGTGATCCCACGAAGACAAACGATATCCTGCCATGAATTGAAGGGAAGATGCTTAGAGGCTGCTTCCACAGGCGGGCGCCAAACTTCGGAAACAAGAATGGGAGCCGCGCTGAGTGTTAATTGCACCTGACTGATTCTTTTCCACAGGGTAGCATCCAACTACGCGTCGTACGGGGCTTCACCATATTCTCTCGTATACTTGTCCCGTTTAAGAACTCTACACTCCACACCTCTCCCAATCAGTTTCATTTTTTTCTTTTCGCTGCTACCTTATTTTACACAACCACCGGACACACTTGTCCGCATCTCCGCTGGGACATTCGTCCTTGCACTGTTCAGGGACACTCTCTCCCGGATGTACAATATCTACCTCCACTTGAACTGGAGGTAGAAATTACCCCACGAATCTGAAGACCTCCCTCTTCTGCCATCGCTTCATCTGTACATACTCCTGCACTACCTTAAAACTAACCTTCCTACACTGTCCTCTTTTTTCTGTACTTGGAGACATCTGGTGCAGGAAGTAATCTGGAGATTATCAAGTCTGAGGTCCTGCTTCTCAATGTCTTTCATTACTCGTTCAAATCTGCTTGCAACAACTTATTTCTTTCTCTCCTACAATATAAAAGGAGGTCATTTGGTCTGTTTAGTCCAGACACAAAATCACAGCGTGAATTTGCACAGCCGTTCTCGGAGTGAAGCGGTGTAAAAGTGCGGGCTTTAGTGAGTGGTAAGTCTAAGTAGGTTTTCTCCTAATTTATCCCAAGTTAATAGTCAAAGCTGGTGAAACTTACAGTTAAGACTTGCAGGCTGGTTTTAGCTCAAGTGCGTAGTTTTAGGTGAAGAGCTATCTTCAGAGGGACACTGCTTTGTAATTATAATTGTGAACTTTTCATTGGGACAGACTAGAACTGGTTGTATTTTTCAAAACGAAGGCAGAGAAGTAGAGAAGTTACAGAGTGTTGTTTTTTCCTACCCGTCTCCAAGTGAGGGCTTATGGTCAGTAAGGAACCTTTGTTGACGGGGATTTGTGGGATTTTGCCAACACCTGTTGAACTGTGATATTGGTACCAGTCATGTCGGAAGTTACTGAATATCTTCACTATTCATGGTTGAAATGAAGTGCAGGAGCAGAGATTGGATGACATTTAAAGTGTCCTTTCTCAAGTAAAAATGTTTCGGGTGAGTTCCGTCTTGTATACCACACTGCTTGCAACATTTGGGAACTCTCAGACGCTTATTGCGGTCTGAATGATGATACCTGCAGAAATTATCCCTGGTTTGATCAGTTTGAACACTGGTTTTGGACCTTGATCACCGGTAGGCTGCACTATAGTTCTCCGCGAGGAGGAAAGTTATGTCACGTTATTAGTAGTGGTCACGTCGCAGCTTAAAGAAAGAAGGTCAGAAAAAGAATAAGTGCCAACCATGCGGACGAAGGGCGGGCAGATTGTCAGCGAAACCTAGGAGTGTGTCTCGCTCTCGAAAACTATATCTATCTGTTGGAACATTGTGGGGAGAATGTATCTCTGAGGAGACCAGACAGTGCTAATATCATAGCATTCTCAGCTGCACAAAGGGCGAGGAGCAAGAGTCTAAGGGCAATAGTGGTAGAAGATTCGACAGTAAGACCAATGGATATGTGCTTTTGAATTTTACATGTGAGTACAAGATGGTGTGTTGCCCAAGATCACGGATGTCACAGATCTGTTCGTTTTACTTTATTCTAAAGGAAGAGAGTAAAGATGCAGAAGTCCTGGTGCATAGCGTTAATAACAACATTGCCAAAAATAGCTGCCGCAAAACGAGTTTGAGAGGCTAGATTAAAGAGTGAAACACATGAATCTGTTGTGGCTGGATTACTTCCGTTGCCGCATCGTATTGAATATAGGAATAAGAGGATGGGTCAAATGAATGTGTGACTAAAGTCATGTTGTAGGACGGAGTGCTTTAGATTTGATATCATTACAACCATGTAAGATGAGACCTGAACAACGAGGATGGTTTGCACCTGAATTAGAATGGGCCCAATATCCTTGTTAGGGGATGGGGATAAGTGAAAACTATTTGGGGAAGGGGGCTGGGGCACATGGATTTACAGTTGGGGTGGATAGTAGACCTAATATACAAGAAACACTATTTCAAACATACGGAAAAACAGACATGGAAGGAAAGAGAGACTATGCTGCATCTACCTTCAAGCAAGGAATCTGACTGGGAAGGCAGATGAACGTCTTGATGATCACGTGTGAATATGATATTGCTGCGGTCATGGAGAAATTATTGAAAGAAGGGCAGAACTGACAACTCAACATTAACGGGTACAGACAACTCCGGCACGACTGTAGTGGGGGCAAAAGAGGAGGTGGCATTGTAAAATTGATTAAGGAGTCTATTGCCGCAGTAACAAAGGGGGCAATCCCAGTAGGCTGTTCAAATGAGGCCAAATAGGTGGAGCTTAGGAGCAAAAAGGGGTTGATCATTTTGCTAAATATTGTTTTGCAATCATCCTGGTTGTTCATCAGTAGATAGAGGATCAGATGCATGGAAACATCAAGGTGTGATTAGCAGGGTTATAGTAGTTGGGGATTTCTATTTCCTCCATATTAATTTGGGATAACCTTAGTAATAAGAAACTCGATAATGAGGGTTGGGGGGGGCATCTGGGAGAGTATTTTGTGAGAGTGCATTGGCAGTCCTACGAGAGGAGAGGCAGAGAGAACCTAACATTGTGGAATATAATATGCCAGTATCCGTGACGTTAAAATTCTTGTTTTTGGAGCTTCTCTCACGTTAGTTCCAGGGTTAGTTGCTGCTTTTAGTGGAATGACCTTACTTAATTGTTGATCGCTAATCGCCAAAAACCGCCTAGCTTCCAAACAGACAAAATAATAAATTATCGATGACACCACCGGTGCAACGTGTCCTGTTGTGACAGTTCTGTTATTACTGTCGGATTTTCACTTTCTCCTGGTTTATGATATCCAGATTTTTTTTTGCTGTGGCTTTTGATCAGGGTCGGTAAGAAAATTTCACCCATGATCCGGTCACATTCGTATTTAGGTGTAGCAAATGCAGAAATGTGATTACCAATAATTTCCTGATCCCCCGCATCGTCAGGTATGTCCGCGGTTTATCCAGAATTCTTCAATTTTAAAAATTGTTTCACTGCACGCTCTGGCAGTGACCACACTATCTCACCTACTTGCCAGAAACAATGATTTGCTACACCGAAAGACATTACACTCTTTCGTGCTCAGCACGGCCCAGTAGGCCAGACAATGCAAAATCATCCAGACTTCACAGCATTATCAACACTTCACACAGAAAAATTAGCTTAATCATCCATTCAATGACTAAAACTTTTCACCCTATTCTGGAATGTGTAACACCTCCATGCTCTGCAATGAGCTGCTGTGAATGAAGGTGCTAAATTGAAGGTTGTGCGGTGAATGGTATCGACAATAACCACCTGGTTGTCTCTCCCATCCCCACGTTTAAACCAGGAAAGATTAGAAGTATTATTATCATTGGGCGATCCCCTCCCGTACCTTCAGAGGTATATTTCATTTGCACTTTACATAAGGTGATGTCCGACCAGTAAAGCTTGGGGGAGAAAAAGCCTCAGCCCTGGCAATCTACACTCTCAAGAGTCTCTCCAACCTGCTGTACGTTTTGACTCTGGGCATCACGATTATACTCAGTAGGTTTGGCTAAATTATAAACTTTCAACCGTGTTCCAAACTATAATTTACCAAAATTAATGAAAGGATGTGCAAAGATCAGCATATATTATTAATGTGAGTGACATTCTTTCAGTGGTGGGATGAGGAATATTGGCCCTAATATGAATGAGAGACAGTGTGTACAGTGGGAAGTACAGTATCGAGCGAAACCTCGGAGTAAGCTCGTTACCTCTGTAAAAGGCTTTTTCGCTGAGAGACTTCGTGATTCCTCTCGTTAACCCCAGCCCCCAGGTAGTTGCAGAGGATCTTACGGAGACCTTAATGATGCAAAAACTGATGCATTTAAAGAGCCATTCTAATGATGCAACTTTTTTTCCGTAGGATTGCGGAGAAGAAGAAAATATTGGAAGCATCCAAGATTTTCGAAGACTCTTTCCCCATTGCTTCCTTTTTTTGCTGCTGGGGGCGGCCTGGATAATATTTCCCAACAATGGGAGGAAAAAACCTGACCTCACAGCGAATAGTTTCACTACGTCACTAACTCATGGTAGATTGCGTGATCACTCACTTCTTTTTCAAGTTGCTCCATGATATCACTGTACAGAGGCATTGAGCATGGAAGAAGACCCAGCATCTGTCTCTGCGTTTTCTCCCATTCCCATCTGTCTAAGCAACACTGCCACTCACCTTATCTTCATACAAGGTCATAATGATACCCACTCTCAACAAATAAACCCCACACTACGTCTATGCATGTTCCATGCACACCCTCGTGGGCTGATCCGCTGAGTACTATCAACACTTTCGATATTTCTTCCAACATATGAGCTTTTGTTGCATCTCGACAATATTTTTGTGTTTGTTTTGTGCTTGTTTTCCCTCTCTCCAATTGGTCCCGCAAGGAGCAGGTCTTCAAGGAAAGTGAAGATGGCTGCTCCATCCGACTAGACAACCTGAGCAACCTCGCGCCCTACTGTTCGGACACATGGAGGCAACGTAGCCTCTGCATGCAGATCTTCATTTGCTTTGGTGTTTACAACTAACTGCAGCCTATGTTGGTTCCTCTCTGAAGGTCCCTCCTCTATATCTCCCTACACAGCGGTTAAGCTTTTGAAGATATTTCTCTTCGTCTGACGTTCAGTCCGAGACAACAGAACAACTGATTGTTCTGATATGATGGAACAATCTCCAAACTGCAGATAACACCAAAGCTATAAAATGTGGGGAATGAACTCTGACTGAAGTATGAAGGAGCTTTCCCAACAGCAGACCAGAGACCACCTGAACATTTTGGTCGCATTTCCATGAGATTTCTTAACTATTCAGATGTTTTTCGATACCGACTTTTTTTCAGCGGCGTGTTTCAAGCAATCCAGGAAAGCCATGGTCGCGGCATATGCACGAGAGTGATTTGAAACATCGACGGAATTGAGCAATTGATGAATGCTCATGGGCAATGATGAAGACTGTGCTGTGGTCAATGATCGTGGCACAATTGGCCATACATGTCCAAATAGTTTCCCATCTGTGAAAAACCAGCACGGTAACACTTTTCCCTTCACGTTACAGTAAAGTAGGATGTGAATCTATTTGTAAGCCTTCCGCGCACGTGTACGGGTAAGTAGCCCTGAGCTGGGACTAGCGAGCTAGATGCGCGGCCCAAAGCATCCCATCCTCCCTCTCCCCGCTGCCTCTCCTCCAAAGACCACTGCCTATGCTCACTTATGTTCCTTCGTCTCAACCCGACAGTAAAAACCACATGGGCGAATGTTCCTGTTTGTTCCTCACTCTGAGGACCCAGATCCAGCTTTCCAGAATGCTGCAATTTGCCAGTGCAATGTTTATTTCTCTGTGCTTCCCGCTCCCTCAACTCTCTTCAGCTCTTGCCAGTTGCATCCAAGCTGCCCTGGGATCCTAAAGCCTGCATTGCTGATTTTAAGCCATGATATGTGCCGTCCTCCTTTGAGGGACGGAATTGTTTCTGTTCAGTTCCCGCTTCCGTCTGCACTGAGATAGCAGACTGAAAGGCCAGTGGACTGTGCTGCATTCAAATCAAACCTGATCCTATAGAGGCGAGCTGCTAGTTCTGGCTTTTGTCAGGGAGGTGTTGTACAGTAAACGATCGAATTGACTTGATTGAAGCCAAGACCACTATGCAATATCTGCCTGTCACTCCCAACCTCCCCCCATCTCTTTCCCCTCCTAGTTCCCTCTGCTTCTCTCTCCAAAGTTCCCTCTGCTTCTTGCTTATCATCGAATTTTCTGGTTTCTGGGAGGGTACCAGGAACTCGGGACACCGGACACCTTATATCTGGGTTTGTATCCGCGGGATTGTGCTTCAGGAACTGTATCTTCATAATCTAATGAAATCTAATGTTTGCTTTCATCTCTTAGTAAAAGCGATTTGAATTTTAGATTCTTGTAGTCTTGGTATGTTCCGTCTCTGCAGTCGGAGTGGTCTGTCGGCTGCAGTGGGGTTCTAATGCTGCTGGCTTTTTTTAATCAAGTGCAAGATTTCATACGCCTTCATTCCTCTTTCACTAGGTCCTGCCAGCTTCAAAGGTCTCCACATCTCCAATACTTTCCTGTACATGCTTTGAACGATGCGATTAAATATTTATTACCTTTTTCAACTCTTCTGCAAATTCCACCTCTCCATTGCCGTAAATTCCATCTGTCTGTCTCTTCTGCCAGCCTATCTTTTTCTTCCAAAGTTGCTTCTTGGGTTTGAGGATTCTTTGATTCATTCCAGTTCTGTGCGATGTGAGTTGGATGATGAATCTAACGTGGAAACTGTAGTTTACCACTCGGAGAACAGGAACTGATTGACGAGGTGGGTGAGTAGTTTGGGAGTGGTTGCGCCCCTTCTTCCGTTTGTTCTCAATGAATGGACTCAAATTTCTTCATTGCAAACTGAATGCGTCCCCAATTTGTGTGGTCAGAGAGTAATCAAGCAAGGAACCAGGCCTTTCACAATGACGACCAAGATGCCCATCTAAGCAAGTCCCATTTCCCTGCGTTTGGCCCATATCCCTTTAAACCCCTTCAATCCATGTACTTAATCCAAATGGCTTTTAAATGTTGTTATTGTACTGCCTCAAACATTTTCTCTGGCAGCTCATTCCATATATGCGAATTACCCTCTGCGTATTTACCCCTCAAGTCCCGTTTAAATATTTCACCTGTGACCTTAAACCTATGCCCGCTAGTTTTTAATTCCCCTTTCCTGATAAAAGACAATGTGCATTCACCCTATCTATACCAAGGAGAGGACACTGAAGGTAGGGAACATTGCTATCTGGTAGACTGTGAATTTTCCTCTTGGGTTGATTTATTATTCTTTAAACACTTGCACTGAAGGAGATGGTGAACTTCATGATCGATGCCTGTCTTCATTGGGAGGTAGGTCCCGAGATATGAAAAGTAATCCACATTGTCTAGGATGTCGTCATGGGACTTTCCCGTCAGGGGGAAGTTCTGCGTAGTGAAGAAAGATAACAGAGGATCTTTATTTTGCGCATGTTGAGTGTAAGGTCCATCCTCTCGTGTCTTCAGTTAACAAGTTAACAGCGACTTGTAGCTCGGACTCCCAAAGTTCGCAATTGCAATCATCCTCCGCAAACCGCAATTCTAGATTGAAGATGCTATGGCTTTTATTTGCTGTGGAGATGACATTGGTTGAACGGTTTGCCATTAGCTCCACGCCAGTGAGAGATATGTTGGAGATGAGGTGCAGCATTTTTGAGGGAAAACAGGAAGAAAAGAATTGGGCTGATGTTTCAACGTTACTTGATACTAGTCTGCACTGAGAATTAGTCTATGAGTGACCCAAGAGCTAAGATCACAGCGTGCATGCTGTTTTGTAGCAGATTAATGATAGTGAAAAAACGGAGAAGGATGATTGAGCGCTAAAATAATAAAGGTTTGGTCTTTTCACTGGACGTGTTCCTCTGGTACTTTCAGTGATAATGTTCACTCGCATTTTGAACAGAGTGGTGTCCGACCAGCAATGTCTGTCCGAAGATCATCCCTCCACCCCTCCACACACACACAGCAGGTATCTATGCTTTTCCGGGCCGTTCCATCCTGCTGTTCGTTCTGGCTCTCGGCACTGCGGTTATATTATTGGTGTCGCGAAAGTTTGAAGTTCCAGAACATTGCGAGGGTGAATTATCAAAAGTGATAAGTGGATGTTCATACATCATAAAATATTAATAATTTTGGTGGCAATAATTCAATGGTGGGTGAAGAATAGGTACTCTGATATTAATTCCGGGTGCTCAGCGTGTAAAGCGGTAAAATTTCGAGGAAAACCTGGAAATAAACTCATTATCTCGTTGAGAATCTATGCCATGCAGTGAGTTCGTTTGTCCTTTAATTCCTTATTTCCATCCAATCAGCTGACTTGGGTGCGACTAGTTCGCACATAATGCAATCACAGTATTGGAAGGGCCATTCAACGATGTAATCTGTAGCTGCTGGAATGGGAGAAGTGGGAAATTCTAAGACTTTTCATGGTAATTCCCCGTTTGTCGATGCTTCCTGTGAAATTCTGCCGACTATTTCCCAGAATTTTTCCCCAGACTATTTCCCAGAGGCAATACTATTTCCCAGAAATGGGTGGAAGAAACATGCCTTAGAAATAGAGAAGGTGAGATCCAAGGATCCCAGAAACTGGAGCCACGCAGCGCAGTAAGTTGTTTAAAGACGTCATCATGATAGTATCAGTGAGAACTGTTATATGTTTACCCACATCATGCTGTATGCATCTACCTGATCACTCTTTGCCTTCTAAAGCTCCTGTGCCACATCACTTCCCGGAGGCTCTTACCTTGGAGGTGGAAATATAGAACAAAACTGCAGATGCTGACAATCTGAAAGCAAAAATTCAGAAAAAGGGGAGCCGAATATTGCAAAATGCAGAATTGTCAGGATGTCAGGCTGTACGAATAGAGAGAGAATACTTAGCCAATATGGATGACTAAAATGGACATGAGCGGTTCTGATACAGACTAAAAGAGGCAGAATTAGATATTGGGTCTGGAAGGCTGCAAACATTCCCTAGCGAAAGATAAGGTGCTGTACCTCAGGCTTGCTTTGCGACTCGTTGGAACAGCGCAGTTCACAGACAGATAGATCTGACAGATAGATAGTGGACCATTTCTCTTATCTTCAGAACTCCCAATCCACATGTACCCTTTCTTCCGCCCTCTTAGATTTATCTATTGCTAACTGACGACGTTATCTAGACCACCTTGATTTTCCTAAATACATCACTCTTTCAAACCTACCCCTCCTGAACTGCAGATCTCCGTTCACTGAGATCCACCAATGATGCCATCATTAAACTTGCGACAATTACAGTGTTATTGTGGTCTGGAATATTGACTTCTATCTCGCAAAGATCAAACATCAGCTCTCAAGCACATCCTCATAATCTCCGACTCCCTGTACAATGACCCCACACCTTAGCATCAAGCCATTGTCTCCCAAATGGTCACCAGCCTCATTTCCTCCTCAGTTTCTAGCCTTGTATTGCCCCAGGTCTGCACAGGCCGCTTCTACCTCCTGCCTAAGATTCACAAGCAGGATTGACCTGGCAGACCCATTGTTTCAGCCTCCCCTTGCCCATCGAACGTATTTCTCCCTTGAGGTGAAAGATTGGGTGGAAGGTTTTGTGGACGTTTATAACAAATTGTCCTTCTAAGTAATCCACTTCAGGTTTCATCTTCTTTCCCCAAATATACATTACATCCGGATATTTATTTCAAAGCATTCAAACATGAATGCATGGTTCATACATGAATTCGAGTTACAGTGCACACACTGCATTGGAACTTATTGCATTTCTACGAGGTTTCCGCTCACACTCACTGGAAACAGAGTTGACTCTCAGTGGATTATGAATACCCATTCAATTCAATCACAGTACACACCGAATAGAATCTGAGTGCACAATCAATGGGAAAATTTTGAAATTTAGCAAGTGGGCAGAGAGACCTGGCCAGTAAAGCAGGGTGACCAATTCTGGAAACAAAATTAATACCATGGACAGAGCCATGTAAATACGCTATGGATACCCAACAGTTCTCCCAACGCCTGCATGAAATGTGCACTTCATTCCAGCAAATGTGAACTTCCACTGCACTGTGTGGATTCCAACTCCACTGGAAACGAACTCCATATTCGCTCATCCCGTTCCACCTTCCCGAAATACCCATTTCATCTTATGTGTACTCCATTCTATTACCAATTTCATCTAAGGTGTATTCCCATTTCCTGTCAGAGGGTATTCCCATTCCATAAAATGTGATCCACTTTACATTGAGTGTATCCCCCAGTCAATCATGCATGCAATCCCATGGAATTACAACGGGTGAACAAGCAATCGAATCTAATTACACACAATGGAAGGGAAAGCAGACTCAATGAAATGCGAATGCGCTTTTCATGGAATAAATAAACCTTCAGAAATAGACTAACTGTCAACATGGGTAGAAAACCAGTGACTGTTATTTTCAGTTTCACTTGACTCATTGAGATAAGAGAGCGGGTTTAATGGAACACACTCAATGCAATTGCCGTACACGCTGAATGTACTATGAGTATATATTCAATGGGGGAAATTAAATTCTGCATGCGAGTAGGGAGACCTAGCCATGAAATGGATCGATCAAACAGGGGATAGAATGGAAATATGGACAGTTGGATCCAAACCACACCGGATGTAATGGAATTACACAATCAATTGAATTGAGATCACAACCATTGAAATAGAAATTTACTGGTGAAATGGCTTTACATCTTGAGGAAGTGAAGTACACAATTGATGGAATCATATTACACCATCAACTGAATGCATCTCACAAACGATAGAATTCAGTGCATGAATGATGCGACGCAATTTGAAACTGAATGTCAGAGAATTCGAGGATCGAATTACTCAATCATTGCAATTGGATTATGCAAATAAATGGAATTGTTCATATGCTTGAGAGAAAGTACAACACACATGATTTAATGATACATACCAGTGATTTAATGGAAGCTCACATTCTTTGGAATGGACTTCAATCAATGGAATGGAATGAAAACCTGATGGATTTAGAGTGCGTCAATGTGCCATTTTGTAAAGTTGCACTCCAGTTCACCGATTACATGCTCCGTTCCATTCAGTGTGCGATCCGTTTTCAGTGATCTTTTATTATGTTCCGTCATTTTCTCTCTCTTTTCCATTGACCGTGCACCATTCCACCTCCTCCCCAATGGACTGTGAACATATTCCATGGACCTATTACTCAGTTTCATTGATGGTTCCCTGCGTTCAATCCCGTGGCATCAATTGTGAATTGCAATCTATCAGTTGTATACTCATTTCCATTGATCGTTTACTCGACTCCATGGATTTTGCACTCATCCTGTCCAGCGTCCTACGATATTCATGGAATAGCCTGAAAAATCAATAGAAAAGATAAAATATAATTGAAATGGGATTACATAATCAACAATAATGAGCACGCAGATAAAATATAACTGAACACGGTCTACTGAGGGTAAAAACTCTCGAAATCGATGGACTATTAGTAAATAATCAGTGAAATGGGAAAACATAACTTATGGAATGCAGTACATATCTGATGGAAAGCAGAAACTACCGAAGGATTGGAAGAATTAGTAGAATGGAGTGCATAACCACTGATATGGTATAATGATGGCATGAATACATCATCGAAGGAAAGCGCTTGTACACTCAATGGAACGCTGTACACATTCATTATGATTGGAATAAAAAAATCAATGGAATGGAGTTCACAGAAATGAATGAAATTTTACAATCGACCGAACTGAATATACATTCAATGGATTTGGTCTGCACACATGTTGGTATCGGTACATCATCGATATAATGGAAGTCCACAATCATTGATATGGGGTGTGCACTCAATGCACTCACTTTAAATAATTCATGAAATCGATGAAATTGCTGAGACATTCAGTGGAACAACGTGCGTAAATGATGGAATGGGATTGCGCATTCAATGAATGGATCCTGCAATCAATGGAACAGACCACACAGTCAATTGCATGGACTATATTATCAACAGTATACATAATGGACGCACTTGGAATATACAACTCAAGGAATAATATGCAATTAATGCAACTGGGTAACACGAAGTGAAATAGAATAAGTACTTGACGGAATGGAGTAACAAGAATGCATTAGAACTGCCCACAAGATGGAATTGTGTACTCAGTCCGTGGAATGTGAATACCAAAATGGTGAAATAAGATCACACCAAAGGTTGCAAGGAGTACACAATCCATGAAATGATACTATACAACAAATATATTGCTGTGTACAATCGATAGCGTTTGGATTTCAACTCCGAGAAAATGGAATTCCACAATCTAAGGACTACATTTGTATAAAGTGTAATCATATTGACCAATTGAGTACTTTTACCCACTCAATGCAACGTGATCATACACTCAATTGAATATACACTGTAGGAAAACTACAGAGCCATTGAATGTGATTGCACACTCAATGGTATGCGGTTTACAATTGTTGGAAAAGTTTTATATATTCGAGGAAGTCCAGTCTCCAATTAATGTAATAAGATACCAATCTCGTTGGACCGAAGTACTGATCAATGAAATGGTATCCACCGGAAATAGAATTAAATTACGCATCCAGTAGAGCGACGATTAAACTTTGTGTTGAAGAGGAAGACCTGGGGATTCATATATATAAATCTGTGACATAGTGTCCACAGGGAGTTAATCCATTCAATTCGCTGAGGTCGTTCTGGGAACCCATTATATTGTATGGCATTTACGCCAAAACGAGGATAAAGAGAATCCACTTGGATCACTGTCATGGAGAGCTGGCATGTTTCCAGAGGCAGCGGTAGCAACTACGCTCTACTGTCCAGATGACCTCCAGTCTCTTGAGTGTTGGTGCAGAGGTACCTATCCAAGAGAACGGTGAATATACTATGCAAAAAAAAGAATTGCTGGAAGAACGCAGCGGGTTAAGCAACATCTCTGAAGGCAAAGGAATGATCAAGCGTTTAGGTGGAGGCCCTGCATCAGGACTGAGACTGTAGAGGGAAGATAGCAAGAATACAGAAGTTAGAGGGACGGGTGAGCCAGTGGAGAGGTGAATCCAGACTGAGAAGGATGATGGGCAAATGAATCAAGATGGGGAAGAGGAGGGTGTCAGAAGGGTGAACCAAGTAAAAGGAAATCAAGGTGGAGAGGTATATGGGTGATAGAAAGATGGAAGCAGATGGTGGAGGGTAACTAGTCTTATTAACGAAGGGGGAGGGGAAGGCCAAGAAAGGAAGAGAGAAGCTGGGTAGACTGGTGGGAGTGGAAAGGGAACACAAGGAGTGTGCGTTACCTGAAAGTGGAAAATTCAGTCCTCATACCATTGTTTTTTTAGCTGCCTGAGTGGAATATGAGGTGTTGTTCTTCTAGTTTGCATTTGGCCTCACCGTAGCAGTGGATCAGGCCCAGGGTAGACCGTCGATGAGGGAATAGAAAGGGGAGTTGAAGTGACATGCAAACGGAAATGCAAGATGGCCATTGCGGATAATACGGTGTGCTCTGCAGAACGGCCCCCTGGTGTTTATGTGGATACTCCGATGTAGAAGAGGCCAAATTCCGATCACTGAATGCAATAGACCATGCTGGAGAAGGGGCAGGTGAATCCCTACCTCACCTAGAAGGACTGTTCACGTCCCTGTGTTGTGGTGAGCCAGGAGGTGAAGGGACAAAGTGTTGCACCTCCTGACATTGCAGAAGAAGTGTCAGGGAAGGGGAGACGTGGGTAGGAAGGCATGAATAGACCAGGGAGAGAGTATCACCGTAGAAAGCAGAAAAAAAGGGCGAGGGGAATATGTGACTGATGGTGCGATCACCTTGGAGCTGGATATACCCTTACCCTGAGCCTTCTGAAGATCACGTTTGAATCGCGTTTCCGAATGACGGTGTTTTCCCGCTCACATAGATCTATACAAAAAATCCTGATCTGAGAGCATATCTTGGCCACAAACTCGTGAGAACACAGCATCAGGAGGCCGAAATGGTCAGATATCATGGAATCCAGCAGTACAGAATCAGAGTTCCAGGGTTTGCAACGGAATATTGGAAGTACGTCATGAAGAACTGCGCAAAACCATAAACTACATGCCTTACATGTTCTTCGAAAAAATACAAAGGTCTTCCTGCTGAGAACGTGGAGTTAAAGGCCGATGATTAAACTCTCAGTGACTTCACCTTGATGAATAGAAAGAAGCTAACTATCAAGCAGGAAAGCTGAAGACAGGCTCACTGCAAATAATTGTTGTCTTATCCAGTGGATAAGCTATAATCCATCACACTTTAAAAACAACTAACAGAAGCTGGAAGTCAGGACGCTGAGAGAGGAATGGTGAAATGTTGATGAGAAGGGTGGACATGGGCGAATGCTCTCTGTTTTGAGCTTTACTGAACGAATGATACTTTGGATCTGAAAAAAAACCTTGCAGCATCTATGTTCAGTGCTTAGTTTAGATTTGTCGCCTCCTGTGGGTGAAGGTTCTTAAATTGAAGAGAGATATGTACGGCCGTAAAAAGATTCCGTTGTGCTCAGCAACTCTCGTCTCATCCTTCACGTCTCAACCAGAAAAAGTTTGCGATTAGCTTCACTAGATAATTCCCGTTTTGCTTTCAGCGTTAACTTTCATTTGTACTTGCCAGAACGAAGTGTCCTACCAAAGAGCCTGAGAAAAACTCTCCCCTCCGATCATCTACACCTCTGGGCCTCCACGTCATGCTGTTCACTGGGATGTTCGGCACTACGGTCATACTGCGCAAGTTTTACGAAACGGTAAACTTTGACACATATGGGTATTGGTTTATTATTGTCACTTGTAGCGAGGTGCAGTGAAAAACGTCTTGCAAAGCGATCGTACAGATCAATTCATTACACAGTGTGGTTACATTGAGTTAGTACAGAGTGCATTGAGGTAGTACAGGTAAAATCAATAACAACTACAGAGAAAATGCAGTGCAATAAGGTGCATGGTCACAACAAGGTAGATCGTGAGGTCAGAGTCCATCTCACCGTATAAGGGAACCGTTCAATAGTCTTATCACAGTGGGATAGAAGTTGCCCTTAAGATTGGTGGTATGTGCCCTCGGGCTCCTGTATATTCTACCTGTTGGAAGAAGAGAGAAGAGAGAATGACCCGGGTGGGTGGGGTCTTTAATGGGGTCTTCGCCAAGGCAGCGACAGGTAAAGACATACTCTCCACTGTCAATTATCAAAGCTAATTAAGGGGTATATGTGAATCATCAAATATAAGCTATGTTACTGAGATTAATTCAGTACTAGGTGTGGCACAAGCACTCAAGAGGCTGGAGACATCAAACCAGAACAATTTGATTGCTGCCACTGCCTCTGGATACATACCTAATACCTTGGTATGTCCTGTCCCACCGACTGCACAGACAAACCGAAGGTACCAGGACGGTGGTATACAGGCTGAAAAGAGTAGTCCTTGGAGCCAACAGCTGCAGTCTCTGTGACGTTTCATGGTATCGTCAGATATGGGCAAGAAATCCTCCTGCTGATTACCATTTAGCACCCTGTCTCAGCTAATGAATGAATGCTCCGACATGATGAGCAAATTATGTCAGCTGCAGTGGAAGTAGCACGGCACAGAGTGTACTCTTTGTGGGCGGACTTTAGTGCCCATCACTAACGTGGCTTCTTAGCGATACCTCTGATTCGGCTTGCTCAGTCCTGAAGTACATAGCTGTCGGAAAAAGTCTAACACAGAGAAAACATGAGGTAACGACCTCCTTCATCTCCTTCTCACCAATCTACCTGGACAGATGTATTTGCTCTTGATAGTCTTGGTACGAGTGAACACTGTGCAATTCTTGTGGAGGTGAAGTCCCTTCTTCATAGAAAATAAATCGTGTTCGGTAACAACATTATTGTGCTAAGTCAGACAGGCAGGGCAGATTTGATTACTTGAATCTAAGTGTCCATCATGCGCTGTGGTCCATCCGCAGAAGCACAGACGCGCATTACCAAAATTTGAAACTCATGACCCACCACAACACTCAGGCCAAGAATTCATCCTTGGAGTACAAAACGGCATGCTGGGACAATGCCCTTACCTACCGAAACTGAAGATTCAACACGATATATATATATATATATATAACTGTTATATAACTGTATATACTGTACCTGCTATATACAAAATATTCTGCATAGAGAGCTAAGAAATCCCAAGAACAACGGCTCAAAGTAAAACCCGCAGTCCTGTCACATCTACTTGTGAATTCTAGTGGGCACTTAAACAGCTGATGACAGGAGTACATTCCAAGAACATCCTTACCTCAGTGAAAACAGAGACTAAAGGTGAGTGCTCAAGGCAAGGCCAAAGCTCTCCCACCGCGTTCAGCCAGCATGTTGAGTGGATGATCCATCGTGACTGCATTCTGAGATTCCCCAGCACAGAAGCCATCAAGAAATGGTCGACAGCTGGGAATACAGAAGGTGATAGGCCCAGACAGCATACTGATTATAGTAAGACCCGCGCTCCAGATCTTGTGCCGCCCTTGGCTAAGCTACTGTAGGACATATATAGCAGAGAAATCCATCCAAAAATGTGTAATACTTCCCAATAAAATCCCTGTTTCTTCGTCATCACTTAGCCTAATCCTGGAGCACCTCATCCTCCCATCTTCCACCCAAAAGAACTATGAGTGTGCACCTTCATCAGAAGGATTGGAGCAGTTCAAGAAGGTGGTTCACCATCTGGTGTTGCAATCTCAAAAGGTCATTGCGAGGACCATTGCATTTCTGAACATTTCACAAAAAAATAGATTTTGTATTACAGATCGCAAGTTTGAAGAGAACACAAAACTCGAAGGGGGGTGAACTGGCTGCGCGATACTGTTGATCTGGAGAATATCGACAGAATGGTGCAACGGGGGTCACGATGCAGACGAAATTTAAAACTTGGAAATGCAATAAAAGAAGAGGAGCTATATGCACGATATGACGCCATTCTAAATGGGATACAAGAACAGAGAGCTCTGGGTGTTTGTGTATCATTCTCTGGACGTATCAGAACGGTTTGAGAAAGTGGTTTAAAAAGACGTTCTGGTCCCCAGGCGTTAAAATTAGAGGCGCAGGTATAACACATGCGTTGTGTAACAGATTCGAGGTCTCCAAGGACAAGGACTCTGAACACAGTCTTAGAGAAATGATTTAAATAAAGTTATTCCAATGTATTAATATTAATTACTTGTCATTTTTTTTACTAATATGAAGTATTGTGATTTCAAGTGTGATTCAATACAATCTATTTTGTAACTTTTTTTCCTTTGTTTTATATACTTTGTCTTTTTTATTTGGAATTAATAAAAATATCGAAAAAGAAAAAAATGAAAGATTTAAATGATTTATTTGCAAAGACAAACTCAGGGAAAAGGTAACGGGGGTAACACATGCACGCGCGCGCACCAGTGATAGCGAGCGTGGGAAAACTGCAACAAGGGTAAAATACACACACGCACACAGAACGAACTGGGTACAAACAATCAAGGAAAAGCAACACGATACCCGTCACCCCTTGACTCAGTGTCGGCACGGCTCTACGTTACCGGGAAGACTAACCTAGAACGCTCCTTACCCTGTTGAAGTGCACACCTTACCAGCGGTCTCTCCAGCGTCGTTTCACGATTCCTCGGAGCAACCAAAGGGAGCGAACCAGGCAGATGTGGCACTCTTTACAGTGCTGGAGGGTTGGGGGGATCCAGCCCAGGTAGTTCAAAAAGGCCAATGGCCCAGTGCCAGCAGGAGCTAATCGATCACAAAAGGCCAATGTCCCGATGCCAAGTACAAAGGTGCTTAAAGGGGCCAATGGTCAGGTGTGCACTGATGGGTGGGGTGGAGCCAGACCGTGATTGACAGTGGTGTGTCTTTCGACCAGGTAATGGGCAGTTCTGTCACGTGACAGCCACGGACCTCCACAATAGAACATGGAAATCAGAATTAACCAAATGCAACACTGCATCGGCCACAGCAGAAATATTCAGGTTCAGTTCTTAGGTCACTACCTTCCGGAAAAGATGTAAAGGGTTTAGAAAGGATGCAGGAGGAATGTAGAGTAATGGTGCCAGACACGAGAGACTTTATTTGATCGGATTGAACTGATTTGCAGGGATAGCTGTGAGATTCTATTACAATCTTTCAGAAGCTGCTGAGTAAGTACCAAAAAGGAAATTAGAACATAGAACATAGAACAATTACAGCCCAATTCAGGCCCTTCGGCCCACAAAGCTGAGCCGAACATGTCCCTACCCTAGAAATTACTAGGCTTACTCATAGCCCTCAATTTTACTCAGCTCCATGTACCTATCTAACATTCTCTTGAAAGACTCTATCATATCAGCCTCCACCACAATATCCGGCAGCCCATTCCAAGCACTCACCATTCTCTGAGTAAAAAACTTACCCATGACACCTCCTCTATATCTACTCCCCAGCACCTTAAACCTATGTCCTCTTGTGGCCACCAATTCAGCCCTGGGGAAAATCCTCTGACTATCAACCCTATCGATACCTCTCATCATCTTCTACACCTCAACCAGGTCCCCCCCTCATCCTCCGTCTTTCCAAGGAGAAAAGGCCGAGTTCCCTCAACCTGCTTTCATAAGGCATGCTCCGAATTCCAGGCAACATCCTTGTAAATCTCCTCTGCACCCTCTCTATAGCTTCCACATCTTTCCTGTAGTGAGGCGACCAGAACTGAGCACAATACTCCAAGTGGGCTCTGACCAGGAACCTATATAGCTGTAACAATACCTCACGGCTCCTAAATTCAATTCCCCGATTGATAAAGGACAATACACCATATGCCTTCTTAACCACAGAGTCAACTTGCGCAGCGACTTTGAGCGTCCTATGGACTCAGTCCCCAAGATCCCTCTGATCCTCCACACTGCCAAGAGTCCTACCATTAATACTATATTCCGCCAACATATTTGACCTACCGAAATGAACCACTTCACACTTATCTGGGTTGAACTGCATCTGCCACTTCTCAGCCCAACTCTGCATCCTATCTATGTCCCTCTGTAACCTCTGACAGCCCTCTGAACTATCCACAACACCCCCAACCTTCGTGTCATCCACAAACTTACTAACCCACCCCTCCACTTCCTCATCCAGGTAGTTTATAAAAATCAAAAATAGTAAGGGTCCCAGTACAGATCCCGTGTGGCACACCACTGGTCACCGACCTCCACTCAGAATACGACCCTTCAACAACCACTCTTTGCCTTCTGTGGGCCAGCCAGTTCTGGATCCACACTGCAATGTCCCCTTGGATCTCATGTTTCCTCACCTTCTCCATAAGTCTTGCATGGGGTACCTTATCAAACGCCTTGCTGAAATTGTTCTGTACACGGCACTCCGTGCACTTGACTGACCGAATTCCATGTTGGAATCATTACGTTCCTGTGTTTGCTTATGTTGTTGTTTGCGGGCATGGACTGTTTCAGTTGTCGAGGGACTGCGAACGGAATCGAACGTGGTTCAACAAACGATGAATAAAACCACTTCTGAACTTATAAGGGAATGAAGATTGTTAAGGAAGCAGCTCAGTATGGATGGGCTGGGCATATTACACTGCTCTAGTCATATCCTGGGCTTGGTATATTCAATCTCCAATATCGACACTCCACTCCGTTTGTCTGAAGTGTACCTTTATCAATTGGAGTGCTTTCTTTTCTCCTTCTGCCCATTGAATTTTGTTTCAGGAGGTGCTACCATCAGCTAAATGCCGATTTGATGTCATGGGCAGTTTCTTTCACCTCACTGTTGAAATTAATCTCTTTGGTCTAGTTTTGAATTTAGGCGTGGGTCTTCAGCTGAATAGTCATGTCGAAGCCAAACTAAGCATTGGTGACATTGTCATTGGAGAGTAAATGCGCCATGACTGCACTGTTGATGACGCCTTCCATGATATCGGCTATAATTGGAACTTGGATGACTGGGTGGTATTTAGACAGATTGGATTTGTCCTGATTTTTCTCAGATGGATATACTATATTTTGTCAGGCGGATGCCAACGTTCTAAATTTACAAGAATAGTGTGTTTTTGTCACAGATAAATTGTTGATAATGAGGTCAAGCAGGTTTACACATTGCTTCAGTCACAAATTGCCAATAACCCAGTATGGAAGCTGTGACTTTCAGGACGCGGCCAGCTTAATTTGTACTGGCTTCTCTTGGGGATAGATATTGAAGTCCACTCCTCGATTACATTCTGTGTCATTGCTACCTTCAGTGCTTCTTCTAGGTTTTGTGGAACGTGGAGCACACTAATTCTTCAGGTGAATGACGACAGCAGATGTTATTCAGGAAGGGGTTTCCTTACCCCCGTTTAACTTGATGCCATGAGACCGTCGAGTTTGGAGTGAACATCGTAGACTCCCAGGGACACGCTCTGCAGCCTGTATGTCAATGTACCACGGGGGGTGCTGGGTCAGTTCGATTTGTGAAGCGGGACATATTAAAGGGTTGTGTTGAAGGTGCCTAATATATTATCTGTAACGTATGATTCTGCGTGTACAACAGTGTCAGATTACTGTTTGACTAGTCTGTGGGACATTTCTCCCAATTTAGACACCAGTCCCCAAATATTTACATGATTGATCGGGTTGAGAACTATTTTGCTATGTCTGAATTCAGTAGCTGTTCGCCTGCATTAAGCAGGAATCGTCGGTTGTATGTCCTACAGCGGAGTCCCTACACAGGAGTTCTGCCCCCAGCTCTGATGTGGCAAGAAAGCAACGGGTAGAGAGAGGGAAGGATTTCAAAAGGTTCTTGGAATTTATAATATCCCACTGAGTCATTGGAATCCATAAGTCATGATCGATCCAAATGGACAAGCGTTCATGTTGGCATTGGGAAACGTATTCACTTAGCGCTCAATGAAGCCCAGCATAAATGACAGACGGCGAGCTCCACCTCCTAAATTACCTACCCACCCACCCCGTCGAAAATATTCTGCCCCACCTGCGACAGAGACACACCGGCCTTATTAGCCCTAAGAATGCACAGAAATGGAGTAGAAGCAAGTAATCCTAAAGTCCAAGAGGTTGTCATAGAGGAAGACAGGCTTGCAGAATGGACAGATAAGTGTCAGATGAAATTTAAAACTGAGAATTGTGAGGTGCACTCTGGCAGAAGGAATGGGGGAAGGAGATATTGAATGAACTGTATATTTTCAAAACCACTGCGGGAACAAAGTGGCCTGGAGTCCATGTGCAAAGTTCCTTGGAGCTGGCAGAACATAATGAAAGAGTTAGTGAAACATATGGGCTCTTGGGTTTCAGAAGTAAACAGTAGCAGCACAATCCCACCGAAGACCCCTGATCCCTCCGAATGCGGACAAGGAAAACACCGAGATCACAAGAACAAATGTGTTTTATTCAGGATTGGGTTGACAGAAATGGGATAAAAGTAAACATCAGATTTCACCGGATGACAAAGCGGCAGATCGTAGATCACAATCCTGCTGGTCAGACCCAGATATTAACATGATGTCACAGGTTACAGAAACCGGGGAATGGATGGTGAGAAGAGGCAGAGGGAGGTTTTGGAGACAAATAGAGAGACATATAGGAAGGGAGAGGCGTGTGTGGGACTGCAGACAATGGGTAGCCTTGGAAACACCCAAATCAATTCCACCCACCTCCCTGACAGAAGCCAGCGCTGGCAGCCGACCTCTCTGGAATCAGGTTTAATTTGATTGGAGCCTAGTCCGCTGGCAGGATTCAGCAAATTACAAAAAAAGACTTCAAGTCCTGGAGAACAATCCCGCGGTTACAAACACAGTCATTAAACTGCCCCAAGTTCTGGTTTGTCTTGCAGAATCCAGTAGGACGGGAGAAAGTGGGGGAAAGGAGGGGTTGGGAACTGGGGTGACCGAAAGCATGTAGGGGGAAGGAGTGAAATTGGTACTTTGATTTTCGTGAAAACCAGTACACTGGCCTTTCAGTCTAAGCGTCGACGGGAGTGGAAACTGTACTGAAACCATTCCATCCCTCAAAGGAGAAAACGCATAATCTGGTCTTCCAAACAGCACTGCAAGGTTAAGATTCCAAGGGCATATTGAATGAAAAAGGTCGGAGCTAGAAAAATGTGAAGGTGCAAGAAAGCACTGGTGAACATACACTGCACTGCAACTTGGCAACATTCCAAAAAACTGGATTGGTGCTACCACATTGAGTGACATGGGACATCATCCCATGTGGATCTTTGTACTGCTGGGTTACAATTAAGCAAAACAAAACTGAATGCGAGCAATGAACTTTAGCGCAGTTGTAGTGGGGAGAGAGAGGGTGACAGAGGTCTGGCCACACACCCACCCCGCTAATCCCAGTTCAGTGCTGATCGTTTAGTCTTCAGGAGGTGGTTTACAAACGGATTCACTGCCCACTTTGCCCCGTGTTGAAACGTGAAGTGATATGTCACTCTGTTGGTTTTTCACAGATGGCGAAGTGCTGGGAATTGCACGGCCAATCGTGCCACAATCCATCTTCGCTGACCACAGCACAGTCTTCTTCCCAACGCTCATCACCATTAGGTTGATTGCTTGCCCAGAACCTGAGTGAAGAGAGAGAGATGTAAAGAAAAATGAATGGACAGTTGGATAATTCAGAAAAGAATCATTTTTATTGCACACGCAGCCGGAGGTTCCACTGCCCACTACTGGTTAAACATTTAGTGGCAACGTTGTCCCTCTATAAAAGCACAGTCAGGATTCGCCACCATAACTGAGGAATCCTTCGTTTCTATCAGTCCTAACATTCATTTATATAGTGCTTATCATTTACTCACAGACTACGGTCCCCACAGCCTCACCCCACTAGTCACCGGGATATTGGGGGGTCAGATATGCAGGTCAGATATTGGGGGTCAGATACGCAGGTAGATTATGGAAAAGTGCAAAACCAACAGGGTTGTCGTCGTGCGTGACTTGAACTTCCCCAGAATAGTATGGGACCTTCTTAGAGCGTTAGATGGGGTAGAATTATCAGGTGCATCCAAGAAAGTTCATTAACACAGTATGTGGATAGTCCAATTTGAGGAGAGGCCATACTGGACTTTATATTGGGAATGAGACTGACCAGATGATTGACCTTTCAGTGGGAGGAACATTTACGAAACAGTGACCAAAACTCCTTACATTTTAAAATAGCTATAGATAAGAATAAGTATGGACCTTACGGGAAAGTATTAAATTGGGATAGGGAAAATTACAAGAGTATTATGCAGGAGCTAGGCAGCGCTAATTGGAAATAGCTGTTTTTGGGTAAGTTCATATCTGACATGGAAAGGTTGCTTAAAGAACAACTGCACAGAGTACATGACCTGTATGTTCCAGTAAGAAGGAAGGACAAGAATTACAATGTAATACAACGTTGGATGACGAGAAAGGTTGTGAATTTAGTCAAGAAGAGAAAGGAATCATATGTCAGGCTTTGGAAGCTAAAATCGAACAGGGCAATTGGGAAATATAAAGAAGCCAGAAAGGAACTTAAAGGAGGAATTTGGAGAGCCATGAGAGGCCAGGAAAAGACCTTGGCAAGTAGGATTAAAGACAATCCCAAGATATTCTAGGCACTCATCAAGAGCAAGAGGGAAACGAGGGAGTCGGTATGACCACTCGAGGATAAAGGAGGGAACATGCGCTTGGAGGCGAAGTATGTGGGCGAGGTTCGAAATGACTACCTGAAAATACTCCGGTATTTAGCAAGGAGAAGGATGTGAAGGAACGTGAGATAAAGAAAGTAGCTGTATTGGGTCTCCTGAAGTAGATAAGTCACAAGGGCCAGATGCGATATACCTCAAGTATTTGAGAGAGGCACGTGATGAGATTTCTGGGCCCTTGACCAAGATCTTTGTGTTCTCTCTGGCCACAAGCGAGGTCCCAGAGGACTAGTGAGTAACTGATGTCTTTTCTCTGTTCAAGAAGGGAAATATAGATAATCCTGGAAATTATAGACCGGTGTGTCTCATGTTGGTGGTAGAGGATTCTTATGGACAGGATTTATCAGCATTTAGAAAAGTGTGACGTAATTAGGGATAGTCAGTATGGCTGTGTTCAGGGCAAGCCACGCCTTACTAACGATTGAATTTTTTCAGGAGGTGACGAACGTGATTGATGAAGGTAAAGCAGTGGATGTTGTCTACATGGATATAAATAAAGCATTGTACAAGGCCTCTCTTGGTCAGCTCATTCATAAGTTTAAGATGCATGGGATCCATGGTCACTTGGCCGTTTGGATTTAGAATTGCCTTGCCCATAGAATACAGACGGTAGTGGTCAATGATTCTCTTGGTCGGCTCATTCATAAGTTTAAGATGCATGGGATCCATGGTCACTTGGCCGTTTGGATTTAGAATTGCCTTGCCCATAGAATACAGACGGTAGTGGTCAATGATTCTCTTGGTCGGCTCATTCATAAGTTTAAGATGCATGGGATCCATGGTCACTTGGCCGTTTGGATTTAGAATTGCCTTGCCCATAGAAGACAGACGGTAGTGGTCAATGGTTCTCTTGGTCGGCTCATTCATAAGTTTAAGATGCATGGGATCCATGGTCACTTGGCCGTTTGGATTTAGAATTGCCTTGCCCATAGAAGACAGACGGTAGTGGTCAATGGGTCGTACTCTCGTTGGGTGGTGTTCAGCAGGGAACGATACTGGGTCCTCTGTTGCTCGTGATATAAACGTGGATGGGTGGATTATTAAGCTTGCAGATGACACAAAGATTGGTGACGTTGTGGATAGTGTAGAAGATTGCTAAAGAATACAGCGGGATACAGATCCGTTACATATGTGGGCAGAGAGAAGCCAGATGGAGTTTAATATGGACTGATGTGAGGTGTTGAACTTCGGGAGATCAAATGTAAATAGAAAGTACACCGTTAATGGCAGGACCCTTAAAAGAGTTGATGTACATAGGATCTTTGGGACGAAGTCCATAGCTCCTTCAGAGTGGCCGCACAAGTTGACAGGGTGGTAAAGAAGGCCTATGGCATGTTTGCTTTTATCAGTCGAGGCATTGAGTTGAAGAGTCAGGAAGTTATGTTGCAGCTTTAAAAGACTCTCGTCATGCCGTATCTCGAGTATTGCATTGAGTTCCGGTGGCCCGCTCATCGGAAGGATGTGTCGGCTTTGGAGAGAGTGAAGACGAGGTTTACCAGGATGCTGCCCGGATTAGAGGGCATGTGCAATAAGGACAAACTTGCGTTGATTTCTTGTAGCGACAGAGCCTGAGGGGAGACCTGGTAGAAGTTTCTAAAATTACGAGAGGCATAGATAGACAGCCGGTATCTTCTTCCCAGGGTCGAAATGTCTGATACCAGAGTATCCGCATTTAAGATTAAGGTGAAAGGGAGAAACTTCAAAGGAGATGTGCGAGGCAAGTGTTTTACACAGAGAGTGGTGGGTTCCTGGAATGCGCTGCGAGGGTTGGTAGTGGAGGCAGATACAATAGAAGCGTTAAATTCTTAGATAGGCACGTGAATATACGGAGAATGGAGGGATATGGACCGTGTGCAGGCAGAAGGGATGTGTGCAATTAGGCATCATTAGTTTAATTAGTTCTGCACAACATCGTGCACCAAAGGACCTGTTCCTATCCTGTACCGTTCTGTGTTCACCTCCCACTCCAGGTATTCAGCAGGATGCCCGAGGGTTCAACACAGGAACACACGGAGACAAACTCCTTCACTATCTGGATTCCTACAGATCGAACTGGGATTGGCCTCATCCCCACATTGCATGAACAGTGATAGGTTGAATGTAGAAACAATGGTAAGATGCGTAGTGGCCTCAAACAGCCTTGGCACCGGCTCAGAAAGGAAAGCAAGGCCCGATAGCTGTGAACAAAGCAGTTCTGTGTCCATTTATTCTGAAAATGTTTCATTTCCTGCACTTGCCTTTTCAGAGTTCTGGAAGTGAAGTTCCGCAGCGGATCACCTAATATTCTGCTGTTTTCACGGGGTTTCTTCCAATACTGCAACAAATGGTTGGGAGAATCTCCTGTATAATTTCACCTTTCGTGCTATTTACCCCTGGACAGTGTGAGAATCCACACCGTCTTGCTGAATGTAAATTCCTCTCCCATGTTCTTGCTTCTCCGGTCTTTAAGCTCACATTTCTCCACCTACCGTTTCATCTGTTCCCTGTCTTCCTGTTTCACTAAACTCTCCGTTCCAGTTTCCGTTTCGGCATGCTGGCCTTCTGAGTATCTGTTTCCCTTTGAAATTTCCAACACCTGCAGTACTTGGATTTACTTGTGTTCTTGTAAGACTTTTTCAGTCTTCCTCGAGGTTTACCCAACCGACTACTTTGAGTCCCTGGAAGCTTTTGTTCCCCCTCTACCTGTTTAAACGTTGCGATTGCCTTGGGTCTTCTCAGTGCAATAGGACCCGACGTGGGTAAATTATTGTGGCTCGGCCTGGGCCAGGTGGAGACCTCGGACGTTTATTGAAAAGTCTGCGAGACCGAAAGCTATGCGAAGACCCCTGCTTTGATTTTAACTGTAGTACAATCCAAACTCTGGTGAGCGGAGGGAACTCTAATACTCCGCTTACATTTACACCGCGATAGGTGGAAAGGATACAAAGCAAATGTATCCATGAAATGAAGGGGGTGGGGTATGAGTTGAAACTGATAGCCAGGGGCAGAGGACAGCATTATTCATACCACTCAAAACTCTGCAATAAGGGAGGAAAACAGCATTCTTCAGAAGGAACGTGGGAGAATGTCCCTCACTGTGGGAGGAAAGAACAGACTCACTTGATATTTGAAGCATAATCCGTGCCATCCACCCAACGCCAGGTCCCTTCTTCCGCAGTGTCATGGAGTCCAATCCAATGCGCACAGTTTGCATTCAGTCGGATATATTCCTGTCAGATAAATAACAACGTGACCAGATATCCCGGTATTAGTGGCACGACTAAAGGTTATTTTATTTGTTCAGCATTGTCGACCCTGTTCTGAGTTACAAACAAGGGCTTATTTATCATACCAAGCCTTGTTAAAGTGGAGAATTTTGTGTTCCGTTAGTATAAAAAGGCCTGCAACTAATACAAAACGTTCCCAGGCTCCGACCTCCTCGAAAGTGCTCCTACCCAAAGAGCCACCGATCAATGAGTAACCAGCTCACTTCCTCCAGACCCTCGTGACTGCTTTGCTTCTGTTCCTTGAGAACACTCAGATGTTCTTTTCTTATCCAATTACACGGACGATACAAACCTATTATAGAGGTAGAAAAGCACTTTGCACGTTTGGCCCAGGCTGTTTTTATCCGTAGCTTTGTCCCGGTGCAATGTAGTAAGTGCTCCAGCGTCCAGTTCCCTGGAGCTGGCTATTCCTCTGCCCTTGTCCAATCTGCCCGTTATTTACACTGAGAGACCAGATTATGTCTTTCCTTTCTCCCACAGTTAATCAAGCACAAGTGGTGTAGGTGGAAAAGTATGCTGGGAGGCACTGGTTTCTTACATCAGCCCAATGCACTAGGCCAACCTACATCAATGAACGTCTGCTCCCTAAACCCAGATTTTACCTCAGTCCCATGGGATCTTGCAGCTGGCGAGAGTTAAGGGCACTTAATAAACTAAAATACATTTACTGAGTAAGAATGGACTCCTGTAAGCTTCTGAGAATTCCTGATGCAACTTCCAGCTTTGAGATACAGATGTGAACAGCATTGACAGCCTTGTAGCCGAGTGTATGTCAGACTATCGGATCATGTTCGAGGATAATTCAACGTTCTTGAAAGGAAATTTAAGAGGGTTCATTTGGGGAGATGGTAAATGATGTAATTCAAAACCACATATCCGCTCCATTTCTAACCATGATCATTGGGATGATAATCGCACAGCCAGTTTCTCCTGAAATTGAGCTTTTAAAGGGCCAACATCTAAACAACATTTCCTGCCTTCACGGTGACGTCAGAAACAACCTCATGCGTGTTCGGTGCTGTGAAGGTTGTGAAGGTCAGGGTCACTGTCATGTTCACTCTTACTTCCCAGTCACGAGATCAATCCAGGCTGTTGCTGTTGATCTGTCTCATCTCACAGTTTTCTGCTCACTGTTGCGTTTGGAATGCCCTCCAAACACCCAAGCACAATGACAGGAAACTTAATCTGCCTCTCCATTGGCCCACAGGAGCAGGTAGTGCGGGTGTGGGTAGTTGGGGGGGAGAGTGTCGTTTGCTACATTACAGGCTTTCCCAAAGTTCTGAGACTGCACTCATGCTCGACCATCCCTAGAGAGTAACCTCCTATCATCAGCACCTGGTTGCAACCTTAGAGGGCAGCATTAACTGAGGAAATGGTGACGATCTCTACCTGATACCGGCTCTCACTTAATCCCGTTGGAATAATGGTTCCTGCCTTTAATGCATTATCAATGTCAGTGTCAATCAACGTCTGCTTCTTATTATTATGTGGGTTTAATGACTGTAGGGAACGTAATGCCCTAAAGAAGATAGAAATATAAATGAATGAAATGGTTCCTACCAGCTCATCTCCATTGTTAATAACCACGAGGTTGGAGTTCATTGAGGTGCAGAAGTTCTGGGATTCATTCCAACCAGCTCGAGTTGACCGGAAATAATAAAGTCTCTGTTTGAAGAGTCTCCATTTGTTCAATGGCTGAACAGGATACAAGTCTATGAAGTTATTTAAATAGAAATTAGAAACAGATGGAGCACCGCAGACTCTCACATATTTCCTTACTGACCCACGTTTAGACGTCGATTTTTTCACGCATACAACCTATGTCATGAGAAGTCTCTGATATATTGCATATTGCATACCTTGAAGTAACCACGCCATTCTCCTGTAGGCCACATCTCTAGGAAGTTTCAGGCTCGCTGAACACATCAGGCAGCGCAGGGTTGCGTCATAGCTCCGAGAGCGACACTCTCACCTCTAAATTAAAAGATTGTGGTATCCATCCCCACAGCGGAGATGGACAGAAAATCTAGGATGGCTTTGTTTTGCAGTACAGAGGAAGTTCTGCATGTTCAGAGGCGCTGCCTTTTGGATGAGCAGTTAATTTGCCTGAACGTCAGGAAAACCTAATTGTCACTCAATCGGTAATGAACTTTGGAATTATAATATCAAAATAAGGCCTGGGGAGGAACGACAGTTTCCTGTCAGGCACTTCAATGAGGCAGATCCTGGAAGAACCTGGAGCCAGAACCTCGTCCAGCCTGAGAGCTGGTTCTACCGCAAAAGTTGACTCTTATAAAGAAGCTCAAAGCGTAAGATTCCAAGACCTTTCTCTGGTTTCCTTCCATCACAAAAACCGACTGATTCAATACCGACACCCTCATCCTCACCGCCACGCCTGCTGCTAATCTCCTCAGTGTTGGCATCCTCGTCAATTATTTCGGTTTCCAGAGCTACCGAACCCCCACCACCACCACTATTCAATCTGAGCCAATGTAAAGGCCGCAGATGGGTGAGCTACAGGTGTAATCAGAATAATGTGGGAGAGAGCAAAGTCGACCCCAGAGCCAATGCACGGTTGGTCCCATTTTGTACTCTCTGTCTCCCTTCAATCCCACTTCTGAAATGCGCAGAAGTAGCTCCACAACCCTGGAATGTGCTGGCAAACCGATGCCCTCTCCTACCCAGCCTCAGATCCTCTGCATCTCTGAAATCAGGAGGGCAGCAACTGTACAGACTGCGAAATATGTGCATGTCTTCGGTGTTCCTATCATTGTTGGGAACTTTTTCTTGATCACGCCAAATACAAATGGAATCAGTACCCAGAGCCCGGGTTAAGTCGATTCATCTGGATTGGTATAGGAGCTCTGCACCTCTCCCTCCTGATATTCCACCTCGTCCGGTGCAGCTGGAATCCCTGGAAAATTATTCCCTCCTCTAGCCACTCGGGAGCAGTGAGGAGAGAAAATATTTGCTTTTGTGATAACACCAGATACCAACACGTTTAATGTCAGAGCTTCAAATAATTAGCTGTTAGCAATGCCCAATTTTCAATGAATAACTTCAGACGAAAGGTGTCTCCGATTATTAAACTTACTCTCTCTCAGTCGTGAAACCTCACGCTGAAGTTCGGCGAGTGAACTGTTTGTCTTTTCAGAGTTTCCTGTAACAGAAGGAGGAGCAAAGCTTTACAACGTGGAAACCTGCTTTAGGTGTTAAATGTTTTTTTATTTTTGAAAATTTGGGGATTTTCGCAGAAGAAAGCATCCTATTCACCCAATGACTGGTGTGTCGATCAAAGATGCTCACTACTGCAATGATGGCCAGGATCGGGAATTTTATTGAGTCAGTTTTTAAGACTGGAGATGACGATGAACACTGAATCCAGGGTAGTTCTTGCAAAGGGGTCTTTGAAAATTTCAGGGTGCGGTGACAGTAGTTGTCACTGCAGCCTGCTCCGGAAGCCTAGGCCATTAATCTCCGGAAAGAATTCGAATCGAACCAGGGCAGTTGGGAATTTAAATTCAAAACTTAATTAAATCTAGAAAAAAAGCAAACCCCAGTGACAGCAAAAATCAAACTACAGACTTGTTGAAAATAAACATAGAATTCACTGGTGATGATTGGAGACGGATATTTGTTGACCTTACTCTGACACACATCGATGAAACCTCCAAGCCACTCCGTTCAAAGGGTATTTGGGGATGCACGATAAATGCTCTCAGTTTCCAGCCATATGTCTCCTGCTCCGCACCGCAAACCTGCCTCTACCCCGAACATTGCACGCTGATTTGATGAGGACATGAACTGCTTTTATTTCTGAACACACTGTGCATTGTGAAAGAGAAGATGATTCAATGCTGAGACAACAAATCGATGCGTTGGCATATGAGGCATTCTGGCTACAGCCATGGTGTCTCAGCTCTCAGACAAGATCTGTTGTCTCAAACTACAACGGATCTGGTAGCAGAAGAGAAATATTGTACACGAGGCAGACGAATCTTCAGAAAAACGTTGGGATATTACAAGCATGATTTGGTTGTCCTCCCAACTCAGGAAAGAACTATTGACTGTTATTAAAACCACGCATCCGGGAGAATGACTTCCTACTCGCTCACGGTCTCAAATTGTTGCACGACCATTGCACACAGACACGGCTGAGAATGAGTTCGCGGCCCAGCACACCCACAAGTACCTTTTCTTCTTATTAGGCTATCTCCTGGATCGTGAAAGGCATGACTCAGGCCCGGAGGGTCCAGGTCCCGAACTTCATTTTGAATTGTGGAAGATGCCAGTGCGTGACCCTGTTGACTTGGGGTAGTCCTTGTACACCTACCACATGGGCTTAACGGAGGAAGAACATGGTCTTGAAACAAGGGGTCCAAGGAATGCCAATATACTGGCAAACAGACTCTATTGCATGGACAGTCACGCACACACATGGGTGGGCACACGCAGGCACATGTCATCACATGCATTTTCACATATGCACACGGGTGGGCTCAGATGCAGTCCCACTTGCCCGTTGCCTCCATTCTACCCCACCACCCAACGGTGACCCTTCTCAACCTGTCCTCCCTGCCCTTTAATTTCTGTCCCTTCAGTGCCACTCGCACTTTCTCTGACCTTCAAACCCCTCACTCCAAACTTAGCCACACTGGAGACAATATAACACAGCAAGGACGAAAGAGGCTTGGGGAGCATTGAATTTGGGAGATGATATGATACCGTTGATACGACCGATGTTCATGACGATGGAGCAGCTGGAAAACAACTGAATGTGGGGGCGGGGTGGGAGGATGGTTTAAGCAGGAGGTTCTGGGTGAGCTAGCAGATGTGGAATGAAACAGTATATGTGTCTAATATGAAATATTATTGGAAGCTCATATTAAAGTGGAAGTCCGACATAGTGCTGAAGTTCTCAACGAATTGAAACAATGAACATGATAGTACCAAAAAAAAACTTCAAATGATAGAAATCTGAGATAAAACCTAAAAATGCTAGAAACTCCAAGAAGAATAGAGTTAACATTTCAGGTTGATGATTCCTCATCAAATCGGAGGTGAGAAAATAAGTGTGTTTAATGTACAGAACCGGGAAGGGTTGGAGAGAACAAACACGATACCTGTGATGGTGTGAGGGCCAAGTTTGCCCAATGTTTCCAAAGGTGTTAATGGACAGAGTTGTAGGAGTCTTTTGGTTTGTAGTGGATACTGGTATCCAGCCTATCCGCTGAGGTAGAGATAGAGAATTGATACTAATAATGGTTTGGTAGGTGCAAAGTTGGGTTGAAGCATTGACTGCTGGGCTTCACTGGCGGAGGAGGGGAGGGGCAGGTGACCCTGGGAATCACCATGAAGTTTGAAGGCGAATCTTGTGTGTCCCAGCAGCCATTCTTTCAATCTGCCTGTGGCTTCAAAGTGGTGAGGCAGATGAGAGCTCTGTCGATGAAAGCACCAGGGCAACTCTCCGGGAATTTTGTACACACCTTCATATTTATTTCCTTGTGGTTAGACATTGTGGATGTGGGAGTACTCAGACTGACACCGATGCAGACCTGCCCCTCTGGGAAGACAGCCAGCGATAGAAAGCCCAACGTCCGCTGGTATCTCTGACGACATCATGGGCAAAGTCGCGCTCATTGCCGGCTTCGGTAAACCGACTAAATATTGCTCAGTTTATTGGTTTCCACAGAACATGAGAAAATGCAGAATGTTTCTCCAGTGTCGTGACGCAAGGCCTAAAGACAAAGTCTGGGATGTCAGGGGTGATATTTCCTGCCTCTGGTAATGTATGTACACCAGGGCAGTATAAATGGATTTAGGAAAGGTGCTAGCACACCACATACCACAAGTGCCCCCCCCCCCAGAAAGATGTAACGTCCCTGCCCTGTCCTCCCTTCCCTTCTCCCTTCTCCGAACCCCACTCCTTCTCTTCTCCTCTTGTATTTCTCGCCCTTTTCCCATCTCTATTTATTCAGAATGGGCAGAGGCGGATTCACTAAAGACATGACAGCAGCTCCCAGCTTCAGCAGCCAGGTTTCCCATGGTCTGTAGTGGTTGTAACCGGGTGTCCGGGGGGCGCGGGGCTCTGTTTGGACGTAATACTACGTGGTATTCCTCTCAGATAGAAAAGGCATAGAGGGATACGCGTCTAATGCGGGCCAATGACATTAGCGTAGACAGGCAGCGCGGTCGGCACGTTGGAGGTGGGCGGAAAGGGCCCGTTTATGCAGCCCGTTGGAGCCCTGGGACCTAGCTGAGAGGCCCCCGCATGTCAGCGCTGCTTGGTCGTGGGCATGTGTGCCCTGAATAGCAGTGTTTATTGCAGCTGCCGTGTGCGTGCAACAGTACGAGGCAGCCCTGGGGAGGCGCGGAACTTTCCCGCCGCACTGGCGACGTAGGCGAAGGGAACAGTTTTGCATCTAACGAGCGGCTTTAACGGTCATGTCATCAGACCGCCCGAACTCCAGCGGTACCCGAAGACGGAGTGGATTGCGGAGAAAGTGTGAATGTTACTGGGAGAGAACGAGAGAGCGTACGTGCAGGGAGGAAGCGGGTAAGGGATGCGTTCGGGAGACATCGCAGGGGAACGCAGGAGCAGCTGCCTAACCCCGGCGACCGGCGAGCGACGACTTTGGGCACTTTCACGCTTCCTTCTGAATCAGGCAAGTGCCTCAAGCGGACAACGAAACAGCAGCGAGACGACTGTGCAGTAGAACAGAGACCAGGGTATTCCTGTTGGGCTTTAAAGACCCTTCCCTCCATTACCAACAGGCAGAAGAAGGAAAAGTTCCCTTTATGCGGAGTCGTTGCTCGAACGCAGTCAATTATATTCTCTTCTCAACAACATCATTAACTTACTCAGATTAACCACAATGCTGAGAATCACAATGGACAGCAGGAGGGAGACGCCCAGGAGAGTGTACATGACCAGTGGGGAGAGCTTTCCTTGGATAAACTCTGCTTGTCGACCAGCAAGTCCTGCAAAGTGCAAGAAAATGTCGTCACTGCAAGTACGAAAGGGAATCGTCCAGCGAAAAGACTAAAAAAAACTTTCCTGGTTTAGACTTCGAGAATGGGCAGAGGAACCGAGTATTGTTGTCAACACTAGAATTTATAAACTGTCTAATACTCATCTCTTCAATGTAAACACCTTCACTCACAGCAGGCTAGAGATCCAAACTGCGCAGGAGGTCGAGGTGTCACAAGTTCTGGACAATTACACACAACCGAACCAAAGTATCACTCGCACAGATAAATTCAAGGTACAAGGAACAGAGAGCATTCCTCCATCTCCCACTCCAACCCCAACCTCAATCCCCACCCCCGTAAACATTTGACCGTCACTCTCCCAATATTGCGGCAATTTTTTCTGAAAGTGTAATGGGTTCCGGCTCACTCGCTGCAACAAAATAACTAATATCAACCTGTCTTTGGCTTCTCCGGCTGATATCCGGCTTCATTGTGTTCGTCAGGGTAAAATTCATTGAAATGTTCATAACTGTTCCTTGGCTCCATATTCTCGGCTACGAGACCTACTTGACTTTGAGGAACATGGGAAACTAAGACACAGTTTCTAGTCACACGGTTCGTCATGCTGAACTTTCGGTATTTCGTGGCAAACCTAACAAATCTAAATCTGTTCTGCTGAATTCAATGGAATGTAACAACTTCTGCTTCTTGATGATGACTTCAAGGGTCAATGGCCTGAACTGAGCACTCTGAGTCACTCAGATCTGCCTCCCCGAAACATTCACTCAGACTGGCAGCTTTGAACAAATGTATCTGGAAGTGTGGGCATTGAATGTCAGTTAGAGCTCAGAAGTAAAAGTGGCGTTTAGAAATTGCCAAGATCCGCGCTCTTTAAAACTTCACAACCATTTCCAATCCTTAGGCTGACGGATTATTCACCACCGTCTTGGATTGGAGACGTTGCATTTAAAAATCTGGAGACTAACAGGATAGAAGAGTGTGGACCATTGGTCTGCCGTTATCACTGGGTCGATCCTATCTCAGCAGCAAAACAAACCCAGCAGAGTTGCCAGCACGTGGTATCCAGGAGGGAGGGAGTCACCATAGGAGTTTTCAACATCTCATGGCAACAGTTGTTTTAATGAAAATACTTCCGAATTCATCTTGATAAATAGGTTTCACCCAATATTGGTCTAATCAGCAACACTTCCAAAGACTTTTGTGATTAATTCGAATTTACGGAGCCAGAGTTGTTATTTTCTGTCGATTTCATACCTAGCTAACCCAGAGGTGTCCAGAGAAAGAATGGTTTTCTACCCCCTTGTTGTGAGTGAAGGTTTTTTGAGGGTCACAAAGGTAGAGGACTCGTGACACAGTCTGTGGATTTTGGAAAACGATTTATTCACAAAGAAAAACGCAGGAACAGAATGAACGGGAACGGATGCAAACTCATAAGTACACGGGTGGTCGCGAAACCTGGGGGGGTCGCAACGGGGGTGAGTGCGCGCGCGCGCGCGCGCGCACACACACACACACACACACACCGCAGTACTTACAAACGGTCAGGAAAACGCAATACGGTGCCTGAACCCCTGAACCCCCTGATTCCCGACAAGCATCAGCTCTGCGCTACCGGAAATCTACTTAGGAAGCTCCGAAACCAAAAGGTTGCACACTCTTACCAATGGACCCTCGGCATGGTTTTGACTCCAGCAGCAATCAAAATAGAGAGAGCCACTCACGTGTGGCATTCTTTATAATGCTGGAGAGCTGGGTGGAGCCCGCTTAGGTAATTCAACAGGTCCAATAGGTCATGGCCAGGAACAAAAGGTGTGTACAGCAATCAGTGATCAAGAGTGTGTACTAATGAGTGGGCGGAGCCAGACCTTGATTGGCAGTGGTGTCGCTTTCGACCAGTACTCGATGGTGTCACATGACAGCCATGACCTTTCACACTACATTCCACCCTTCGAAAGTTACACCGCACCATTGGGGGAATAGCTATAACTAAGCTAACAAATATGCGTCAGTATGCGGTACTAATGGAAGGAAGAAGTGGTCCTAATAATCTGACAAGCACAGAACAAAATACAGATCGCTATATCAACTAAAAGGAGGGTGCTGGCCAAGTGTATGACAGTTGCCCACCATCCCCCCCCCCCCACCAGTAACTCAAACGGCCACCAGTTTCCCCATGAGTTGTAGTGCTGGAGGAGCTGGTCCCTTGTTATTTGAATTTTAGCCACCGAGTCCTGAATATGAGCAGCCCGGTTGGTAATGTTGCTGGACTCATTGGGGATAAAGGTACAGCATTCCTTGCCAATCACTGCACAGATGCCACCGTCCGCAGCAAGTAGGTAGTCCAGGGCCATCCGATTCTGCAGGGCCACCGACCTGACTGCAGCCAGCTCCACTGCCGTCCTCGTCAGGGCATCATTGGTACGTTGCAGTGACATTTTCGTTTCATCAGCCATCATCTGGAGCACGCTGGTCATCTGGATGACTTCACGGGACAGTCAGGCCATGCCATACGTGGGAAAGGCTATCATCCAGAACTTCTCTGCCTCCGTGATGGCTCTTTTGTCCCAGCGGTCGCTGTATGCTGGGCGCTCCCCAAGGTCATTGCGAGCGTGGATATGGGGCACCACAAACGCTGGAAAACAGCAACCGTACCAGCTCATGGGGATCCACGGGTAGGCATAGTGGGCACAAGTGCAGTGGGTCCCGTTCAATGTCCAGGGAAACCCTCGCTTAGCGGCACTGCCGGCCGTGGTCACTTGAGGCACCTGGGTACCAGTTTCACTCACAGTCACTATGGCCGACTGAAAAGGTGGAACTGTGGTCGTTCTGGAGTCTGCACCAGCATTCTCTCAGCTTACTCAGTGGCTGCGGGATGACTCTGAGGGTCGGGACTCTGGTGGAGGTCAAATTGTAGGAAGGGAAATACCAACGTCTGAAACACCCACCCCATCGGAAATCGCTGGAAGGCATGTCCTGTAATGGTGAGGGGAGTTGCGGGGGAACTGCCATTGGGCCCCGCCCCCCCCCCCCCAAACTGATATACTGAACCCAACAGGCATAAAAAGTCTGTGTAAGCCGTTCATCTGGAGATCATTGAGAGGGATCGCTGTAAGCGGGAGAGTTTCACCGGCGTGTGCTGGGGTTCAGATGCAAATCCAGCAATCTGATTGGTTGGAAGTGCTGGCGAATTCATAAGCAATTCAGAGGAAGGAGTTAGCTGGCGTTCTGATGCCGATCATCACAGTGAGCAGAAGGAGTGATTGGAGCAGTGCCTTCATCCTGTAGGGGGTGGGGGGGGGGAGTTGAGGAACAAACTCATTCTCGGTGGGTTAGTGTTGGGTATGAAGACAGGATAGGTTAGTTCGACCTGGAATCGCGACCCACCGGGTGTCCCCGGGACCACGAGCAATGACTTCTCCCTTCTGAGGGGAACCTTGTGGCTGTTGGACCCAGACTCTCCCTGAGTTCTCGGTCTCGGGGGGGTCGGGATCCCACAAGTTGGGAGGTGGTGCGTGTGCTTGATGGCGGGAAAATGGGGACTCCCCTTGGTCAGTGGGCTGTGTATTCAGCTGGTCGACGGCCTACTGCAGCATGCCCGACCATCACTTCAGTGTGCGGGAAGGCATTAGTGTGCGGATTGTTTCCTTTAGCAGGCCGTTCATTCTTTCTATCAGGCCCGATGCCTAGGGATGGTAGGGGACATGGAACATCCACGAGATCCCTGCCTCAGCCGCCCAGTTCTGTACCTGAACCCCCATGAAGTGTGAGCCCTGATCGGATTGTACCTCCCATGGGACTCCATAGATGGAGGAGAGGTACTGCAATCCTTTGATAGTGCTGTTCTGGTCGGCCCTCTCACAGGACCAGTCTGATATAGTCTGTCTGCCACACGCCACCCGGTCCCGTGCTGCGGCGAATGTGACCCAGTGGCGCCGCCAGCCAGCCTCGTGGTTTCCTTTGTTGGCAGATGGGGCAGTTAACGACAGTGGTCTTGCACTGGTCAACTGTGAGGGCGACCCCAAACTGCTCTTCCCAGCGCCGCATACCGTCAGCCCCTAGGTGACTGCTCTTACAGTGTGCCCATGCGGCTAAGGCACTGAGGTCAGGTTCCTCTGGGGAGATGGTAGTGCAGCATATCTGGGCAGCTTGGTCTACAGTGGCATTACGTATGGCCTCCTGGGTATTTTTTTGGGTATGGGCATCCACGTGGTGGACTGAAATCTGTCTTTGGGCAGCATGATCCCAGATAAAACGCCAGTGTCACTGTCCCCAGAGGGGGCTTCCATGAATTTCCCACCCCGTTTCATGCCACCGTGCCATCCACACCGCCATACCATTGACTACTGCCCAAGAGTCGGTATAGATGAGGACTGGTGTTCTGTAAGGTGAGTGCTACCGCCGCCAGTTCCGCCAGTTGGCTGGATCCACCCGCTCCCTCTTTTGTCAATGTTTTCGCCATAGCGGGATGAAGTGCCACCGCTTTCCAATACTGTTTCCCGTTTTTCCAGCGGCTGGAGCCATCCGTGAACCAGGCGTGCAGTTTTTGTTCGGGGTCCAGGGAGTCGAAGGGTTGGCCCCAGGACACCGGGGAGGGCTGGATCTCAGGTATGTCTGGGGGTGGGTCCTAGGACTGGGGGAAGGACATGACCTGTTTGTGGAGAAGGCTGACCCCTTCTGGACCAAATTTGGCCCGGTCCACGAGGTACCACTTCCAATTCACTATCGAGGACCTCTGTGCTCGACCGTCTTTGGGTGTGGAGTCAGGGGACTTGACCCAATGCATTATGGGCAGTTAGGGGCAAAGGTCCAAGGGGTCGATACCGGTTTGGGGCTTGGTTGCGAGGAGCGCCAGGTAGCAGGCCAGCAGCTGACTCTCGAAGGAGCTGTGGAGGGTGGCAGCCAAACCAGTCCAGAAGCCGAGCGGGACTCTGCGCCCCTGGACCTTCTGCCAGAGGCTCCACTTGGCAACTGACTCACTAGCGGAGACCTGTAACTCGAAGGGGACCCCGACCTGGGGGGGGGGGGGCAGGGGCAGGGCTTGCTTCACTGCTTATTTGGCTGCTTCAAAGGCAGCCTGCTGTTCAGGCCCCCAGGAGAAGGCGGCTTTCTTGGGGGACATCTTATAGAGGGGTCTCAGGAGCATGGTAAGGTGGGGTATGTGTTGTCGCCAATAGCCAAGGAGGCCCACGAAACTCTGGGTGTCCATCTTGTTAGTGCAGACGGCAAAATTTAAAATCTTGTTCCATGCAGTTTCAGGAATGTCCGTCTTGCCTGCATGCCATTGGATTCCGAGGAACAATACATTCTGGGCTGGGCCTTATACCTTTTCCTCATTAATAGCCCAGCACCGCTCTCTGAGGGAGGATATTAGCATATCAAGAGCCTCTGAGACAATAGCCTCTGAAGGCCGCTGCAAAAGTATGTCATCTATATAATGGGCGATTGCCACCCCGGGAGAAGTTGAGTGGCTTGCAAGTCCCGGGAGATTAACCCATGGCATATTGTGGGGCTGTGGATGTAGCCTTGTGGTAGGCGTTGGAATATGTATTGTCTCCCGTCCCAGGTGACTGCGAATTGGTCCTGGGAGGTATGGTAGAGGGGATGGAGAAAAATGCATTGGCCAGATCGGCAATGGCATACCATGGTTTGTCTGGGCGCCCTGCAATATCTTCCACTAAAGTGACTATGTTGGATACCGTGGACGCGAGGCGGGGTGGGGGTGGGTTGGTGGTGGGGCAACCTTGTTCAAGTGTTGGTAGTCCACTGTCATGCGCCACGTCCTGTTCTTTTTGCGGACGGGCCAGACGGGGCTATTAAAAGGGGAGGGTGCAAGTCTAACGACTCCCTCCCGCAGCAGGGCTTGGACGGCCTTTGTGATGTCTTGGTGTCCCCTCTCGGCTCCCTATATTGCCAACTGGAAATGACTTTGGAGGGAGGGGGAACAACAACCGGTTCCCACTTGGCCGCCCCGACTACCACCATAGCCCGGGCGACTCTAAAAGTGAACTTGCCCCGGTTGGTGTGTAGGGACTGTCTCTTTAAGACGTTAATCCCCAGTATGCATTCAGTAGAATCTGTGATTAGCACCGTTAAAGTTCGAGGAGGTTGGTTCCCGATGGCCATGCGGACCCTGACTTCATATGCGGGTAGAAGGGAACCCCCCAACCCCTCTATCTGCATCTGTGTCCCCTTCCATGCAGCAGGGTTCCCCGGGACGATGGTGTGCTGGGCACCGGTGTCAATGAGCTGCCATCCACCTCTGTACGTTCCCCTTTCCCCAGTGTACTGCTGCAGGTATGTGGCATCAGGTCCCCCGGGCGTGGGAGGGTGATGGAGCAGACAAGCTGGGAGACCTGGCCTTCATCCTATGGGAGTGGGGTAGGGGGCTGCCACCCTGTGGGTGAGGTTTCCTGCTGGTGGAAGTCAGACATTTCCTGTCGCATCAGGTCCCAGAGCTGAGCCTGGAGGGCACGGAAGGCTGTTTCAGGTGGAGGAGGGGTGGAGGCAGTATCTGTGTCTGCAGGATCAGCCCACGTAGTCCGTCGGTTGGGGGCGCCCCCTGTGTCGGACTTGGCCCCCGGGTGGTCGTGGATCTTCACCCGACCGGGCTCACCCCCACAGAGCTACTTCCATCGTTCGTGGAGAGCGGAGGTCGTGACCCCATCTATGGTGGCGTGGTCCACCCCTGCGCGCAACAGGTCCAGGTACAACTGTCTGCGCGTCAGACGGGAGGTGGTGCCCCCAGCCCTTGTCTCCACTCTATGGACCTGTGTGGGCGCCCCTCGCTGCATGTAATCTAGCCCTTCCAGGAGAGTGATGGCTTCCCATATGGTCCACACTAGCCAGTCCCATGAGGGGCAAGACCACTGGCCTCAGGTCGGGGCACGCAGTGGCGACCAGGAACCCCGCTAACGCACTGGTCACTGTGGCATTTTCTAACAGCTCGAGGTCGCCCGTCCCCACGTAAATGCCGGTCACTAGTGTCCATTCCCTGATGACCCTGGTGCCCTCACTAACTGTGCTCTACTGTGGTCCCCCGTATAAATCCCACTCCAGGAGGGTAAGGTACCGAGCGCTCACTGCAGCCACTACCCGATCCCACAGGGTAATGGTGTCCCCTATCCCCACCGGTGGCGCCCACAGGCTGTTATTAGTGCTCTGTTGGTCCGACAAGCTCCCCAGGGCGCTCGCTTCCTGGTGAGAGAGGGTCTCGTTGGGGCGCCCCCTCATCCCACAGCCAGAGCAGCCATGCGGCCAGATATTCATCAAGCCGCTGGCGGTACCGATCCGCCTGCTGGGTGAGCTCCTTAACGGAGAAGTCCTGGGACTCTGTGGTTTCGGAGGGACTGCACTTTCCCCTGCGGAGGTCCCATCCTGACTCCCTTCCCTTCAATGGCAGACCTGGGACAGTATGGTGATGGGTCGAGCCTGCAGGAGCTCGGATGCATAGGGCGGGGGAGGGGGTGTGATGGGGCTCGGGCTCCTCAGGTACCCCCCCCCCCATCATTATCCATCCATATGTCCCCATCCCCCAGCCATGCGTCCCGCTTGTCACCACGCTGTACCAAGGCTCTTATTTTAAAAAGATCTGGCCAGAGCGTCTCTATCTCCTTTTCCCTCTGTAAACATGTACTCTGCAACTGGCTAGTAATCTCAAACTGCTGTCTCAGGAGGGATGCCAGGAGCCAGAAGGCACCCCTTTGCCTCCCTTTGGCTCTGGGGAACCCAGACTTCTGGAGGAGGGCCACCACGTGGTGCCCCACTTTCTTACCACGTGGATCTAACTGCTCAGCCCAGTCCACTGGCTTACCATGGTCTGCCAGCATGCCAGCCAAGCTCCCAAATCCCTCACTATCATCAGTCCACACGGGAATCCTCTCCACAGTGCCTACACTCGCCTTCTTTCCCTTGTTCCAGAACATCCTACCCGTGTCTGTGTCCAGCCAATACCTTTAAGACCCTGCTGGTAGCACCAAATGTTGTGGGGAAAGGTTCTTTGGGCTCTCAAGGGTAGAGGACTCTGGATACAGTCTTCGGATTTTGGAAAACGATTTATTCACAAAGACAAACACGGGAACAGAATGAACGGGAACGGATGCACACTCACACACATGCACAAGGGGAGTCGCAACAGTGGTGAAGTACACACACACACACACACACACACACACACACACACAGCGAACTAGTTACAAACGATCATGGAAACGCAATACGGTGCCTGAACCCCCTGATTATGGACAAGCATCGGCTCTACGCTACCGGTAATCTATTTAGGACGCTCCTAAACCCCTGTGGAAGTGCACACTCTTACCAATGGTCCCTTGGCATGGTTTCTACTCCTGCAGCAATCAAAAGAGAGAGAGCCACGCACATGTGGCATTCTTTATAGTGCTGGAGAGCTGGGTGGAGCTAGCTCAGGTAATTCAACAGGTCCAATAGGTCATGGCCAGGTACAAAAGGTGTGCACGGCAATCAGTGGTCAAGAGTGTGTACTAATCAGTGGGTGGAGCCAGACCTTGATTGGCAGTGGTGTCGCTTTCGACCAGTACTCGATGTTATCACATGACAGCCGTGACCTTGTATCACGTTGAGTTTTTTTTTCAAAAATTAATTATAAGGCTCTCAGTTCTTCACAGAACACGGAAGTTGCATTTTGGACGATTTGCTTTTGGTGCATGACCCATATGGCCGCCAACCGTATTATTAAATGCACACTTGATAAAGCTTCACCCACAGTTGACCAAGGTTTGTTCCGTCAGCACACGTTAATTTTCCCTTTTCCACCAACCCTCTTCTAGTCCTGCTGGGATTGCAGAGTTGCCCCTTTCACACGCACACACCTTCCAAAGTGTTACAAGGTGGCAGGGTCCGGAAGACTGTTATTTTCCCAAACTAACAGCGTTGCAGCATGTTTTATAAAATCAATTGTTTGGCTGGAAGCAAGTGTTTTGGTTAATGGGCAGGAATCGGATGGAGAAGGTTTATAAATGAAGTCTCGGAGGACAGAGGTGGGTCCAGCTTGAGTTCTTTTCTTGGCTTAGATGATTTTATATGAGGAAGAGAGAACAATGCGATCAAAACCACGATCCTAAGAGAGGGGATTCCCAAGAAAAAATACTCCATTCATTTTCTAAATGTTTTCAGGAAGTCAGGTGGTCAGTGCAGTTTCAGACAAGGACGTATGAGATTTAGTGAAAGAGGAAAACAAAATATGAACAAAGTTGTGCGAGAAAAGGTTGTAGTGGTGCGGTGGTTGGGATTTACAGCTTAGGACGGAACGTGTGAGCAATTAAAATGTGAGTTGTTTAGATAAACATGGAGTGGATATCTCAAGGGTGCACACTGTCGAACAAACAGAATTAAGACCAGCGAAAAAACATCGAAATTAGTAGATCGAGAAGTATCTGTTTGGAGATTATAGGTACAGTATATCCAGGAGGCTGTCAATATGGTTCGCAAAGTAGAATGATATTAATAATACAGACTCATACTAATGATATATTCAGAGACTGGTTGGATGTTTGAAAGGAGGGTAATGGGTTGGTACTTGAATTGGAATGACGTAATTGTCACAAAAGGATCTGCGCAGGTGTTGAACTATTCTGTGTATTTAATAAGGATTTGGAGAGAGATTTGCCCAAGTCTGTCCAACTATGTAAAACGCGTAAAATAAATACGTCGTTCTTGTTGTCATTTAGCTTATAATGTGGTGTGTATGTAATTATGCTTATAAAGATACAATAATGTATTATTTAAGAGTAACCGTTGGTTTCTGGGCAATGAGGAAGACGCTGCAGCAGAAGACCGGAAGGCTGCACGCTGAGAATGTGCCCTTGGCAAGCAGAGAGTGGAAGGAGAACATCAGTGACTGGTGTTTTGCTTTGAGACCGAACGTTCGTCAAAGAGCTGTCGGGTGAATGAATTGCTCGCTCAGTTACATAAATAGAGATGCCCACCTTGTGTCAGAGGTCACAGTGGATGTGGTCACTGAGTTTCCAGTCACTGAGCTAGTCCCATGTCAGTTACCGTGAGGCTTGCATTTCCTGCAATTGTACAAAACCACCCTCGCGTTATTTAAGCGTACTGTTGCGAGATTCTCCGACTGATTAACTAGAAAGAAAAGGTGTTAGCTGGAAGCTTTCACGGCATCGTACTGCAGAGCAAAGTCAAAATGCTAAAGTGACTCTTTTAAGCTTTCGGTGCCCATCTCAAGACGGCCATCCCTTGGGTGCAGATAAATGGTAATTATTTATAACCGGAGGGACTGCCAGGATCCAGCCTTGGTGCTGCAGAGATCAGGCTTATGGAAACAGCCACTTGACCAAAGACAGTAACAAACTGCAAACTCAGGGACGAGAGGGACGAAAAGTGTGGACAGAATGTGGTACAAAGGGGTGGGGGTAGGGGTAGTGGTGGGGGGCCAAAAGTATAGATTGAACATAGCGATGGAAAGAGACCAGGAAGGTGGACGGAGTGCGCTAGGAATGGGCCCATTTGTTCCCAGGGAGAGATGGTGTTTAAGGGAAAGGTGGTGGGTCATCAGAGGGTAAGGGGAGGTCAGAGAGCAGAGAGTGAGATGGGGAGGATGAAACTAAGTCGCAGAGGGGTTGTCTCACATCGCTGGGACAACTCTTCTTATTCCTTCTCTCATGCACATAAACAGAGAGAGGGGGGGTGGTGGGGGGATATCACACATATGCACAGCCGTACTGATTACGGACAGCCATCCTAAACAATAGTATTTTATTCTCACTCTCTGCGTGTGGTCTATTATTCAGAACACATTAATGACAAATACAAAGTATATATTTAATGTCCCTACCATTTTTGTTAAGTGGGGGATAGGATTGATGGGATTGCTCTGAAATATACTTGAAGAGTCGAATGGCGTATTTCGTAAAGAGATGTGGAATCACATCATTATTATAGAATATGAAATCATTTTTGAAATAAATTCTTTACCTTTGCCTGTTAAACACTTGGATTTCTTCTCACTACTCACTGCATTTACACACCTAGAAGCTTGTAAAATCTATTTTCATCTCTTCATCGTTTACTTTCATATTTTACTTTTTCTCTTCTCATCAGTTCTTTGGCCATACACCTCTTCGTAAATCCTCCGTTTTCAAAAACATTTTTTGTTTGCAAAATTATCGACGTCTTTCTTTAACCCGCCTCTTATTTTTGTTACCGATGTTGTATTGTGCATCACTTGATACTTCATTCCACATTGAGGTATGTTCATTATGAATTATAATTCTGTGCCCAAATGTTTACCAATGATTATCCAAGTAGAAAGGACATAAAATAAAGAGGGAGGGAGGGAGAGATGAAGAGAGTGAAATAAAATAAGAGGAATGCGGGGCATTGAAAGAGCGATCGGGAAAGAAAACAGCAATAGAAAGGTGTGGGGGTAAGAGTGAAAGAAGAAACTGAAAGGGAAGAGAGGAGAGTCAGAGAGGAAAGCAGAACGAAATGACAGAGACCATACGTAATAAAGCTGTCTGCAGACGGAGATGGGAAAGAAAGTAAGAATGAGAGAGACACGAAGGAGAAAGACAGAGAGCAGAAATAAATACTCGCACACCCTAGAACAGGGATCGAAGAGGAGAGGTAACTTCAGAAACAGAAAGGGCTGCAGTGAAAGAGAGAAAGTTGGAGATGCATAAATGTCATCTGTACGTGATGGTAAACTTCCGATTCGCAGAAATTGGAGGCATTGCCGATAGTGAAGCGAGAACTCGGGCTTCAGGATGAAATTGATTAATTGGAAAGATGGACAAATCAATAGCAGATGGAATGTAATCTTGAAAAAAAATGAGAAGTGGTGCATTTTAGAGAATTAATGAGGTGAGGATATGTACAATCAATGATAAGGATGCATCAAGTACTAAGGATCAAAACGAGTTTGTTGTAAATGTCCAAGGATTCCTGAAAGTGCCAGCGCAGGTCAATAACATGGTTAAGAGGACACACGGGATATTTTTCTTCATGAGCCAGAGCACAGAAGATTAGAGCGTGGGTGTGGGGGTGGTTATATTTCAAATATATAAAAAGGTCGTTCGGCTACAGTTCGGCTGTGTTCACTTGGGGTCGTCACATTACAGGAGGGATGTGTTTGCACTGGAGATAATGTATCCTGCGATGGAACGTTTTCATTATGACGAGAAACTGGAGAGACTCCGTTCTCTGTGGAAAAGAGAAGTCTGAACGCGGACCTGCTTGTGGTGTACAACATTGTGAGGGGCATGGATGGGGTACATCGTGAGAAACATTTCCCCTTTGCAGACGTATCAACAACCAAAATACATAGATTTAAGGTGGGGGATAAGAGATTCAGAGGGTATTTGAAGAAGATTTTTCTGACTGTTATGGAGGTTGATTGGATAATGAAAGAGAAAGTGGAATCGAAATGACAGTATTGATTAAGGAAGATGATATTGTGTTGATGGAAGATGTTGTCCTTGAGGGCAAAGAGGGGCATGAAATATCAACAGCAAGCAGGAGTGAGGAAAATCGCAAAGTTTTGTTGTAAATATTTTATGGGAAGGGACCAACGAGAGAACAAAATAGCAATCTAGAATTGGAATTGGTTTATTGCTGTCTCATGTACCGAGGTACAGTGAAAAACTTGTCTTGCATACTGTTCGTACAGATCAATTCATTGCACAGTGCATCGAGTAAAACAATAACAGAATGCAGACTAAAGTGTAACAACTGCAGAGAAAGTGCAGTGCAGGTGGACAATAAGGTGCAATGTCATAACGAGGTAGATTGTGAGGTTAAGAGTCCATCTTGCCTTACTAGGGGACCGTTCAATAGTCTTATAACAGCGGGATAGAAGCTGTCCTTGAACCTAGTGGTACGTGCTTTCAGGTCTTTGTATCTTCTGCCCGATGGGAGAGGGGAGAAGAGAAAATATCCGGGGTGGGTGGGGTCCTTGATTATGTTGGTTGCTTTACAGAGGCAGCGAGAAGTGTGGACGGAGTCAATGGAGGGGATAATGTTTTCTGTGAATCTGTGCGTCGACACAGACGTGAGGTCGTAAATGAATGCTTCCCATGTTTTTAATTTTATTTACAGCGTGGTAACAGGCTCTTCCGGTCCAACGAGTCCGCGCCACCCATTTTAAACCTAAATTAACCTACCCGTACGTCTTTGCAATGTGGGAGGAAACCGGAGCACCCGGAGGAAACCCACGCAGACACGGGGAGAACGCACAAACTAAACTCCTTACAGACAGCGACGGGAATCGAACCCCGATCGCTGGCGCTGTAATAGCGTCACTAAGTTGACTAGGTATTCACTGAGGAGAAAGACATTGTAGCTGGAGAATTCAGGGAGATCGGCAGTGAAATTCCAGTTCCTGTTGCCATTTTAGGAGGAGGTAATGCTTGTCTTCGTGGCCTAATGGTGGATAAACCCTCAAGATCTAATGAGATGTGTCCCAGATTGCTCTGTGAAGCAGAAGAGGAGATTGCTGGGCCCGATCAGCAATTTTTAGTTCTTCAATCATCATGGGTGAGGTGTCAGATGACAAAAGGACAGTGAGTGTGGTAACTTTATTCAAGAAGGGCAGTAAGGATATGTTGGTGCGTCTAATGCAGTGGTTGGGAAGTCATTGGAAAAATCTTGAGGGACATGATTAATCTACACGAGGAAAGGCAGTGATTAATTGATGAGAGTTAGCATGGTTTTGTTGGGATATATGCTGTCTGGCTGATTTGATTACTTTTTTCAAAGCGGTAATAAGGTGTTTTGATAAGAGCAGTGCCATTAATGTAGTCTCCATGGACTTCAGTAAGGTCTTTGATGAGGGCTCACATGAGAGACTGGTCCAGAAGTTGTGAGCCCATGAATCCAAGGCAAGTTGGCAAATTCTGTCAAAAATCGACTTGGCAATAAGAAGCAGAGGGTAGTGGTCAAGGGCTATTTTTGCGAGTGCAATCCTCTGACCAGTGCTGAACAATAGGGAACAGCGCTGAGATGTTTACAGTTTGTCTTAAATATTAACTATTTATATGTGGATACAGTGGGTATTATTAGTATGCTTGCAGATGACACGTAAATTTGTAATGAGGAGAATAGTCTTGGGCTACAAGAAGAAAATGATTTGGCAAAATAGGCAAAGCAATAACAGATGGAACTTAATCCTTGTAAGTTCGAGCTGATCCACTCTGAAAAAGTGGGACGTATGTAATGAATGATGGGGCCCTTGCTGAGGACTATGGAGAAACAGAGACACCTTTCCGTATAAGCCCAGGTATCCTTGAAGGCGGCAGCACAGGTAGATAAAGTGGCAAAGGAGGTGCTCGGGATATTAGCCTTATTTAGCTGGGCCGAAGAATATAAGAGGTGGGAGATTATGGAACAGCTTTATAGAACATAGGTTGGTCCACAACTGGAATATTCTGTGCAATTCTCATCATGGACGTGGAGGAAGGACGTGACTGCATCGGGGAAGGAGCAGCAGAGATTTACCAGGATGTTGCCTGGGACAGAATGTTTTAGTTACGTGTAGAGACTGTATGTTTTACTTGGAATGAAGGAGGCTGAGTGGAACATGACTGAGGTCTACAAAATTATGAGGGATATAGGAAGGGTACGTGGTCGTGAAGTTTTCCCCATAACAGAGCTGTCAAAACCCAGAGGACGCCGGTTGAATGTACGTGGGACGACAATTACAAGGTTTTTGTCCTCAGAGAGTGTTTGGTATGTGAAACGTACTGTCTGGGTGTGTGGCAAGTACAGGTACCCTCATAATTAAAAGGTGTCCAGATGAGCTCTTGAATTGTCAAAGCATAGACAGCTACGGTAAATGGGGTTAGTGTGGATGGGAATTGATAGTCGGCATAGACATGATGGGCCGAAGACTCTGAGTTAAATGAACAATCCTTTTGTTTAAGGTAGGAAGGAAGAGGGACACTATCGCTCTAATAGGGCGTTCTAAATGACACCAAATATTGAAAGTGAGATAAAGGAGGAAATTCTTCTGCTGAGGTGCACTGTTTTTGAACTTTTGAACGTGGAGAAATCTCCTCGCTGAGGGAACTGTGTAGCTAAACAAAGGGTGTGGGGCAGCATGGTCCTCCACATACAACATGGAGTGAACCCGTAGGTTCAGGTAGTCCGTTAACACACGTAGTAGCTGCTCCCAGTCCCAACAACACCAGCACTCACTGTGTGACCGAGCTGCAGCCCTGAGCCCCACGTCTCAGCGCTGAGGGGCCGCACCTTTCGCTACACCAACCTTTACCCGCAGCCTCTCCACGTAGATCCCTGGGGCGAATCACTGCTGAGGCAGTACGAACCGAGGACGTGTTCGCGCCGAGTTCCTGGGCTGCAGCCTGCAGCCTAAACTGATGTCATTTCTAAAGTACCTGTCAGCGGCTGGACTGGAGGGCCGAGAGAACTATACGGAAACGACCCTCTGCAAAATTATGCCTAGCGGGGGTAACAGTGAACTGTAGTGACTCAGGGGATGAGAGCTTTGAGCTCACAAGTTAGACTGGAGAAGGTGGGGATGAGAGTCGTGCAGCAAAGTATGCTGGGAGATTTGATGCGGCTGCACAAGGTTCTTCTGGGATTAGTTGGGTAAATGGGATAAAGTTGTTCCCACCAGTGGAGGGATCAAGGACCAGGGGACCCAGGATCAAAACGATGGGTGAAAGCTGCTGTGAGAGCGGCCGGTGTTGGGGAAACATTTCTCTGCGTTGGAGGTGGTCATGATCTAAAATTCACTGCTGTAGTGGAGGTAAAAACAGACAATCAAGCGATTTCAAAAAGGCATTTTGATAAGAACGTGATGGAAAATAAATTGCAATGCCACGAAGTTCCAGTAGGATTACTTTATGGGATAACTCTCAAAGAAGCAGCATTGATTCCGGGGCCAAATGGCCTCCTTCTACACTGTAACATTTCCCTGAAGCATTCAACATTCAGAAACTATTTCACTCCCCATTTTGCACCGACTGACTTTAATTGTGCTGGTTTCTCACAAATCCATGATCGAGGAGTGTCACGGGGCATGCTGTTCCAGTGTCCATCTCGAAGCATCTCCCCACAATCTTCATTGTTTTCCTTATTGACGACTTCCTTGTTCCAAACTCCAAAAATAAAATATGGACATTGAAATGATTAATAGGTGTCTTACTTGAAACTCGGTTGTGAAATTTTATTAATTTTACAGGACGTGGGTTTCAATAGCAAGTCCGGCATTTACTGTCCATCACTAGGTGACCTTGAGAAGGTATGGATAAGCAGCCTTCTCGAACTGCTGCAATTCTTCTGATAAATGTACTCCCACAAAAGTATTCGGTGGTAAGTTTCAGTATTTAGGCGACTGCCTTGGCCGTCTGCACTTCTCGTTCATCAGGGGTTGATGATAATGATAAAATACCAGAGAATACAAACTACTAGAATACAGCTTTGTTGATGCTCCGCAACACCTCAAGGATGCCCAGTGCTGAGCTGCCAGCCTCGTGACACTGCAACACAGAACAATCGCGTTTTTCCTCAGTGTAATGACAGGAGTCTGCTTCCATAAGGAATCCAGAGTGGACACTCCGAACAATACTGTCACGGACAGCTGCACCTTCAGCAGGCAGCTTGGTGAGGGTGAGATTGTAACTTTATCCTTTGTGTTGGTTCCCTCCCTCGCCATTCAGAAGTCCGTAAGGTAGATTAGGCTGAGAGTGACATTGACATGTCCGAATCCAGTGCCTGGGGCGACACTGCGTGATCTGCCTGGTTTTTTTTTGTTTATGGGCTCCAAAGTGACCGATCTTCTTGCAACCACATATTTGCTCCGCCATTTCAGAGGGGAGTTATCAGGAAGCTCCATTGCCGGCCTAGCTGTGGATTTGAAATGACATCGAGATCCACGGGATAAAATCGAAACATTCGTTCCTATTTCATCTATTTCCGGCACCTCTGCGCTAAACCTCCTCACCTCCTAAACAGAGCAAAATCAGAGTTCCCTGGTCCTCACCACACACCCCATCGTGCTTCGCAATTTCTGCCAATTTCAGCAAGGCACCACTAACAGACATGCCTTCTCTCCCCTTTCAGCATCTTGAAGGAAGCACTCCATCGTGTCTCCCTCGTCCATTCTTCCGGCATCACCAACTACTGTGCTTTGTACAGAATCTTCACCTGCAATAGTAAGTGATGCAACACCCGTCCTTTCACCTTCACCAATTCACTGGCACGTCTTCCAATCTATGCTCTGCATTCGATACCCATAATGTAGTCGCGTCCATATTGGAGAAACGGAACGCAGATTAGGTAACCTCTTCGCGGATCAGCAGCCTTCACTCCGCAGGAGTGACGCTGAGCTTCCTGCTGTCTGCCACTTTAACTTTCCATCGCACTTCCACTCTGACATATCTGTCTAATGCCATCAGCACTGTCATAACGAGGCCCATGTAACATTGAAGAACACCTCATGTTCCGTCTGTGCACGTTTCAGCCTTCCAGAATCAATATCGAATTCTACAGCTTCCGGTAACTCCTTTTCTCTGTCTGTAACTGAACTGGTCGTTTCTGTTATCAGTCGTCCATCAGTGATATAGGCTCAGTTCTCGTCTCCGCATTAGCGCTGCCTCACCTGCCGGGCATGTCCTGCATTTCGCAATGCCTTATGCTCTATTTTATATTCTCACTTTTTGTTTGCTTTCATTCACCCCTTGGCATCTATGACTTAAACCTTCGGCAACGCTTTTCTCTGATATCCTTTCTTCTCCAAACTTCTTTGAAATTTAAGAATAATTCGTTTCCTCTATTTCTTGGTTCTTCGATATGAAAGTGAATTCCGTTTCTTTTCCCACAGATGCCCATTGACCTGATGAATGTTTCCAGAATTTTCCGTTTACATTTCAAATTTCCAGCGTCCGAAGTAATTTTTAAAATTTTAACTTACTGGTAAATTCTCCAGGTGCTGTGGTGGGATTTAAACGAGTGCCTGTAAGTCACTAGTTATGGCCTCTGGAATAACCAGCCCGATAATTTTACCATTCTGCTTCCATTTCTCCGTCGAAACATTGTCCCATTCATGTTGAGGACCATTCTAAGTTGCCTCCTGCTCTCTTTCTCTCTCCCAGTTCTAAAGCCATGTCTGGAAGCACCTGTTTTTGGAGCGAGTTCTTCAGTCATTGAAGAAGTGCTTCAGCATTAACCCTACCACTCCCCGGGGACTGAATCAAAAATCATCTGAAGTAGGGAGACCTGCAGCAAAGTCCTGAAGAAATCATCCAGCAATTTAGCCGTGTGTAGCTCATGATCCCTTTAAACATAGCGTATGGAGGGCAATGCCATTCAACCTATGTTCAGCTCTGTGAGGTGAAGAGAGAGCAAATGTTGCAGAATGCAGACCCAACTCATCTCTTCTCTCAGCTACTTCCGAAATTAAAGTTCGTAACCAACACAGGTCTCTGCTTAACGTTCAACGCCACAGATATGCAAAAGAACGTGAGATTAGAAAAGGAACTCACTTTACAGAGAAAGAATAATCCGTTCGGTCTACCCAGCGCGAGTTACCTTCAGAGACCGAATCACTGAGGCCAATCCGGGTTCCTTGGTTTCGAATCCCTTTTCTTTCAAACTCCTATCATGTAAACAAAAGTGTTTCAGTATGTGAGGCAACAATGGTTGTGAGCAATGTCGGTGATAAACGTCGATTCGGCAATTTTGTGACGGAAGTCCAATCATTTATTAGTAACTAGCCAAACGGCCTCTTGAAGTTGGAGTGAGACGGATGGTTTTAGAACGTTTTTAAATAGCTCCAGTTAGTGGGTTATTTTCCAGCTTCCAGAGAATGAGAGTTCAAGGACCACTTCGAGATTGGAGGGTAGAATCCAAGGTGATATTTCGTGGCAGTGCTGCCTTTAGGCTGAGATTCCATTGTAGGGGAGAAAAGTCGTTGCAGAAATCAGAACTGTGATCAATTAGAGGAGTTTCCTGGAGGCAGCATTGTCTCCAGTTCCTGCTGCTCTTGGCCTTGTAGGTCCCGGGATTATGGAATTGGGAGGTGTTCATTCGATGTTGATGGAGAAGGAGGTAAATGATTTTCGGGTGGGTGGTGGTATCAGTCAGGCGGGCTACTTTGTCGTTCATGGTGTGATCGAGCATCTGGGATCATTGGATTCATAAACAGAAGAACGGAGCAAAAGCAGGGAAGTTATGCTTAACCTGTATAAAACACCAATGGGCCTGCACTTGGGGTATTGCGTCCATTTCAGGTCCTTATGTTCCAGGAAGAATGTAAAAATCATAGGTAGGAGGAAGAAAATTCGCTACAATTGATCCGGGAATGAGGAATGTTCGCTGTAAGACTGGAAATACTGGGTTTGCTCTCCTTGGAGAAGAGAAAATCGAGGGACGACTCGATGGACCAGTACAGGACATGACTGGTTTAGTCCGCATAAATAGGCAGAAGCTGCTTCAAGCACCAGAGGGTACAAATTTGAAATACTGATCAAAGGATGCAAAAAGGAAGTGAGTAATATCTTTTGTTCTGCAGTGATTAGTCGCTCTCTGGATCTCAGTGCCGGTGGGAATGGTCGAAATAGACTGAGGGGGATTGGACACGCATTGGAAAAAGAATAACTTGATGGGCCATTTGGAAGAACTGGGCTGCTCTGATGATATTGAGCTACAGGGATGTAGCAAAGATTCGATGGGTCGAAGGCCTCCTGTGCTATAGCAGTTCGGTGATACTGTCAACAAATTAATATGATCTTATTGCTGTTTCTGGGACCTTTCTCCGTGTACACCCGTCCTGTTATTTGTCACATTGCATCAGTGTCTACACCTCTGAAGTTCACATTAACTGCAAAGCACTTTGAAAGTCGAAGCTCGGGGAGGGTGCTATGGAAATATGTCATCATTTGCCTTTGGTGATATCAGGCCTGACAACAGCAGCATTCCCTGCCCTTCTTCCATCCACCTGGCAACAGACAGATGGAGCCAGGTCCTTGGGTTCTAACTATTCCTGCCCCTGCTCAACTGCCCTGAATGCTCAACTGCCCCTGCTCAACTGCCGATGCTGGCAGAGTCGCAATTCCCCGTTCCCCGTTGAACCAGTTCCCCTTTCTCCCGCTCCAGCGCTCCGGTTCCTATTGCTAACTTGTCTTCCTTCACTCCCAGTCGATCCCCTTAGGATCCACTGCTGTCGGGTTCACGCTCTCCTCCTCGACCTTTCGCTAAACCTTTGATGACAGGTGGAAGAAAACGTTCGGGAGGAGCTCGGACTGAAGGGGGTCGAGAAAGCTCTGCCGAGAAAAACACACCAGTCTCACCAGCTGTGCGGCTAATCCTCTGCGGAGCCTCGGAAGACCAGGCCACGGGGGACAACGGCACATCTGGGCAATCTTTGCTTACAAGACTCGCCCATAGCACTCCCCCTGCTGTCGGGGTGCAATGTTGCCAGCCTGGTCCTCAAGACCCACACATGTGATTGCCTGATATCTTTTAGGTATCACCCATCTTTCCTCTTCCTACCAGAAGACACCTCGGTGTTTTTATTCTGCGTTAAATTTTTAACTGCCTTTCCTCTACCTATTCCAGCAGTGTGCTCATATCATGCTGCAACCTATTTCTATCCTCTTCACAATTCAGAATAGTGAGATAATATAGAAATTATGGTTTACGTGTTGAAGTCTAGGTCATTAATATAGATCAAATAAACCCATGGTCCCACACTGAATGCCACGGTTCAACTTCCTCCGGTCCATAACACAACCACTCACCCGACCCTCTGTTGTCTGTTATTTCATCAACTTTGTAACCACCACCAATGTTTTAATGTCATGTGCTTCGTTTTGAATTTTGATAAACCTGTTAAATGCCCTCTGGAGGTAGATATGCAGAGCATCCACCGCAATGCCCTTATTGACGCTGTCTGTCGCCTCAACAATTCTATCAAATTGATTAAATGTAATTTGACCTTAACAAACCTGTGTTGACGTAAATTAACAAAATGTTATATTTCCATATTCGATACCATAATTCCAAGCAAACTCACCTCCAGACTCCTAGATCTAGGGCTCAACACCTCCCTTTGCAACTTGTCCCTTGAGATCCTGAGCAACAGAAGGCAATCGGTAAGGATAAGCAGCAACACATCCGCCACAATTATCCTCAACACTGGTGGCCCACAAGTCTGTGTCCTCAGCCCCATAGTTTATTCCCTGTACACTTAGGACTGCATGGCCATATTCTGCTCTAACCCCATCCACAAGTTTGCAAATAACCATGAGTCGGAGTACAAGAAGGAGATAGAGAGCCCAGTGGCATAGTGTCATGACAAAAACCTTTTCCTCGATGTCAGCAAAACAAAAGGGCTGGTCATTGACTTCAGGAAGCGGCGTGGAGCACAAACCCCTGTTTGCGTCAATAGTGCTGAGGTGGAGATGGTCTGGAGCTGCACGATGCCGGGTGTAATCATCACCAATAGCTTGACTTGGTCCAACCATTAGACGTTATGGTCAAGAAAGCACACCAGCTCTTCTATTTCCTCAGAAGGTCAAGGAAATTCGGCATACCTCAGTTGACCTCACCAACGTTTATGAATGCACCACAGAAAACATCCTAACCAGATGCATCACGGCTTGGTATGGCAACTGCTCTGCCCAAGACCGGAAGAAACTGCAGAGAGTTGTGAGTATATCTCAGCACATCACGAAACCAACCTCCCCTCCATGGACTCAGTCTACACTTCTCACTGCCTCAGAAAAGCAGCCAACATAATCAAAGACCCATCACACTCCGGACCTTCTCTCTTCTCCCCCTTGCCACAGGGCAGAAGATACATAAGCCTGAAAGCACTTACCACCATGGCCAAGGACAGCTTCTATCCCACCGTTATAAGGCTATTGAACAGACTTCTTGTGTGATAAGATGGACTCTTGACCGCACAATGTACCTCGTCATAGCCTTACACGTTATTGTCTACCTGCACTGCAATTTCTCTCTAACTGAAACACCGTATTTTGCATTCTGTTGTTGTTTTTCCCTTGTACTACCTCGATGTATCGATATTATAAAATGATCTGTATGGATGGCATGCAAAACAAAGTTTTTCACTGTACCTTGGTACCTGAGACAATAATAAACCAATTACCAAATGTCTGAATTAAATTCTATCTACCATTCCCCTGCCCACTTTCTCGGTTCATCTATATCCTGTTGTAATCTTAGACAACTTTCTTCACTGTCCAATATACCACCGATTTGGGGGTCATCTTCAAACTTATTAATCATGCCACCTGCAATCTGATCCGAACCTTTATATAGATGACCAACAACAGAGGACTCAGCACTGATCTCTGCGGCACACTTCTGGTCACGCGCTTCGAATCTGAAAAACAACCTTCCACTACCACCCTCAGCCTCCTACCGCCAAGCTAATTTTGTATCCAATTGGCTCGCTCACCCTCGGTACATGTGATCTAAACTTTTGCACCAACCTACCATGTGGGAGTTTGTCAAAGGCCGTAATAAAGTCCATGCAAACAAATTCAACCACCCTGCCGTCCTCAATCCCCTTGGTCACCTCTTCAAATATAAAACTCACTCAAATTCGTCAGATATGATTTTACACGCACAAAACCATGCGGACTGTCGCTAATTTGCCCTTGCCTTTCCAAATGCAAATAAATCCTCTCTTAGAATCCCTTCCAATGACTTTCTCCCCACTGATACAAGGCTCGTCAACCTGTAGATCCGTGGTTTATCCCTGTTGCCTTTCTTAAACCAGACTGGAAGATAAGTAATACCATCTGATCTAATCTGATGCCATCAAAATTAGTCTATCCCAATTTAAGAATTTGAGGACCAATCATGTCTTTGAAACTAATAAACTTGTGGTCATTTGTCCCAAAGTTCTCCATCACTAACTCTTCAGCCACTTGCCCAGCCTTGTTTCCCAAAAGGAGGTCTAATGTAGACCCTTCTCTAGTAGCTTCAGAAAACTATCCTGGACATACTTAACCAATTCTGCCCCATCTAATCTTTTAGCGTTATGGCAGCCCCTGCCAATATCAGGGAAGTTAAAACACACCCACTATTACAACATATTAATCACCTATCTATGATTTCCATGCATATATGCTCTTCTAATCCCCGTTGACTATTGGAAGGCCTGTAATATAATCCCACCAGAGTGATCACCCCATTTTAAATTCTACCCAAATGGCCTCGCTGGCCATTATCCTGGGATATCCTCTCAGTCCTTCTGTGATGTACTCCCTTGTCAATAATGCAACTCCTTCTCTCCTCCTACCTCCACATCTGTCACGCTAGAAGCACTGGTACCCTGGAATACTGAGCTACCAGTCCTGCCCATGCCTCAACCATGTTTCCGTAACGTAGCTATAATATCACTATCCATTGTGCCGATCCATTCTCTTGGCTCATCTGCCGTACTGTGAGGCTTCTTGAAGGTCAGCCTGCCAGACGCTCCCTGCCCTGCCCCCGCCTCGCCTGCCGACTAGACTTGGTTGTTTTAATGTATATATTTACTTCAACTTTCTTAACTGATAGACCACTACAGTTTGTTTTTGGGTTCCAACCCCCTGCCAGACGAGTTTACACCCTCTTGTATCAGGAAGTCCAATCCTTGGGAACAGATGAGTCATAGTTAATTATGATTGGGAGGGCCTGTCGCTTTTTGGATCCATTCCTGGTGCTGCAGGGACCAGGACCTGAAAACTGTCACGTGGCAAGGACCGCACCAAACCCCAAACTCAGTCTGGAGGGCGTGATGGCGGTTTCTGAACGGGGTCTCTGAGATCCGAGATATATAACGAGTATTTTTTTTTGTCAAAAGAGCAAATTTTATCTGAGCCTCGATTGCCGATTGGAGCCGACCCCAGTCCTCATTTACCAGCCCAGGCTGCAACGTCGTTAAACTCTGCCAAACAGATTGAGGTTTGAGCCTTTCTTCCGGTAACAGATTGGTTTTGCTCTCCACTCTCCAGGAAACAGATTTGGTTGTGTTACCGTCCCGGAGGGAAAGTTACGGGCCGGGAAGTTCTCGCTGTTGATCTGTGGTGAACATTGGTGGCGATCTGCGAAACGTAACTAACGGCGGGCGTCGAGCACACTTTGAGCTCTTTCATGCGGGAGACGTGCGCCCAACGGGTCGCCAGGTCCTGTGTGTCGCGCAGCTGAGGGATCCCCTGCCGAAAGACCTCATTAACGTGTATTTAACAGTGTGGTTCATGCTCAGGAATAACAAGACCTGAGCTGTGCACAAGGTTCATTTATCACTGGTAAGTCTGTGGGGTAGTCACTCAGAGAGCAGCGCCCTTAAGGTGCTGTGCCTCTCGACTGCAGGAGGAAGTGGTTGACAGAGGCTGGTTCACGTCCACTTTCACACCTGGTTCCCGTGCATGCTAAACCCTTCGGGTTTCACAAAGCATCGTCTCGGCCCTGATTGCACTCGTCAGCTCGGGTCTCAATAGCTGATCCTGTGTCCTGAGAGTGGGGCCCAATTCCAGACACCTGCCAATGGAATTGGCCTCTCAGCATCTTCTCCTCAATCCCTCCCAGGATCTCCTTTGTCTCAATGACGTCACCTCTCATCCTTTCAGTCCCCAATGGGCACGAGTCATCCTTGATTCACCTCCTCACAGGACTCCACTTACAGTAGAAAGCCACGTGGTGAATGTGATCTGCACTGCCCCCGGGCTAATTTATCATTCTGTCGGCTAGGGGGTCAATCCACACACAGTCCTCCATGTGTGGCCTTACGGAAGGCTCAAGCCGGCGGCCTCTTCTCCTTGCTGGAAGGAGTGGAGATGGGCTTCCCGCCATTAAAGTGCTCCAAGGTCCACGTGGTCCCCCAGAAAGGGGAGATGAGAATGCGGCGGAAACATGTTAGAGTAGGCGAGAGAATGAAGATAGAATGTGGCGGGGAGGTCTATGCTGGTGCGGCAGTCCTTTCGAGAAGAGATTTCCTTGAGAGATGTTGTGAGTGTATTGCCATTATCTGCTTGCAGTGCCAGCGAACAGGAAAGTAAAACGACTTCACTTGGAGACGCTCATATTGAGGCTGCTGGGCTGTGACTGATCAGTTTGTACAAAATTTGCACAGACTGAAACCTGTTGCGGCGGTCGGGGTAAAGGGAGGAAGGTGGGGGGAGCAGGAAGGGTATGGGGGCGGACGATCCGCACTGTCAGCCCACTTCTCTGGATTCAGATTTGATTTGAGTTGAGCCCAGTTCACTGGCCATTCAGTCTGCGTCCTGAGTGCCGACAGCAGCGGGAAATTGACGGAGACAATTCCACTCCTGAAAGGGCAACACAGATCACAGCTTCCAAACAACCCTGCAGGCTCGAGACTCCCAGGGCAGCTTGGTTCCAAAGGGTGGAAACTGGAGAGGTGTGAGTTAGCGGGAAACACTAGTGAACACATACAGTACCACCACTGCAGCATTGCGGAGAATTAGATCTGGGTCCTCACAGTCAATGAGGACATTACCCCACGTGACACTTTGCACTGCTGGGTTAGTATAAAGGAGCAAAACTGAATGTGTGCAGTGGGCTTTAGGACAGTTGCAGTGAGGGGAGGGGGGGAGGGAGAGCTTTGGCCATGCGTGGGACATTTAGAAGTAGATTCACTTCTCATTTTGTGCCGGCTGCACAGTGAAGACAGATGTCACTGTGCTGGATTTTCACAGATCCATTGTGAAGAATATCATAGGGTATATCGTTCCTCTTCCTCCTTAAACTCTTTAAACCACCGCCGTGCCCAACGGCTCGCGGGAACCGGGAGGAGACTTCTGCGAAACCCCGCCTTGTCGTCTTTCCTCAGCCTTCATTGTTCACATCATTATATTCACTATCCGCCCAATATCTAAATACCAAAAAAATAGCCAGTTTGCACTTTATGTGAGCAGTTAAATACGCCATAATAGTGCAAAGAGCGCGCAGCAATGTAACTGGAATGCAGCAATGCAGCAAAGAACCATGAGGCATTGGACTGAGGGAAACCTGCGTTGCTGAACCAGACGGATCTATGGGAATAGCCGTAGATACTGACACAATTTTCTAGGTGCGCCCTTCTGCTGGGAGTGCTTGCTCACAGTTGTGTCCATCAGAAAGTTGGTGCGATGTCTGTTATGCCCAATCGGTTAGGCTACAGGCAGCAGGGTCCCAAGTAATTTCACCATCGGATGCTTCTTATACTTCACCTTAAATCTGACAATAATTTCTGTCGTGGGCATAACTCTGCGCCAAGCAGTCAGGATGAAAAATGAATCATGCTCATTCCAGAGTCGGACAGGCCGCCCCAGTTCTGGGCTTTGATCTACTGGGGCACACCCTACGTGACCAGCTGTAGAATCAGCCCATATAAAGACATGCGGCTGTCCATGGAATCACCCACAACTGCTGCAATGCCGGGGAATACACAACGGCCTTCTAAGAGGTGGAAGGTTATCACTTTGTATCTTCCTGCTTTCACATACACTGAGTTTCACCTCGAAACTATCTGTTACTCCATCGGCAATGTTCTATCCTTTAATCTTTTGAACGCGCGTCAAACGTGACCAACGTCCTCACCAGCAGTCGCTTTTCTGAGGGCCAAACGTTTAACCTGCCAATCTAACTAATCCATCTCCCTGCATATGGTCTGCATCCCTCCATTCCCTGTTTGTTCATATGTCTACCTAAATGCGTCTTAAACTTTCCTGTCGTATCTGCTTCTACCACCTCCCTTGGCAACGCGTTCCAGGAACCTTCGACCCTGTGTGGAAAAACTTGCCTCGCAAGTCTTCATTCAACCTTCCTCCTCTTACTTTAAATCTATGGCCTCTCATATTTGATATTTCCACCCTGGGAAAAAGAATATCTATCCTATGTCTCTCATAATTTATAAACTGCCTTCGGGTCTCTCTTCAGCCTCCGACGCTTCAGAGAAAACAATCCAAGCTTGTTCAACCTCTCCTTTATAGTTTATACATTCCAATCCAAGCAATATCCTGATGAAGACAAGCATGCCGTACACCTTCTTTACCACCTTATCCTGTTGTGTTGCCACTTTCAGGGAACTATGGACTTGCACCCCCAGATCCCTCTGTATATCCTAAAAGTTCTGCTATTCACTGCATACTTTCCTCTTTCATTTGACCTCCCAAAATACAACACTTTACTGTGGTCCGGATTAAACTCCATCTGCCATTTCCCTGCCCATATTTCCAACTGTTCTGCATCCTGTGGTATCCTTTCATACTCCTCCACATCAACAAATCTACTAATTTTCATATCGCCCACAAACTTACCAATCAGACCACCCACATTTTCATCCAGATAATTTATCTTTGTCACAACAATAACAGTCCCAGCACTGATCCTTGCAGAACACAGCTGGTCACAGGCCTCCAGTCAGAGAAGCACCCCTCCACCACTACCCTCCTTCTATGCCCAAGTCAATTTTGTATCCAACTTACCAACTCACCGTGGATCCTTGATCATTATTGTTGATTATAAACAGTTGGGTTCCCAGCAAGAATTGATGATCTTGCCCTCTAATCACACATTGCCAACCTTAAAAGAGCCCCTTATCCACATGTGCCGCTTCTTGTCTGTAAGCCGATCCTCTATACATGCCAACATGTTACCTACATAACATTAGCTCTAACTTGTGACTTAAATATTTTTGATGATAGCTTGCATCTTAGGATCCTGAAATATATGTCTCCCAGTACAGTGCAAGGTCAGCACTGCCAATTAAACGTCCTTAATGATCAAGGGTCATGGACCTGAAGGGTTAACTGCTCTTCTGTCCGTAGATGCTGCCTGACCTGTCGAAGATTTCCCTCATTTTCTCTTTTATTTCAGATTTCCAGCATCTGAAATTGTTTGCATTTAGACCCTTTATGATAGTGAACAGCACTCAACTCATAGCAGTGTCTGATACAACGGTGTATCAAAGGCCATCACAAGATGCAAATTATCCTGCAAGGTACATCCATATATCAAATATACTCAACTGCAAACGGCGAATGTTGTTTTACAATTGGAAATATTCACATTTTTTTCTAAGCTCTATTTCTCCAAGTTAGAATTTCCTAGTTTGTCTCACACGGACAGCTATTCAACCATGACAGCCTCTTGTTGAGGCCCATTCTCCGTCACCTCCTCTTTCTTTCAGCTCTAAAGCCTTGCCTTGTTTCTGCTTGGCACGATCAGCGCCGAGAGGAAACGCTACCAGCCCAACCAAATACCAGACAGCACCCAATATGCTGGATAAATTATCCATCAACTGAGCTGTGAGCAGTTGATGATCCCTTTAAACAGCGCTGGTGGGGCAATGCCGTGAAAAACTGTTAAATCATGTGAGGTTAAAAGGGCACAGGCCGCAGAGTGAAACCCCAATTTATTCCTTCTTTCAACTACATTTCTGAAATTGGAGCTATCAAACCAACCCAAGTTTCTGCTAAACGTCCAACGCCACAGATATAGAACACAACGTGCGATTGGACAGGAACTCATTTCACAGGGGAAGAATATTCCTTTCCGTCCCTCCAACGCCAGTCACCTTCAGAGACCGAATCACTGAGGCCAACCCAGTGATCTTCGTTTCGCGTCTCCTTTGCTAAAAAAAACGTGTCATGGAAACAAAACTGTTTAAGTATATGAGGCAGAAATGTTGAATGGCGGTGCTAGTGACAAACTCTCTACTTGGCAACCTTCTGACTGAAGCCAAGATCTTTACTGACCAGCTAAACTTGGTGCTGAAATTAGAGTGAGAGCTGTGTGAGGTCAGTGGAGTTTTAAACCGTGTCGATTGGTAGGGCTTTTGCCAATTTCAGGAGATCAGTTCGAAGGCCTGTGCCGGGACTGGATCTAAGGAGAATTTTCAGGGAACTGTTGAGGAGATGTTGCCTTGAGATTGAGTTGCTATTGCAGGATTTTAAATGAAGTCATTGCAGAAGTCAGGACTGCGAGCAACTTGGGGAGCTTCCGGGAGGTTGTTGTGCCCCCGATTACTTGCTGGTCTAGGCCATACAGGTTTTAAAATGTGGAAGTTTTCATTCCATGCCACTTGGAGAAAGACAATATTTTTAGGGTGGTTGATGCAGGATCGATCAATTGAGATGCTTTATTCTACATGGTGCTTAACATCTTGTGTATTTTTGGCGCTGAACTCATTGAAGTAAGTATTCCATCACAATCCTGCATTGTGTCGATCGTAGAAAGATATTGGGGAGCAGTGAGCTGAGGCACTTGCCACAGAATACTCAGCCCCTGACCAGCTCTTGTACGCATAGTGATTATGTGGCTGGCCAAAAATGATTCCCAAGATGTTGATTGTGAGGGACTCGGTGATGGTAAAGCCATTCACTTTTTAAGGGTACGTGGATACTTCTGACTGGAAAGTGCAATTCCCTGGTTCGACTGTCGCTCGCTGCTTCTGAGCCCAGGACTGGCTGTTGTCTCTGTCATGCTGCATTCAGGCAGGGACTGTTTCATTTACTGGGGTGTTGTGGACGGATTTGAACTTTGTGCAATCGTCTGTGAACGTCCTCACTTCTGACCTTCGGATGGAACGAAGGTTATTGACGCAGCTGAAGACGGCTGAGTCTTGGACCCTGCCCTGAGGAACTCCTGCGGGGATGTCTTGATGCAGAAATGATGGGCATACAACGACCACAGCTTCTTCCTCTGTGCATGTTGGGACTCCAACCAGCAGAGTGTTCCCTCTCCGGTCCTTTGACTTCAATTGTACCAGGTCTCTTTGGGGCTATACTCGGCCAAATACTGTTCTGATGTTAGGGACAATCATTGTCAACGCAAATCTCAGATTTAACTCTTATGCCAATGAGGTCTGGAGCCGAATACACCTGGCAAAACCAAAAGTGAGCAACAGTGAACTTGTTATTGCTGCGTAAAATCTGCTTGAGAACTCTGCATTGGACAGTTCCTAGCAATTTACTGATGAGGTGGAAATTGTCGCCATGAGATTGGCTTTGTTCTTCTCGACAGGTTACACTGGGGAATTCCTCACTTTGTCCAATGGGTGGCAGTGCTGTGTCTATCCTGGAACAACTCGGACAGAGGCACAACCAGCTCAGCTCTTCAACATGGTGAACGGGCCCAGCGCCTTCCATCTATTGGTACAATAGAGGAACTGAAGGTGCCAGAGGGAAAGAGTGCTCTAAGTATCATTGAACAAATCTCTGCCCAGAGGCCACAAATCTAATATTTGGGGTGAAAATTCAAGGAGCAAGTCAGTAAAATCGGTTGTTACGCAGAGTAGTCAGGGTCTAAAGTTGGCTACTGGTGGGGGCGGTTGAAATAGAATCAGGAGAATTGGGCACACATTGGAAAGAGAATCATTTCCTGCGTTGCGGGGAAGAGCAGGGTCTGGGCCTGGTCAGATCTGCTGGGAGCCGACAGAAAGCAAGGGGCCGAATGGCCTCTTCTTCCATACGATTTCGATGTTTTTATAAACAAGGTAAAATGATTTGCTCAATTTTTTTTTGTTAGATTGAGTTTAAGCGTTTCTGGACCTTGCTCCGTCCACTTTCGCCCTGCTGGTGCCACATTACATCTCTGGCTGCATCTCTAAAGTGCGCATCGCCAAACAAGCTGCGTCAGGGAGCACGCTATGGAAATGCAAGTCAAGCCTGACACCTGGAGAATTCCCTTCCTTTTTCCATCCAGTCTGGCAACAGACAGATGGATCCAAATCCTTGGGTTGTTGCCATTCCTGCCTTTGCTCATCTGCCCTGTAAAATGATAGTGGGGCCAATTGTGGCAGGTTCGCGGTTTGATGCATCTGAGTGAATTACTGAGCAACTCCAGAACAGTCCACCGGAGCAGTCTGGGACTAGAGTCACATATGGGCCCGAGCAAGTAAAAGGACCAGCTTCAGGCGGGTGAGGAAGGGATCTGATGGACGGGATTACCGTGGGGAATGAGAGAGGAGTAGCCAGAGAGGCCTTGAAGTTCTGGCTCATAGGAACAAGAGCACAACTAGTGGAACTGCCCACGGCGGTCCCCACTCAACATCGCGGCTACAACCTGCCCATAGTTCCTGAGGTGCAGTTTTGTCGAGCCTGCTCCTACGGACCCATGCATTTGATTGCCAGTCATCCCCTGGGATACTCAGGGAATTGTATTTTTTTCCAAAAACTTTCAAATGGAGCATAGCTGCACTCAGGCGGTAATGTAAAGGGAAGTGGGAAGATTGGAATGAATGTTCAATGGGGATTGGTCTAATGAGCAGCAGCCCAGGAGTGAGGGACAAATGGCCTCTCTCTGCCCTTGTGGATCTACACCATCCAGTGATCCATCCAGGCAACGCTGCCGGCGAGGTTGACATGACATGCAACTGGAAGATCAAGAAGTTTCAGTAACCGGGGCAACCTGCCGGTCAAAACCAGCTCCGGTTCAGAACGCAGTGGAGAGCGAGATACTGGAGAATGTGCGAACAGGATTCTCGGGGTTAAAAACAGAACAGAGGAGCTATCCCCATCAGGAAGGAACGAACAGCCTGGGCCTTTCTTCCGATAAGGAGGCGGCTGAGGGGAGGCCCAATTAAAATAAGGAACTTCGCTGAAGGATAGAGAAAAGATGTTCCTTCTTCCCAAACCAAACGATACAGGACAGTCACTCATGAATCTAATTCAGGAGAAAGTCGATTCCTCTCCCCAGAAAATCTCAGACTGAACCAGATATCACGTGCCCTTGGGGTGGTATTTGAGCCAAGATGGACATTGGCCGTGAAATCTGCACCAAACCGAGAAACCTCCGGCCACTGTCAGAGCGTCGACTGCATCTCTGCCTCAACCCATCCGCTGCTAAACGCCCTCATCTAAGGGCTGGGTTCTTCTGAACTTGGATATTGCTTTGGCTCCTGGCCTGGCTCCCAGATACATCTCCCCAAATCACCGATGGCCGTATCAAGCGCATACCAACTCTGGTTCCCCACTAACCCCAGCACTCACTGTCCTGAACCGCCTCCAGGGCCAACAACACCTCAATTTCAACCTTTTCATCCTGTATCCCAACCACTCCATGGCCTCGGGCTGTCCGTACCCTGTGAATTCCACCCATCCTACAACCCACCGAGGTCTCTGCTATCCTCCAGAGGGTTCTTGTTCTAACTTCGCCGCCAGTGGAAACGCTGCCTTCAGTTGGTGAGGTCCCGAGTCTGCAATTCCCCTGAAACCTCCGCCATTCGGCCCACCAACCACATGCAGGAAATCTCTCCCAACATCTCAGTGCCCAGTTTTGGTCATGGTGTAAGCTTAAACAGGTAGTCAAACATTTTAAATGCAGAAGTCCATTTTAAAATGTTCCTCATGTGTGAAAGTGTTTTTGTACTGTTGCTACAATGAAACAGTACTGTAAAGACTGCTCACGCAAATACAAGAAGAATTAACTATCAAAATGGTGAAAGATCGTGAAGTAAAGTGTGATGGCTAATTAAGTCAAGAATAATACTGATTTAGAAAGAATCTGCTAAAGCAGAACTACGTTTAAAATTTGTGGGATGTGAAGGCGAGGGTCTAACTTAGACTTGAACCAGACGGGTAGGCTGGTGCAGGACAGACACGTTAATCGACCAGCATAAGGACAAAGGTAAGCAGCATGTTGACGAAGTATAGTACCTGAAACCAGTAGGGCCAGAACACTGATAGAGCGACGAGTGGGGTGGGCGGCGGAGAGAAAGGGTGAAACATCCCAAGAACAATGAAGGAAGTGACATTTGTTACAGAATTCCAAACCACGAGTAAAAGGCACTATCACAGGATGAGACTGCGAGAAAGTAAACTGGTGTGATAAGGAATCGCTCAATCTGGAAGAGAAGGACCGGAGCCGAGAATAAGTGAAACGTTAATGTATTTTTGAAAGGAACAAGGATAAGGCAGTTATGCGAATTGGTGGCCAGCAAGTAAAGTCAAAGAGAAAAATACACGTTGACTGTTTATTTCTCTCCATAGATGCTGCCTGACCTGCTGAGTTCCTCCAGCATTTTGTGTGTGTTGCTCCAGGTTCCAGCACCTCCAGAATCTCTTGTGTCTAGGAAAAAAGACAGAGTATGGAGAGCGAGAGAGAGGGGGGGAGGGGCGTCCAAAAGTCTGCAGCCTGCAGTCAACAGGATGCAAGAAGGGGGAAGGAGACCCACACCGCGGCCACGCAGAAAATGGGCTTCTGATATCACAAGGAACAGACCGTGCCTATAGCCTTCGTTGAGTATTGTATGTGCTTAACTTCGTTAACCTGTTGGGTTATAACCAGTACACCTGCGCCAAAGTAGTCTGTTGTATTCATGCACAAGCCAGAGTCTCACGGCATAGAAATAGATCCTTCGGACCACATTTCCATGCCAACCATCATGTACCTATCCATACCAATCCTATTTCCCGCATTTGGTGCACCATTGGTGTTACAGGTTCTTGCCTAGATTTGGCTGAAACGTTGTGAGAGTACTTGTCTCCAGCTCCCACTCAGGCAATATGTTCCACATTTCAACCAGCCTCTGGGTGACAGGTTATTCCTAAGATCCCCTCTAAATCTCTTACCCCTTCCCCTAATCATATGCCCTCCAGTTATCTACGTGCTGCCACCGTCCAGAATCCTTGGATTTGTACACCAATGTCTCTCTGTTCCTCAATATTCCTTAGGGCCCTACTATTCACTCTATTTGCCCTAATTAATTAGTCCCCTACAGTGCATGAATTTGCACGTGGAGGCATAGAGCCATAGAGCTATGCAGTAAAAAAAAAGGTCCTTCGGGCCATCTCGTTCATGCCGACCAAAATGTCTATCCGAGCTCATCCCATTTGCCTGCGTTTGGCCTATATCCCTCGAAACCTTTTCTACCCGTGTATCTAAATGTCCTTTAAATGTTGTAATTGTACCTTTCTCCACAGATTCCTCTGGCAGCTCGTTCCATGTACCCACCACCCTCTGTGTGAAAGGGTTTCCTCTCAGGTCCCTTTTAAATTTCCCCCCACTTACTTTAAACCTATGCCCTCTAGTTTTAGATTCCCCTATCCCTAGAAAAAAGACTGACCATCCACCTCATCCACGGCAGCCATGATTTTATATACCACTATAAGATCACCACCCCTGATCACCACCCCCCCCCCAAAAAAAAAACCTCTAATTCAGGTAAAAAAAAAGATTCAGCCTATCCAGGAGACACAAGAGACTGCAGATATTGGAACCTGGAGCAACAAACAATCTGCTGGAAGAACTCAGCCGGTCGAGCAGCTTCTGTGGGAGGAAAGGAAACGTTGACGTTTCGGGTCGAAACACTACATCAGGATCCTGACAGTTTCTCCCGCAGATAGTTGTTTGCTCCAGCCTATCAAGCCTCTTCTTATAACTCAAGCCTCGTGAATCTTTTCTGCACCCTTTCCAATTTAATGACTTGCTTCCCGTAACTAACCGAGCAGAACCGCCCACATTACTCCAAGTGTGGTTTCACCTACGACTTGTACAGTTGCAACATGACGTCCCAACTCCTACACCCAATGCCCTGACCAATGAAGGCAAGCACCCTAAACACCTTCTTCACAACCATGTCTAACTGTGCCACCATGTTCAGGGAACTATGTACCTTTATCCCTCGGTCTTTCTGTTCTACAGCACTCTCCAGGGTCCTATCATTTATGGTGTATGTCCTGCCCTGGTCTAAATTACCAAAGTGCAACACCTGGAGTTGTCTGAGGTAAATTCCATCCTGCTGTCCCTTGGTCTGCTTCCTCGGTTCGTCTAGATCCTGTTGTAATCTTTAATAACATTCTTCATTGCCCACTACACCACCAAATTTCGTGTCAGCCGTAAACTTACTTACCGCGTTAACAACATTGTCAGCCAGGATAACTTATCGGGATTAAATTGCATCTGCCATTGGTCTGCCCACGTTACCAACTGATCCATGTTTTCCAATAGACTGCCACTATCCACCTCAGTATTAATAAGCACGCTGATTTTCATGTCATCTCCAAACATACGAGTCGAACCTCCTATATACGTTTCCATATGTATATCCCGTATACATAAATATTATATACATAATCAAATGTATATTTATATTACGGTATATTTTATTTTCATATAATTTAATATTATACATTAACTCATATATATTTATATTATCAGACCTACAGTACTGGTCATTAGCCAGGTTATGATCCTGTTGGGATTATGAGCACCTGTCATTGGCAAGGTCATGACTCTGAGTGCGATTGTGGAGAATTTGTAATTAGCGAGCCCCTGACCTCACTGTGAATCAGCCCCCGCTCCGTGATAGCAGAGTGCCTCCAGAGACTGATCCAGACTTCCCGGGCCCTGCTGCAAGCCGACAGCTCAGTCCACAATCTGGTAATAATTGGGCAAAGGGCCAAGGGACCAAGTGTGTTGCTGTTGGTGAGAAGAACATTGACCACGTGGAGCCCTGAGTATCTCGACTGAGGGCAGGTCTTAAACACAACTGGCGTCATAGAGGCAATCTGACTCAAGCTTCTGCTGGGCTCTGCTGATCACGTTAGTTCATTGCCCGCAATGGTTCTCCGCACAGGAACTTTGCTCGACCCCCTTCTGCTATCCCACCCCTCCCGAGGCAACAAATCTCACCCATTTAGTGCCCAGAGCCTGGGATACGTACCTGAGCAGGTTCAGCAATCATCTTCCCTCATGGGTCACCATTCAGATCGTTCTCTCTGATGATTATTAAACTTACTTTCCCTCACCCTTGAAATCTCAGCCCAAAGATTGGCAAATGAGCTGCTTGTCATAGAGTCGTAGAAACATGGAAACAAGCCATTCGGCCCAACTCGACCAGTGGCCACCCTTCCGCTTTAATTGCATCCGGTCCATAGTCTTCTACGCCCAAGTGATTCATGTGCTCATCTGACCACTTCTTATATGCTGTCAGTGAACCCGATTCAACCATTCTCCCAGGCAGTGTTACCAGGTACTCGCCACTCTCTGGGTGAGGACGATGCCCCTCAGCTCCCCTCTACATCTCCTCCCCTTTACTATAAATCTATGTCCTTTAGTGTTATCTACCTCTGATATGGGTAAATATTTCCTGCAGCCTACCCTATCTATACCTCTCATAATTTTACGTACCTCAGTAATGCTCCCTCTTAACTTCCTCAGCTCCAGGGATAATTTATATGTTTCTTCCAGTCTTTCCTCATGACTTAATTACTTCATCCCAGGTAACATCCTGGTGAATCTCCTCTGCACCTTCTCCAGCACTGTGGCATAGTGACCAGAAACGCATGCAGTGCTCCAGCTGAAGTCGGACCAAGGTTTTATAAAGCTGGACCATAACCTCTCTACTTCTGTATTCAGTGTCCTGAGTAATGAAGGACAGTATCCCATATGCCTTCCTAACCACGTCATCCACCTGATTTGCCACCTTCAAAGATATATAGATTTGTATTCCACAGTCCCTCTGTTCCTCAATGCTCGCTAAGACCCTGATATGTCCTGGCCCCAGAATGCATCACCACACATTTATCTGGATTGAAATCCATCTGCAATTTTCAGCCCATTTCACCGAAAATCGATATCTCTCTGGACCCGAAGACCACCTTCCAAACTATCTGGCTCTGTGAGGCAGCGGCTCTGCTAGCTGTGCCACTGTGCCGCCCTCAGGAGTTTTCCATTGACAGGCCCATTGTCAAACATTCCCAGCAGTGCAGTCCAGCTGCGATGGCAGGAACAGAGACAGGGCGACCTGGAAGGAGGGAATGGCCCTTGCTCCCAAGAGCCAGCTCTCCGCCCGCTGCAGCAGCTGAATGGTGACGGGCCCGTGGACAGCTCAACAGTGAACCAGTCGTGCAATGGCATTGACCTTGATAATTTTCATATGCAAATGTTGGAATCTGAAACACAATCGGGAGATGCTGGAAACGCTCAGCTGGTCGGTCCTATGGAGGAGTGAGTAGGACATGCTTGGCCGAGGGAGGACTTTGGTGACCAGGAATATCAGGAGAATGAGGGGCGTGGCGGTGGTGGATGGACAGGTGGGGATAACAGGAAATACAGAGAGAGAGGCTGAGTCCACATCCAAGTTGCCTCCCCATGGACTGATGGGATAGAGCTTCTTGAGAAGTCAGAAAGAGCTGTTCAATGTTTTGCAAAACCTACAAAGTACTGTTTCAATTCCAATAGTTACAACGGACAGCAGGATGGAGAGACACGAGAGAGTGTCGATGACCCGAGGGGAGAGATTTTCTCGAACAGCCTAAGCTGGTCGGACACCACGCGCTGCAAATGCGGGTGGAAACATCACTGAGAGGACGAGACGGAATCGTCCAGTGGGAAAAATCTCCACACACTTCCCGGTTCACACGTGGAAAATGGGCAGGGGAGCAGAGTATTGTTGTCGACGCTGGAATATTTAAACTAATCAACACACGTCTCTTCGATGTATGAACCCTCACCCACAGCAGGGTGGGGATTAAAATAGTGCAGGGACAGGGGCTGCTGCAAGTTCTGGACAGTTAAACACAACAGACCCGAAGTATCATTCGCTCAGGTAAGCTCAAGGTAAAGAACAATATTGGCCCATCTCCTTCCCTCCTAGTCAACATTTCACCTTCCCTCTCCAGTACTTCCCAGCTTCTCTTGGTCTAAAAGTGGGATAAATTCCAGCTCCTTCACTGGGACCAAAACAACACAAACACAATAACCATTCGCCCACTGATGTGAAACTGGCTTCAGCTTTTCCAGCTGATACCCGTCCCCATTCTGTTCATCAGAGTTTGATAATGACCACCTTCTGTCTTCATGTGAAGGGCAATCAGAGAAATGCAGCTTGCAGTCTCAGTTCCTCATGCTCAACCGCCGTTTTCGAAAACCCACGCACCTCAAAGTGTGTTCTGGATTTCATGATAACGAACTACTTATGCTTCCCAATGCTGTGCTCAAGTAGCAATAACACAAACAGAGGAGCCCGAGGACTCAGTCAGGCAATGCTGCCCTATACGTGTTCTCAGACTGGTGACTTTTATACAGGTCTTGTGAACGTTTAGACACTCACTGTCAGACGGAGCGCAGGTGTAAGAATGATCCTCAGAAGGGCCCAGGGTCGGTGCAGATACCGATGATACCCTAATGGCTCTCTACCCTGGCTGGTTCCGGCCAGAAAGCAGCGAGAAGCCACGGGTAAAGGGAGGCCCTTATTTCCGAGTGCCGGGATGTCTATAGGGACTGGCTGAGTAGGGCACTCCATCCCACTGAGTGTGCACTCCAATGTGCACTCCACGGTCAGCACCTCCAATTTACTGTCCGTGCATGATCCAGTCCACAATGTGAGCGCGTCATTCCACAATGTCTGTATACAGATTCCACAGTGCGTCTCCACTAGTATACTATGTGTAAACTCGGTTCACTGAGTTTGTACTCCAATTTCATTCATTCAAATGATATTTTGGGACGGATCTGGGTAAGGCCAGAATTTAATGCCCGAGGGGAAGTGCTAGTGAGCCACCTCTTTAATCTGCTGCAGGTCCTATTGGGGAGGGTGTTCCAGGATTTAGAGCCAGTGACGATGAAGTCCAAGTCAGGATGGTTTGCGACTCCGAGGGGAACCTGCAGTTGATGGCGTTCCCCTGCTCCTGCTGTCCACTCCTTCTTGCAGGTGGGAGGTGGGAATTTGGGGATGTTGTTAGAACGACGAGGAAAGACGCTGCAGTGCACTCTGTACGTGGTACACACTGTGGTTAATGTGCACTGGACATGGAGGGAATTAGGGTGTCAAGAAGTAAGTCACTTCCTACAGGATTCGCAGACTCTGAATTGCTGGTGTACTCATATTTATGTGGCTGGATCTTAAAGGTGGTGAACTCAGTAATGGCAATGCCATTGAAAGTCGAGGGTAGATGGTTAGACCCTCTCTTGTTGGAGATGCTCAGTCTGGACATATATGTGATATGAGTGTTACTTGCGACTTATCATTTGTCTAGGTCTGTGTGCTGGCTTGGGCTGCTATTATCCCTGAGGAGTTGTGAATGGGACTGAACATTGTGCAATCATCAGCGAACATCCCAATCTCTGGCCTTATAATGGAAGAAAAGGCATTGATGAAGCAGCTAAATATGCTTAAAAGTATTAAGTGTGCATTGTTTTCCTATTTAGTGTATTCGCATCCCATTGTGTATGTTCTGTTTGGTTTACATTCATATTAACATCATATTCCTAAAGGCATTGTTATAAGGTAATTGATATGGGGAAGAGAAGCAAGTCAGAGACAGACAAGAGGAACTTCAATGCAGGTGGTTCAAAGAGGTAGTCCCGAGGCTGTGGTAGCGAGACAAGGAAGTACCAAGAAAAAGGGGAAAAAAGCTGCAGATGCTGCAAATCTGAAATAAAAGCAGAAAATGCAGGAAACAGCAGATCTGGCAGCATCTGTGGAAAGAAAAAACAGTTAACATTTCAAGTGCAGGACCTTTCGACAGAACTGGGAAACTGAAATGACCCTGAGCTTCCAATTGCCTGCCACTTTAATTCATCACCCCACTCCCACTCTGACCGTTCTGTCTGTGCCCTCCTGTACAACCCCTCATCTGCCATCCTGGTATGTTGCAGCCTTCGGACTCAATATTTAAGTCTCCTTCTGTCTGCGTCAGAACTGGCAATTTCTGCCTATCACCATTTTGGTTCAGTTTTTCTAATTCTATTTGTGTCACCTGGCCTCTGGACACGTCGGAAAGCCTTGCCCTAGTCCTTCTTGGTGGTAGAGGTCATGGGTTTCGGAGCTTCTGCTGTCGATGGCCAGTAACTCCAGTAGGTTTTGTTGATGTTACACACAATGCTTGCAGTGGAGGGAATTACTGTTTGGAATGGAGGATGGGCTACCATTCAAGTTGGTATATTTGTTCTTATGTCGAGCTTTTTGTGTGTGGGAGCTGCAGTCGTCCAGGAACTGGAGAGTGTTCCATAGCGGCCTGTCTTAATGCGAGCATGTGAGTCCCTTCTGAAGGTCACCTGGATACCTGGGCTTTTACTACCAGTGAGTGTCTACACGTCTACAGAGATATGTGTAAAAGCCCCAAGACTTGAGAGCCCGTTCAGGGCAGGGATGTCTGACTGACTCCTTTGGCTCCTCACTTCAAAGGTTTGCCGCTGGAATCCAGCATCAAGAAGCAGATAAAAGAGACCGCAGATGTTGGAATCTGGAGAAAGGAACAATCTACTTGAGGAAGTCAGCAGGTCGGGCAGCATCTGTGGGACGAATTATTCATCTTCAGGCAGGTCACTCTGTCTTTCTGCCTATATGAGAGCCGGCAATTTCTGCCCGTCACCATTTAAGTTCAGTTTTGACGTTTCGGGTCGAGACCCTGAATTAGGACTGACAGTTGTGAGGGGAGATGACCAGAATAAAGAAGAGAAAGGAGTGTCCGGGGTGACTGGTCTAAGAAGACAAGCAGGTAGGGGAGGGATGAATTTGGGAGACAGTGGCAGGTCAATGATAGAGGGAGACAGACAAAGAGAGAACAAGTGAGAGGCAGATGGAGCGAGGTGGGAGGACGGGAGGGTGAAGGTTGGGGACAGCTGCTGGTGGGAGATAAGCAGGAACACAAAGAGCTTCCAGTGCTGGAATCTGATAAGTAAAGGAGGTGAAAAGGGGAACTAGTAGGGGAGAAGTGTACAGCAGATGTAACCAGAACCAGATGGGGGTTGGGAGGGGTCAGTAGATCAATGGGTGAACTATGTGCGTAGTGGGTGGATGGTACCAGGTTGGAGTGGAAGGTGAAGGTGGGTGATGGGGAGGGGCTTAGGGCTGAAGGAGGGGATTGAGAGAAATGGGAGGACGGGAGGAGGACCAGAGTGGAGAGCCGAGGGAGGGAGAAATAATCCATCGGGTGGGGGGGGGGGTTACCTAAAATTGCAAAACTCAATGTTCATGCCATGTCATATATCATATTCCGCCTGGGTGGTCTACAGCCCAATGCCATGAACATCGCAGATGCTGCTCGACCAGTTAAGTTCCTCCAGCAGGTTGTTTGTTGATACAGAAGCAGAAGTGGTTGGTTATCGTGAAATCCAGAACAGACTTGGGAGTTGTGGGTTTCCCAGAGGGGAAAAAACTGCAGTTGAGCGTGAGGAACTGTGTGAAACCAAACTATATATCTAATCTACCCCTTGCATGTTCTTCAGAGACCAGAAGAACATCCAGCTGAGAACATGGATCGAAAGGACGATTATGAAACACCCAGTGAGTTTCACCTCGATGAACAGAATGGAGAGAGATATCAGCGAGAAGCACTGAAGCCAGGTTCACATGGGCTAATGGTTACTGTAGATTTGCAGTTCCATTGAATGAGCTGGAAGTAATTCCACTTTCAGATCATAGAGGCTGGAAGTAAAAATGCTGGGAGAGGGATGGTGATGAGGAAAGGGGAGATGGGCGAATGCTCTCTGTTCCTTGTATATTGGACAGAACTAAGGGAATGATATTTTGGATCCATTGTGTGCAAAACTCTAGAATTTCACTCCCTGTCCAGTTTAGACCTCTCGACTGCTGTGGGTGATGGTTCCTATATTGCAGAGATGTGCGGTAGACAGGTTAGATATTCGATCTTGACACAAGACTCGGTTCCTCTGTGTTCCCCTTCTTCATGTGTAACTCAGGAAAGGTTTGGAGTTCCTTTCACAGTACGATTTCCTCTCGCGCTTTCAATGATACTTTCACTTGCACTTTGCAGAACGTAGTATCCGAGGAAGGCTCTCCCCTCTCGTCATCTACACTCTCCTGGGCCTCGCCATCCTGATGTCCTTTGTGATTCTCGGTACTGCGGTTCATCTGAGTAAGTTTTACGATATTTTGGACTTCGCAACTTATTTTTTTTCTGTGAAACTACAGTGTTGGAAAAACATTGACTCAGTCCTGTATGTATCGGCAGTGGTGAAGGTAGAGCAACGGAGTGGGACCGGATACACAGTAAACCGCACAGTGAATTCTGCCCCATTCATTCTACCGGGGACCTGTACTTGATTGCCTTGTCAGGGTGGGATTGATGCTGCCTGCTACTAACTGGAGAGCAGGGTCTTCAAAGCCCAGCAGGAATTCCGCATTCTTTCCCCGTCAGCCCAGTCCACGCTGCTTCCCCGCCGTGCGCTTGAGACACTTGCCTGGATCAGTCGTGAGCCTGATGAGTCAATGTGACAAATCTACCCCTGACTGGTTGCGCCGCTCGCCGTTCGCCGTTCGCCGCAGTTTAAACCGCAGTTTCATGCGTACTCCCGGGATAAACCTCCCGAGGGGAGGTGGCTTCCACGGTGCGCCCCCGTGCTGCTCTGTCCCTGCAGATCCGCACTCTCTGCGAAACACTAAGACCTCGGATCCCGCAAGAAGATTAAAGCCACGAGAAATTTCTTCTCTCCGCCTGGGTGCCGTAGATTCCTCCGGGGTTGCGGAGCGCCTTGGCTGAGAGTCCGGCTGCATTCGCCAGCGATCATCTGAAGATTGGTCACAATCCGGCTGCTGAAGGTGGCAGTGGCTGATGAGTCTTCAACGGATCCATCCCTGCCAGTTCTCAGCACCGGGCTGGTTGGCTACAGTCTGCATCACACGCCTCTCCAGCTCAGTGCAACCCGGCTCCCCGTCACACCCTGCTCTCATTCCTACCCACCCCTTCCCCCAGCTCCACAAACTCCTCTTCCTCCTTTCCCAAAGGAAAAGCCAGGCTACACAGTACCATCTCTCTGGCAAGACTAGGAACGTCAGTCTGGCCGCAGGCTCCAAACTCATCTCTCGGACAAACTGGGCTCGCTGGAGCGGCTGCCTCGCACACTGCAGCCTTGCTGCTTCACCCATCCGGCACCCTGCCCTGCCTCCTCTTCCCTCCAGCCGTCTCTCTCAACTTCAGGACACATAGCCCTTTTTCCTTGTACATTCACCGAACTGCTAACTCTTCCCCTCAAATTGTTGGTTGTACCCTTTCCCCATGAACTCAACCCCTGTCCAAAACTTTCAAGAATTGGGTGTCAAGAAGGGAGCAAAAGGTGGCAGGGGGCATAGACAGAAAAAGAGCGGGGAGAATGTGGGGGGGGGTGAGGCAGGATGGAGAGAAAGAGAGGAGATTGAGTAAAAGAGGGGGATTGAGGGGAGGGGATGAAGAAAGAAAGAAGGTGAGAGGAAGAAAGCAGGGGGAGAGATTGGAGGAGAAAGAGTGAAAGGAAGAGAAATTGAGTGGGGGAAGAGAGAGAGAAACTGGAGAGGATAAAGGAAGGAGGGAAAATGAAGATTAAAGGAGGGAGGATTACATCTTGCAAGAGCACTACCTGTGCTACTGTGCTACAGACCCTGAATTTCCTCCACCTATCTCAACAGCCCTGTGTTCGGGGAGCTTTGATTGCAGACATTTCTACTGCACCCACCCCCCCAAACACACACACCTATATTATTAGCAGGAACGCTCACCCCTATTCTCCATTTCTTTCATATCTGGGTCTTGGGTCACGGTACTGGGGAGGCATTCAGCATTTTCTCTATCGACTCTGTGTAGCTTAATAAACTGAGGGATTTTTGTCTGTGTAGCTTAATAAACTGAGGGATTTTTGACCCAATTCCCTTTTGATTTTCTCCAATAATTTTTCTGCCACTGAGATGCGTCTCACCAACCTGTATTTACCTCATTTATCCTTGCTGCCTTTCTTAAATAAAGGAGCATTAGCTATCCTCTGGTCTCCTGGTGCCTCCTGTGACTAACAAAGATGCAAAGAACTCCATTAGAGCCACAGCTATTCCTTCCCTTGCTTCCCATAGGATCCTAGGGATTGGCTGTGTACTTCTTGAAGCATTGTAGCCTTTGACCAATTGCTCTCTGTACGTTGCCATCAACATTTCAGTGGAGCACTGGGCAGAACTGGATGCTGTGACTGGGGATAAGCACACAGTAGAAATGCTGTGAGTTCTTTTCAAAACATTTTTTTAGCATAAATAACTGGCTAACCTCCAGTAACTTAGAGAGACACTGAGATCCAGACACAGCAGACATTTGCCTGACAGTGCAGTTGCTTTACTTGATTCAGGGTGGCAGACAATGGGGCAGTGAGGGTGTTGGGGTTTGCCTGTACATTCTGGTGTTGTAGGGCTACTAGGGTACATTTAGAAGCAGAGTTTTGGTGACAGATGACACCTTGGGTAAGCTAATAAGCAGTAAAGTTTACATTAAACTGATGATTATGGGGCCACAAGGATGGGAGCTGTGCATGGAAAGATCAGAATCATCAATAGATTTAGCAGTCTGGGCTTCCTTTACTCTCTATAGAAGAATGAGAGATGATCAACATTGAAATATACAAAATCCTTGTAACCGAAAAGTAAATTTAACTTTCCTGCTGAGCCACTTTTACCATACAGCTCTTGCCCAGGGTCCAGCTTTAAGATGTGACTGACACAGAACTGACATGATGCCTTTTGTCCCTTCGCACTCAATATGACCCTTTCAGTCCAATGATCATTACCCATCCCTGGATCATTTACTCAGTGGCTCCATAACTGTTACTCTTCTTTCCTAAGTGCTCATTGCCTCTCAGTACCATCGAACACCAGTGTTTATGGTCCCAGTCTCTGTAGTCCTTGCCCTAATCCTTCCCAATCCCAATGTAAATGTTCTGTCCTCAAGATTTAAGCTCATAGAATTGGCTAGATCCAGAAGTTAGCAAAGCAGAAGGAGACAGCATGTAGGAAGAACTCGCCAACGAATGGAAGGAGTTGGAAAATCTCTGTGAAAATCTCATTTTTCAGAACAAGATTGATACTACAAGCAGGGCCCACGATCTAAGTGTTTTTCCTTTTTCAGTTACAGGAAATTCTGAGGAAGTAAGTGTCTCACTCGCTAAACTTAAGGCTGAACTTGCAGAGCTGACTAAGAGTAAGTTCAATAATTACCAGGGAGACCTTTCATCCCCAGTTATTCATCTTGGAAACTTTCTGATTGGTGACACTGGGATGGGGGGGGGAATTGCTGATCTTGCATCACTGCTTATCCCGGGCAATAGCTATGACAAAGCGTTTCTCTCCTCTACTCCCAACTCATAGGAGGAGGGAGGAATTCCCCAGGGATCCCAGCTGCCATGGGAGGGGTGTGATAGGACGAAGGGGAGAGGCAGAGCTCCTATGCTGGTCCAGCTGCAGCAACTTGGGCACTGATTCAATTTGTATTCGCACAATCAACAAGCTATTGCCAACAGTAATAGGAAGACATGGGTTCTAATCCAAGACATTGCAGACTTGTACTGGTTTAAATTTCATTTCTGTTTTGGCCCCCTACTTTCAGGGTAATAGATGAGCTCATGCTGGGGTGTATAATGTGTCCGTTTGCTTTGTTGTTCCAGGATGATGGAGCTACTGCTACACATTCTAGCAACAGGGTTTTAGGGCAACAGAGGGCACAGTCTGGGTCCAACTGTGCAGTGACCCTGGGAGCTACACTGCTCTCTCTTGGGTCATTTTTGTCATACCCTTGGCCTTTACATTGTTCAGATAGAATAGTGGGATGATCGGTCACACATTCCATTGGATAAACCAGACTTCATAGAGGTTCCATTTAGCTGAGAGTTATGGGGCTTCGAGGATGGGAGTCCCATCTGAAAACATTGGAATAATCAACAGAGAAGGTGCCAACACTTGAGGGAATCAGCAGCGGGAGTGGTGGTGGGGGTGGAGGTGTCGGTGCTGAATCCGTCAGTCATCGTAGTGGAGGGAAACCTGAGAAAGGAATATAAATCTTATCTTCTGAGCCTCTTTTTAGGAGGCACCTTTTGCTGAAGATCTGATTCTTGGTCTGGTTCAGGTTCCAGCTCTAGGTTTTTCCTGGATCCGGCCCTGTGAATTGCCTGAAGGGGACTGAAAGTGTTCCCCTCCCTCCCCAGGACTGGCATTGATGTTGCCAGTCCAGTGATCATTAACAGTCCTCAAGCACTCAGGCAGTATTTCCCTGGCTGATCTTTCTCTCTCCTGAGTGTTTACTGCCTCTCTGCATTCCAAGGAACCTTGCTGTTTGCTGCCCCCAACCTGTGTGGCTCTCTGGTTCCCTCCCCACAACTATTGCAGGTGTTTCCTTGATCTGATTCTCTTGTGAGAATCAATCCTGCACTTACTTCCAATAGCCACTTTTACCAGTTCTGCTTGTTCTGAGAGAACAAAAGCCTGCAACTGAATGGCACTTGCACATTTTACAAGTAAGGAAATATGACTTCAACTATAGCCACTTCAGTTGTGAAGAAAATGGAGCAGAAAGTGGACACTAATCTCACTAACAAGCAGGAATTAATGAATGGACTTTTTGTGGGCAATGTCAGATGTGGGATGTATCTCACGTAGAACACCATTCTTATTCAACATAGTGGCAAGTAGGTCTTCCAAAGGGAGCAGGTAAAGCCTCAGTTTAACTGATCAGCTAAAAGGCAACACCTTTGATTATGCAGCTCTCTTGGTACTGCACAGAGAACCAGACTAGATTTTGTGCACATCTCTGGAGTGGCCTTGGACACAACGATCTCGAGAGTTAGAGACAGGAATGTTGCCATCAGAGCCATGTGGAAGTCTCAGCTGTGTCGTGTCTTTAATCAGTCCAATGCCTTTAACATTGTGAGGTCTATAGGAGTCTATAGGAGAATTGCACACCTTTCTATCATGAGGTCCCTTTAAGAATGTACAATAGGTGAGGGACATCATGGTATACTGTATGTTGTATGTGTGAGATAACATATAACATATTCCACATGCAAAACCTGGATGAGCAAAGAGAATTGTGAGGGTCTGTGGTGCCCCATCTCTTTCAAACTTTTATTTAAACATCTTCACAGATCTATCCCATGGACGGCCTTTCAATCAATGGAGACGCTTCAATCATAAACTTTATTACTTCTCATCAAGTAGACACAGTTGGAATGAATCCATGAAGTTCTGTGCCTCAATGAAGTCCCAACTTGTGGTCATTAACAGTAATCCAGAGCAGGTAGAATCCATTTGTTCATTACATTCCCTTATATTTATGTCTATTAGGACACATTGTTGTTTGCAGTTGTTCATAAGGGGCAGAATTAATGAACACTACACTGATGATATTATAATGAAGAACTATTATTCCATACAAAAGAAACCAGCAATTAATGGAGCAACTGAAAGTGCCAGCAGGAGAAACTGTCACCATTTGCTGGGTTAATGCTGCCCTCTGAGGTTACAGCCATGTGCTGCTGGACAAGGATAATCCTACATGAGATTAAAAAAAGAAAATGCTGGAAATATTCAGCAGATCAGGCCACATCACTGAGAAAAGAAATAGAGTTAACTCTGAAAGAGGGTTTTCAACTGTGTTTCTCTTCCCACAGATGCAACCTGACCTGACTTATTTCCAGTATATACTGTTTTTATTTTAGATTTCCAGAGTCAGCAGTTATTTTTTTATTTCCAGTCGTACACAAGTGCAATTGTTGAATGCCTGCAATTTGGGGAAACCTGCAATGTAGCAAAGGTCCCCTCCACCCCAGGCACAGTGGATGCAGTGGGTAGCAATTGCAAAATGCACTGCATTTACTCACCTAGGCTATCATGGCAGCACTATCCAAATCTGCAACCTTTACTGTGGTGAAGGACCAGGGTAGCAGGTACACAGAAACACCACCATCTGAAGGTTCTCTTCCAAGTTGCACAACGTTCTAACTTAGAAATATATCGCTGGCTCTCTGTTTTTGCTGAAACTCCCTCCCCGACATGATGGTGGGAGTACCTTCACCAGAAGGACTGCAGTGGTGCAGGAAAGAAGCTCACTACCACTTTTGCAAAGGCATTAAATGGTGAGTCGTCAGTTCGGGCCTTGCCAAGGATGCCCAGGTACCAAAAAAATCAATAAAAAGAAAAAATTCTCAAGGAGCAGATGCAAGGCAGCCACATGAAGTGGCTGGACGGAAGGAATTGGTCACTTCAGGATTTGTGATTCATTGGGTGGGGGCACTCCTGAGGTATTGTAGACTGGGAACAGTGTGTGTTAATTGCAGGTCATCTTTATGTCAATGGAAAACCAGATCTGCCATGGTGTAATAAATAAATCCTTGTATGTAATTCAGAACTGGGCCAATGGCTGCTGGACAAACAAGCTTTAGTTTTGCCACTAACACAGGGAAATCTGTTCACATGGAACATTGTTATTTACCCAACAGGAATTTATACAGCGGAATATAAAATGTGGGCATTGGATTGGACTCCATGACACTGTTGTAGAAGGGGTGTGGCGCTGGGTGGACGGCACGGATTATGCTACAGGTTTCAAGTGAGTGTTGTTTTACATCCCACTTTCATCTGCAGTTCTTCTGATTTCTGTGGTTATCCTGCTTTATTTCAGAGTCTTCTGCAGTCGGTCTGACGTTGCCATGTGCCAGTGGCCCTCAGCTTCACACACCTCCTCCTTCCTTTCCTGGATACATCTGCTTTGCATCCGTTCCAGTTCATGCTCAAATATTTCTCAGTGTTGGTGTAAAGACAGTGATATTGCTCTATCCACCTATCAGAATCTGGAGTTAAAACCAAAGCAGGCGTTTTCAGCCACACAGATTGTACAATAAATGACTGAGATCCCTATCTCCAGGCTGAGCTGCAGTAATATATCTATATAGGTCCCTGTTGAACTGAGAAGACCCAGAGTAATTTTAACGTTTACATGAGTGGAGAGGGAACAAAAGCTTCTGGGGACACAAAGCAGACAGCTGCATAAACCCCGAGAAAGACTGAGAAAGACTTGTATCGATACAACCAAAGCAATGTACCACAGATATTGGAAATTTGAAATAGAAACAGAAATACTCAGCAGGTCAGGCAACCTCTGTGGAGAGAGAAACAGAGCCTAGGAAGGTGAGTTTACTGAAGCAGGAAGACAGGTGGAAGATAAAATTGGAGAAATGTGAGCTGATATACTCGAGGTGCAAGAACAAGGGATAGGAATTTAGTGGTGGGTACTATGGGGTGCAGATGTTTACACAGTCCTGGGGTCCAAGTCACAGAGGGTGAAATTCCAGTGGTTGGGAGAGGTTCTCCCAACCATTTGTTACAGCATCAACAGAATCCCCATAAAACAGCTGAATGTTAGGTGATTCCTCTGTGGAATTCCCTGAAAAGGCAAATGCAGGTGGATCAAACTTCAAACATGCAGTTCACATTGTGCTGGATAAATGGGGGCTTAATGGCTTTGTGCACAGCTGTTGACCTGACTCTCCTTTCTCAGCCAACTGTCTATTCATTTTGTTCCATTTATCTCTCTCTTCCTTCAGGAACTGGGCAGCTTATCAACCCAGTAATATGGGTTTGGGACTTGGTACGGACTGTGCTTTAGTCACTGGAACTGGAGGGTGGTACGCTTGGCACTGCGATTCTTGGCATTATCCCCTCTGTGAAAAACCAGAAGATTGATGCAGCTCTTCAATTTACAGTTGCTGCACATTGGGAAGTGAATCTATTTTTAAATGTTCCACGCACATACATTGGTAAGCAGCCTTAAACTGGGATTGGTGGGGTGGGTGTGTGGCCAAAGCTCTCCCTCCCTCCCTCCCTCTCCCCACAGCAACTGTCCTAAACCCACAGCTCACATGCAGTTTTGTTCCTTTATCCTAACCCAGAGTGCAAAGACCCACATGGGGGAACGTTCTCATTGTTCCTCACTGCGGGGACCCAGATCCAATTTTCCAGAATGTTGCAAAGTGCCAGTGCAGTATGTATTCACCAGTGCATCCACTCTGGGTGTCTCAAACCTGCTGTGCCTTTTGCAAGCAGTGATATGTGTGTCGCTCTCCTGTGAGGGGTGGAATGCCTCCACTGAAATCAATTCAATCACTGGCTCTACCATGGCAGAAGAATTGGAAGCAAATAATCTTTTTTATACAATATGTTGCGATCCAGATAAACTGGCTGAATGAGCGGTGGAAGTAATTTCAAAAATAACATGCAAAGAAGGTTTGGAGTAACATCTGAAGTAAAAAAAATAGAGAGGGGAGCAGGGGGGCGCATTAAACAGAAAGGGTCAGTGATGAGCTGACAGAGGCACAAAGGGCCAAACAACGTCCTCCGAGTTGCTTCATTCTCTGGCTCTTTCACACCTGACCTGAGACACAGAAGCTTCTTGCCTGCCTCCACCTTTGCTCTCACTCCATCCCTTTCTCCTTCCACTTTCCACGTTTTGTTCTCACTTCATCTTCTCATTTACTCGACCTGCACTTGAACAAATGCTGAAGACACACAGGGAAATAATTGCCCTAACCCTCAATGCCTGCAGGACTATTGCTGTCACTTATACTCCCTGCTGTACATCTGTTAATGGAACTGAATATCAGGAGGTGAATACAACTGACAGATGATTCTCTCCCCTGTCAAACGCTGACAACCCCGTTGAAGAAATAATTTATACTGAGCACTGGGCAATGCTTTGGCCATCCTGAATCTCATGGCATTTGTAATTGTCCAATCAAGAATGCAACAAATCTCCTACAGGTTGCCTGTGCCCTGAATGTGAACCGTTGTTCTGGTATGGAGGTGACTACTTGGAACCTGAGATACCTATATTTAATGACTGGGCCTGTAACTGCAGAATTGTGATCCAGGGTTTGCTGTTTTATAAACTGATGAAATCTGCTATTTGCTTTTGTTTTGTTTCTGCTGACCTAATTCTCAATAAACTAGATTTGTATTTCAGAGACTTGCAGTCTTGGTGTGTTCCTTGTCTGTAGTTGGTGGGATCAGGTGGGAGAAATGGGATTCTGCTGATGCTAGTATCTATTTCAATGGTCCACTGCCTATACTGAGACCGAGCATTCTGGAATCATTATGCGGCAGGTCAGACTGGAGGGTCACCCAGAAACTCTCTCACATTTCACTACCTTTCTGAAGTGGGCTTTACTAGAGCAGGTTGAGAATTGGATTTACAAATCCATTAAAACATAATGGATACATACAAATATACAGTATACATCAAAAGAGGTACACAATAAGGCAGTACAATGGCTCATATCACAGTGCTACTGCCCTACAACTCCAGACACCTGAGTTCAATTCTGACATCCACTGCTGTCTGTGTGGAGTTTGCCTGTTCTCCCTATGACAACGGGTTCTCAAGGTGTTCTGGTTTCTCCCACATCCCAAAGATGTGCAGGTTGGTAGGTTAATTGCCTGCTGTAAATTGTCCCTGTTGTGTAGGTGAGTGGTAGAATATTAGTGGGGAGGGGGGATTGATGGGAATGTGGGGTATTAGTGCAGAATTGATGTAAATGGATGGTTGATAGGCAGTGCAGGCTCCATGGTCCAAAGAACTCTTTCTGTGCAGTATGACTCTATAACTCTAAGCCTTGCAGGTACTGTTACAGACTGTTCTGGTCAGTTATGTTGCTACAATGCATGCACACCACATGAACTCTCATGTCCAAAACTACCACAACACATTCCATGCACTACATTTACACTTCATTGTTCTCACTTATTTTACAAAGCAAGGTTTTGTTATATACCCTTCTTACACTTTCAGTAGTGAAGGCCAAGTAACATAATACATTCCACACAATTACTGTAGTGAATTGATCTGTACGAACAGTACGCAAAAAAGTTTTTCACTGTACCTTAGTACAAGTAACAATAATAAACCAATTCCAATTCCAACTTATAACTGACTTTCTCTTTTAAATGGATAATAATATAAATCTAGTCTAGTTACTGGATTGCTGAGTCTTTCTGATCTCCCTATAAATTACTAATTTTTGGACATTAGATTTCTGAATTTCAACACAAAGAAAGTTCTGTTTCTTTATCTGAATTCCTTGGATTTGGTCCTTCCCTTCCGAAGACTGCCTGGATCCAGCTGTGATACAACTTCATGATCAAGAAGTACAGCAACCACATTTGGTTAATCTGCAGCAGAGATCATTTGATCCATGTGAGTAATTTGGATTCTGTCATCAATTTCAGTCAAATATGTCTTAGTTCCAGAAACCACTACTATGGTTCTCACCTCCCACATGTGAGCTCAACTTCCTGGCAGGTGTAGGGGTAGAGCAGGAGAGGGTAGCAAGAGGCTAAGAACCAACAAGCATCAATTCTGCTTGAAATTGTTTTCCTTCTGTTTAATTCCATTGTGAGGTTCCCAACTCATCTGTTCAACCCCAGAAGCCAAATTTAATTGAGGAAAGTTCAAGCATATTCTCAATCTCTTCATCAGATATTTGCATGTGTACACCCAACTGCATCCTATCATGGTGTATAGAGTTGTTTTCTATTTCAGCGAGGAAATTCCCTTGTGACATCTCAGTCTCAATTTCCAATATTCCTACAGCACTTGCTTCTTAGGGTTTCCCTAACTAATCTGATGGATCTTTCAGCTGCTCCATTTGAAGCTGGATGGTATGAAGAATAGCCATTGTTACAAGTGATCCCTTCAGGTAAGCCAAGACATGTACATGCAGATCTCACCTATAGTACATTCAGTAGTAGTTCATGAACCCATGTTTTCACTTCCATCCACTTTGTGTGGTTATCCATCACTTCCAGGAAATTAGCAGTATCTGTTCCACAATAGTTTACATGTGCTAACTGAAGAGGTCCAGTGGGCCATCATGACCACAAAGACATTTTTGGTGGCTTGTTCCTATGATTTTGGAATATATTGCATTCGCCTACAAATGATTCAAACCAGGATAGTAAACAAAGCTTCTTTCGATTTCTTTCTCATCAAGTATTCCTGTATGTTCAGTATGGAATTTCTGCAACATATTTTTATAAAGAAGCAGCTACCATCATCCTATGACCCAATCATGTAGACTGATCACATGATGACTCATTGTGCAAGGGTTACAGCTCCCTGACTGTACACTGATCAAATTCTGTCCGTTCTTTCATTTATCCTTTCCAACGCCGACTTTCTCTGGATCTCATCTGTGATTTCACACACAGTTACTAGAAAGTCCACTTTAAACTGCAGGTCACATTTTCATTTTCCACATCAGATTCTCATTTGCTAGCAATGACAAAACATCCATAGAAGTATTCTGATTGGAAGTCCTGTATTTGATTGTATGGCTGTATGGCAATAGAAGGAGTGTCCATCATTTCATCCTTGATACCACTATAGTCGGCATCACTGATTTGGGTTCTAAAATCACCAGTGGAGGCTTTTGGTTGGGTAAAGCATCTATCTAGTTAAGACTGATGATAGTTCTCGATTCCAGACATTTTTCCAAGTCCTTTTTTTTCAATTTGTGCATAATTACACTCACTCGTTATGAGAGTGCCAGGAGCAGAATCAATGAACTGTTCTCACCCATCATGCAACACACATTCGATTGCTGCACTTTCATCATACCTACACTGCAGTACATGCCAAATCCAACTCTCATGTTGTATCACAATCAAGAAGAACTTCACTTGCTAAATTTTTCTTGGGCGCTTAGTTGTTCCTTGCTCCACATCCATTTCACATCTTCACATTTCACATAGAACCATAGAACAGTACAGCACAATACAGGCCCTTCGGCCCACCATGTTGTGCTGACCTTTAAACCACGCTTAAGACTACCTAACCCTTTCCTCCCACATAACCCCCCAATTTTAAATTCCTCCATATGTTTATCTAACAATCTCTTGAACTTGACCAATGTACCTGCCTCCACAACTACCCCAGGCAGTGCATTCCATGCACCAACCACTCCCTGGGTGAAAAACCTCCCTCTGATATCTCCCTTGATCTTCCCACCCACTACCTTAAAGCCATGCCCTCTTTTGTTGAGCATTGGTGCCCTGGGAAAGAGGCGCTGGCTGTCCACTCTATCTATTCCTCTGAATATTTTGTACACCTCTATCATGTCTCCCCTCATCCTCCTTCTCTCTAAAGAGTAAAGCCTTAGCTCCCTTAGTCTCTCCTCATAATCCATACTCTCCAAATCCACATCATTTTCAACAAGGGACATCATTTTATGAAGGAATCCCACATAATACTGCACCACCCTTGAGAAAAACCATAGTTTTTTTTTCCAGGCTGGGGATTGGCCTCTGCTTTTTCCTTCACTGTTTACAGAACAGGGGTGTCAACCTTCAAACCAAAGCACACCACTTATCATTGTAAAATGAAGCATTTGATTTGTTTCAACTTGGAAGAAACACAAATCGTTGTTAAATGATGGGAGATTGAGAAGTGCTAATTGTTCAGAGGGTCCAGAGGTCCTTTTGTACGAATCACTGAAACATGCGCATTCAGCAATCACTTAAGAAGAAGCCATAAACAGTCCTTCCAGGTGAGGCAGTCCTTTATGTGTGAATGCATCAGTGTTACTTATTGTATCCAGTGTTCCCGGTGCAGCCTCCTCTACATCGGCGAGACCCGACACAGATTGGGGGACCACTTCATCGAACACCTTCGCTCTGTCCACCATGCCAGTCAGGATATCCAGGGGAGCAGTTTACCGGAAGTTGGAGAATTCAATGTTCATGCTGCCAGGGGTGGTAGTGAGAGCAGATAGGACAATGGTGTACAAGAGGCTTTTAGATAAGCACATGATTATGCAGTGAAGGGAGGGATATGGATCACGTACAGGCAGGAGGGATTAGTTTAATCTGGCATCATGCTCAACACAGACATCGTGGGCTGGAGGACCTGTTCCTGTGCTGTACTGTTCTATGTTCCTCGTACTCCTCAAAGGACTTGCTTCATCCCAGCTGCCTAAACTTGACATATGCTTCCTGGCCAGAGCCTCAATCTCCCTGGTCAATCAGGGTTTCCTAATCCTGCCAGCCTCATCCTTCTCACAAACAGAAACATGCTGGCCCTGAAATATTCCTATCTTACTTTTAAAAGCCTCCCACTTACCAGGTATCCTTTGACTGCTAACAGTCTTTTGAAACTTTTGAAACTTCCTGTCTAATCCCATCGAAATTAGCCTTGCCCCAATTTGAGGATCAGTCCTTTTTTTAATATAACTATCTTTAAATTAAAAGAATTATGGTAACTGGTCCCTAAGTGTTCCCCCACTGATGCATAGTCACTTGCCCCAGCCTCATTTCCTGAGAGGATGTTAAGTGTAGCTCCTTCTTATAGTAGGGACATCAACATATTACTTCAGAAAACTATCCAAGACACACAAAAAATTCTGCCCCATTTAATCCCTTAGCACTAAACCAGTCCCAGTCAATATTAGGGAAATTGATATCACTTACTATCACATCCCTATTTTTTTTCAATCTTTTTATTGAATTTCAAGTTAATTCAAATTAATTTACATAACATTAATGATTATACATGTGATACAAAGAGATCAGGATAACAATAATAACGGTTAATCTTTATACACACAAGGAGTAAAATATGTAATCTAGACCTCCCACATTCTTGCTAAGTGTACATGACGGGAAACAAAATAATTGAAAAGAAATTTAATTATATAAAGAGAAAACCCCCAGATCAAAAAAAATTATAACATTAAACAAAAGCAAACCAAAAACTTCAAGGAAAAATAACTGCACTGATAATTCTTCCATTAAAAAAAAACACATTCTTATGTCTTCAGCTCCGCTCCTCTATATTCAAAGGTTATTGAGGGGGATTCAAAAAAGGTCTGCTCATATCATATGGAAATATTGAATAAGTGGACTCCAAACCTCCTCAAATGTAAGCGAAGGATCAACAGTACCACTCCTAAATTTTTCTAAGTTATGTTATAGTTTGAGAAAACCATTGAAATGTAGTGGGGGTATAGGGTCCTTCCACTTAAATAGAATGGATCTCTTGGCCATTAATGTAACAAAAGCAATCATATGACAAGCAGAAGTGGATAAAAGGCCAGAATCCATCATTGGTAACCCAAAAATTGCAGTAATAGGATAGGGTTGTAAGTCAATATTCAATACAGTTGAAATAATATTAAAAATGTCTTTCCAATATTTTTCCAAAAGAGGACAAGACCAAAATATATGTGTCAGGGAAGCCACCTCCAAATTACATCTGTCACATATAGGATTTATATGGTGATAAAAACGAGCTAACTTGTCCTTCGACATATGGGTCCTGTGGACCACCTTGAACTGTATCAAAGAGTGTCTAGCACACATTGAAGATGTATTAACTAATTGAAGAATTTTCTTCTATGTCTCTGTATGTAAAAGTATCTGGAGTTCTCTTTCCCATTCATTTTTAATTGTATCAAGTGTCTCTAGACATATTTTCATAATCAGATCATAAATTATTGCTATCAAGCCCTTCTGATGAGGATTAAAACTTAAGATTTTCCCCGTAATGTCAGTTTTATATAGTATTGGAAAAGAAGGTAAAGTGACTTTTAAAAAGTTTCTAATCTGTAAATATTGAAAAAAATGTGATCTAGGCAAATTATATTTATTAGACAATTGTTCAAAAGACATGAAACAGTTATCAATAAATAAATCACGAAAACATGTTATTCTTTTCATTTTCCATAAAGAAAAAGCTAAGTCAATTCTAGATGGTTGAAAAAAAGGTTAGATTGAATAGGACTTGATAAAATGAATTTATTCAATCCAAAAAATTTACGAAATGGAAACCATATTCGTATTGTATATTTAACTATTGGGTTAATAGTTTGTTTACTCAATTTAATAAGTGCAAAAAGGAATGAGCCTCCTAAAATAGAAGCTAATGAAAATCCTTGCACTGATTCATACTTAAGATACACCCATCGAGGACATTGAATTACATCTAAATCTTGTGCCCAGAAAGTTAAGTATCTAATATTAATTGCCCAATAATAAAATCTAAAGTTAGGCAAAGCCATACCACCATCCTTTTTTAATTTTTGGATTTCTATTCTGCCATATATATGAAAGAATTTTAGAATCAATAGAATCAAAAAAGGATTTCGAAATGAAAGTTGGAACCACCTGAAATAAATACAAAAATTTTGGTAAAATATTCATCCTAATTGCATTAATTCAACCAATCAATGTTAGAGACAGTGGGAACCATTTAGTAAACAATTGTTTAATATGATCAGTTAAAGGTAAAAAGTTAACTTTGAATAAGTCCTTATGCTTCTTGGTAATTTTAACAACCAGGTACGTAACATAATCAGTCACTTATCTAAATGGTAATTGCCTATAAATTAGGACTTGCATATTTAATGGGAAAAATCCACTCTTATTAAGATTTAATCTGTAACCAAAGAAAACACTAAACTGAGCAAGCAATGATAGTGCTGCAGGGATAGATTTCTCTGGGTTGGAGATATAGAGTAGCAGGTCATCTGCATATAGTGATATCTTACGGATCCCCTTTTCACGAGTAACACCAAATATGTTAGAAGAGTCCTGAAGGGCAATTGCCAAGGGTTCCAAGGCAATGTCAAATAGTAAAGGACTCAAAGGGCAACCCTGCCTAGTGCCTCGAGAAAGCCTAAAAAAGTGGGATCTCTGATTATTAGTAAGTATTGAAGCCATAGGTGTATGATAAATCAATTTAATTGCAGATATAAAATTTGGACTAAAATTAATTTTCTCAAGTGTGTTAAATAAATATTCCCATTCAACTCTATCAAATGCCTTCTCGGCATCTAGCAAGATAACACATTCTGGGATTGTAGATGAAGGGGTATATACAATATTCATTAGCCTCCTAATATTAAAATGCAAATAACGATTCTTAATAAATCCTGTCTGGTCATCAGAAATAATTTGTGGGAGTACCTTTTCCAGTCTAGAAGCCAATATTTTGGAAAAAATTTTGGAACCCACATTCAATAAAGAAATAGGTCTGTAAGATGCACATTCACTAGGATCTTTATCCTTTTTCAAAATTAAAGAGACCGCCGCTTCATAAAAAGATTGTGGTAATTTACCTACTAATAGGACATCTTTAAAAATTTCACCTAACCAGGCAGAGAGAAGATCAGAAAAGTGTTTAAAAAATTCGACTATATACCCATCAGGACCAGGTGTTTTACCCAAATTCATTGAAAAAATTGCTTTCTTTATTTCTTCCTCCAAAATGGGTGCATCTAATATTGAATGTTCATTGAGAGATAATTTCAGAGTCTTCAAACTCCTTAAAAATTCATGCATTAATGTAGGGTCCTCAGAAAGTTCTGATTGATATAAAGAAGAATAAAATTCTTGAAAAGATTTATTAATTTGATCATGGTCCACCATGTGATTACCATCTCGTTTATGAACTTTAATAATCTTACGTTTAGTTGAAGCAGCTTTCAGTTGGTTGGCCAACAATTTACTGGATTTATCACCATGTACATAAAATTGACTCCGAGTTCTGAATAATTGATTTTCAATTGGAGATGTTAATAATAAACTGTGTTGTAACTGAAGTTCAGTTCTCTTTTTATAAAGCTCCAAATTAGGAGCATCATTTTATATCAACTCCTTTGATCTTATCAGCCAATATATGTATTTCATTATTAGTTCATTTTTTCAATCCAGCAGAGTATGAAATAATTTGACCCTGGATATAAGCTTTAAAGGTATCCCATAATATTCCACTGAAAATTTCTCCCGTAGAATTAGTTGAAAAGAAAGAGCAAAGCTGTTCTCTGATAAGATGAACAAAGTCTAAATCCTGCAATAGAGGAGAATTGAGTCGCCATTGTCTGACACCAGAGGGTACGTCCGCTAATTTAATTGTTAGTTTCAATGGCGCATGATCAGAAATGGCAATTGCATCATTCTTACAGTTAATAACAGATGGAGCTAATCGCGAGTCAATAAAAAAGTAATCAATCCTAGAGTAGTTGTGATAAACATGAGAAGAGAATGAAAATTCTTCATCATATGGGTGTAAAAATCTCCAAACTTCTAAGATTTCAGAATCAACTAAGAAGGAATTAATAAAGACAGCGGATTTGTTTGGAAGTATGTGATTCGACACAGATCTATCCATCAAAGGGTTTAAACAGCAATTGAAATCTCCACTCATAATCAACGTATATTCATTTAAATTAGGAAAAGAAGCAAATAAATGTTTAAAAAACTCGGGTGATCAACATTAGGTGCTTAGACATTAACCATAAGCACTTTTTTATTGTGAAGTAAGCCAGTAATTAATAGAAATCTACCATTCAGGTCTGAAATTGTTTCATGATGAAGAAATGAAATTGAGGAGTCTATGAAAATAGAGACTTCTTTCACCTTTGCTTGTGAATTAGAATGAAACTGTTGACCCCTCCAAAATCTAAAAAAGTGTTGATTATCCTCTCTCCTAATATGAGTTTCCTGTGCAAAAATAATCTGAGCGTTCAGTCTATGAAAAACTTTAAAGATCTTCTTGCACTTAATTGGATTATTTAAACCGTTCATATTCCATGAAACAAAATTAATCAGCTTATCCACATTAACAGATGAAAAACATATGGTGTGTAAAGGGTTAACCTTATTGCAGCGGAGACTCCTAAACAGGAAGAGGGAAAAACAAGCTCAAAGAGGAGCCGGATATGGCGACAAATCAGGCATAATTGTAGTCTATCAGTCCAGAGGAAAAACAGCCCCACCCCCCACTCACAAGAGCCCGAAAACTGGCCAATAGACAGCCAGAATGCTGCCCACTACGTAATTTAACCCCATCTCTTTTGGTGGCAGATCTCCAATTTGAAAAGAATGCCAAACACCACCTTTTGTCAAAACAAAAGATAACAAGTATCCAAAGCACCAGTTTTGAAATGTAAACAGACTGCTAACTGAGTTCTACAGAAACAAAAATACCGACAATCGACATTTAAAGAATACAATCTTACTATTGTTTCAAAAGGAAAAAAAGCGATCAGTCACTCAATCAGATTCTTAATTATTACCAAAACAAACCATTAAAAAATATTAAAATAAAATAATAAAAAGAAAAAAAAATGTTAAGCAGAGATATGATAAGTGCCCATGTTCCAGAACCAAGCACGAAAGCGTTAACAGAAGGCAAGAAAAATATCTCTGAACTTAAAAAGCTCTCAAGTCTGTAAGTTAATTATTACCTAATAAACCAAATAGATGTAAAAATCAAAGAATAGCACATTTCTTGACCATCTGAGGTCAAAAAAGTTAACCTTGGAGGAAATCTTCAGCTTTTTTAATGGAGTTAAAGTATCGGTGTGATTTGTCAGGACGTGAAATTCTCAGACGGGCTGGGAACAGTAATGCAGGTTGATAATTCCCTTGATAAAGCCGCGACATAATCGGTTTGTAAAGCAGTCTCTCTTTCATAACTTCTGGGGTGTAATCTTCAACCAGACGAAACTTCCAAACTTTATATTGGATCATTCCTCAACTATGAGCAATTCGAATCAAATGTTCCTTAGGACTCACTTAGTGAAATCTCAATATTACTGGCCGTGGTTTTTGCTCTGCCAGAGGTTTTGGTCTTAATGCGCAATGAGCACGATCAAGTATGGGACGTTCAGAAAAAACTTCAGAGCCAAACTCATCCATCAGAAGTTTAGAAAAGAATTCAATGGAATTACCAGATTCAATGTTCTTGGAGAGGCCGCTGATCCTCACATTATTTCTCTGACCGAAGCTTTCTAAATCAATAATCCTCTGTCTTTGCTGTTCCAGTCTTTGTCTGGTCACAGTTAAATCTTTTTCCAGTAATTTCAGCCTGCAATCTCTCTGTTTGCCAGCTTGATCCAGTTCAGCAATTAATTGCTGTTGTTTAGCACTCTCCTGTATGAGTGTGGTTTGTCTGTCTTCAATATCTCTTAACAGTGTTTCCAAAGTGGCAAATCTCTGGTCAAGCTTTTTATCCAGTTTAGAGATAGCTTCCAAAGTGAGTTGAGGGTCTCCGTTACCCTTGCTATCAACTCCAGCCTTAGCTCTGGTATTCATTCCGACACTTAAAAGTCAAAATCAATCTTGTAAAAGTATTATAAAAGTCTTACTAAAAGGTGGTGCATGAGGAATTAAAAAGTGAGTGGAGCAGAGCCAAGATACGACCTACTCCATGTAGTGCCACCAAAAGACTCTACATCCCCGTTATTCCTACACCTATCTGTGATTTCCTTACATATTTGTTCTTCCAATTCCCACTGACTATTGAGGGGTCTATAGTATAATCCCATCAAAGTGATCACCCCATACTTATTTCTATGACTTTGCTGGATAATCCCCCCTGGATATCCTCTCTGAGTACTGCCATGATGTTCTCCCTAATCAATAGTGCAACTTCCCCTTCTCTCCTACCTCCATCTCTATCACACCGGAATCATGGATACTGCAGAACATTAAGCTGGCAGTCCTGCCCATTTCTCAACCATATTTCTGTAACAGCTATAATATCACAATCCCATGTGCAGATCCATGCTCTGGGCTCATTTGCCGTACCTGAGAGACTTCTTGCATTAAAGAAAATGCAGCTTAGCCTATGGGACCTTCTTTGCTCCCTGTTCTTCCCCTGCCTGGCCTGCCTACTGGACTTGTTTGCTCTAATCTCTATCTTTGCTTCAACTTTCTCATCTATTAGGCTACTACTTTACTACTTTGGGTCCCCCCCCCCCCACACCATACTAGTTGAAGCCCACCAGAGTGGCACCAGCATATCTCCCAACAAGAATATTGGTGCCTACTAGTTCAGATGCAACCTATCCCTCTTGTACAGGCCATCTCTGCCCCAGAAGACTTCCCAATAGTTGAAGTAGCTGAAGCCCTCCAACCTGCATCAACTCTTCAGCTGTGCATTCATTTGCCTGATCCTCCTATTCCTACTCTCACCAGCACATGCACGAGGAGTAATCCTGAGATTAAAATCCTAAAGGTCCTGTTTTCTAACCTTCCACATCACTCTTGATATACAATTTGCAGGACCCCATCTCTCTGTCTGCCTGTTGGTCAGTACCAATATGAACCACAATCTCTGGCTATTCACCCTCCCCTTTCAGAATGGCCTGTAGTGGCTCTGAGACAATCTTAACCCTGGCACCAGGGAGGCAAGAGACCATCAGTTGCAACTTCAGAAACACCTGTCTGTGCCCCTGACTATAGAGTCGCCTATCACTACTACTCACATAGACTTTGATTTTCCCTATTCTACAATAGAGCCAATTGTGGTGCCACTGATCTGCCTGCTGCTGTTGTTTTCCTCTGAGAGGCATCCTCCCCCCAGGATTATCCAAAACAGTGTACCTGTTGGAGAAGGAGATAGATAGTCCTGTACTACCTGCCTTCTCTTACCCATCTCTCTGGCTAAACCCGCAGAGCGGCCACCTCCCTGAAACTCCTATCTGTAAACACTTCCTGCCTCCTGGATGTGCCTCATTGAGTCCAACCACTGTTCTAAGTGATCCATGCGGTCTGAGAGCAGCTACAGCTGGACAACTGCAAGTGTTGTTGTCAGGGACACTTGACTTCCCCCTGATCTCCCACGTCTCACAGAAGCATGCCACCCCACTGAGTGCCACTTCTACCTCTGAAATTAGTACTGGGTTAAAAGAAAGAAAATAAGATTATTCCCAGACTCCAACAGGCAGTGTGAGTCCACACACTCGGAGATCTGTGTGAACGCCCCTGATCTGAGAGTGCATTTAGGGCAATATTGTCTGACTGACTCCTCAGGTTTTTCAGCTCTGGTCATAACCACTTGAGCCCAGCATCAAGAAGCAGAAGTGATTAAGTTCATGAAATCCACCAAAGCATTCATGGAGTTGTGTTTTTTTTTCTAGAAAAAACTTGCAAGATGTTAGATAAAAAGTCACCCCTCTCTAATTGTCTCCCAAGAGATCTTCCAGCTGCGAACATTATGCTAAAGGACAATAATCAAATTGTCAGTGAGTTTTTTTCCTGAAGACTAGAAAAGGAAACAATATCTGGCAGAAAAGCTGTATCCAGGTAAACATCAATGATTGAATTGTCACTGAGCAGTTTATTCATTTTCTGCTGGAATTCATTAACCCCTTCAGATCAGTGAACAGAGCCAAGGTCACAGTCTCGTACAGGTGATACTGGCTTTGTGTAGAGGAGCCATTCCCCTGCTATAATCTTGGAGCTCTCAAGCACCAGTTCAATCTTTTTTTTCAAATCATTGATCATCTCTGCTTCCATGTGTCTCTTGGGCAGTGAGGTCCAGGCCATTACCAGTCACTGTATGAAAATTTTCTTCCTCCCATCCTCCATCATTTCTTGTCCAAAACTTTGGTCTGTGCCCCTCCCTTACCCAACCACTACCTGAATCCTTGTATAAGTTTGTACACCATCAAATCTCTACTCAAGGACTAGAACCCCAATCATGTAGCTAAAATTTCTCAACCACAGGAGCACTCTGGTAAATGTCCCTGCACTGCAGTCTTCATATCCTTCCTGAGCATGGTGACCAGAACTGGACAGAATGCATTCATTATGCTCTAACCAGAGCTTTGCAACCACCCCCCACCCCCAACCCCTGTCTTTGTACTCAGTTCCTCTATTTAAGAAGCCCAAGATCCCACATGCTTTGTCAATTATTCTTTCAATATGTCTTGCCATATTCAAAGATCCCCAGGTCCTTATGTTCTTGCACACTCTTTGGAATTGTGCATTTAAATATACATTGTTTCTCCCCATCCCTTTTACATTTTGTGTATTGAATTCCATGTGCCACACATCTGCCTATTCTACGATCCTATCTTCTTTTTTTTGTTGTTCACGCTAGGTATGATTTGCTTCCACTTCAGTTCTATATGTTCTGAATTGGCTGATGAGGACAGGTGGGATAGGACATGTTTGATGAGGCAGATGAGTGGGTGGTTTGGGAGGTGGTGCATTTCTTCCACCATTTATGCTGGGCTTCTGTGTGCTCCTGACAAATGGTCCTGAGGTTCGATATGCCATCCTGAATACTCCTTTTCTGTTTTGAGTGGTGAGTCAGTGGGAATGTTACACTTTGCAAGCAGGATTTGAGAACATCCTTAAATCACTTCCTCTGCCCCTCTGATAAGCTTTTGGCATGTCAGAGCTTGGAGAGCAGTGTCTGTTTCAGGAGTTTGATGTTGAGCAGATAAACAATAAAGCCTGCCCATGAAATCCTATATAATTAGCACCTCAAAGATGCCGATGTTATCCAGGAACGTTTGCTGATTTTGTTTTGCTTATCCTGGTGATGTGGTGATGACATCCTTGGTGGCAGCCAGAACAATTGGAATTGTCTGCTTATTCGAAGAAGGTCATGATTACAGGATCTCTCAGGTCCCCTGGCATGTCCGTCTCCTACCAGTGTGGGTGTTCCTTTCTACTCACCATCTATCAATATATCACAGGCATTTTCTTGGACCTCATCCCTCAGATACTTATGCGTGTGTTTTTCCTTCCACAAGAAATGGTGGCAGTTCTCGGAATTAACTAACTCCTGGATTTTCTGGTCATCCTCATCAACCAGTCTGAGTGTATTCTGGTACTAATCAAAGTACTAATTATGGCAGACCAGACACCGAGGACAGTCTGCAACATCTGTTCAATGCGAGTTACAAGGTTGTCCATGAAGGCCTGTCTGGGTAGAGCATTCTTTGCAGGATCTCTTATTCCCTCAAAGCTTTTTAGTCAAGGAAGGTGAGCTCAGACGCATGTCATGCTGCTCCTACGCAATGTGGAAACTCAGGGAGGCTGTCAGAGTCCCTGATGACTATGTGTGCAGGATGTGTGTCCAGTTGTAGCTCCTGACAGACCGCATGACAGCACTGGAGCTGCACGTGGATTCACTTGGGAGCATCCGCGATGCTGAGAATATTGTGGATAACACATTTAGTGAGTTGGTCACACCACAGTTTGAGAGTTTAAGAAATGATAGGGAGTGGGTGACCAACAGGCAGAACAGTAGCAGGAAGGCAGTGCGGGAGTCCCCTGTAGTCATCTCCCTCCAAAACAGATATACTGCTTTGGATACTGTTGGGGTAGGTGGCTCATCAGCGGAAGGCAGCAGTAGCCAGGATCATGGCACCATCTGCTGCACAGGAGGGCAGGAAAAAGAGTTGCACAGCTATAGGGGTAGGGTATTACATGGTAAGGGGAATAGACAGACACCATTTGGTGTGTTTCCTCCCAGATGCAAGGGTCAGGGATGTCTCAGAGTGGCTACAGGGCATTCTAAAAAGGGAGGGTGAACAGCCAGTTGTCATGGTGCATGTAGGTACCAACGATATAGAAAATAAGCGGGATGAGGTCCGACAAGCTGAATTTAGGGAGCTAGGAAATAAATAAAAAAGTAGGACCTCAAAGATAATAATCTCAGGATTGATATGTGCCACAAGCTAGTCAGAGGAGGAATAGCAGGACAGTTAGGATGAATATGTGGCTTGAGCAGTGGTGCAAGAGGGAGGGTTTCAGATTCCTGGGGCATTGAACCAGTTCTGGGGGAAGTGAGACCAGTACAAACCAGATGGTCTACACCTGGCCAGGACGAGGATCAATGTCCTAGGGGGATTGGTTACTAATACTGTTGGGAGGGTTTAAACTAATATAGCAGGGGGATGGGAATCCATACAGAAAGACAGAGACCAATGCAGAGACCAAAGCAAAAGTTAGAAAAAAGCAAGAGTGGAGTACAGAAAAGTCAAACGCAAAGGACACAAAGGTTAATAGATTCTAAAAGGACAATAAGTGAAATGGCACTTTATCTGAATGCCCATAGTATTTGAAACAAGGTCGGTGAACTTGTGGTACAAATCAGTACAAAGGGGTATGATTTAGTGGCCATCAAATCAATGTGGTTGCAGGGTGAAGATGATTGGGAATTAACTATCCAGTGGTATCAGTTAGTAACAGAAGGTTAGGCAGGTAGGTAAGGGAGGTGGCTAAAGCACTCTTAATTAAGAATGAGATCAGGGCGAGAGTGAGAGATGATATAAGATCCAAGGAGCAGAATGTTGAGTCCATCTGGGTGGAGATTAGGAACAGTAAAGGGAAAAAATCATTGGTGGGAGTTGTCTATAGGCCACCGAATAATAACATTACAGTGGCACAGGAAATAAACCAAGAAATATTTGATGCATATAAGAATGGAATGGCAGTTGTCTTGGGGTCTTTAACTTGCACATAGATTGGACGAATCAAGTTGATTGAAGCAGTCTTGAGGAGGACTTCAGAGAATGCATCTGTGATGGTTTTCTTGAACAGAATGTCAGTGAACCTACAGGGGAAAATGCTATCTCAGATCTGGTCCTATGCAATGAGACAGGTAAAATTAACAATCTTGTAGTTAGGGATCCTCTTGGAAAGAGTGATCACAGTACGATTGAATTTCTCATACAAATGGAGGGTGCAATAGTTCGATCTAAAACCGGTGTATTATGCCTAAACAAGGGAGACTACAAAGGGATAAGGGAGGAGTTGGCTAGCGTAGACTGGGAACACAGGCTATATGGTGGTGCAGTTGAGGAACAGTGGAAGACTTCCAAAGAGATTTTTCACAGTGCTCAACAAAAGTATATTCCAGTTAAAAGCAAGGACAGTAAGGGTGGGGAGAGCCAGCCTTGGATAACTAAGGAAATAAAAGAAGGCATCAAACGATTTGCTCATGCATACAAAGTCATCAAGAGTAGTGGGAAACTGGAAGATTGGGAAAACTTTAAAAAGCAACAAAGCACCACTAAATAAGCATTAAGGAAAGGGAAGATAAATTATGAAAGTAAACTAGCACAAAATTTAAAAACAGATAGTAAAAGTTTTTTATAATGATATAAAGCAGAAAAGGGTGGCTAAAATGAACGTAGGTCCCTTGGAAGATGAGAGGTGCAAATTAATATTGGGTAATATGGAAATGGCCGAGACTCTGAACAATGATTTTCTGTTGGTCCTCATGGTGGAAAACAAGAATAACGTGCCAAAAAGAGATGTTATGGATGCAATGGGAGGTGACGACTTTGATACAATCGCTGTTCCTAAAGAGGTAATGATGAACAAACTAGTGGGTCTAAAGGTAGACAAGTCCCCTGGTCCTGATAGGATGCATCCTAGGGTACTGAAAGAAATGGCAGAAGTAATAGTAGATACATTTGTGATAATTTGCCAAAATTCTCTGGACTCTGCGCAAGTTCCTGAAGATTAGAAGACAGCAAATGTCACGCCACTGTTTAAAAAAGGATGTAGGCAAAAGGCGGGTGTTGGGAAACAGGTTCGAGGTGTCAGAGGCAAGGACTCTGAACACAGTCTTAGAGAAAAATGATTTATTTACAAAAGACAAACGGGGAGAAAGGGTAACGGGAACAACACACACACACACACACACACACAAAACGAACTGGGTACAGACAATCAAGGAAAAACAACATGATACCCGCCACCCCTCGACTCAGTGCAGGTTCGGCTCTATGCTACCAGGGATACTAACTAAGATGCTCCCAACCCTTAAACAATGCACACCTCACCAATGATTTCTCCAGCACCATTTCACATTGCTCAGCCTGGAGTGAAACAAGTTGAATCCCTGGGAGACAAAGAGGCCAAGCCAAGCACGTGGCATTCTTTATAGTGCTGGAGGGCTGGGGGATCCAGCCCAGGTAATTTAAAAAGGCCAATGGCCAGGTGTGCACTGATGGGTGGGGCGGAACCAAACCTTGATTGGCAGTGGTATGTCTTCTGACCAGGTAGGAGCAGTGCTTTCATCCGACCAGGTAGGGGCAATGTTATCACTTGACAGCCACGACCCTCCAGACTACAATCCACCCCTCAGATGTCACACCACTCACCAATCATTACATGGAAATAACCATTTCTAAGCCTAAAACTATATGTCAGTATACAGTACTAGTGAAAGGCAGACGTGATCTTGAAAAGCTGGCAAGCACAGCATAATATACAGACAGCAATAATAACCAGGACAAGAGCAGTCACCCAGTGGATGACAGTTGCCCACCACCCCCCCAGAGTCCCAAACGGCCACCAGTTTCCCCATGAGATGTCGTGCTGGAGGAGCTGGTCCCTCACTTTTTGAATTTTAGCCACCGAGTCCCGAATGTGAGCAGCCAAGTGGGTGATGTTCCTTGACTCATCAGGGATAAATGTGCAGCACTACTTACCAATCACTGCACAGGTACCACCATCAGCAGCAAGTAGGTAATCCAGGGCCATTCGATTCTGCAGGACGACCATTCTCAAGGCCGTCAGCTCTGCCGCCGTCTGTGTCAGGGTATATTTGGAGTGTTGCAGTGCCACTGCCATTTTGTTGGCCACCGTCCCGAGCACGCTGGCCATCTGGATAACGTCACGGGACAATAGTGCTGTGCCATATGTGGGAAAGGCTATCATCCAAAACCCCTCCACCTCCATGATGGTTCTCTTGTCCCGGTGGCCACTGTATGCCGGGTGCTCCCCAAGGACATCTAGGGCGTGGATATAGGGCACCACAAACACTGGAAAGCAGCAACTGTACCAGCTCATGGGGAGCCATGGGTAGACATGGTGGCTGCAAATCCAGTGGATCCCATTCAAAGTCCAGGGAGCCCCCAGTTTAGCGGCACCATCGGCAGTGGTCACTGGGGTACCCGGTTACCAGTTTCGCTCGCAGTCGTTGTGACCGACTGAAAGGGTGGAACCATGCTCATTCGGGAGCCTGCACCAGCATTCCTTAGGTTTGCTCACCGGCTGTGGAATGACCCTGAGAGTCAGGACTCGGGTGGAGGTCAAATTGTAGGGAGGGAAATACCATTTCCTGAAACACCCACCCCATCGGGGATTGCTGGAAGAGAGGTTATGTAGTGGTGAGGGGAGTGGTGGGGGACTGCCATTCACCACCCCCCCCCCCCAAACAGATATGCCAAAACACACAGGAGTGAAAAGTCTATGTAAACAGTTCATTTGAAAGTCATCCAGCGGGATCGGCATAAGTGGCAGAGCTTCATCAGTGTGTGCTGGGGTTCGCATGCAAATCCAGCAGTTGGATCTATTAGTGGTGCTGGCAAATTCATAAGCAACTCTGCGCCCTTGGATCTTCTGCCAGAGGCTTCATTCGGTGACCATCTCACTGTCTGAGACCTGCAATTCAAAAAGGACACTTGCCTGGCTGGGAGCAGGCAGCAGTGCTTGTTCAATAGCTTGCTTTGCTGTTTCAAAAGCAGCCTGTTGTTCAGGTCCCCATAAGAATGTGGCTTTCTTATGGGAGAGTAAACCATGGCAGATAGTGGGGCTATGAATATCTAAATCCACCAGTGCATGCCAAGGCTTGGCTGGGCGCCCCACAATGTCCTCCACTAGGGTGACTATGTCGGGCACAACAGCAGCAAGTGGGGGGCTGGGGGCAGACTTGTTGAGGTGTCTGGTATTCCACTGTCATGCACCACGTCCCATTCTTTTTGCGAAGGGACCAGATGGGACTGTTGAAGGGAGAGGCTGCAGGTCTAATGACACCCTCCTGCAGTAGGGCTTGGACAGCCTCAGTAATATCTCGGTGTCCCCCCAGCACTCTGTACTGTCAGCTACAGACGACCTTGGAAGGAGGGGGAACAACAACTTGTTCCTGTTTGGCTGCCCCAACTATGACTGTAGCCCGTGCAACCCCGAACATAAACATGCCCCAGTTAGTATAAAGGGACTGTCCCTTTAAAATGTTGATTTCTAGGATGAACTCAGGTGAAGCCGCTATCAAAACGGTTATGGGTCAAGGAGGTTGGTTCCCGATGGCCATGCAGTGACTTCCCTCACAGGCAAAAGGGAAACCCCCTAACCCCTCTATTTGCATCTGTGTCTCTTTCCACCCGGTGGGGTCACCTGGGATGATGGTGTGTTGGGCACCCGTGTCAACGAGTGCCATCCACCTCTGTATGTTCCCCTCTCCCAATGTACTGCGACAGGTATATGTGGCCTCAGGTCTCCCGGGCAGGAGAGGGCGATGGAACAAATGCACAGGGACCCCTGGCCTTCATCCTGTGGGAGGGGGGTGGTCTGCCACCCCGTGGGTGAAGATTCCTGCTGGCGAAGATGGGCCATTTCCTGTCTCAGCAGGTCCCGGAGCTCAGCCTTGAGGGCAGGAGGGACTGTTTCGAGTGGGGGAGGGGCAGAGGCAGTGTCAGCAGGGGCAGCCTGCGTGGTCCGGAGGTTGGGGGAGCCCCCTGTGTCGGGCTTGATCCCAAGATGGTTGTGGGTTTTCGCTTGGCCAGATGTCCCCCCACAAAGCTCTTTCCAGAGTGCATAAATGGTGAAGGTCAGGATCCCATCTATGCTGGCACGGTCCACCCCTGCATGCAGCAGGTCCAAGAATAGCCGTTTGCGCATAGAACAAGGGGTTGTGTTTCCAGCCCTCATCTTCACCCTACAGATCTGAGTGGGCAACCCCGCTACAAGTACTCTAGCCCTTCCAGGAGGGTGATGGCATCCCGCACGGTTTTCCCATTAGCCGGTCCCATGAGGGGCAGGACCTCATGAGGCGCTGGTCACCCTGCATTTTCTAAAAAGTTGCGATCGCGGGCTCCCAGCGCCCACTACCTAAAGGCCGTGGTGCCCTCACTGACCGTGCTCCATTGTGGTCGCCCATATAAATCCCACTCGAGAAGGGTAGGGTACTGGACCCTCATGGCGGTCACTACCCAATTCCACAGGGTAGCATCATCCCCGATCCCTTGCTGTGGCACCCGCGGGGCATTGTTAACACTCTGCTGGTTGGACAGGCCCCCCAGGGCGCTCACTTCCTGGTGAGAGAGGCTCACGTTGGGGGCCCCCTCATCCCACAGTCAGAGCAGCCATCCAGCCAGGTGCTCGCCCGGCCGCTGGTGGTACCGATCCGCCAGCTGGGTCAGCTCCTTGGCTGAGAAATCCCGGGTCTCTTGTGGTCTCAGAGGGACAGCGGGCTCTTTCTCCTGCGGGGGCCTCATCCTGACTCCCCTCCCTTCTGTGGCGGACCTGGGACCACGTGGTGATGGGTTGAGCATGCAGGGGTTCGGGTGGGTAGGGGGGAGGGCAGGTGTGATGGGACCCAGGCTCCTCGGGCACCCCATCCTCGTCATTATCCATCCATACATCCCCATACCCCAGCCATGCGTCCAGCACACTGGACCAGGGCTCGAATTTTGAGAGGGTCCAGCTGCCAGTCAGACCGACGGGCTGCCTGCGCCCGCTGCATTTGGATCAGCCTGCAGGTGACCTCGATACCTCTGGCCTCGAGATCATTGGCTCTGGTCTGGGCAGCCTGGACTGCCTCCTGCAGCACACAGCAGCACTGCTGGAGCACCTCTACCTCCTTGTCTTTTTGGAGACACACATACAGTATCTGGCCAGTAATCCTGACCTGGCGTCTCAAGAGGGACACAAACGGGAAGAAGGCACCCCTTTGACTCCCCTTAGCCTTGGGGAACCCTGACCTCTGGAGGAGGGCGACTACGTGGTGCCCCATTTTCTCACCACAGGGGTCTAACTGCTTGGCCCAGTCCACTGGTTTACTGTGGTCTGCCAGCATGCTGGCCAAGCTCCCAAATCCCTCGCTCTCGTCGGTCCACATGGAAATCCTATCCTTGGTGCCTACACTGGCTTTCTTGCCCCTGTTCCAGAACATCCCTCCCTGCGTCTATGTTCAGCCAAGTCCTTTGAGACCCTGCTCACAGCGCCAAATGTTGCGAAACAGGTTCAAAGTCTCAGAGGTAAGGACTCTGAACACAGTCTTAGAGATAAATGATTTATTTACAAAAGATGAACGTGGGGAAAGGGTAACGGGAATAACACACACATGCGCACAGTTGACAGCGAGCGTGGGAAAATCGCAACGGGGGTAAAATACACACACACACACACACACACACACACACGACGAACTTGGTACAGACAATCAAGGAAAATCAATACGATACCCGCCACCCCTTGACTCAGTGCAGGCTCGGCTCTATGCTACCAGGGATACTAACTAAGATGCTCCCAACCCTTAAACAATGCACACCTCACCAATGATTTCTCTAGCGCCGTTTCACAGTGCTCGGCCTGGAGCAAAGCAGGGTGAATCCCTCAGAGACAAAGAAGTCGAGCCAAGCACGTGGCACTCTTTATAGTGCTGGAGGGCTGGGCAGTCCAGCCCAGGTAATTTAAAAAGGCCAATGGCCAGGTGTGTGCTGATGGGTGGGACGGGGCCAAACCTTGATTGGCAGTGGTGTGTCTTCCAACCAGGTAGGGGCAAGTGCTGTCATCCGATCAGGTAGGGGCAATGTTGTCACGAGACAGCCATGACCCTTCACAATACAGCGGGTAACTATAGGCCAGTTAGCTTAACATCTGTAGTCAGGAAAACGTTTGAAGCTATCACGAAGGCAGAAATAGCGAAACACCTGGATAGAAGTGGTTCCATCAGGCAGACATAGCATGGATTCAGGAAGGGCAGGTCCCGTTTGACAAACTTACTGGAGTTCTTTGAGGATGTAATGAACACAGTGGATAGAGGGGAACAGGTGGATGTTGTATACTTGGATTTCCAGAAGATGTTTGACAAGGTGCCGCATAAAAGACTTATCCCTAAGATAAGGATGCATGGAGTTGGGGGTAATATATTAGCATGGATCGAGGACTGGTTAACCAATAGAAGGCAGAGAGTTGAGATAAATGGGTGTTTCTCTGGCTGGCAATCAGTGGAGAGTGGACTGCTGCAGGGGGCAGTTCTGGGCCCGCAAATACTCACGATATACATTAACGATTTGGAAGATGGAACCGAGTCTAGCGTATCTAAGTTTGCTCATGTCACTAAATTGAGTGGGAAAGCAAATTGTGCAGAGGATGTGGAGTCTGCAGAGAGATATAGATAGTCTAAGTGAGTGAGCAAAGGTCTGGCAGATGGAGTACAACATAGGTAAATGTGAGGTCATCCACTTTGAAAGGAAAATTAAAAGATCAAATTATTATTTAAATGGTGAAAGTGCAGCATGCTGTTGTGCAGAGGGACTTGAGAGAGCTTGTGCATGAATCGCAAAAGGTTGGTTTGCAGGTGCAACAGGTTATCAAGAAGGCAATTAGAATGTTGGCCTTCATTGCTAGAGGCATTGATTTTTAAGAGCAGAGAGGTTATGCTGCAACTGTACAGGGTACTGGTGAGGCCGCACCTGGAGTACTGCGTGCAGTTCTGGTCTCCTTACTTGAGAAAAGATATACTGGCTTCGGAGGCGGTGCAGAGCAGGCTCACCAGGTTGATTCTGAAAATGAGGGAGTTAGCTTATGAGGAGAGATTTGAGTCGCCTGAGACTATACTCGCTGGAATTTAGAAGAATGAGAGGGGATCTTATAGAAACATATAAAATTATGAAAGGGATAGATAAGATAGAGACAGGAAAGTTGTTTCCACTGGTAGGTGAGACCAGAACTAGGGGACACAGCCTCAAGATTCGGGAGTAGATTTAGGACAGAGATGAGGAGGAACTGCTTTTCCCAGAGAGTAGTGAATCTGTGGGATTCTCTGCCCAGGGAAGCAGTAGAGGCTACCTCATTAAGTATATTTAAGACAACAATTAGATAGATTTTTGCATAGTAGGGGAATTAAGCGTTATGGGGAAAAGGCAGGTAGGTGGATCTGAGTCCACAACCAGATCAGCCATGATCTTATTGAATAGCCGAGCAGGCTCAATGGGTCAGATGGCCTACTTCTGCTCCTATTACTATGTTCTTATTATGTTCTTATCTTTGAGACCTTTGACATTGATCTTCCTGCAGCAGCCATTGCCTTTGCTACTTAGTAACCAGATTGACAGAGCTGGCAGATCAGATTAAGCAGTGGTCAATCAAGCAGTTGTTAACACTGGTCATGGTCCAAGTGATGCATTCATCCATGCAGTCCTTCACATGGATGCTGTTGTAATCTAACAAGTGTCAGTGCTAAGTTCAAGGGCACATTGGCAAATAAGATCCAGAATGGCCTGGCAATACGAGATAGACGCTGATGGTAGAGGGTTGCTTTTGTGACAGGATGCCTGTGACTAGTAGTGTCCCACAAAGATAGGTGCTTGGACCCTTGCTGTTTGTAAAACATGTGACGGCCTTGGATGTGGATGTGGGAGGTATGATCGGCAAGTTCATGGATGACACAAAGATTAGCCAAGTTGATGATAGTGTGGAAAGTAGTCTTAAGCTGCAGATATTGTGTTGGTGAAATGGGCTGAAAAATGGCAGATGGATTTTAATCCACACAGACATGAGGTGATGGATTCTGGGAGTACTAATGAGGCGAGGACATACACCATGAACAGTGGGCTCTTAAGGAGCATTGAGCAACAAGTCCATAGATCCTTAAAGGAGAAAACACAGGTTGCTAATGTGGTTAGGAAAGCATATGGGATACTGGCCTTCATTAATCAGGGCATTGAATACAGAAGTAAGGAGTTTATACTCCAACTTTATATAACCTTAGTCAGACCTCAGCTGGAGTACTGTGTGCAGTTCTGGTCACCATGCTACAGGAAAGAGTGATGGCACTGGAGAGGGTGCAGAAGAGGTTCACCAGGATGTTGCCTGGGATGGAGCAGTTCAGTTATGAGAAAAGGCTGAAGAAACTGGGTTTGTTCTCCCTGGAGTGAAAGAGATTACGGCATGACTGAGATATATAAAGTCATGAGAGACATAAATCAGGTGGACTGCAGGAAAGCAGACATATGACCCGAAACATCGACTGACCATCTTCCTCTACAGATGCTGCCCGAGCTACTGAGTTCCTCCAGCATTTTATTTGTTGCTCTAGGCTGCAGGAAACTTTTCCCCGTATCAGAGGCAGATAAAGCTAGAGGCCACAGATTTAGGACAAGGGTGAGGAGATATAGAGAGGATATGAGGGGCACTTTCTTCACCAAGAAAGTGGCAAGTACCTGGAATGCACTGCCTGAGAGAGTAGTTGAAGCTGGGTCACTGACAGCATTTAAGAAATGGCTAGATGAGCACTGAATCACAGAAAGCCGTGTTGGCAGATGGGATTAATACAAAAATGAATGAGTTGGGTCAAATTGCCTGTTTCCATGTTTTACAGTTCTATGATTCTATGTTTCTCTGACGAAGAAGGGTATTATTTATGGCAACTCAAGCTCCAAGCACTTTGTCAGAAGGACTCCCTCAGAGTTAATCTTCCCCACTCCTTCTTTGCTGATCACACTATTCCAGAGGTTTGTATTCCTTTTGATTCTGGCACTGAGATCACCAAGAAGAATTCCTTGTCACCTGCTGGGAAAGAGGCCATGGTATGCTCAAGATTCCTCGTAGGCCTCATCTATCTCTTCCAGGGTTGGGATGCTGGTTCCATTGTGAATCAGGTCATTGGTTGATGCAGCAATCAACTATTCTGTAGGAGAGGGCACAGAGATACCAGATCAGCTCATTCTAAACACAACACTGAGTTTTAAATACCAGGTAAAACGGTACACAGTGGTTAAATCACTGGACCTGTACTAAAAAGAAATGCACTAATAAACTGGAGACATTACTTCAAATCCCACTATTGCATTCAGGGAATTTAACAGAAAATGTTATTCTCAGTAATAGTGACCATGACAATGTTGGATTGTCATAAATCCAAAATTAGTTCAGCAAATATCCTACAGGGAAGGAAATCTCCTGCCTTGTCCTATCAGACTTGTATGTGACTCCAGATCCAAGCAATGATTATCTTAAACAGCCTAATAAGCAGTTGTATATAATCACTGCATTAAAACACAATAATAGAAGCAGACAGCCCAACCTAATTTGCACAATACACAGACATGCAATGTTTCCCCCAGCATTGTTGGGTTTGGAAAGTCCTCCTCACAAATACCTGGAGTAATGCTTGTCATTTATATTTGAGTATAATTACTGTAATCAGTTTCCACATGTATTGTTCAGGAAACATGCCAGGGCAAGTTGGTGTCTACATTCCCTCCTACTGTTGGCCAAGGTGGCACGATGATTTTTTTGCTGTTCATTGTGGTTCCTTAGAAGGAATGCCAAGTTTGCCTCTCCTCCCAGGTGATTAAGTCCAGCCCAGCACCCTGCAGGTGTTGCTTGGTACAGTCCTTGTAGCAGAGTTTGGGAGAACTAACCTTCTTGTTGCCTTTTTCATTCCTCTGTAAAGGGCTCCAAATATATGAAGTGGACGACTCAGGCCATTACTCTCTATGTTAGCATGGCTTCCTCACTACTGTGTTAGTTACTTGTCACAGTGCATTCTTGGTGATTTTGTCAGACTATTTATTTCCCGTTACGCTACATTTCTGGCAATGTTGTGGACAGTTAAGTATTTTAATAAGGTGATGACACAGGAGGCAGATTGTCAATGAATATAGACCAAATGGGAACATAAAACCTCCATGAAAGGTATTTTGCAAACACTTGGACTGTCCGCCATCACCACTGCTTTTCTCCAGACCTGTTGCTTTGTTCATAGCTTTATTTCATCGGTGTCTCAAAGCAGCAGCTAATTTCAAGCATGCTGACATTTATTTATCAATACTGATAATCACTTGTAGTACTGCTGAGGTAGCAAAGGACCTGACACTGGTTAACGTTTGCATTTAATTGTGGTAAATGACAGGGGTGGGTCTCTGCCAGGAAGTGGTTGGTGCAGAAATTCAGTTTGCTTTACATCAATACAGAGGCTAAAAAGTAATGCAACCTGGGCAAAGGGATTCAGCAAAACTTGCAGGTCAATCTCAGAAAAGATGACAAATGCACCCATTAGATCCTTCACTTTGTTGGGATTTGCTTCTGACTCACTCCGAATCAGTGAAGTCTCTTGTCTTCAGGTTAAATGTGGGCAAGGAAACCTGCTCCTGATTACCACCTATAATCCACCCTCAGATGCTGATCAAAGCTTCTCCAAGTTGAACCACTTGGAAGAAGTACTGAAAGTAGCAAAGGCAGAGAGTATGCTCACAGTGGGGGAACTTCAATACCCATCAGCAAGTCTTTCTTGGTCCCGCCTCCACTGATGAAACTGGCCCAACCCTGAAAGAAAGAGCTTCCAGATTAAGTCTGCGGCAGGCAGGAACTTAAGCGACCTCACCTTAGCTAGTATACCTGATGCAGGTGCATCTGTCCTCTGTAGCATTCGGAGTATTTGTGGAGACAGTTTCATCTTCACACAGAGAGCACCCCTCATTGTATTATGTGATGAAAAACACTATGATGCTGGAGGAACTCAGCAGGCCAAGCAGCATATGTGGAGAAAAGCAGGCGGTCAACATTTCAAGATGTTCCAATATTCCAAGATGCAAGGTTCCAAGATGGAAAAAGGTGTTATTCTTCCAGTTTGCGCTTGGACTTCTCCTGGCAGTGGTGGTGTGGGAGGGGGAGCTGAAGTGACTGGCAGTGGGGAGAGGCAGACTGCGGTTACGGATGGAGCACAGGTGTTCCATGAAACTGTCACCTAGTCTGCGTTTGGTCTTGCCAATGTAGAGGAGGCCACACTTGGAGCACTGAATGAAGTAGATGATTTTTAGGGAGGTGCAGGTAAATCTCTGCCTCACCTGAAAGGACTGTTTGGGTCCCTGGATGGAGGTGATGTAGGTGGTGTAGGGGCAAGTGTTACACCTATGGCAAGGGCAGTGGAAAGTCCCTGGGGTGGGAGCAGGATGGGTGGGGATGGGGAGGGAGGAGTGAACTAGGGAGTCATGGAGAAAGCGGTCCCTGCAAAAGACAGAAAGGGGTGGGGAGGTGAAGATATGCTTGGTGGTGAGGTCCCATTGGAGATGGCAGAAGAGGTGGAGAATGATGTCTTGGATACATAGGCTAGTGGGATGAAATGTGAGGACAAGGGGGACCCTATCCCTGTAGGATCTGGGAGGGGTGGGGGTGAGAGCAGAGGTGCGGGAAACGGCAGAGACGTGGGTGTGAACTCTCTCGACCACAGTAGGGGGGATGCCATGGTGAGTAAAGAAGTTGGACATCTCGGATGTCCTGGAGCAGAAAGCATCATCATGGGAGCAGATGCAGCAGAGGTGGAGAAATCCCTTTTTCTCAATTTCTCCACCTCTGCCACAAACTGGAGGAACAGCACCTCATTTTCTGTCTTGGAACATTGCAGCCTACTGGCATGAACATTGAATTTTCCCACTTTAAGTAATCCCCCCAACAACCACCCCCCCCCCCCCCCCCACCATGCCTCTTCTTTTTTTTCCCTTTCCTAGCCTCTCTCTCTTTTTTCTACCCTCCTTTTTTCTCTCCTTACCTTTGACCCATCCCCCGGTAGATCTGCTCTCCCTTCCTCCCCCGCACCTGCCTATCACTGTTTCTTACCTGCATCTACCTATCACCACCCTGTGCCCACCCCGCCTCCCCTCTTTTGTCCACCTATCACTGCTCTGCTTTTCCCTCCCATATATTGGGCTTCCCCTTTTCCTGTCTTCAGTCCTGAAGAAGGATTCTGACCGAAATGTTGACCACTTGCTTTTCTCCAGGCGTGCTGCCTGACCTGCTGAATTCCTCCAGGATCATAGTGTTTTTCTTCTGGATATTCCAACATCTGCTGTCCTTTGTGTTTCATTGTATCGTGTGATATTACCATTGTACTACATGGGTAACCTCAGAACAGTTCTTAAAGCTCAAAATTGGGCACGAACAGATGAAGTGGACTATCAGCAGTAGCAGAAACATATTCCATAACAATCTGTAGCCTCTTGGCCTAGTTTATCCTTTACTCCACCATTATTACGAACCCTAGTTCAATGAAGAGTGCAAAAGGACCTTTCTAAAAATGAGGTGCTAATCTGTGAAACTGCAGCACAGGACAAGGAGAAAACAATGAAAACAGTTGAACATAAACTGGATGAATGAAAACTAGATGAACACAATGAAAACAGTAGACAGAGCTAAGTGATCCCACAATCAGCAGGTTAGATCAAAGCTCTGCAATCCTATCACATTTAGTTCTGAAACAGCAAGCAGGAGAAGGCAACTTGAAGAACATGCCCAATCTCATCAATGGCAGAACCCAGCTTTTGAGTGTCAAAGACAAGATTTGAAGTATAACAAACATATTTACATAGATGCCAAGAGGAAGATCCACCTTGGCTTCCTCCAAAGTTCCCTCCCATCACAAAAGATGGTCTGCAGGCAATTTGATTCACTCTACGTAATATAAAGAAGTGAATGAAAGCATTGGACACAGCAATTTGTTTTTAGAACCAGCTAACATAGCAGTTTGTTGTTGAAGATTTGCACTCCTGAATGAGCTACAGCTGTTCTATTTCAGTTGCCACACTGGTGACCACTTGACAAGATGAAAATGTGTCCAGGTTTGTCCCATCTATAAAAAGCAGGATAGATCCAAACCAACCAATCAGTCTTTACTCAATCATCAACAAAATAAGGGAGGTGTCATTGGCTTTGATATTAAATAGCACTTAACAAGTGTGGTATGAAGGAGCCCCAGTAAATTAAAATCAACAGGCATCAAGGGGAATGAATGCTACTGGCTGGAGTCAAACCTCATACAAAGGAAAACAGTTGTGGCTGATGGAGTTCAATAACCCGGCTTCAGGGCATTTCAGCAGGAGTTCCTCAAATCAGTTTCCTAGGCCCGATCATCTGTACTGGCTTTATCAATTACCTTTTTTCTGTCAAAAGGCCATACCTAAGATGATTGTACAATGTTTAATTCTGAAAATGAAGCAGCTATGCATGTGTATAGCAGGACCTAGACACCATTCAGGCGAAGTAGTAAGGTATTGTTGTTTGCATTTTAATGATACTGTGTCTATATGCTCTTTAACACTGCACAATTCTGAGAACATGCAATATCTCAGGTGTTGCAATAAAGAGAAGCATCCATTGCTTACTTTACCCAGTTAAAAGTGTCATTTCTATGAAAATTATTGTTATAATCATAGAATTATACAACACAGAAATGGGCGTTTTAGGCCCATCTTGTTCATGCCGATGATGCTGTCTGCAGTAATCCCATTTGCCTGCATTGAGCCCATTTCCCACTATGCTTTTTCTATCTAAGTGGCTGTCCAAATGCCTTTTAAACATTAGAATTTTAACTGCCTCTATCACCACCTCTGGCAACTTGTTCCAGGTAACTACCACCCTCTGTGTGAAAAACCTACCCCTCAGATCTTTAAATTTCTCCCCCTTACCTTAAACCTGTGCCTCCTAGTTCTAGACTCCCCTGTCTGAGGAAGTAGACTCTAACTATCAATTCTATCCATATTCCTCAGCCTCCTGCATTCCAGCAAGAATAAACCCTATCCAATCCAATAACTACAGCCCTCCATTCCAGGAAACATCCTGGTGAATCTCTTCTGCACTCTCTCTATTGACACCACATCCTTCCTGTGGTGACCAGAACAATACTGCAAGTGTGGTATAACCAATGTTTTGTATAGCTGCAATATGACGTCCCAACTCTTATACCCCATGCCTCAGCCTATGAAGGTAAACATACCAAATGCCTTCTTCATGACTGTATCCACCTGTGTCATCACTTTCAGCAAGTTATGGACGTACCCCAAGGTCCCTCTGTACATCAGTGCTCTGGAGGTTCCTACCATTTATTCTATATGTCCCACCAGAATTTGACTTCCCAAAGTGCACTACCTCACACTTGTCTAGATTAAATTCCATCCAGCACTGCTCCACCCAACTTTCCAGCTGATCTATGTCCCACTGTATCCCTAGACAGCCTTCCTTACTATCCATGACTCCATCAATTTTCACGTTGTCTGCAAACTTAATAATCATACCACCTACATTCTCATCCACGTCATATATGACAAACAACAAAGGTCCCAGCACCAATCCCTGCCTTACACCACTTCCAGTCAGAAAAACAGACATCTACCACTACCCTCTACCTCCTATCACCAAGCCAATTTTGGATCCAGTTTGCCAACCCTCCTTGGGTCACTTAGGCCTTAAGCTTCTGGACCAGCCTACCATGCAGTACCTTGTCAAAAGCCTTATAAAAATCCATGTAACCCAAATCTATCACTCTGCCTTCATCAATTTTCTTAGTTACCTCCTCAAGAAACTCAATCATGATCTCCTCTGCACAAAACCATGCAGGCATCTCCTAATCAGGCCATAAATCCTGAACTTCAGAATCTTCTCCAACTACTTCCCCACCACTGATGTAAGGCTCATCGGCCTGTAGTTTCCAGTTTTAACCTTACTGCCCTTTTTGAATATTAGCTTATCCTCCAGTCTTTGGGTATCTCACCTGTGGCTAACAAAGATGCAAAAATCTCCATCAGAGCCCCAACACAGCAGAGCCCCAGTCCAAAGCTTTTAGGATTTTCCTTAATCCTATTTGCCAAGATCATTTCATGGCTCCTTTTTGCTCTCTTAATTTCTTTCTTCAGATCTCTTCCATATCTCCTATAAGACTCAAAGGACTCATTTGATACCAGTTTCCTCTACCTGACATACGCTTCCTTCTTTTCCCTGATTATACCTTCAATATGCTTTATTAACCAGCATTCCCTAAAATTACCATCTTTGTTTCTTACCCATACAGAGACTCTGAACCCTTACTATCTTGCTTTTAAACACATCCCACTGATTGGATGTTGTCTTCTCCTGTTATACACTATTGAATTCCACCTACCCCAGGTTAAGGCCCTCTCTCAATGACCATTCTTGTCTTTTTCCACCACTACCTTGCAGCTCAGTGAACTACGGCCACTGTTCCCAAAGGCTTCCTCCATAGGCACTTCTATCACTTGCCCATCCTCGTTCCCTAAGATAATGTCAAATACAGCCCCCTCCTTAGTAGCACTCTTTACGTATTGCTTCAAAAAACTCTCTTGGATGCATTTTACAAATTCTTCCATTTAAGCCTTCCCCAAAGGGTATTCCAGTCAATATTGGGACAGTGAAAATTCCCACTACTACAACCCTCTTGCTTTTACACCCTTCTTGCAATTGGCCAACTTGTCTGTTTTTCTGATTCCTGCTCATTATTGGGAGGCCTATAGAATAACCCTGAAGTGAATGTTCCTTTATTATTCCTAAATTCTACCCATATATCCTCATTGGCCGATCCTTCTAGGATATCTTCCCTGACTACAGCCATAAATGCTCTCCCTGATCAGCAGTGCAACACGCCCCTCCCCTTTGCACCCCCTTTCTCATGCCTGAAATATCTATACTCCAGAGCATTGATGTCATCCTGCCCTTCCCTCAACCATGTTTCTGTGATTGCAACAATATCATAATCCCATCTGCTGATCCTTGCTCTCAGCTCATCCATCATAAGCGGAACATACTGTTGTACATCCAATACAGTCATGGTTAAACAATTATTTTACACTTTTGGCACAGAGATCAGAAGTTAGAGTCATACCTCACAGAAACAGGCCGTTCAGTCCACGGAGACTGTGTTAATCATCAAACATCCATTTGCACTAATCCCATGCAATAAACACAAGAAAATACATAACAACTGGTGGGATACTGAGTGGTGCAGAGAAACAGACCATACTGGAGTATATGTCCACATATTCTTAAAGGTAGGAGGACAGGCCAGTGAAGTGATCTAAAGACATACATAATGATTTTTAATTATTATCTGAGGTGTAGAATGTAAGAGCAGAGAAGTTATGTTAGAACTGTACATAACAGAAGACCACATTTAAGTACAGTACACTGTTCTCTCTGCTGTTTTATAGAAAAGATGTGATTGATAGAGAGCAAAGAGATTTACAAAGATGTCTAGCAACAGAAGATAGAAATATACAGCACACCATGGTGTATAGAAAAATGCAGCACATCATGGTTATCTGACCATGATGTTAAAATAAACTAATCCCATCTACCTGCATGTGGTCCATATCCCTCTATTCCCTGCCTGTTCATGTATCTGTCTAATCTCATCTTAAATGTTGCTATTATATCCACTTCTATCACCTCTCTGGCAGTGCACTTCTGGCACCTGCCACTCTCTCTGCAAAAAAAACCTTGCCTCACAATTATCCTTTAAGCTTTCTCCCTCTCATCTTAAACCTGTGCCCAATGGAATTTGACATTGCCACCCTGGAAAAAAGACTGTTGACCATATCTATGCCTCTCAGTATTTTATATACTTCCTTCAGGTCGTCCCTTAGCCTCCAATGCTCCAGAGAAATCAAGTTTGTCCACCCTTTCCTTATAGCTCCAATCCAAGCAAGTCAGTTGACCATCTTCCAAAATCTGTCCAAAGTCTCCATATCCTTCCCACAGTGCACGATACTCCAAATGTAACCTAATCAAAGTCTTATACATCATGACTTCCATGGCTGCAACATAACTTCCCAACTTTTATGCACGATGTCCTGACCTATCAGCACTGGAAAAAAATGAAGTGTAGAGAAAGATTGGATAAGCTGGTATTGTTTCTTTGGATCAGAAGAGACTGATGAGGGGCCTAGATAAAATTGTGAAGGCCAATCTCCTTCAGCAGAGGTCAAACACCAGGAGGCAAAAATTTTAGATAATTGGTTTAAAGATGAAAGGGGAAATCTGGAAAATGTTATCATGCTGCGTCTGGAATTCACTACCTGAAAGGGTGGTGTAGACAGAAAGCCTCGTCAAATTTGATCTACACCTGGAGACGTCCTTGAAAAGCCATGACTTGAGGGCAATGGGCCAAGGACTGCAAAGTGGGGTTGGATCGAGCCTCTCAACAATGAGTCGAGTAGTCTCTCTCCCGCGAGTTCCATAATACTACAATTATATGTCACGTCGTTTATGGTCGATAAAGAACGCTGGGTACGCAAATCCGCCATGTGAGACCTGTACATCTGACCGCTCAGGATGCACATCCATCCCACCAACCGACCTGTCCACAGCATCAGCACCATGGGCAGAAGGGGAGGGGGAAATCTCGCCATACTGCGAATCTATTGGTTTAAATAAATGTCAATCAACGATTATGGCTAATTCATTGGTTGATTTGATGAAGAAGCATCGTCGATCTGTCATTGGCCGAGATAGCTTGAAACCCCATTGATGCTGACTACTGTCAATCTGAGCAATTCTCTGATTTTTAATTGGTTACGGTTCAGTATGAGGGGCGGGAGATAAGCGGCGATTGGTGACGACCTGGGAGATGAGTGATGTCATGAGGCTGGAGCTCCGCCCCCTGCTGTCAGTGTTGGGCCGAGCACTGGAATAAACAGGAGAGGCGGCGCGCCGGATTGAGGCCGCGTCGGTGCCCGGGGACAGCGGCACACGGATGCCAGCTGATCTCCGAGACGGCAGGTAGGGTTTGTGGAGCCGAATGCCCCGGAAGACCGCAGCCCGGTGCCCGGCGATGAGCGGGAGCTCGTCACTGTCCCGGGGGATGAGCATTCCGACTGGCAGGTTAAATGGCGGCGGGAGGGTGGGCGTCATCCCGAGGAATACGGTGGCAACCGTTGTTGGCACAGCGGAGCGGGCGGAGACTCCCCGGGGCGAGCAGTCCTTCATGGTGTTGGGAGCAGGGATGGAGTGTCGGGGTAGAAGGCCAGTCGAGGGGTGCGGAGAAGGGACAAGGCAGGCAGACATGGAGGATGGATGGATCGAGGGAGAGAGAGAGAGAGAAGGATGGAGGGGTGGCAATACCGGAGAAAGGAGAGAGGGGGATGATAAGGCAAGGAGAAACAGGCTGGTAGAGGAGGACGCAGGTCAGGCAGGCGGCTGGGTGGGTGACTGGGAAGAGAGATGAGCAAAAATTGCAGCAAGGGAAGGGGGATGGAAGGATGGGATGGGAGGGGAAGGCAGGGATGGGGGAGGGGAACGTGAGGGGAGGAAATAAAGGGGAAGGGATGGGGAGATGGGGAGGGAGGTGGAAGGGATGGGGAGAGGAAGGGAGAGGACTGGGGGGAGGAAGGAGGGGAGGGAAGAGAAGGAAGGTGGAAGGGAGGGGGGCAGGAGGTAGGGATGGTAGGCAGGGATGAGGGGAGGCAGGGGAGGGTCAGGGGGAGGGAGGAGAGATTGGGGGAAGGGAGATGGGGGAGTGGGACGGAGGAAGAGGAAAGGGGACGGAGGGGAGGAAGGGGGAATGGGAGAGGTGTAGGGGGAAGGAGTGTGATGGATTGAGAGTGGGTATGGGGGGGGGTCGGGATTGAGGAGGTAGGAGAGGGAGGAGGGTGGTTCAGGGAGGTGAACAGAGGAATCGCGTGAGGCAGCATTGGGGGATGGGGACCTGAAGAAGGGGAGACGGAGAAGAGGTCAGTGGGCCAGGTGGGGGGGGGGGATGGGATTGGGGAGCTGAAGGTTGGGGACAGTTGGGGGGGCTACGAAGGGAGTGGGGATGGTGGCGGGGGCATGGCGGGCAGATAAGGGGGAGGAAGGGGAATTGGGGAAGGAGGGAATGGGAAGGAGGGAGAAGAGGGGAGTAGGAGGGAAGGAGAATGTGGACAAGGGTGAGGACGGACGAAGGGGCTGGGAGGGAGGACGGACGGATGGAGGGGCTTGGGGGGAGGGGTGAGGACCAACCAAGGGGAGAGGGAGGCAAGAGGACTGAGGGGGTGTGGGGAGAGAGGGGTGAGGTCTGAAGAAGTGGGGGGGGGAGGTGTAGGGAGGGGTGTTGGGAAGGGTAGAGAGGGGTGTTGGGAGGGGCAAGGACGGCCGGAGGGGGGTTGCAAGTGAGGGAGGGGTAAGGACGGATGGAGGGAGGGAGGGAGACAGGCTGGAGGATGGGAGAGGGAGGAAGGGATGGAGTGAGCTAGATGGAATGAAGAGGGGAGGGATGGAGGGGGGTAAGGACGGATGCTTGGGGGAGGTAGGGGTGAGGAGGTATGGAGGAAGAGAGAAGGAGATGGAAGGATGGAGGGGAGAGATGGATGGAGGGAGGGACAGAGGGAAGGAGATGGATGGGAGGGGGAAGAGATGGCGGGAGGGACAGAGGGAAGATGGAAGGATGGGGGGAAGGAGAAGGGTGGGAAAGAGTGGGGGGGATACAAGGGGGTTGCAGGGTGATATGGTTCAAGCAGGAAGGTGGGATGGAGGGAAGTGGGAGTACAGATGTTGTAGGGAAGAGTGGATGGGAGAGAGGGGGTGAGATGTTCGTGAGAGGGACAGGATCGCCGGTCAGGGTAGGGTTGAGGTGGCATGGGGGCACGGGGGGAGGTAAGGGGTGGAGCTAAGGGTCGGGATGTAGGGGGAGGGCAGATAGGGCATGGAGACAAAAGGAGTGAGGTGGCTGGGTGGGGTAGTGGAGGTGTGTGGTGGCAGGTAAAAGGAGGCAAGATAGCAGTATGGGAATCCACAAGAGGGGGTGTGGCGGAGGTACGCAGGGGAGTGTGAGGACAGATGGCTAGGAGATCAGGGATGTGGAGCAATGGGGTAGGGAATGGACAGGGAGGCATGGATAGGGTGGAGGGGGGAATAATGGAGGGAGAGTAGGGGGCAGGTGGGGGTGATGTGAAGGAGAACTGTGTGGAAGGGCAGTTTTGGAGACTGGATGGAGGTCAGTGGAGAGAGGGCGATGAACTTGTTTGCTGTTATTTGGCTGCGAGTTCTTGGACTTTATCGCAGTCCTGATGATGCGATGACTGAGTATCTCCAGGCTGCGTTGTCTTTAAGGGAAATTTGAGATGGTGGACTGCCCCACCACTGTTGCCCTAGCTTTATGATTAGAGAGGGCACTTATTTGGGAAGCTCTTTGGAAGAAGCCATGTCGTCTTGCTGCATGTGTCCATTTGATGAATTGGACTGCTGGTACAATACTCAGGTGGTGGAGGGAGTCACTGTTTTGTGGTGGATGGAAGTTGGTCTGCTTTTTGCTCCTTGCTATTGAGCTCTTTGAATGTTATTGGAGCTGGCAAGTGAACTATCATGTTCTGGACATGTGCTAGAGGTATACAAGGGTTTGGAAGGTGAGGAATTGAGTCAGCGCCTGCAGAATATCCTGCCTGTGACCTCCTGGTGCAATTTAGTTTCTGGTTGGTGGGTGATTCAGGGACTTGGTGGCATTGAATGTCAAGAGGAGATGGTTAGTCTCTTATTGAAGATGATCATTACCTTTCATTCATAATGTGACTGTTATTCCCCACTTATCTATCCTTGCCTGAATTCTGTTCAGATCTTTCTGTGTGCAATGGACTGATTTGTTATCTGAAGAACTGCATAGAACAACCACCCCACTCCGACCACATGATGGAATGAACATCAGTGACGGAGCAGCTGAAATTGGAAGGGTCCGGGGAACAATGATGCCAATGGTCTTGCTGTACATTGAAGGAGAATTACGCATGAGTCTATTCAGCCCAATTAATTTGTCTATTTAGCCTTCTCTAATTAGGAGCAAAATTTAAAGGTCCTTTTTCAATGGTGTCATTTTGTGCTTTTGCCTCTCTTGTGTGCTTCACAGAATGGTCCCTCTGTGTGCATCACAATTTCCCGACAATAATCTCAAATCTATTTTTTTTACTGGCTTAAGCTTGTCTTCTCTTAACTTGATATATTTTAGTCAAATTTATAAAATCCATTTACTTAATTCTGAAAATCACATTCTGGCGTTCTCCTTTCCCGGGCAGAATCCATGAGTATTTCTAATCCTCAACTTTGCTACACGTCGACCTTGTGGTTCATCCTGTATTACTGGTCCTACCAAAGTATTCCCTCTACTCCAGTTCTCAGGAGTGGAGGATGACTCTACTTAAATTCTTTAAATGTGGAGTGTTGTATACCAGCTACCACATGGTCTCGACAGACTGCATAATACACAAGTGAATGCAGACATCATCTTGCCCACATCCTTTTCCTTGGACCCCTCTATTGTACCCACTCCTCATTCTGACACCATCCCTCTTTCAATTTCTCTCTCTCCATCCAGCTGCCTCTCTGTTTTCCTCTCTCACCTCATGCCTTTTTAGCTCCTTTTGTTTTCCTCTCCTCTTCCCCCACCCCATCTGCATGCTGTCTCCCAGAGTGAGATCATTCACCCTTTCAGGGTTGCTCCCCAGTTGATGATCAGGGAAATTCAGTACGTTGGTGAGCTTGACTTTGGAAGCACTTATTCCACTGAGTCATTTAATTGTAGGTTTGAACTCTCATCCACAGACAATGAGTTGATTTTGTAAAAGGTGTGGCTTCATGCTCCAGTTCTTAATGGGCTTATTTTGTATGGCATTGTCAGGGTCAAGACATTCCCTTTTAATATCATTCCTTGTTTGACAATAGGAAAATAAACATCCTCCTGTGGGAGAGGAATGTATTAGGTGGATGGGGTGGGAAACAACTATGACACTGTAACAATTGGAATGTTGCCTCAAGACAGTGCCAGCAGTCAATTTGCCCTTCACAGTATGAACTACTCTATTTCAAGAATTATATTCCCATATTCTAGACCAAGAGAAAATATCTCAAATCTGGCTGCAGATCTCGTAACCAAAGTCACAATCAGTGCTCCTTCAATGTAGAGACAGCAGGGGTACAATAGGGAAACCATGATTAATTTTGAAATGTTTAGTTTTGCTGCTTGGGTTGGGAGACATGTAATTGATGGCGGTGAGCAGAGCAAGGCTGGTGTATAGAGGCAAGGCATACAATCTGCTACAAGCTGTACCGGTCTATATTTATTGTACCAAGAATGGCCTTGACATTCAGTGTGTAGGTTGCAGTAGAAGTAGGCTTAGGAAAGGAGTACATAAGTCCATTCTATTGGAAAGAATGAGCTTAACAAGAACAAGACTGTCACTGACAGGGAAAATTGTTGCATAAATTATGTGGAGAAATAATCTGTTACAAATACCCCATTATCAACAGTGAATAGTGCCTATGTGATTTTTTTTCATTTATCCTTTGTCAACTTTCACTTCTGTGGAATATTCAGTGGATTTGGGGAGAGGAGGAGCTACTTGAATTCTGGTCATTTTGTTGCATCTATGCATAATTAAAGAAGGCCTTGTAGCGGCTAGCTACACACTACAAGATGAAGACAGAGTCACTGGTTCGAAATCAGGAGTCGAATGAACGACGGGCGTGGTGCGCCTTTAATATCCCAAAACTTCCCGTGCTACAGTTCCCGCACTGACGTCACGCACGGGTCACCTGACCTTCCCGTGCACGGGCTTTCCTAGCCCGACGCTGGGGAAGAAGGAGGGCCCCGTGCCAGCTTGGGTCGGGGCCTCTGACATTTGCGATGTCGGGAGCCAGTTCGATGCAGGTGCAGTGAGTCGCTACAGCCTCATCTTTGAAGGTTGTTGTTTTAATGTTACAAGAATGAGTCAAGCTATCGTCCTGCACTAAAGCAAAATGTTGAAACATCTCCATAGGTTTTGGAATCCAAGTACAGAGTAATTTTCTTTACTCTTCCTTCCATCTCTAAAGCATGCTGACAGGTAATTTGGCCTGAGGGTGGGGCAGTGTCCTAGGCCCAACCATCTTTAGATGCATCATTCCAACATTAGATCAGAAATGGGACATTTGCTGATGAGTACACAATGTTCAAATGTTCAAAAGTAGTCCATTTCTGCATGCAGCAAAAATTAGACAACATTCAGGCATGGGCAGAAAAAAGGAAAACAACAAGCCAGGCAATGACCATCTCAAACAAGAGAGATAGCCCAATTACTTACCTTAGACCTTCAGTGGCGTTACCATCCCCAACTCTCCCACCATCAATATCCTGAGAAACACTATTGACCGCTCAGCTGAACCAGCAATAATGTAGCTACAAGCTGGGTATTCTGTGGCAAGTAACTTGCTTCCTGTCATACAAGGCCATTCCACTATCTGCAAGGCATGTGGCAGAAGTGTGATGCAGTGCAGCCCACTTCCCTGTGTGTACAGATCGAACAACTCTCGAAACTCCATTAAAAACTAGCCTGTTTGATTGGTACCCCATCAATGCTTTTAAATATTCATTCCCTTCACCAGTACACAATGATTGCAGTGTGTACCATCTATAAAATGCACTGTAGTTACATGCACAAAACACCTCCCATACCTGTAACCTCTATCTCCATATGGCTCCCCTCCAAGTTGCCCACCATCCTGATTTCACTGGTCCTTCATCATTGCTGGGTCTAAATCTAGGAACTCCCTACCTAACAGCATTGTGGGAGCACTTTCACAGGAGCACTGCAGAGGTTCAAGAAAGTGGCTCCCCAGCCCCTTCTCAATGGCACTGAGGGATGAGGATTAAATGTTGACCTTATCTGTGATGCCAAGATCCTGAAAATGCCCTTTGCTGCCAGGATGCTAATTTTAGCAGTTGTGCTTGGTAGTGGTGATGTGATGAAATGCTGGGGCAGGGCTGTGCTTGCCTTTGTAGTAGGAGGTGCTGCAATGTTAATCTTCCCTCTGGCATTGATAAGCATTGGTATAAGAGCAATAAACAGTTTTTGCTGGATACATAACAATAAAGCTTCTTTTTTGAATCTCTTCCCCGAAAGTACTATAAAAGGGTTGGTCGGAGAGGGAAAATGAACATTTTCCAAACTCTTTTTGGTGCAACAAAATTTCCCATGTACTTAATGAAGAATTCTGTGTATATGTGACTCTGGGTATAGTATACGCAGAATGTCCTTGTGTACAGTGTCCACAAAAAAATGCCTTTTTGCTTTTGAAATGTACGTGTAGTTTCTAGGTGCCTCTCTATCTTCCAGTAGCTCTGAATTGGCTGGTTTTGGGTTAACATCATTCAAGGGGTACAACTCAGTCCAAGTACTCACTTTGTATGTCCACACCTTCCCTTTGACGTTGCTTGATCTCTGCTAGGGCAATAAACCTATTGGATTCTCATTATTTTCAATATTCAATCTTTTTAATGTTGGCTGGAAACTTTATTGAGCAGTTTATTGTGCAATTTGATTGATTAAGCTTGGGGGAGCCATTTTGCTAAGTTGCAATTGTCTTGCATTTTGATTCATAATTTTAAAACTGCATTGCACTATTTATTTTGAGTGCATAAGAATTGAAGGCCTCTGTGGAACATGTTGCCTTGTGAGCCTGCTCTGCCATTCATAATGATTCTTACCTCAGATCATGTCCTTCTTGACATCTTTGTCCAAAATCTATCAATATCTGCCTTGATTATACTTGGTGGCTGAGCATCCATTGCCCCCTGAAGTATAGAATTTCAAAGATTTGCATCCTCTGTGTGAAAGAAATTTCTCATCTCAGTCCTGAAACCATCCTTCTGGTTCTTGATTCTTAGTTTTCATCCTGTTCATTCCCCTCAGAATCTGATGTCTCAAATTTTTCTAAACTCCAGTGATCTTGGCTTGCTCAATTGCTCCTCAAAGATTACCCTGATATATCAGGAATTCATCCTGTAGATCTATATTTCACTGACTCTGCCAGTATGGGCTTCCTTCCTATGCAAGGTGGAAAACACTGTAGTCCTTTCTTGATTTACAATTTTCTGCTGTAATGCAATTGACTGTTTGGTAAATTGGTAATTTGGTTAAATTGGTTTATTATTGTCACTTTTTCTGAGGTACAGTGAAAAACTTGTCTTGCATACCGATCATACAGATCAATTCATTACACAGTGCAGTTACATACAAGGGAAAACAATAACAGAGTGCAGAATAAAGTGTTTCTGTTACAGAGAGAGTGCAGGCAGACAATAAGGTGCAAGCTGTCTTCAATTTGCCAAGCTATTTTTTGCTTGTAATGAATAGCATGTCACTCTCTGCTCAAGGTGCATTTTACCCAGCCTCTTCAATTTATGACATTTGGCTTAAAACATTTTCCAGCCATGCCTCCCTTTCATAAATTGATGTATTACTGCATTGCTTGAAATCTTTACTGATGAATCCTTAAACTCAAAGACTTGTGCTTCCCTGCAGCTTCGTTGTAAGACTCTGGTCCGGTTTTCTAATCGGAGTTCAGGCTCACCAATTGGAGATGCCAGCTTTGTGAATGTCGAGCCTGTCTGAATGAGCAAGTGTTTCTGGAATTTACTGCAGAACAGGATGATCCTTATTAACCCCTCAAAGTATTTTGGTTTTATGATCATTGCAGCTCTTTTTCTATTTCTGTGCTGCTTGTATGTTATCACTGCAAACAATAAAAAGGTATATGTCAGAAGCAGTACTCCTGGCCAATCATTGATCAGATTCATTCTCAAGTGGTACCTACAGTTTTATGTGGGGCATGTTACCATGGTGAATATTACTAGTCCACCAATTCAGACTCTATCAGTATTTCTCTGTATTGTTCATCATTTGGAAGAGGCTTTGAGGACAGCAAGAATACATGATGCACTCTGGGTAGCAGCCTGTGTTTCATCAAAATTAACTTGGCAGCACAACTGCTGGGCTAGTCCTAAAGGACGTAGCTGCCAGATGGGTTGCAACAGCTAATGAGAACTAATACCAGGCAAAAGTGCTTACTTGACCTCCCATATACCTGTCACAGATGCTTCTGTGTTTGCTAGAGTAATCATTCCACAGTTCTTGCACAATGGAAATGGTGTTCTTTATTTACACTGCAATCACTCTTTACTGTTTTTCACGGCACATACTGTGCTTTGTTGGATAAATTCAGATCAAATCCACCATCTTAAAACTGGGCATCTAATGTGGTGTGGGCCATCAGCAAGAAGTTGTACACTACTGTCGTCTGTAATCCCTTGGTCTATAATTGTCTTTATGCAAGGGGGTTAACCAGAGTTCATTGAAGAGTGTGAAAAGAACATGCCAGGAGCCTCACACAGTGTAAATAAAAGTCAGATGCCAATCTACGGCATTGATGCCAAGCATGCTAAAGAGCTGAATAATTCCTCAACAGATGAATCTGATCCACGCTCTGCAGTCCTGCCATGGCACTTGTGGAAAGGTTTGATCAGTAAGTTTGCGGATGACACGAAATTAGGTGTTATTGATAGGAAGAAGGTTATCATAGATTACAGAGGGATCTTGATCAGTGAGGGAAGTGGGCTGAGGAGTGGCAAATGGATTTCAATGCAGCTAAATGTGAGGTGATGCATTTTGGAAAGTCAAACCAGTGTAGGACTTATTCTACGAATGGTAGAGGACTAGAAAGTGTAATGGAATAGAGGGACCTTGGAGTACGAGTGCATAGTTTGTTGAACACGGTGTCACAGGTAGATAGGGTGGTGAAAAAGGTGTTTGGCACGCTGGCCTTCATCAGTCAGGGCAATGAGTATAGGAGTTGGGACATTTTGTTGCAGTTGTATAAGTCGTTGGTAAGGCTATACTTGGAGTACTGTGTACAGTTTTTGTCACCCTGTTGTAGGAAAGACGTGGCTGAACTGGAAAGAGCGCAGAAAAGATTTGAGGATGTTGCCAGGACTAGAGGACCTGAGTTACAGGGAGAGCTTGGCCAGGCTGGGTCTTTATTCCTTGGAGAGCAGGAGAATGAGGTTTATAAAATCATGAGGGGCATAGATAAGGTGGATGGTAGCAGTCTTTTCCCCAGGGAGGTGGTTCCAAAACTAGGAGGCATAGGTTTAGGCTGAGAGAGAAAAGCTTTAAAAAGGACTTGGAGCAACTTTTTCACACAGAAGGTGGTGAATATATAGACCAAGCTGCCAGAGGAACTGGTTGGGGCAGGTACAATAGTATCATTTAAGAAGCACTTGGATAGGTACATGGAGGGGTGGGGCTTAAGAGGGATATACGCTGAACGTAGGAAATTGAGACTCGATGGGTGGGCATAATGGTTGACGTGGACTTGTTGGGCCGAAGGGTCTGTATCTGTGCTGTATGACTCTGATGGGCAGCTAAACAACTAGTGACAGGGTATGCACTGAACATCCTGCTGTTCTTTTGGGCCCTGGCTTGTGAGTGCAAAAGATGGTCTTCAGCCAATATTTGGGTATACAGTCCATCTCTGCTTCCTCCTTAAGTTCCCACTGTGAGAGGAGCCAAGTCAATTCCTGACAACATTGAACATTTGTCCAGCAATGCCTTGGATTACTAAAACCAGCCAATCTGGCTGGTTACTCTCAACAAAGAATTAAGGGACTCATTGGCTGGTGTTGTTTACTCCTCACTTTTCACATTTCTCCCCACAGCCAATACCCCACACTAAAAATAGGATAGAATACCCCTGGTCCTCACTTTTCAGTCACCTGCCTTACACATCTGTCTTTCATAACATCTGACACATTCAATGGGATACGATCACTGGATGCCTTTCAATCCCCTTTCGATATTCCCTCTGGGATGTTCTATTTCACTCTTCCACCTACACTAATACTCCTTCCCAAGGATCTTTACCTGAACCCACAGTACATGCAACAGTGACCCTTTACTTCCTCCCTCCTCACATTCCCATTCCCAATATGTCTTTCCATAGAAGCAGCAGTTTATTTGCAAGTTAACTTGAGCATAGTTTATATGCTGTTGAAAATGTGGTTTTCACATTTGGGAGACACTGCAAATGTGTGCTTCACAAAGCAGTCATTTGAGAGCTAGGCTGATTTCGGAAAGTTCAGATTGGAAATAGAAAAGGAAATAAGGGAGGCAACGAGAAAGCATAATAAAAGACTGACAACAAGCATAAGAGAATAAAGAATATCCTGTAGGCTTGTGAACCAGGAAGGAGTTGTTTGTAATGGGAGAAGTGGGGCTGATCGGAGAACAAAAAGAGAAGTTATTTATGGAGGCAGGGGCCATACCTGAGGCACAAATACTTTACATCAGTCTTTACCAAGGAATATGCTCCTGGTATCTCAGCAAAGGAAGATGTAGTCAAGATTCTGGATGGGCCAAAAATTAATTGATAGGCACCAGAAAGGCGAGTTGCACTTGGTGGATAAATCACCTGCTCCGGGTGGGACATGGGTTGCTGAGACAAATAGAGAGGAATTTGCAGAGGCCAGGGACATACTCCTTCAAACATCGATAGATTTGGGTGTGGTGCCTGAGAACTGCAAAACTACAAATGTTGCACTCTTGTGCAAGTGTGACTACAGATCATTTGGTTTAGTCTTTGTACTCTTAATAATCAGGGACAGAATTAGCAATTGCTTGGTTATGTGTGGATTGTGAGTAAAAGTCAGAATGGACTTGTGAAAGGCAAATCATGTCCAACTAATTGAACTTTTTATTTAAAATAAAAACTATTTAATGAGAAAAATGCAGTCGATGTGGTATATGTAGGCTTCCAAAAGGCATTTGATTACCTGCCAAATAAAAGGCGGCATGTGGATAGAAAATTGACAAAGTAACTGGAAACAGATTTGCAGAAAAGAGTGTTTTTTGGACTGAGACCTGGAAGTTGGAGAACCAGTGCTTTTCCTATCATGCACAGCATAGAAGATTACAGACTAAGTGTTGGAAAATGTGATTAGTATAGATAGGTACTTGATAGTCAGCATGGATGTGGTGGACTGAAGGGCCTGCTTCTATGCTGTATGACTATGACTCCATATAAGGCACATTTTCCAAATCTACAGATGATTCAAAACTTGGAACTATAGTAACTGAAGAGGATAGTAATTGAATTAAAGGAGAAACACAGATAGGCTAGTGGAATGGGTAAATAGATCGTAGATGAAATGTAATACCAAGAAATGCAAAATGGGATTAAAGTAGGTTTAGTGTATGGTAGGGTACTTGATGTTGTGCGCGGAGTCAGGCCTGCTTCCGTGCTGTTTGACTCTGTGAGAAATTACATTTGATAGAATGGTAAAAGGTAATATAAATTAGAGAAGAACACAGAGAATTGGGTATAAATGTACAGATTGAAAGTCAAAGGATGGGTTGAGGAAATAGTTTTGCTGCATTTTTATTTTAAAAAAAGCGCACAGTATCCTGAACTTTATAAACTGAAATACACTACTAGTGCAATGAAGTCAGGATGAGCCTTTATAGGAACATTTCTGAATCACACATTAGGTGAGATAAAAAGGATGCAAAGGAGATTTACTAAATTATTCCAGTGAATAGAGATTTTAGTTATAGGAATTAATTGCCAAGAGGAATAATGACATCCAAATCCATGAAATGGTGACACAATTTTTTGCACAGAATCTTAACTCTTCAGCAATATTAGGGATGATGCCTTTAGACGTGTGACAAGTAATAACAGTTTAAGTCAGAGAGGCAAAGTTGTACAACACAGAAACAGGCTTTTCGGCCCATTGCACCTATGCCAACCATCATGCCTATCTAAACTAATCCCACTTGCCTGCATCAATTCCATATCACTCTCTGCCCTGCTCATTCAAGTACCTGTCCAGATGCCTCTATAATATTGTTACTGTTCCTCTCTCCACCAGCTCCCCGGCAGCTCATTACAGATACCAACTACTGTTTGTGTGAAATATTTACCCCTCAGATCCCCTTTTAAACCTCCTCTTCACCTTAAACCTATGCCCTCTAGTTTTTGACACCCCCACTAGGGGAAACAGACACTAGCTATTTACCCTATATATGCCTCCTCATAATTTTATATACCTCTATCATGTCACTTCTCAGCCTCCTTTGCTCCAGGGAAAAGGCCCAGCCTATCCAGTCTCTCCTTATAACTCAAGCCCTCCAATCCAGGCAACATCCTTGTGAATCTCTTCTACACCCTCTCTGGCTTAATCACATCTTTCCTATAGTGCAGTACTCCAAGTGCAGCATAATCAATGTTTTGTACAACTTTAAGTATAAAAATCCAAGTTAAAAGTTTTAAGAAAACCATTTTTTGTTAATATGAAGGGAGATCCTGTTATTGCAGGAATGAATGGGAGATGTTAGCAGTAATTTTACAGATGACTTGAAAATTGGCGGTGTTGTTTACAGTGCAGAGGGTAGTCTTTGGCTACGGAATCATGTTGATGAGTTGACAGATGGAATTTAATCCTAAAAGAATGTGCGGTGATATTTTTTGGGAGGCTAGGATATACATAATGAACGCTAGGATCCTAGGAAGCACTGAGAAATGGGGACATTGGTGTACATGTCCAAGGATCTCTGAAGTCAGCAGCATAGGTAGATAAGGTTGTAAGGAAGGCATATGGGATGCTTGCCTTCATTAGTTCAGATATAGAATATCTATATAAAAAAAAACAGGCTACAGATGAAGTACTGAATGCAGTTCTGCTTGCCACTCTATAGGAAGGATGTGATTTGGAGAGGGAGCAGAAGCAATTCACCAGGATTTTGCCTGGGATTGAACTCTTGCTTTGAGGATAGACTGGAGAGGCTCAGTTTGTTTTCTTTGAAATAATGGCTGAAGAGGAACCTAATGCAGGAATACAAAAATATGAGGGGCATAAATGAAACCTTTTTTCTTCCTTAGCAGAGATGTCTATAACCAGAACACACAGGTTTAAGACATTTGGAGGGGCAGTAGTGCATGGTTCGAATCTAGAATTCACTACTTGAGCGGGTTGTGGAGGCAGGTACTCATAACATTTAAGAAGTATTTTGATGAGCACTTCAAACACCACTTAAAGATTACCAGCTGAGTGCTTGAAAATGGGATGAGAAGATAGATTACTAGTTAAATGGGATTAGGTAGATGGGTATTTGGCCAGAATGGATATGCTGTGTTGCAAGGCCTGTTTCTCTGCTGTATGACTCTGACTCTGACACTATTCAATGGCAATGTAGTGTAGCAGTTAGTGTGACACTATTACAGCGCCGGCGATTGGGGTTCAATTCCTTTTGCTGCTCCCTGTGTTTGGGTGGGTTTCCTCGGTGCTCCGGTTTCCTCCCACATTCCAAAGACGTATGGGTAGGTTAACATGGGTTTAAATGGGCAGTGTGGACTCGTTGTGCCGGAAGGGCCTGTTACCGTGCTGTATAAAGAAAGTTTAAAGTAAAGGAGCAAATATACATTTTGTACTTGTTGTTCTGCATCACTCACTGGTGCTCCATTTTCTTTATGGAAAACACACATTGTATCTCTCATGGGATGTGGCCTGTAATCTGAAAATAAACATGATATAAGCCACAAATTTGAGTTTTATAGTGTAATTAAGAAACAGACCTTGGAACAAGATGTTATACTTTCCACAGTCAAAGGAAGTATTTCAGAAGGCCTGGCGCTTTAAACCACGTTGTGTTCTGTTGCTAAGGCTCTCTAGCTTGTTGTCTCCCATTAAGTGAGTGAGCTGTAATTGTGATGCCTGCCCAACTTATTTGTGAGCAAAAAGCAAAATTCTGCAGATCCTGAAATAAAATAACACACTCTGGAAATACTTTGGGGGTTGGGCAGCACCTATGGCGAGGGGAACAGAAATTAACTTTCAGATCAGTGACCTTCAATTTTCTGCTCTTACTTCACTCGGTAACCTATTTGTTTTTGAGCAGATTCCCTGCATAGAGGATTGTAAATGATTCCTGAAGTTAACAAACATTTTGTGTAGGTAACACATTATTCTGTGTTTAGAAATAATTGGTGTTTTTCTATGGTGTTCCGTGTAAACTCATTGTTCTTTACCTGACAGTTTTGAGGGAGTTGACGAGAAGGGAGTTCCTCCTTTGCCAGTTTGTTGAGAATGCCTTTGGTTACTTCTATCAATCCATCTTCAACTATGGCTTTTCTTTCCAACTCCAGAGTTTTGCAACATGTTTTCTTGGGCTTCTGGTGGCACCTGCACACATGGGTTTGTAATCTTGGTGCTGTGTACTGATCCCATATCCTCTGCATACAGTTCACATATGTTTCAAAGATCATGCACAGCAAGTGATTCTACTTATGACTAACCAAAACAATTCCACCATGTAAAAGGCTAAAGTTAACTGTATGACAGGAGTATTCACCCCATGCCTGGATGAGCATAGCTTAAAAACAAACACTCAAGCAGCCTGATCCTGTGCTGGGAAACCAGCCTATTTGATTGTGCCATGTAGTGGACAGGTGTCATTCATTCACTCCACCAGCATTACACAGTGGATGCAGCTTAACAACCTGCATGTGCATTTTCACTAGTATCTCCATAGTTCATGATCTAGGTTGCTTAGAAGAACACCAGGCATATGGAATCATCTACACTTTCCAGGTTCTGCACCAAGTCATGCACTATCCTGACTTAGAAACGTTAGTAAGTCCTGTTACAAGTGATCTGAAAGCACTGCAATTTCCTTCATTAGACCTGCTTTGCTTCGAGAATGTCTTGCATTTATTGCTTTCTGAAGGTTAAATGGCAGTTGGCAATAAAAGCAGGCCTTATCTGCAATGTCCACGTTCTGCAAATGTATTTTGTTTTGGGGTGGGGGTGGGAGGAACTCTTCTGACTCTAACGCCTTTTGGTCCACCATTGACACCTTTAGCTTGTTGTTCATATTTCTGACAATTTCATGTGTTAAAGTATTTCTCAAAACTTAAATTGGGAAACAATACTGCAAAGCAATTAGCATAGTCATGCAATATGTACCACCAGTAGAAATACTGATCTATCAGGTTTGCATCAGGAAAATATAATTGTATTGCTGAGTGGTTTTCATAACCTTGAGCTGCTACGGAATTGACATTAGACACACCCGGCAGTTATCGAAACCTCAAAGCATTTAATGAGATGAATAAATGTATATAATTTTTTTTAAAAAAAGCTTGGTGATGACACTTGTGTCACTGGACTAACTATTATTTATTAAAATGTCTATTTGTATTATCCTGACAAAGTGATAGTCCATTAAGATAGGCTCTCAATCCTGTGCCTGGATTGAAAATATAAGTCGCCAAGGTTCATGATGAAATCCTTAGTGTTATGTGTATACATGAATGATTAAATTCACTACGAAATGTATAGACTTAATTTTGAAATCTTAACAGTTCAATTTCTGTGTTGTGACATTGTACTTGAATGATTAGGTTGTAAGAGTTGGCATCCTTGCATTTTAGCTCAGTTCTTTGGTGAAGTGGTGATGTTGATCTCCTTGAAGTGCAGCAGATAATAAGATCTGCATGAAAACAAACTGATTCTGAGGGTGGTTGGTTGTCTTTATTTCAAAAAACGGCCATAATTTTAAAAATTAAATTATGACGCTCCTTTGCTCCCTGTGCTAAAATAGTGATTTGTGTGTGGCTGCCTAGCAGGTGTTTTACCACTGCTGACTGGGAATACTGGAACGGAGTATAGCTTTTTAAGCGTGTTCACATTTCGCCTTAAGAGCAGTACATTGCTACAACCTTCCTGTGGGGTTACTGTTGAAGCTTGAATTTGACAAAGTAAGTTAACAAGTGATTTCTCCAGCAGCTTGCATCGTAACAGTGGAGTGTGCAAACTTTTCTGTGGTGTAATTCTTTGAGCTGCAATATTGAAACATTTCATAGCAAGTGGTTGCACACATGCTACTCTCTATCCTCTTAGTGGTAATGTTTTTTTTATTTATTCATTTTACAGGATAAAACAATTACTGGCAAGACCAGGGTTTGTTGTCCTTGATGGTTGTGGTGAGCTACCACCTTAAACAGTTGATGGGTATCTGGAGTATCAGGATGCAGACTGAATGACGATAAAAGAATGCGATACATTTTCAAGTTCGGATATTGCGTGATAGAGGTGAAACGGCTAGTGTTCCCATGTGCCTGCTGCCCTTGACCATTTGGTGGTAGAGGTCATGGGTTTGCAAAGCTGGTATTGGTTTATTATTGTCACTTGTACTGAGGTACAGTGAAAAGCTTGTCTTACAAACCGATCGTACAGGTCAATTCATTACACAGTGCAGTTACATTGAAGTAGTACAGGTAAAAACAACAACAGTACAGAGTAAAGTGTCACAGCTACAGAGAAAGTGCAGTGCAATAAGGTGCAAGGTCACAACAAGGTAGATCATGAGGTCATCGTCCATCTTATTGTACAAGGGAACCGTTCAATAGTCTTATCATAGTGGGGTAGAAGCTGTCCTTAAGTCTGGTGGTACGTGCCCTCAGGCTCCTGTATCTTCTACCTGATGGGAGAGAGAAGAGAGAATGTCCCGGGTGGGTGGGTCTTTGATTATGCTGGCTGCTACACCAAGACAACGAGAGGTAAAGACAGAGTCCAAGGAGGGGAGGCTGGTGTCCATGATGCGCTGGGTTGTGTCCACAACTCTCTGCAGCTTCTTGCGGTCCTGGGCGGAGCAGTTGCCGTACCAAGCCGTGATACATCCAGATAGGATGCTTTCTATGGTGCATCGGTAAAAGCTGGTGAGAGTCAAAGGACAAACCAAATTTCTTTAGCCTCCTGAGGAAGTAGAGGCGCTGGTGAGCTTTCTTGGACATGGCATCTACGTGATTTGACCAGAACAGGCTGTTGATGTTCACTCCCAGGAACTTGAAGCGGTCAACCCTCTCGACCTCAGCACCATCGATGTAGACAGGTGCATGTACACTGCCCTCTTTCCTGAAGTCAATGACCAGCTCTTTTGTTTTGTTGACATTGAGGGAAAGGTTGTTGTCATGACACCATTCCACTAAGCTCTCTATCTCTTTCCTGTACTCCGACTCATCGCTGTTTGAGATACGGCCTACAACAGTGGTGTCATCTGCAAACTTGTAGATGGAGTTAGAGCAGGATCTGGCCACACAGTCATGAGTGTATATGGAGTAGAGGGTTGAGGATGCAGCCTTGTGGGGCACCAGTGTTGAGAATAATCGTGTCGGAGGTATTGCTGCCTATCCTCGCTGATTGCGGTCTGTTTGTTAGAAAGTCAAGGATCCAGTTACAGAGGGAGGTGTTGAGTCCTAGGTCTTGGAGTTTGCTGACAAGCTTGCTTGGAATTATTGTATTGAAGGCAGAGCGGTAGTCAATAAACAATAGTCTAACATATGTGTCTCTATTGTCCAGATGCTCCAGAGCTGAGTGTAGGGCCAGGGAGATGGTATCTGCTGTAGACCTGTTTCTGTCATGGATGGTACATATTGCAGCTAAGTTGAGCCACTGGTGGAGGGAATGAATATTTTGGGTGTATGGGGTGCTATTGAATCATTTGCTTTGTTCTGGATGGTGATGAGCTTTTTCACATTACTGGAGCTGCACTGGTGAATAATCTGTCAATCCTGATTTACGCTTTGTAAGTAGTGGGCAGGCTTTCAGGAGTCTGAAGGGGAGATGCCTGCTACAGAACGTTCAGCCTCTAACGAGAATATTTATGTTGCTGGTCTGGTTGAGTTTCTGGTCAGAGGAAACTCTCAGAATATTGTGGTGGTGAACTTGGTGATGGTAATGCCACTGAAGGTTAAGACTCTGTCTTGTGAGAGATGGCCATTGCCTGTTAACTTTGAGGTATGACTGTTACATACCAATTATTAATCAGCACCTGAAAGTTGTCCAGGCTTTGCTGCATGCAGGCGTGGATTTGCATGTGGAATTGGACAATGTGCAATCATCCAGAGGGGGAGTGGTACATGGTGAAAGACAGTAAAGAGGAGGTTCAAGTGGAGTGGTGCAGGCCATGGGGAACACTAGTGGTATTCCCCAAGGGTTGGTGCTAGGCCCATTGCTATTTGTTGTCTATATCAATGATTTGGATGAGAATGTACAAGGCATGGTTAGTAAGTTTGCAGATAATATTAAAATAGGTGGTGGTGTTGACGGCGAAGATAGATAGTTATCAGGATTTACAGAGGGATCCTGATCAGCTGGGTAAGTGGACCAAGGAATGGCAAATGGAATTTAGTTTGGATAAGTGTGAGGTGTTGCATTTTGGGAAGACAAATGAGGGTAGGACGTTTGCAGTGAACTGTAGGGCCCTGGTAGTATTGTAGAACAGAGGGACTTGGGAGTACAAGTACATGGTTTACTGAAAGTGGCATCACAGGTAGACCAGGTGGTGAAGAAGGCTTCTAGCATGCTGGTCTTCATCGTCAGGGCACTGAGTATAGAAGTTGTACAATGTGTTGGTGAGGCTGCATTTGGAATATTGTGTTCAATTTTGGTCACCCTGCTATAGGAAAGGTGCCATTAAGCTAGAATGGATGCAGAGGAGATTTATGAGGATGTTGCCTGGTCTGAGTACGGAGAGAGGTTGAACAGGTTGGGACTTTTTCCATTGGAGCATAGGAGAATGAGGGGTGATCTTGTAGTGGTGTATAAAATCATGAGAGGCATAGACAGGGTGAATGCACAGAGTCTTTTTCCCAGGGTTAGGGAATCAAGAACTAGAGGGCATAAGTTTAAGGTGAGGGTGATTTAATAGGAATCTGAGTGGCAGTTTTTTCACCCAGAAGGTGGTCAGTATATGGAATGAGCTGCCAGAGGAAGTGGTTGAGGCAGGTACATTAGCAATATTTACAAGGTACATGGACAGGAAAAGTTTAAAGGGATATCAGGCAAATGAGACTAGCTTAGATGCAAATCTTTGTCAGCATGGACCAATTGGGCTGAATGGCACAGAAATGAGCTAGGGCTCCAACTATCCTCATCTATATTAAATAAGGACACTAGGTCTATTGTAGCCAAATTTACTGACGATGAAAGATGGGCAAGGATGCATATCATGAGGAGGAAACAGAATCTGCAAAGGTATTTAGGTGTGAGTAGCCAAAATTCAGCGCATGGAGTCTTGTATGGGGAGCTGTGTGGTTACCTGGATAAGACAAATAGAAAACCAGAATATTGTTTTAAAGGTGGAGAGATTAGAGTGAATGCAGAACAGTGCTGTTTGGAGGGAAATGTAAAGTCAGCCGGCAGGTAAAGCAACGCAGCCTTGGCCTTTGTCATAAAGGGGGTGAAGTATAAAATTAGGGTTGTTTTACTCAACTATTCAAATTACTGGTGAGACCATACAGAAGTATTGTGTGCAGTTGTAGTCTCAATTAAAGAGAGATGTACTTGTACAAATTCTCTGGATGTCACCAGTACAATGCTGATTCCTGGGATGAAGGGATTGTCTTTGAGAAAAGGTTGAGCAGATTGGACCTGAGCTCATTTAGAAGAATGAGAGGTGATCAAATTGAAAAACTGAGGCTCAGGGTGAGGTGTGGAACTGGAGCAGATGTCCAGAATTAGTGTTCTCCTCTTTAACATGGAGATGAGGAGAAATTGTTTCTGACAACATGAATCTCAGGAATTTTTCTATCCTTGAGAGCTAAGTCATTCAAGGCGATGAGACAGTTTTTTGTCCAAGAGGAAGTTGAGTGTTGTGGCGAACAGGCCAGAAAGTGGAGCAGAGCCAAGATCACCTCAGCCACCATGCTACTAAATTGCAGAGTATGCCCGAGAGACATTTGGCCTACTTCTGCTTCATATGCTATTATGGTGGGGATCTAGGAGAATGCTGGGTTGGGTATCCATTCAGCACTGATGCACATGTTTACATTTGCCTCTGCCTTCTCTTTAGCTCTCGCAAGATGTGTCCTGCCATCGTTGAGAAAGGGGATGACCTTGGTGTTGCCTCCTCCCATTTGTCTTTGAATTGCCTTCCATCATTTACAGCTAGATCTGGCAAGCATGGGCCATAAACTCTGGCTGGTTTTGCCGTAACCTAACAATGTGAGATAACCAAACTGTGATGAAAGGTTACACCGTAACTTCATACATGAGATGCATAGACATTAGAGGGTTTTGCTGCAGCTTCACAGGGAATGCTTGTACAATGGTAGTAGACTGATGGAAGTTCATTGATCCATCATGTTAACTGCCTTTTTTCACAAATATTTTGTGATTTGAATATTTCGAGTACTTTTGTTTTTTCTAGATTTCCTGCATTCATATTATGTTTTTTTCATCTTTATTTTTCAATCTGTCATCTGCTCATTCACTGTTGGTGCCTGCTTCAAAAAAAAACACATGACTGTATTATCCATTTCTCTGTTCTTCCGATGACTATTTTAAGCAGCCAGTTGTCAGCACCTATCATTTGCTTGTTTGTTCAGTTTTATTGATTGATTATTAATTCTTCTAGAAAGACAACTGTATATCTACAAATATTTCAGCTTTAATCTCCAATTGTTGCCTCTGGTTCAGTTGTTATCCCTTTTGCCTTCCATTTTCAGAAAATTCCGTTCGGTCAAATAGTTCTACACCTGATGTATGCTTATCCACCTGTAACATTAATTCAGACTTTTCTCTCTCTGCACAGACACTTATGATCTACAGAGGATTTCTAGCATTTTCTTTTTGTTTGGGTTTGCAGCAACTCCCTCATTCTACTACTTCTCATAGTTCCAGCAGGTTCTTTTTATTTCTTTTCTCTCTAACTTCTGGGGCTAAAAGTAATGTTACCTGGATAACCTTGGCACAGATATTACCACCAACTCTCTGCAGATTGAAATGTGCTTATTTTCTTAATTTTACAGTTCTGAAGAGTCATTGATCTGAAATATTCAATCTGTTTGACTCTGTGGATGCAGCCTTGACCTGCGGAGTGTTTCCAGCATTTTCTGCTTTTGTTTTGAATGTTATTGTGTTGGGCTAATGCTGAAGTAGTTGTTGTAATGCATTCATTCCAGTGGCAAAATATCCACACAGGATATTTTGGCCCTACCAGTCTGTTTGGACATCTTTCGCAGGAAGGAATGGTTCTAATCAGAGTTCCTCCAGCTATTTCTGCATTGCCTCTAAATCATATTTATCCACCCTGTTCCAACACCTGTCCAATTGAATCCTAAATGTTTATTTTCTGTGTAAATCCATAACACTGGGAGTGAATTTTCTTCCTATATTATAGTGTTTGATTATTATTTCATTGATGGACATTTATATATATTTCTGCCAACTTGTACTGTCCACTATTTGTTTGAATCCTATCCAACATCGGAGTAATCCAATTTGCTATCCAAAGGTGAGAAACCTAGCTGATCAATGTAATAGCAAAGTTTGCATGTCTTGGTGCTTTTTTTAAAGATCTGATTATGTTTGTGTATCATGTAATTGGGAATGCAACAGTGCTCAGCTCTAAGAAACTGGTGAGGTGAAAGGCTCGGGGTCCAGGCTACTTATCGGCCTTTTTTCAAATATGATGGCTGATGATCTGTTTCAAAATGTTTATTAATTGAGTTTTTCCACTTGAGTTTGCATCATGCTTTGGTATCGATTTAACCTGATATGATTTTCATAAATATGGCTGTGGTGAAAATATCAAGTAATTTGGTGTACCAGATGGAAAAGAGAACATCCGATTTAATGAGTAATAATCGGAAACTTGATCAGGTTGATTGAACAAGTTGCAGCTCCGAATAGATGCTGTTTGTAGTTTCTCTGAATTACCACTTACGTGGAATCAAAATGCAGTCTGAGCATGTTTCTGATTTGAGTAAACTCTGCTATAATTCTCTAATTTGTATTTCATCAGTGACACTGGTTTCTTATCAGTGCTAAATTTGTGATCTTCTCTGGAAGAGTTCACACTCAGCAGAGGTTTATGAGAATCTGTGGAAAAGGTAGTATGGGATCTGTGCAATTTTTCATTGTCAGGAAGATGCCAGTGTTGTAGCTATACTGGAACAATTGACTGTAAAATAGATTGAGAGAAAACCAGCCAGTAGGACCTTCTGCAAGTATACAAGAGAGTGGTCAAGTTAAATGCTGCTCTGTTGGAGGATGAGACTGAGACAAGATACTCTCTGCTGCTTTCTCCTTTCCAGTGTTTCTGTATTTTGTATCAGTCATCACAGTAGAAGACAACTAACATCACCAATAATAGGAGATTTAAAGGCAAAAGCATGGGAAGAAGTTCCCTTTCTCCACCTCCCCCCCCCCCCCCCCCGCCTCATTCTTAGGTTGGCTTGAAGGGGAGGAAGCTGTGAGGGAAGGATATCTTCACCCCCACCCCATCTGAGCTTTCCTTTCTAGGCTGTAGCTGCGTTGGCCCAGCATTATTTCTAAGCAGTTACTATTCAACGACGGTGCACAGGCTTCTTCTCTGATCTGGAGAGTAACAGAGGGCACCTGGAGGACTTGCAGAGTATAGGTAGGGGGTATGGAAGGAGAAGATACAGAGGGAGGAGAAAAGAGGACCAGAGAAAATGGGGAAAATGGTGCGTGTAAGGATTGGAGAGAAATTGGGAAGGGTCGGGGAGCATGGGGAAATCTAGAGAAGAAATTTGGGCACAGAGGAAAAAGCAGAAGAGGGTTAAGGGAATGGTGGGAGAGGGAAATGAGGAGGTGGCAGTGGCATCTGTACCTGAGCTCATCAGTGTGTCTGAGTGGTAGTACTGACAGGCACCTATACACATGTTCATCCTGTGTGGGTGTCTGCACACATGTTTATGTTCATGCAGTAGAGCCTGGTCTCCAGTCTTTGACCTTCTTACCATTGTATCAAGACCTCCTCCATGTAAGAGTTAGTATGTCACATCTAACCCAATTGCAAAAGAAACCACACAGGCAATTTCCTAACCTTCTCCCAACTATCCCTCAGCTCCCCTCCCTCAGGATGAAATTCAAGACCTGAAACTTGGTACCCCTCAATTTCAGGTAACCTATTTTCCCCCCATCCCTTCCTCTCTCATTCTGATCTACCCAGGTCCTCCGGCACACCCCCTTCTTTCCAAAACCCTGCCCTCTCTCACCCAGTTTATTTTCCCCCTTTCGCACCTACCCATCACCCACACACTCCTCCCATTGGGTCCCCTCCCTCCCACCGTTCCCATCTGCCCAACATCCCACCCTTACTTTGTTCCATCTTCCTTATCAGATTCCATAATTTGCAGCCCTTTTTTTTTTGCCCTTACTTGTCACCTCCCAGCCTCTTGTTGCTACCTCTACTCTCTCCTCTTTCTCCCCTCCACCCCCCCCCCCCAACTTGACTGCATCTGCCAATCAACCCCTCCTCATCTGGATCCTCTTATCGCTTGCCTGCTCTTGCCCCATCCCTCCCCCTCACCTCATTACACTGGCTGTCTCCCCTCTACTCTTTCAGTCCAGATAGAGGGTCTCAACCCAAAACGTCAACTGTTCATTTCCTTCCTTAGATGCTGTCTAACCTGCTGAGTTCCACCAGCAGCTTGTTTTTTTTTCCCCCTTATAGACAGCCTAAACCTAAAAGTTGCTCTGCTAGCATGACCCAGTTTTGAGAACTACCTTTCAAGCATTAAATGTTCTGTATGGTGATTACAAACAGCAAGCTGAAGGCATAGGTACCAACAAAAGACTGAGTCGGGAGAGTAGTTTGTAATTCATTCATTGGATGTGGGCATTGCTGATGAGGCAAGCATTTATTGCTGATACCTATTTATCCTCAAGAATTTGATGAATGCTAGAGGTATTCTTGAAGCAATGCACACTCAAAATGCTATTACTTAATCTACTCCTATATTTCCAATATTATTAAAGCTCCCTCTATTCTGTTCCAGTAATGCTGTTATCATTTCAGTTGTTAAGCAAGATTGAGCCTAGGTCCAAGAAGTGAGACAAGCAGGTGGGTGGTTGTGAAGTCATGCACAATGTTTGCAATTTAGTTTGGGCTTCTGTGTGCTCCTGACATGTGGATTCAAAAGTTCTCAGTGTCATCCCAGGGTGCATCTTCTCCACTTAGAGAAGTCAGAGGTGATGTTATCACTTGCAATTCCTCAGATAATGAGGCAGTGCACATCCAAATGAACTTCAAATACCCTTTTCCACAGTTGGTCAAAGGCTATGCTGGTGCATTGAAGGCAATAGTGAATTTCATCAATGTCTGCTTTTGCTAGAGGAATAGGGTCTTGCTGTGAACCTTTAATGCCAGGGTGGGAACAGGCTGGTAGAGGATCTCTGTTTTGAAGATATTAAGTGCAAGGCCTAACTTCTCCCATGCTTCAGTGAATAGATGGATATTGCCTCCGAACATGAGCAAACACAGTCTGCGTGCTGTAGCTCGACCACTGAGGTTGAAGTGACCTTGGTACTGGGGTGGCAGTGCCACAGGTTGAGCAGCTTCCCATCAATTCTGTAGGTTGGCTTCACTCCAGCAAGGAGGTTTGGTGAGATGTAACATTCAGTAGAAAAGATTTAAAGTGATGCAACTTTGCTTGACACTGGTTTTCACTGAAATTTGGCTCTAGTGTGGACACATTGATTGGGATCTTGGTTTGCATGCCCACAGGAAGCAAATAAATCAATTGTAGCAGCCAGTTAAATTTGGGAAGGGTGCTACCCTTTTGATAGATTCAAAGACATTAATGAGATTTAGAAAGGCTATGATGGCATTAGGTGCTGCTTCTGCAGTTTTCTTTGAAGCAGCACTTCCCTAGGGGCAGCATAGTGACAAAGCAGTTAGTGCTGCTTCCTCACAACTCTCAGGACTCTGGCACGTTCCTGGCCTCTGGTGCTGTCTATATGACTCTGCATGTTCTCCACATGTTCCTGAGTCCCTAGAGTCATGAGTAAGCCATACTATCTGCCCCTAGAGAACTGGTGCTCCAATTTCTCAAAGATCTGGTAGGTTAATTATCTACTGTAAATGACTCCTTGATATTGTAATTGGCAGAAGAACAAAAAGGGGAGTTGATGGGCACGTGAAAGAGATTAAGTTGCAGGGCTACGAGGGGTAAAGGATGGAATTGATGGGATTGCTCTGCTGTGAGTCAGCTTGAACCTAATGGGCTAAATAGTCTCCATTGCCTTAATAAGTAAGCAAGCTGTCACACACTAAAGACCATAATCATTGTGTTTCAGAATGGGAGATGGTCATCATTACAGCATCTGAGTTTCCCTGGCATATCCTCCTGTTCCCAGATGTGGATAACGAGGTTGTAGATTCATAACTGAAGATCCTCATCTCTGTCTTAGAACTTCACTGGGAATGCCATCTGTTCCATGTTGTTCTTAGATAGCATAAGACCTTTTGGGCTTCTTGTCACAGGTGTGATGGCAAGAATGAACTGAATAGACACTTGCCTTCCGCTCTATTGTAAGATTTTGTAGTCTCTTCTCAAATCTGTAGAATCTGATTCTTTTTCTTTTCCAGTTTTCTTTAAAGGGCCTTTCTCATTGACCACCTTGTACTAGAGCAACCAAGGTGGTAAATACAGTAAAAGCACACTTTTATTTGCCATGCTATTGAGTGGGAAAACCATAATGCCATTGTGGCTGTTGGTTGGAGTGCATTATATCTTCACTTCTCACAGTACTTTCTCATCCAAGAGTTGCATGATAATGCGATGAATGTGGTAGATGTATTTGAATGACGCTCCTCTTTCCATCTGGAGGAGGAACTTTGTGTAGGTCTCTAGTTAGTCTAATTTTAAACTCCAGTTGAACCTTATTGACTTCTGTTTCTCTGAGCTCCCTGTTCAGTATTGAGTGCCCTGAGTTTTTAAAAAAAAATCAGGTTGAAGACGTTCCAGCGTGGTACCAGAATGACCTGCTTTTTCATTTTGTTCTTATTGCAAAATGCCTTGAATTTTTCAAAACCTCATTACAAGGATAGCAATATTATATACTATGAAGGTAAAAACCACCTCTCAGCAGTGATTCTCCCCCAGGTTCTTTTGCTGGTGTTTACAGTGCATCTTCAAATGAGTTTTGTTTTGAGGTATAAGACTCAAACCATTAGGGTACTGAAATATCTCTATCTTTGACAAAGCAATGGACATCCACCCTCTTGCATATTTTGTCCAAATAATGCTGGAGTTCTGAACCAGCTGACCTTCCTGTGTTGATAACGTTTGCAAATTTCTGGTCCATTCCAGGAATCAATGTCCTTGACTTTTTGTGCCCTGCAGCAGCTCCCAAAACACCAAACCCCATCCTGGCAAACACCTTTAACGAGGATTTGGGGTGGAGCATCCTCATCCAATATTTTATTCATTCTAAGTTTGACCTTGAATCCCCACATTTTGAGTAGAACCAGTTTATGAGGAATATTTATCGAAGGCTTTCTTGAAGTCTGGCTGCACTATGTAGAATTTTCCATTGGAATTACTCTTTACGTTGTTTCAAAAAAATCCAAGACGAGAACTATGGTCAGATGTGATCTCCTTGAATACTAACTGCAGTTTGTGAGCATTTTACTAGGTCAGCTTCAGGTTTACTCTTAATAATAAATGCCAGTAGCTTTACGGGATTAGAAGTAGCATTAGGAAATGTCTGTTTTGCCAAGTTGGGACATCGTTTTTACTAATCCACAAGGTTGTCCCAGTTTCTTTAAATTTATCTCTACAGACTTCACCTAAGAGTGCAGAAATAGACTGATAACTAACACAGGGGAATGCAAAGATAGTCTTTAAGCAAGTTTAACAGTGAAGGGGTTGTCTGAGAAACGGTAACATGAATTGGGATCGAAAATGGTAGCCAATTGGAAGAGACAGAAGGCTCCAGTAAATGTGGTTTTTAGATTGATGTTTACCTCAGAAGATGGTCTTATAAAGTTCTTTTAAACCTGATACTAGATGAAATGAAAATTAGTTTACTAGACAGGTTTGCAGTAGTTAAAGTGGTTAAGTCATCTAATCCTGACGCAGTACATCCTGCATTGTGAGGGAAGTATGGTATGGAAGTGGTAGCCATAATCTTCTTCCTTTTAGTTATTGGAGCAATACCTGCAAATTGCGAATGTTAGACCTTTGCTTTTCTCATGGAGAATCTGTAGGCCAGTCAATATTGCATTAATTTTGAGAATTTGAGAAAACAATCTGGTTTTAAAAAAAATTAACAGTCGCTTGAAGAAATATGAGGAATAAAGTCAGAGCTGGGCTGTATGGCCTATAGAAGAATGATGGTTGACCTTATGGAATCTTTTTAGATTATGAGAGGGTTTGATGAGGTAAATGTTGTGAAGACATTTACCTTGTGTGGGGGTATTTAAAACTAGGGGGTATATTTTCAGAATAAGTGGGTATCCACATGGCCCTTCCAGCCTGCTTTGCCATTCAGTAAGATCATGGCTAATTTGATTTTCGCGTCAGGTCCAATTTCCTTCCTGTTTCCCATAATACTTGACTATGGACCTGAAATCGGTCTGTCTTGCCCTTGATTACGAGTTGATTCAGCCTACACAGCTCTGTCTTGGAGAATTCCAAAGATTCACATCTCTTGGAAGAAATTCCTCCTTGTTAAATGGGCAACCCTTATTCTGAAATCTTGATTTCCCCCATGAGGGGAAATCTCCTTTTGTCATTTGCCTTCTCAAACACTCTCAGAATTTTGTGCTTCCATAAAGTCACCTGTCATTCTTCTAATCTCCAGTGATTATAAGCCCAGTTTGCTCAATAACTCCGTCATCCTTGGAATCAAACGAAGAACCCCTTCTCTGAAGTTCCTCCAATGCTAGTGCAGTCCTCTTTAACCAAGGAGACAGAACTGTTGTTTACATTTTGTAAGTACCTTTAAAAGGTATGTATACCATGTGGTTTGATTATTAATACACTTTTTTGAACTAACTGTTGCTGTTAATTGACTGTAGTTTCCTTGCAGTTAAGGATGGTTAAGCACTTTGTCACAGTTGTTAACCTTACTAGACATCAGTACAAAAGAGCCTACGGTGCTGCATTAGCAATGAGTTTGGATGTTGCTCCTTGAGGCAGTAGCAGGGCAGCAATCAAGTACACGGTGAAAGAAAATGGAATTCTCTGGAGAGAGTAGAGATGATTCCAGCCTCTGGACATGGCAATTATGTTCCTGAACTGGAGAAGTGCAAGAGGTCTCAGCCAGTTGTCGTGTATATGGCACAAGTTCTTGAGAACATTGATGATGCTTTCAGAGGACAGAGCAGAGGAATGTGGTCCTTTATTAAAAGAGGAAGTTGATACTTTTGCTGAAAATAAGTCTTGAGAATTGAGGAATTGAGTTTGCCAGCACCGTGAACTACCAATGAGGGGTCTCATGATGGTTAACATTATAAATGTTCTGAAGGGATATTTTAACCCAGCACCTTCAGAGACATTTGAGAGTTACCTCTGTGTTAAACCAAGGTAGAGACATTGACTAAAGGTGCAACTTTAAGATATTTTTAAATTTGCTTTGTGTGAACTGGCAAATATGAGAATTCAAGCAAAGCAGGTCGACTGCTGTGATTAAGGTTCTGAAGCAAGCAGAAAAGTCACTGATAACTCTAAGTAGAGTTTATTGACATGTGCACAAGTACATGTATACACAAGTGCAATGAAAAACGCAGCAGCATCACAGGCACATAGCATCATATACACAACATTCACAAGAAAAACTTAAATTAAACAAATTGTACACAGTTTTTACAAGAAAGAACACAATTAGAACAATAAAAAACAGTTCATTTTAGTGCAAAGTGGCCATAGTATTCCTATACTGAGGTGGTGATTAGGGTTGTGCAGGTTGGTTCAAGTATCAAATGGTTGAAGGGAAGTAGCTATTCTTGAACTTGGTGGTGTGGGACTTCAGGCTTCTGTACCTCCTGACTGGTAGCTGTGAGGAGATGGCATGACCATCTTCTTGCATATAAGTGTAAAACAATTTTGCTGATTTTTGTGGTGTAAGCAGGAAACCAGTCCACAGAAGTTGTAATATCAAATTTGTCTTCTACGTGACTGTGACATGTGAACACTGTAAGTGGGCTCAGTGAGGAATTAGTAGGTCATATAGGTGCTAAAGGTAGGCAGACTGCAAGCTTTGTGGGTGCAAAAGGTTGGAAGTCTAACCGGGGCGGTAATGAGAACCACAGTCTCTGGTGTCCTTTCAAGATAACCTGTTTTAAGTACCACTGGATACAGCATATTGAATATGGGATGAAAGTCCTTAATAAAGGCGGTAACTGCTGGCAGAAATGGCAGTTGTTGTTTGCCTCAAGTGTAAAGGGCCAAGTTTGTCAAACAATTGAGTTGGGGAACCATCCATCTCATGAAATGTGAGAATTTGAGGTGGACATGATATATCGAATGGAACTTGCTACACATCCAAAGAGCAAGTTAGTGATAGTACATTAATGGCCACGTTATTAATTGAGAATGGCACGATCAGTATGTATATTGGTACTAAAAGAAAAGCAGAAAATGCTAAAAATACCCATCTGGTCATGCAGCATCCAAGGGAAGAGTTGGAAATTGTGATGGAGGATCTTCAACCTGAAATGTTGACTAAATTTCTTTTTCCACAGATGTTACCTGATCTGTTAAGTGTTTCTAACATCATTTGTTTTTATCTCAGATTTCCAGCATCTGCATTTTCCTCTATTTTTGATGTATATCGTTTCTGCTGCCTGTCTGTTACAGGTTGGCAAGTGTACCGAAATATTTTCTGTTAAAGTAGAACAAAATAATGTAGAGCGTTCGTGTAGCCAGGGGCTCTCCAAGTTATGTAGAAGGTACTAGCATTGCTTTTGGAAATGGTATGTTTCAGTTAACTATTGTGGTTGTGAACCAGCGCTGTATGCCAGTGATCATGGGTATTGATTGAATTGAAACTCTCTAGTGGAGGGACTGTGTTTCAAAGAAATGCAGTGTGAAGCAGTAAAAAGATACAAGTACCACAGCCTTGAAGTATACTGTCCTACCAGTACTGCTGGTCGGGTGAGCTTGTGGGGTGCCAAAATCTTCAGAGCTCACAGACACTGCTAGCCCAAGTTCAGTGGCTGCAACTCAAGCAGGGTAATCGTGAAGAATGAGAAAGTGGAGGGGAGTATAGCTTGGGACTAGGTATGGCGAAGTTACCTGGCTCTCTCCATGGAAGTAGGTGCAATGATCGAGGTATAGCTGGTGAACTGGCACAATTTTAGATTTTGTCTGAAATATCCATCTAAATGGTGAAAAGTCTGGGCTAAAAGACAAGGTCATCAGCCTAATGTGAGACCTTAGCAGGATTTAAGCCAGAAGTTGGGCTAATATATGTAATGGTTGGCAACAAAGATATTTCAAAGCAAAAATTGTACAATGCAGAGCTAAAGACTGTGTTGAAATTGCTCAGCAGTGAATACAAAGGTGATGTTCCCAGAAGTGTTGTAAGTGCAGTTTGATAACATCAATCTAGAAATGCACCTTTAGCTATCGAAACCCCAGGCTTTGCAGTGTTGGTTGTTCAAATGTCGGTCAGCAAGAGCTGCTCACATGTTTACTTAACCACAAAACAGCAAGTAAAGCAAATACTGTCACAGGTTGGCAATGAGATACTTTGGCAGCAGGAGTACATTGTCAGAAGAATCTGTGGAGCCATTGAGGTGGAAAGCCAGACATGCAGGTCAGTGCGGGATGTTCTGGACTAACAAACAGACTTTTGGTTTGAGTTTGAGTAGTTGACCAATAGGAATATCAGCAATCCTCAAAATTTGGAGGGAAAAGTTGTTTGGATAATACTAGACGGCCAGTTCCCCAGAAGCTAGCTCAGCCATTGCAAGAATTCATCGATAAAGTAGAAAGTTAGAGACTCGGCATGGGATGTTGTAGTGAGGTTGTTTTAATCATCGGATGAAGCAGCCACTGTGACTGCACAGGTCTTGCAGAAGATTATGATGGCGAATGCAGCTGTGTTTTTCAAGAAGTTACTTTGCTGAATGAAGCACTGATCCCTAAGGCATCTTGCTAGTTATTGCCTGGTAGCCTGAAAATAATCCATTTCCTGTGTTATCTCTTTTTAATAATAGAAAATTCCAATTGAATGCTCAGCAGGTCAGGCAGCATTTGTAGAATGAAAAGAAAATGAAAAGAATGAAAATTCAGGTCGATGAACTTGCATCAGAACTCTTCTTTGAGCCAATCCTCCATCCATCCTGATATGGAGCTTTTCTGCAGTAAAGCACTGATAAAGGAGAGCGAGCACAGATTTTGTTGCAGCAAATTCTGCTCTTTGACATTACAGAAAGAACTCTGTGCAGTTGATGCATATATGGATTTTTATCTGGTGATTGAAAATCCACAGAAGCAACATTAAGTAATAGGCTTCAAGTGTACTGATAAGTCTATTGCGTAAAAGGAACAGCAGCAATGTGAATACACAAGGAAAGGTGGAGTGTTCTGTAGCAGATCTACCATTTTAGATGTATATTTGGGCTGCAGTGTACACCTTCAAAATTTACAGAAGGTATAAAACTAAAATGTATTAAATACAGAGGTAGACAGGCTTGTAGAATGGATTTACGTGACAGATGAAAAATGCAGAAAAGGTGAGATTGTGCATTTTAGTGGATGAAAATACCTACAAACATACAAATTAGGAGCAGTAGGAGGCCACTCGAGCCTGCTCTGCCATTTAATATGATCTGATTTTTAACCTCAACGTCTATTAAGCATAATCTCTCACCCACCTGGTTTATCAAGAATCTATCTTCCTCTGCTTTCAATAGTTGGACTCTTCCATTAGCTTCTGAGACAGAGCATTCTGAAAATTCAATACTGTAGGGGGGGAGGGGGCACGGGGAATCCATCTCCCATCTGACTTAGATTTTTAAACAGTGACCTCTATTGTTGGAATTTCCCATAAGGAAACATCTCTACACCCATCTTGTCAAACCCCTCCGGATCTTGTATGTTCCAATCAAGACCCCTCTTGTACTTGCGGATACATGCCCAGTCTGTCTGTGCTTTCCTTGAAAGGCAACCCTCCTGTTCCAGATAAAAGTTTAGTAACTGTCTCTGAACTGTTCCCAATATCTCTCCTTAAATAGGAAAACCCACACTGTACTCAGTCACCCAGATGTAGTCTCACCAATGCCCTATATGACCAAGGCATAACCACCTTTGTTTTAATTCTCCTTGCAAACAATAATAACATTCTGTTAACTTTCCTAGTTACTTGCTGTATTTGCATTTTAGCCTTTTGCAAATTATGCACCAGGATATCCAGATCTGTCAACTTCTCAGACTAATGCAGTTTCTCAACGTTTAGATGATGTGCTTTTCTTTTTTTTCCCCTGCGACTTGGACAATCTCACATCTTCCCCATATTTCCCACACTCAATTTCCTGGATATTTTCACCAATCGCTTAATCTATCTATATCTCTTTGTAGGTTCCTTGTGTTCTCTTCACAACTTTCACAGCAATCTTTGTGTTATCAGCAAATTTAGCAACCATGCCTTTGGTACCTTCATAAATGTGGTTTGCAAAAATTCTAAACTGTTGAGGTCTCATCACTGATCCCCATGGCACAACACCCATTACAATCTACCCACAGAAAAGACTAATTTCTCTATTCTCTTTTCTGTTAGTCAGCCAGTCTTCTATTTATACACAATGATATCCTACATGATGAGTTTTTATTTTCCACAATAACCTTTGTGGTACCTTAACAAATTGGGAAATGGAAACCTGGTTCCCTTTTATCCACAACAAATGTTACTGAAGAAAACTCCAATAAATTGGTCAGACATGATTTCCCTTTCACAAAACCATGTTGACTTTGTCTGATTATTGTGAATTTTCTTAAGTTCCCTGCTGCAATGTCTTTAATAATAGCTTCTAACATGTTACTTGCGACAGATGTTATGCCAATTGGTTTGTGATTTCATGCTCTCTATCTCTCTGTATTTGAATAAAGCAGTTACATTTGCTACTACCATCTGATGTGACTGCTTGCAAGTTCCATTCCACTTTCCAAGCTTTAGTGGGGTTGAATTTGCCTTGCCTAAGATCAGGAAGGGCTTACCTGACTTCAATATTGCTGGACATCAGTGAGGTACTGGTAAAGAGAGGTTTTTACTTCTTGATGATGGATATCAGAGGTTGGCAGCATCATGATGGATGAATGGTGGAAGTAATGCTTCCCAACACAGGCAGCCAGGGTGTTAGAGTGGACTTTAGTGTTCTGGTGATGTGTTGTACTGCTGATTACACTTGGAAATTTAAAAAATCAGATGTGCCAACATTTGGTCCATGGTGGCTTTGCCCATAACAGGGCCATTACTGATCTTTCACTTCTTGGAGTCATAGAGTTGTATAGTACTGAAACAACATGCTCTTGGTCCCAACACATCCACATCAATCATGATGCCTATCTACGTTTATCCTGTTTGCCCACAGTAGGCCCATATCCTTCTATTCCTTTCCTATCTAAGTACCTATCCAAACACCTTTTTCAAACACTTTAATTGTATTTGCCTCTGGCAGCTCATTCCTTGTAACGCCCACTCTGTGTGGGGGAAAAACATGTCCTTCAGATCTCCTTTAAATTTTTCCCTAATAATTGTATATTCCTCAAGTCACCCTCATCTCGTGTTCCATTGAGAATAAATGTAGCCTATCCCAATCTCTCTTCTAAATGGAGATCTCCATTTTAGGAAACGTCCTGGAGAATCTCTTTTGCACTCTTTCTAATACTACCATATCCTTCCTACAGTGTGGCGACCAGACCTGTACACGATACTCCAAATACTGCCTGACCAATGTTTTGTACAACTGCAACATGATATCCCAACTTCTGTAGACAGTGCTGAGGCTTATGAAGGCAAGCATGCCTAATGCTTGCTTCACTTCCCTATCCATCAATGTCACTGTTTACAGGGAACTATGAACTATCCTTTCACAATCTTCTTTGTGGAGTAGTAGACAGCAAAGAAGGTTGTGAAAGGATACAGAGGGACACAGATCAGTTGGAAAATTTGGTGGAGCAGTGGCAGATGGAATTTAATCCAGACAAATGTGAGGTGGTCCATTTTGGGACATCAAGGACTGACAGGACAGACACGGTAAATGGCAAGGACCTTGGGATGGCTGATGTACAAAGGGACCTTGGGTGCACGTTCATAGCTCCTTGAAAATGGTGACACTAGTGGATGGTAAAGTGAAGAAGGCATTTGACTACTCCACCAGATACTGTGTCATCAGCAAATGTATTAATCAGTCCACCTACATTCTCATCCAAGTCATTTATTTATATGACAAACAACAATGGTCCCAGCACTGATCCCTGAAGTACACCACTGGATACAGACCCAGTCATGAAAAACACCCTTCAACCACTACAATCTGTCTACTGTCACCAAACCAATTTTGGATCCAATTTGCCAATACACCTTAGATCCCATATTCCCTAACCTTCTGGACCAGCCCACTGTGCTGGACTTTGTGCTTGCTGGCTTCAAGGTCAGACTGATTCTTGCCTTCGTCCTATCGGCTGTTATCACTTAGATGTGACACAAGGGCCTGCAGATGCTGGAATCTGGAGCAACAAACTACTGTTTGCACACTCAGTCCTGACGTAGGGTTTTGACCCAAAATGTCGACAATTCCTTTCCTCTCACATATGCTTCTTGACCCACTGAGTTCCTCCAACAGATCTATTGCCCTATTATTTAGATAATCCTTGATAGTTAGCATGTGATCCAATATCACTCTGGGATAAGTTGGAGAGTGATCATTATTGCTACAGAAGTAGCACCCTCAACACCATCTTTTGTCACATTGGAAAGCAGTAACTGTTGTTTACCTTGCTCAAAATTCCACTTCCAGAAATGTTCCTCTATGATTGTGTTTTTCCTTCACTTGCACCCACAATCTGTGAAGGCATTGCTAGAGTTCCTAGAGTCAACCAGATATCAGCAGTGGATTAAGTGTATTAAAGTCTCATTTTCCCTCCCTTGAGTGCCTGGACTCTTGTGCCAAAATCCCAACAGAACATTGATCCTCTAGATTCTCATCCCACACCATGCCCTCAAATTTGTTAGAGACAGAAGGCCAATTCAACAAAAATGCTGCTGTCAGCAACACCAAACACTGATCTTAATCCCTCCACAAGATGTCTTCATTAGCAATACAGAGCACACGAAGGGGAAATAAGCTACAATGAAGAAAGGGAGAGCCAAAGATGGCATTCTCCAGAATTTCTCCAGCAACAGGACACCACTGCCTTCAGTGGCTGGTGCAATTGTACAACTAATCATGGAATCGGGATACATCCTAAGACATGACAAGAGGCAATGGTCATTGTTATACTCTCATCTGACAAATTATAGACAGGCACCAGCCTTGTGAACAACCTACCAACTCTTGAAACACTCAGATCTCAGGAGGATCGAGGTTACATTGAGGCAGCAATTTTCCTTAAGAGCAGGTGGGATTCTGCCCAGCAGTTGCTGTGACCAGCTTTTGGCATTCTCAACTGGCAATAAAATAAGATTCTAGAAAGCTTGATTCTGAAGCCATCGAAGATCATCCACTGTGTACAAACACTGCAAATTGTTCAGCACTGAGTAACAGGTGGCCCACTATGTCTGCTCAACAACGTACTACCTTAAGGCATCATTATTCTTTAATGGCTGGACAAGCAACAGGCCACTTACAGAGCCATACAAATTTGTATATGATTTTTTTTGGCCATGTTACCTCTTAATGAAATTCCACTTAAAGTAGTTTGTTGTCTGTTAAGAGTAAGGTATCAGAAAGAATTTGCTGTTTTTAAAATGTTAAAATTTGCTCTGTGATACCCAGAGGTATCATGTGCTTTTTTTTGAAATGGTCAAAATATCAAATCCAGATCATATGCATTTATGGTACTCCAACACACAAAGGAGTTATCCTTTGTCTTTACTTCTTAATTAAATAAGCTGCTTTCTAAGCAGGTGTCTTAGAGTGAGAGTTTGGTTTGTCTTTCCATGAGGCCAAGGGTGAATGAAGCTCTGTAATTACAAGATTGTGACTACATTCTGCTCTAACTGAGGGACATGGCTTCTATATGGTCTTAATTAACTTGTTGAAAAGTTACCATTTTACCTTGTCAGAGAAAATAGCTTCCAAATTTCCTTTCTAGTGCTTTCTCAAAATTCAGTCTTCTGATTTGGCCCATATTGTTTGTCATAATCTTTGCTCTTCCTAGTAAACTGATCATTTCCACATTCTCAAAATCCATAGGAGAAGCAGTTCCAAATTTCTGCTCCTCACCACAACTTAATTTTTATCCTATTCTTTCCATAGCCTTTGATTTGTTTTACTGTCTTGTAGACTTCACATTTAAAATGAAACTCTCTTGTTCTCTGTGCTCCAAAATAAAATAATTGTCCTCTTCTCCATCCCCACCACCTCCAACTTTCCGTTTGACTTCTCTCAGGTAATATTTTCCATGAGATGTACCATCTCACTTTTCACCTCCTCCCACCAATTTCTGGCCACTTCCTTTGCTGGCATCATCTTCCTCTGACAATATCTACCTTCTCTAAAGTTACATCACCACTTCAAGAAACTTTCACATTTTGCCATTATGGCTATCTCAAATCTTGTCTTTTTAGGTACTGGAGTCTGCTGTTGTCATAGTACATGTATCAAGCAGTCTTTTTGGTGGGATCTTGCAACCTGGACATTATCCTGCATATAGAACAGACTGTATGAACCATGTTATTGATAACCTCCTTTGTGATTGAGCTCATGACTGTTACTATTCCTTTGTGATCTGTTTCCTGTTGACATTATTGATACTTCCATGTTTCCAGTCTCTCTCCTTTAGCATCTGTCTGCAGTCCTGCTTCCTTTCATAATTTTGCCAAAGATAATATTATGCATCTTTTAATTATTTATGCTCTGCTGTCCATGCTGCCAACTGGATTGTACCATAAAGCTCTTTACTTGTTTTCTACTGTGTTTAATCTTTATGCAGATTTTGTATGTACATGGTGCTGTAACCAAGAATCATTGAATTTGATTCAAAGACTCAAATATGAAGTTGTGGATAAATCAGGATAGATAGAACCCTCATTTATAGATAGATAGATAGATGCAGCTTTTGGGTCCCAGTCTGGTCCTTTTGTTTCTTGCCTTTTTTCTCCAATAATCTAAAAGTTTTGGTAATTGGATTCTTAACTCTTGATTCAATATTTGATCTCTTTCAAAAAAACAAGTCTTCTTTCACTTGAGACTCCACCTGCTTCTAGATTACCTTTTGATAATCAGTAAACCCTGTACTTATCTCTTTTTTTCTCTAATCTTTATCTTGCCATCTCTGTGCTTCATCTCCTCTGTGTCATCCTAAAGAACGCTGCTACCAACCTTTCACTTGCTCCTGGTGCACTCCTTTCCACTTCAGTTGCTTATCCTTCAGTACTCCACATGTCTGTCTGCAACACTGCCCGATCTACTGGCTCCATCTAGTACTTTGCACGTCCCGCTGATCTGCTCCTTGTTTCCTGTACTCGACTTGCCATCAATGACTGCTGTTTAATAATTGTTTCCTTTGGGAGTTCCCCTAATCCCTCCCAGTGTGACTTCTCATTTCATGTCTTCAAGCATTTCCCTTTATGGCTTATCCTTGTATTTGGTATTACTTTTTTTTTCCATGACCATTTTTACCCTTGCTTTAAACTATGATGTATTTTTCCCCAGTGAGGGGCTTTATATTAACTCCTATAGCAGAAAAATGGTCCATTTGACTCAACTGATCAATGCTAGCATTTTGGTCCTCGTGAATGTCCATGATTTGTTTTTTCTGATGGTATCCTTCTGTTGGATTATCAATGAGTTTGTCTGGCTTCCCTTAAGTGGATTTAAACTATTTACCTCAATCACTTCCGACACTAGCAAGTTGTGCATTGCCATCAAGTGGTCAACATGCCAGGCACCATTTGTGGGGAAGGAAACCGTTGACAGAATATCTGATAAAGTCAAAACCTGAAATGTTTCTGGCCTGTGGATTATTTCCAGCATGTACTGTTTTATTTCAGACTTCTGGTATCTACAGTAGTTTGCCTTTTATATTTATGGCCCCTAGTTTTGGTATGCCTGCAAGTGGAAGCATCTTCCTATAAAATCCTTTCGTATTTTAAAAACTTCTATTTGGTCATTCCTTCGGCCTGATTTTTATCGGAGAGGGCAGCCTCTCTCTGCTCCTCTCCTTTCTGGTGTCATCCTTGTACATGTTAGCACATTCTGTAGTACCTCTAAATAGTGGGACAGATGATGCCCTGTGCTATAAATTTTTATGACACTATTCTATTTGTGATTTGGAGACTGGGATAGTGTGAAGTGTTCTGTCTAACTGTGTAACAAGTTATTTCTTCAGACTTCAGCCGCACAATTGCAGCTTATGATCTTAACGTATGTTTGTCATTGTAAATCTGTTTGAATTTGAAGGCTGTTTTGAAGTCATGATTTCTTGTGCTGCCCTATGTATGATCCAACTACACTTTTGTACTAAAAGGGGGATTGTATACCCTGAGGCACTCTGTATTCTATTTTTAAAGCATGTTATGCTACAGGTACTCCAGGCAAAGTTCATGCATAGACATTGTAGTAAGAAAGTATAGGAAAGCAGTCTGAATTTTATTGGCCATTGAACAAGTTGTTAAATTACTCTGTCATTCCAGGATTTAGATCTGAGTAACAAGCTCCAACCTACTCTGCTTGTATCTGGTATACATGTGGCCTTTCTTTTTAAAGGGGGGTAGAAGATAATCTTCAAAAGAATGAACTTCTGAAAATGAGTAAATCATGCATTTTGAAAACTATAAACATTCTCTGATGTAGAGGTTTTAAAAGCTGAGTCCCAGGTATGTGGAATTTCCTGATTTTAAAACTACCATTTATCTACTGGTTCATGTATTTACTGGCAGATCCTTCAGGATAAGTGTTCATGAGCAGTGTATAGCTGCTTGTGAGATAAATTTGTCTTTTTTAATGACAGGTCTGCAATTATCTCCCTCCACAAGTCCTTTTCCGGAAGACTGCTTGTCTATAATTAGAACATTAATCTTTTTTCTTTTTAAATAATTTAGTGAGCTTTTGGTGCTAACTTTACAGAGGATTTAAGTTTTTATGTGAACATTATTTGATCAGACTTGCTGTTAAATTGGTTTCAATTCAGATTTACAATCAATGAAATCATCCTAGTTAGGTGAATTCAGTGCTATTAAACAGACACTTGGCGTTTTTTTTCCTGTTCTCAGGCTTGCATGACAGAGTTTAAATGGTGAAAGTCCCATCCAAAAGATGTTGAATGTGAACACACGCTGCACCTTGGTTACTCACTAACTTGGATGGAGAGGGTGACATTCCCAAGGTAGGAGTTTCTTTGAATGAAGTGTGGTCTTGGCATTAAGTATTTTGGGTACAAAGATGCAAGAGGGAAATGTGATTTATTTGGACTTCCTGGGTAAAAAAGAAATGGACGTGTTGAATGAAATGCTTTGGACACCAAATATGATGACCATGTGCATAATTGAAGTAATTTATTCTGGAGCCAAACCAACAGCACCTGTCCAATATTTTCTCCTGAAAGTTTTAACATCTTGATCATCTCCTTCCAACTTCAACTCCACTCATCAGTTGCCCTCTTAAATAAGTAACTTATTCACCTCGCTTAACAAGTTTTCCTTCGTTCTTCAGAGCTGGAGATTTTGCCCCATCCTCTGTGCACTCACCCTGCACTCTTCCGTTCCTTCTATAAATCGAGCCACCTCTGAACTTCGTTCTTGAAATGTGCTCATGCAACTATAGCTTTGTACCCCAGTCGAGCCTTTGCAACCCTCATTACTGAGTTTTTGCTGGTTATCTCCCTGATCTATTTGAAGCCATTCATCCTTACTCAGGGACCTTGTAGTTCATCTGTGGCCCTGCTCTCTGCTTTTCACTTGTTCCTGTTTTGTTATAAACATTGCATTTCCTTTGGTGTATTTTATGTCAAACCCTCAATAACATTGTTAGGGAGCATATTTCCAGCACTATCTCTTTGCTCATCCTGGGGTATTTAATTACTTAATGGTAGCAAAACCCAAGTAAGATTCCAGCAGTTAACAATATGGGTCTTGTATTGCTTAGTTTGTGTGTTTCCTTCTCTATGTATGATCTTATAATAAGATTGCTTTCTTTAATTGCTGACACATCAGCTGCTTCTGGCCTTTTTTTTGCCCAGTGTGGCAGCAACACTTTTGTTTTTCACCTTTTAAATCTGAACCCAAGGATACTCCCCTTGTTCATCTCTACCTTGAAACTGAAGATTGCATTTTGGTGGATATCCTGATCCTGACAAAGTGCCATACTCCAAGGTGTGCTTGCCAGTGCCCTACATATCTGAAGCACCACCTCTTACTTTTGTTTTCGATTTCCCCTAGCAATAACATTCTGTTAGCTTTCCTAATTAAGTGTGTACTAGCCTTGTACAAATCATGCATTAGGACACCAAGATCCCTCTACATCTTCGACTTCTGCAATCCTTTACCATTTAAGTGATATGCTTATTTTGTTTTCCTGGCAAAATGGACAATTTTACATTTTCCCACATTATTACTCTATTTGCCAGATTTTTGCCTACTCAATCTATCTTTGTCTCCTTGTAACCTTGTTGTGTCCTCTTCAAAACTTAGTTTCCTACTTATCTTAGTATCATTAGCAAATTTAGTGACCATACCTTCAAAGTCCTTATCCAAATCATTTCGAAGTTTTTAAAAGTTCACAGCACTCATTATGTTTTGCCAACCAGAAAAAGACCCATTAATGCCCACTGTTTGTTTCCTTTAACAAGCAAATCTGCTGTCCATGCTACCTCCTGCACCATGAGCTTTCATTCTCTGTGATAACATTTGATGTGACACCTTGTCAAGTGCTTTCTATGTATCCAAGTGCAGCTCTCCACCAGTTTCTTTCATCCCTTCCCTTAAAGAATCCAGTAAATTGGTCAAATGCAATTTCACTTTCACAAAACATGTAGACTTATCCTGATTACTCAATTTTTGAATTATTTTTCCTTGTGTTTGAAATAAAAGTTGGCATCACCATTGCAGTATTGGGTATGACAGTACTTGCACCCAAGCAATTGGATGGTGAGTGTGCAAGAAAAAACAAGAAGCAGCATTAAAACCAACCTCAGTACAGCAGAATTTGCTTCCAACTAAATATTGGCAAGACCGAAGTCATTGTCTTCAGGCCCCACCACAAACTTTCCTACTGCTGACTCCTTCCTTCCCCTTGGCAGCTATGTGAAACGAAACTTGACTTTTTTCCCAATCTTTTGAGTCTAATTTGACCCAAAGATAAGCTTTGCATCACCTAAGACTACATAATTCCACTCCTAAAATCACCACTCCCAGCCCTGACTAAATGGGACTGATCTTTTACCCAAGCTATTTTGTTGAATATGGTCCAAAGTAATGGTATAGGTATCCTGGCTGATTGAAAAGTGGCAAGGATCTATGTATGGCTATGCATTTCTGAAAGATTCTCCATCGGTTACACAGTTCTACAGGTATTTTAAACTAATATTATAAAATAAGTCACTATCAGGAGAGTTACTATCCACTTTTTCCCCTACTCTTATTTCTCCTTGCTCACGAGAATTTTCATGTCTTTCTCATATTTCTTTGCAACATCGAAGGAGGATAGCCCATCAAGTCTGTGCTGGCTCTCTGAACATTCTCATCCACCCCATTGCCCCATATATTTGCACCTGAAGCCTATTTTCTCTCTCTCATGCCCATCAACTCCACTGTGATACTCCTGCCACTCACCGACGTGAAGTGTAATTCACAATAGCTAATTAACCTACCAGCATGCCTTTGGGATGTGGGACAAAACTAGAGACCTGGGAGAAACCCATTCAGTCACAGTAAAAAGGTGTAAAATGTAAATAGATGGTGCTCAAGATTGGGATTGACCTGGGTTGCTGGAGGTGTGAACGCAGCCACACTAACTGCTGTGTCACATAATGATTAAATAATTTATTGAAACTTTTTAATGCAGAATTATCTCATCCTTACTTGGCTGCAGGAGGCTGATTATTAGACTAATGGATATTCATTTTGTATTTGAAGACCATGTGTGATTTCTCTAAATACTGTGATTATAGATCAGTAAGAACTGCTTACAGATCATTGCTGAAAATGGCTTCTTCCAGAGTACTTTTATGGTGGAATTTGTTGAACACAATTGTGATATTTTATTTGAAAATTGATACATTTTGTAAATTGACAATTGAAGTAAAATTCTTGACAGGAGCATTCATTCTGACTTAGCCTTGCGAGTCTCCATATTCACGCTGATACTGAATATCATGAGCAATATACACACATTGTCTTTAGCAAAATACACATGCAAATAAGTTATGTTCTATTTGTCTGAATGTATTGCTGCGTTAGGATGTATTGCTGTTTTAGGATGAAACTATATTCAGTTGTAATGTGGCAGATTTGTAACTGCATCTAGACTCCATCTATTTGTCTTGTTCTATAACTATTAATTCCTTGCCTAGCAGCAATCTGTCACACAATAGGGAGTTAACTCATCAAGATTGAGATGGGAAGAAATTTCTTCACCAAAAGGATGGTGAATCTTTGAAATTCTCTCTCAACAGGGCTGTGGAGGTTCAGTGAGAGAGAACATGCTACAGGCAAATATATGGGGGAATGGGCTGTTTTCAAGGTGGAGATCAATAGATTTTTGTACAATAAGGAAATTAAGGGATAAGGAGTTAGTGCAGGCAAGTAAACTGACAGCCATGAACTTATTGAATAGCAGAGCAGGGAAGAGGTGCCAAATGGCTTACTGTCTGTTTCATTTGTTCCCATGGAACAAATTTGGGTTACTTGTGTTTTGTTAAGATTCAGTCTGGGAACAGATTTTTCTGAACCTTGATTTAACATTGAATGCACTGTAGTGATTGTAGAATTTTCTGTAGCAGTAGACAACTGTGAGATATAACCAGTGAATTCCGTGCTATTGGAAGAAGTTGACAAAGGAAGGCACGCAAATCTTAATTTAAGAAAAGGAGACCAAGGCTTGAACCCTGGCATTACTAAACTGACCAAAGGCAAGGATGTGGTGAATACTTTGAAATGATCAAGTGTGGTGTCACAAAGGTGAGCTGTAATGGATGATGGGATGTTTAATCATGTCAGATACTTTTGATAATGTCATGTAAGAGAAATAGCACACAGCAGTGCAGTTGGTTCATTTTTCACCAGGATAATCTTTGTTCTACAAGCAGTACAAAGACTGGAATTAAACTGAAATATTGGTGATTATGGAGGGATAGTCAGGAGGATGTAGATATTTGCCTTTTTGAGGAAAGACAGATGATCCTGATGATGAGAGGAATAAACTTCGTGAAAAGTTTAAGGAGATGGAACCATTGATATTAGATATTTCTGGGCCAAAGAAATGTACTTCTGTAACTAAAGTCAGATTGAAGATTGTTAAAGATGGAAGAGGGTAATTTCATGAAGACGAAAATGAGGGATGAATAGAACTGAAGAGTACATCGTGAAAATGAAGCATTTTCATCTTTGCTAGATTTATAAATGTTTCTATATTGCTGATAGGGAGAGGGCTAATTAGAGATAAAGAAAGTAATCAGTACATGGCAGTAGAAGGCCTGGCTGAATAGCAAATGACTGCCCTGTATCAGTACACCATAGCTGCAGTGTGTAGCAGCATCTACATAATGCATTACTCAGTTATTTGCCTAGGCTACTCTGACTCTCAAATCAGTGATCTCTACCTAGACTGGCAAGGGCAGTAGGTTCACCACCACCTGTGTGTCCTCTTCTAAGTCACACACCATTCTGACTTTGTAATACATTGTTGGCCCTTGATCATTGCTTTTCTAAATCTTGAAAGTCCCAATCCAACAGCATCATAGGAGTACTTTCTGCAGAAAGGCAGCAACAGTTCAAGAATTTGGTTCTCTGTCAGCTTCTCGAGGAAATGGGCAGTAAATGCTTGCGTTGCCTGTGATGCCTCGATCCTCAAAAATTAATAACTTAAAACAAAAAGTATCAATCTTTGCAGAAAAAGGTGATGATGGCAAAGCCCCAGTAAAAGGGAGAGTGATAGCAATAATGTACCTGGTGGAAATTGATGATGAGGTAGTGCTGGAATAGCTGCTGATGGTTATGAGTAACAAGCTACCCGGTCTGGAGGATAGCATCCTATGTTTCTGGTGGAGTAAAGTGAATGATGGAGGATGGTGGAGGTGCAGATTGTAAAAAGACTTGCCATAATCTTCCAATCCTGCCTAGGTACAGGACACATGCCAGGTGACTGCAAAACACCAAACATAACAGTGGCTTTCAAAAGAATTGTGTCCTTGGATTTAGCTGGCTCCTTATAAATAAGTGCACTAATGGGGCATAATAGTTAACTGTCCACAAATAGCTGTTTAAAAAATGCAGGTAGTGTAGGAAACAATGGCTATTTATTTATGCATGGCTTCACTATGTAGAACCTGGCTACCTGACATAAAACCAATGTATTGGATTTGGCTCGGATAAAAGCAAATCGAAAGTCCTTAATTTTGTTTTGTGGTCAGGTCATGTTTTAATTTTGTATTCCAAAAGACCTCCCAGTGTAAGGACATGCCCAGGAACCATGGTTACTGCTGCCCTGTAACCTTGGCTGTGAGGAAACTTTTAGAAACAATAGTGAGAGAAATATTAATAGACACTTGGAGAATTTTGATTAATTAAGGACGGTTACCTTTCATTAAAGCAAATAACAATCTGTTTTAATCTGTTTGACCAACCAGACTAAAATTTTTGTGAGAAGAGGGAACGTTGATGGAGGTTGTGTAGTAAATCTTGATTAGAAAGCTTTTGAGTCTTTTGAAAAGTATTGAAGCCTATGAAGTTAAAGGTTCAGCAGCAGATGGATAGGAACTTGGCTTAAGCAGAATGTTACCATGTTGATACTGTAAGTGAATAGGCAAATGGAAGGTTGGACTTTATTGCAAGGGTATTGTGTACAAAAGTAGGAAACTACAGGGTACTTAGAGCATGTCCACTGTAATATGTAGAAGTTTGGAGGATGTACTTGCGTTGGAGGTAATGCAGAGAAAGTCTGCTAGGATGATTCCTGGATGAGGAGAGCTTAGAACAATAACAGGTGGTCTTATTGAAACACAAGATTCCTCTGGGAATTGACAGGATTGATTTTTATTTTGAGTGCTTCCTTCACAGGCAAAGCTAAAAGTAGCAAGAATAGTTTCAGAGTAAGAGGTTTCCTGTTCAAGATAGAGATGGGAGGAATTTCATCTTTGGTGGGCTGTAATCATTTGGAATTCTCTACCACATAAAATTCTGGAGGCTGTCACTGAATATGTCCATGTTTCCCATAGATTTTAGGACTGTGGGGGAGTCGAGGGTTAAGGTGATCAGGCAGGAAAATAGTTATTTTTATTAAATGACAGACCAGGCCCAAGGGCCTTTATGGCCACCAACAGCTCATGTTCCTTGTATTGTTGCATTCTTAATGGGGATAAAAAGGTTAAATGGTTGCTTTTTCAGACTAGCTGTGTGTATGCTGTGCAGGGGTCAGTGCTGGGGGCACTGATGGACTCTGATATGGGTGCCACAGGGTCATGTTTCCAAATTTGCAGTTGACACCAAAGCTAGGACAATAAGGGAGGGTAGTAATAATCTGCAAGAAGATGTGAGATATAAGATAGGAGAAGCAGCAGATGAAGTTTAACACTAAGACATATAAAGTGAAACATGGCAAAAAGAGCAGGTAGAGACAACGTAGACTGAGTGTAACCATTCTAGAGTCTGCAGGAATAAGGGGGCCTGGATGTTCATTTACATAAATCCAAGGAAATGGCAGGGTATTTTGAGTGGTTAGTAAAGCAAATGGATTCCTGGGATTTGTAAATAGAAACAGATACAAAAGTGGGGAAATTATATTGAATCTTCATAAAATACCGGAGTATTGTGTTCAATTCCAGTCACTGATGTGAAGGACCTAGGAAGGAAAAGATTTACTAGAATAGTTACAAAAATACAATATTTGAGATGCAGGGTTAAACTGGAAAGGTTGCATTTGTTTTCCTTGTAGCAAAGAAGAGTTGCGAGTAGATCTGAAGTTAATGTACGTGATCATGATGGGTTTAAGTGATATGGGAAGCTGTTCCAATCAGCAGGTGGGTCAAATCTTCAGTATAGATTTAAAGTTTGTGTAAATTCCATTTAATTTGATCAGGAGTAAACAGACATCTTGGAGCTTTAATGTAAGTACTGGATGTGCTGTATGGATAGAGAACATGTGTATGCCTTTGAAGGGCTGTTAACCTATGAAGTTGGGAGATCTTATTGAGTTGTTCTTTCCGTATATTTTCAGAGAAGTTTAAATGACATGTTTGCTGCTAGCATTTTCTGTCATCAGTACCCAGTCCAGACACTGCAGTATCTTGAAGGTTCCATGTTGATGCTTTGTCATATTTTCATGGTTCATGTAATTCTGATACTTAGTACTTGCACTAAATTTTACTAACTTTCTATCTCTAAGGCATGCTTTACAATGAGCAGTTGACTTTCTGCATGGGTTTGGCTATGCAGAATAGATTTGTGATTACAGGTGACCCCAATGTTACGGCAGTTCAGGTAACAGAAATTCACCCTTATAGAATTCGCAACCACTACCAAAATATCTGAGGTGCATCATAAAAATTCACTTTTGAAGTTTTTTTATTAAAAAACTGTTAATGAACACAATGTATTTTTGAAAGTTGCATTTCTTGACACGTGCAGATGATGCGGCTTTGCGTTATGGAAAATCTGTTTTCTAGGAACACAGCGCTGTCCCCCGTCCTTAATGTGGGGATTGCCTGTAATCAGTCAACTTCAATTAACTGTTTAATTATTTTGGGGGGGGGGGGGAAGGTCACCAATATTTCTAAGAATTAAAATAAAATTTTTAGATCCACTGTTGCAGTTTAAAGACGCTCGATATAAATGTTACCACTTCACCATTTTAAAAAGGACGAGTTGAATTTTTATAGTGCTTTTTGGATTCCTCCAGAGTGTCCCAAAGCACTTTATAGCCAATTAAGTACTTTGAAGTGTAAAATTTGCAAGCTTTCAGAAATAGTAATGTGAAAATGTCCAACTAATCTGTTTTAAAAAAAAATTGAAGTACTGACTCAGACATGAGCAACTTCTCCGATCTTCTTTAAATTTATGACATTCAAAAGACTTTGTGGCACTCCGTCAGCCTTAATTGTTGCCCTTGAATCCTTAATTTTCTAACTTGCTATCTGTGGTTCAGTTAGCAGTAACATTACAATGCAATACAATTTCAAGTTGGTCTTGGAAGTTTGGGCTTTGATACAGCTTCCTGATTTTGCCAAACACAGGCAAGAAACAGTGGTCCCTTGAGCTGCCATTATTCAGTTATTAGAATTCCAGCCACACCAGATATACAATTGGAAGTGTCCTTTTTCCTCTTTCCCCTTCTCCCATCAACAGCTGCCATACTTCACAAAAGCATTATGAAACAAAAATTTGAAGCCAAGCCCCAAAGTGAGACATTGGAACAGGTGATGTTACAGTTGATTGGTGACACTACATCTGCAGTACTCTGGACAAGTTTGGGGAAGGATATGCGTGCATTGGAGACTGTTGTCACAAGGTTGATTCACAGGATGAAGTAGATGTTTGTTTTTTTTTTTATTGAGCCTGGTTCTGAATTACGTGAACCATCAGAGGTAATGAAATATGATCTTATTAAACATAAAATGCTGAGGGGCTTGGGGAAAAAAAGTGCTAATGGGGGAATCTAGAACCAGGGATATGGTCTTGAAATGAGGATCCCCCATTTAAGGTGGCAATAAGGAATAATTTACTGAGGTTGGAATCTGTACCTGAGGGAGTTATATAGGCAGTGGCATTGAATATATTTAAGGCCAAGATATCAGATTTTTGGTCTATAGGGGAGTAGAGGATTATGGGGAATGGATTGGATGGTGGATTTGAGGCCAAGATTAGATCAGCCATTTTTAATGATCAAGGGACTACGTGACCTCTTACTGTTCATGCTCGTGTGCCCAAAGGCTTGGTCAGAGTTAGGTTTAAAGGAGAAGAGGGCATTTGGGAAGCCAAGGGATTGACAGCCAGAAGCACACATACCAATGGTAGAGTGAGTTAAGTTTGGACATAATTAGGAGTCCAGAATTGGAGGAGCACAAATGTCTTAGGGTTGAGGAGATTCAGAGAGAGGGTGGGGTGAAGGACTTAAAAACAAAAATGTTGCACATACTCTCCATAATTGCCATGAAGGAAAATTATATCATTGGAATGGAGTTGTGGTGGTGTCTGAAGATGGTGATTTCAGGCTTCACAATATTTAGTTGAAAGAAATGTTTCCTTCAGATCAAGTTCCTGAGATAGTGTGCAGAGTTCTCAATCCGCATGTTTTGTACATTTTCCAAAGCCAGTTTTGCCTCTTAATTTGAGGTATTGTCTCCTTGCTGGCATTTAGATCCATGAATACCAATGTCCTTTATTATCCAGCAGAAGTTACTCATGTGAACGTTTCCAATCTATTGTTGCCAGGGTGCTTGGTAAGTGGATTTTGGGAGAAGTGAGAGGGTGGGTAAGCATTGATAGGGGATGAGATGCTTCAGAGCTAATTGCAACGTGGTGCTTAGGTTATGTAACAAAACAAAAATTCAGTCCATGTTAGTGATCAACTAATGCTGACTAACACCAGTGAATCATAGTGGATATTGAGAGGCCCTAGTTCAAAAACAAGGAAAAAGCGTTGGCAACTTAAGACTGACGTTTCTTGCCTTAGGGGGTTTGAAATCATAATGCTTCACTGTGGTAGACTGCAAGATATTTAGTCAACAAACATATTCAAGACTGAGTTCAAAGGACTTTTTGATACAAACATAATGAAGAAATTTGGGGATTGGGTGTGAAAGTGGAATCATAACAAATAAAGAACAAGTTGGCCATATGATCCAACAAGCCTGCTACTCCAGCAATAAGATCTTACCCAATCTTGAACCTAAAGCCTACTTGCCCATCTATTCATCTCAGCAACTGAGCAACAGTGGCTCTCTGGAATGGGGAGTTCCAAATACATGCAACCTGAGTAAAGAAATTTCTCCTTGTCCACAATCATTTATCTTGAGACTACACTTGGTTCTAGATCCTGCAGTCTGAGGAATCAGCCTCAAAATCTTGTACGTCTCGTATGCAGTAGAAGATCAGCCATCATCTTGCAGGGCAAGCTGTAGGGGTGCGTGGCCCACTGTCTCCTGTGCTGCAGGCACTTGAGTGCAAAATTCTAGGCTGACACCATTGCAGTGCCAGATGTGTGCAGTCCTGCCAAATGTGTTTTTTTTTCCATTGAGATGATAGTCGGACTCTGTCTGCTCCCATGAGTGATCAAGGAATTGTAGAATTATACTGCATAGACAAAAATTTTGCCCATGTCCAAGCCATTCCCAGATATTCTAGTTTATGAACTTCTGCCACACTTTCAGGTAGCGAAATCCAGACCCTAAACACTCCTCTGGATGGGGGGAAAAAATTCTCCTCAATTCTCCAATTGATCTATCAATTGGAGAAACCAAAATTTGTCTTTTTTTTCACACTCAATCCGCACTATTATACACCTCAGTTATAGATCTCCTGAGCTGCCTTTGTTTCAAAGAAAACAATGCCAGCCTATCCAATGTCCCCAGTTCTGGCAAAGACTGCATTACTCTCATCTGAACCCTCCCTAGTGTTGTTGCATCCTTCTTTACTAGCTTTGGCTTAATGTTCTGATGTGACAGCTTTGCTCTTGTATGCTTCAGCCAAAGTAGGGAAATATCCTGATTGGGACCTGAACCACCTCTACCTGCCTCACCATCTTTGGGGATTTGGGGGTATGTACTCCACAGTCCCTCTATTACTGTGGTTCTCAATACAGTGCTACTTTGTATTCCCTTGCCTTTGTATTCCCTCTCCCAGAAGGAATTATTAAACACCCTTCTGGACTGAATTCATCACTACTGTTCTGTCCCTTCTGTTTTCATCTTGTAATCTAAAACTTTCATTCAAATGGCAAAATGTGTATCATCTGCATATGTACCACAAAAGGCAAGTGCCTTGATATTGAGCCTTGTTTTACCTCTCAGCAATCTGTCTTTCAGTCACCTAAAACATCTCCTGACCAATATTTGTTTCCTCCCAACTTGTCATACTTCAATGGATCTCACATGTGATCAGCTCACTGCTCAGAAGCCATTTGGGTTCTTAGAGGTCTAAATAAAACAATGTACAGCAAACACACCATCCTTATCATACTTATATTGCCTAAAAATAATTATTTCAATTTACTCAAACACAACCTTAACAAATCCATTTGATTTGTGCCTTTTCTAAATGATAGTTGTTTTGCCCCTTGGAATTATTCACAGTACTTTACCCACTGCCAGTGTTTGGCTGACTGCCAGTAATTACTCATTCTGTCCCCTTTCTCCTTTGTTGATCAAAGCTTTCACATTAACTGTCTTCTAGTCATTTGGCAATGTGCCTTTTGCCAGTGAGGATTGGAATATAATGGTCAGAGCTTCTACTTTTTTCTCATGGTGCTCTTAATGACCTGGGAAGCATTTCATTCAGGCCAGACTATTTCCTTGCTTTCAAATTCTAAATGCTTGATATTTCTTTTGTTGTAGTTATTTCATTCAGTATTTCACTTCAATTGCAATGTCTACATTTCTCCTGTCTTTTGTGAATTAATTAAAAACTACACCTGCTGTGCCTCCATATTTAAGTTACCATTTCCCATGAAAGATGAGAGAACAGTATTTCAAGGAAGAACAGTGTGATTATCACACAATATTTATTCCTCATAAAACATCACTTTACACTATATGGTCATTATCACTTTGTTTGAGGAAGCTTGTCATGTGCAGATTACTTCTGTGCTTGGTACTTTGCAACAGTGACTCATGCTTGTCAATTACTTGTGTTTCACCATCTGTATCACAGGTACAGTACATCACATTCTTAAAACATCTGCTTTCCTGGTTCTATTAGTTGGGTATGTGAAAAGGCTTAAAGTTTGAGCTTGCTGGCTATAAAAAAAAAACTGAATTTCAAGTTGTGATTATCCTCATCTGCAATGTAAAATGTAAAGCCAGCGGAGTGAGTCAGCGTTTATTACATAGTCTCTGCAATGGGTAAATTTAAATTTTTTATTTTCCCCCAACTCTGTTAGTTAAAATTATTCTGCAGTATTTTGTGTTGTTCGTCATTGTCATCCCTACAAAGAAAAGTGTAGCCAGATTTTAAAAGTACAGATAATTAAATCTTTGGGAAAAGTTGATCACACATAATGCAATACATTCTTTAACACAGTAAAGTATTTATTCTAGACAGTAGAATGATGCAGTCTAGATGAAGGGTCGTCACAAGAAATGTCAACTGTCCATTTCCCTCCATAGGTATGGTACAGGCACGGTAGTGTAGCGGTTAGCATAACGCTATTACAGTGTTAGTGACCCAGGTTCAATTCCGGCCACTGTCCGTAAGGAGTTTGTATGTTCTCCCAGTGGGTTTCTTCCGGGTGCTCCGGTTTCCTCCCACATTCCAGACAGGAAGTTGTGGGCATGCTATGTTGGCACCAGAAGCGTGGCGACAATTGCGGGCTGTCTTCAGTACATTCTACGCAAAAAGATACAGTTCACTGTTTCGATGTATATGTGACTAATAAAGTTATCTTATCTCTTATCTTAGATGCTGCGTCACCTGCTGAGTTTCTCCATGTGTGTTGCTCCAGATTTCAGCATCTGGAGTCTGTGTCTCCATAGAATTTTGTAACTGGGAAGAAACTTTTGTTCTTATTATTATTGTCACATGTACTGAGATATGGAGAAAAACTTCTGTTTGTGTGCCATCCATACAGATCATTTCAAAACATCAGTACATCAAGGTAGCAAAAAGAAAACAGTGCAACATATAGTGTAGTAGCTACAGAGAGTGCAGTGCAGGTAGACAAAGTGCAAGGGCCATGATGAGGTAGGTTTGGAGATCAAGAGTTCATCTTTGGTGTATGAGAGGTCCATTCAAGAGTCCGATAACAGCAAGATAAAAGCTGTCCTCGAGTCTGGCAGTACCTGCTTTCTGGCTTTTGTATCTTCTGCCCAATTGAAAAGAGAAGAGAATGACAGGGGTAGGGATCCTTGATATGATGGCTCCTTTCCCGAGGCAGTGGGAAGTGTAGACGGAGCTAATGGAGGGGGGTCTGGTTTATGTGACTGACTGGGCTGCATTCACAACTCTTCGCAATTCCATGTGGTCTTGGGCAGAGCAGTTGCCATACCAAGCTATGATGCATACAGATAAGAACTAGTAGCAGGAGTCGGCCATCTGGCCTGTCGAGCCTACTCCGCCATTCAATAAGATCATCGCTCATCTGGCAGTGGACTCAGATCCACCTACCTGCCTTTTCCCCATGACCCTTAATTCCCCTACTATGCAAAAATCTATCTAACTGTGTCTCTACTGCTTCCTTGGGCAGAAAATTCCACAGATTCATTACTCTCTGAGGCAAAGCAGTTTCTCCTCATTTCCATCCTAAATTCATTCCCCCGAATCTTGAGGCCATGTCCCCTAGTTCTAGTCTCACCTACCGGTGGAAACAACCTTCCTGCCTCTATCTTATCTATCCCTTTAATGATTTTGTATGTTTCTATTAGATTCCCCCTCATTCTTCTGAATTCCAACAAATATAGTTCCAGGTGACTCAATCTCTCCTCATAGGTTAACCTTTTTTTAAGATTCCTTTACTAGTCACATATACATCAAAACACACAGTGAAATGCATCTTTTGTGTAGTGTGTTCTGGGGGCAGCCCACAATTGTCGCCATGCTGGGAGAATGTACAAACTCCTTACAGACAGTGGCCGGAATTGAACCCAGGTCGCTGGCACTGTAATAGCGTTACACTAACCGCTACACTACTGTGCCTGCCCTATCCCAGAATCAACCGAGTGAACCTCCTCTGCACCACCTCCAAAGCCAGTATATCTTTCCTCAATACTTTCTGTGGTGCATCTGTAAAAAATGGTAAGAGGCATCAGGGTCATGCTGAACTTCCTTTCCTTCTGAGAAAGTAAAGGTATTGGTGAGTTTTGTCGGCCATGGCGTCAACGTGGCTGGACCAGGACAAATTATTGGTTGTATTTGCACCGAGGAACTTGAAGCTCTCAACCATCTGCACCTTGGCACCACTGATACAGACGGGTGTGTATTCCAACTTACTTCCTGAAGTCAGTGACCAGCTCCATTTTGTTGATGTTGATGGAGAGGTTGTTGTATTGAGACCATGTCACTAGGCTTTCTATCCCCTCCCTGTACTCCATCTCCTCATTATTTGAGATTCAGCATACTACGGTGGTGTCATCTACAGACTTGCAGATGGAGTTTGCCAGTAGAATTTAGCCACACAGTTGAGTGTATAGGGGGTATAGTAAGGGTCTGAGGATGCAGCCTTGCACGGTTGAGGATAATTGTGGAGGAAGTGTTGTCACCTATCCTTACTGATTGCAGTCTTTTGGTCAGTAAGTCAATGATCCAGTTGCAGAGGGGGGATACAGAGTTCTAGGTCTAGGAGTTTGGACATGTTTCTTTGGAATATGGTGTTGAAGGCAGAACTTACTCCATAAATAGGAGTCTGATGCGAGTCTCTTTGTTATCCAGATCTTCCAGAGATGAGCGTAGGGCCAGGAAGATGGCATCTGCAATGGACGTGTTTCGGTGGTAGACAAATTACAGTGGTTGAAGTTGTCTGGGAGGCTGGAGTTGATGTGTGCCATGACCAGCCTCAAAGCACTTCATGATGGTGGCATGATGTATGCTGGTTGCAAGTGGATTGGTGGCAGTAAGAATGTGCAAGTGGGAGTTGGTAATTGGTGGGTAGTGTTTGGGAGTTTTGCTAATCATTTCTACCATAGTCAGCCAATTCTCTCTCAAGGGTCACATGACCACATTTTCTTGCCCTACCCACCTGCTTTCACCCTTCCCAATATCCCAACTCAACTGAGCACAATCAGTTAAATCATAAAAACTTTCAAATTGGCCCACACATCATTGATCTTGTAGTGCTAGTTAGAGAATTCCTGTTACTGTTTTTTTTAGTTCATCTATTTATAGGAAATGGGCATTACTGACAAGTACAGAATTTGACATCCTCCCCTATCTGCCTCAGGAAGTTAGTGTCATGGAACCATACAGCACAAAAACAGACCCTTCCGCCCACCAAGTCTGTGTTAACTATCCAGCATGGTTACATGGATCCTAGGCTGATATCATTTTATTCTCCCCACATTCCCATCAACTCCCCAGGTTCTACACTTGCCTGTGCCACAGGTTTGGGATGTGAAAGTAGACCAGGAACGCCCTGAGGAAGCCTACCAGATCACAGGGAGAATATGCACACACTACCTGAGATCCGGAATGAATCTGGTGTACTGGAATTGTAAGGCAGCTTCATCACTGAAGTCCCACAACATTGTTGGATAGGCAATTCTAAGATTTAGATCCAGTGATTAAAAGGAAGCAGGGATATATTTTCAAGTTAGGATAGTGTGTGCCTTTATTTGGAACCCACTTGTGGTAGTGTGCCATTCACCTACCACCTGTTGGTGATGGAGGTCTAAGATATGGGAGGTGCTCTCAGAGAAGACCTGTTGGATATCAGCAAGACATTTTATAGACGGAACACGCTGAAACTTCAGTGGTGGTGGAGCAGTGAACTTTTAGGGTATCGGACAGGTTGCCAGTCAAGTGGGCTGCTTTGTAGTGGTTGGTTTTGTGCTTTTTGAGTGATTTTGGAACTTCACTTAGCAGGCAAGTGGCAAGTATTCGATCACATTCCTTACAGATGGTGGATTGGCATCAATGTTGGAGCTTCTGCATCCCCCCTTGGTGGACAGTATATCTTTCTGATGTGTGGTGCCAAAATCTGAGTGAGGTATCTTGTCCATCCATTTGTTCAACCTTCTTGAGATTTAGGCCTGTGTTCCATTATCATCTTGATTTTCTGTTATTCCCAATAATTGTTCAATTGCACAAATTCCTTTTGGTTCTTACATTTCTAATTGCTTGCCTTTACAAAAATATTCCAATTTCTCTCTATCCTATTTAAATAAGATGACTTAATACTGTATTCTTGCTCCTTGTCATCAAGGCACATGTATCAACCCTCCTCTGACATAGTTGTCAACAGGAGCTCTCATCAAATGGAACTGTAGCTCTCAGTCCACATTTTTACATTGTGCTTTGTTGCCCTAGCATTTGAATCACCATATAATTACTTAAGAGGAGACACAGGAGACTGTGGGAGAAAGGGACAGCCTTAACCCAATCTCCAATTGTGAAGACGCAAGAGGACTGCAGCTCCCTGGAAAATGGAGCAACAAACAATCTTGCCGGAGGAGGCTCAGTGGGTTGAGCAGCAGCTGGGAGGAATTTCAAAAAAAATTGTCACTTGGGAAGATGGCCAGTATAAAGAGAGAGGGGTGGGTGGTGAGACCATTCAAGTCCATTCTACACCTCGCAGCATTTGTTTTGTAAGGTGGAATGCCTGGTTTTGTCTGTGTCTGTTTGATGAATACAGTGACATTGCAAGTGTACTCTGGCAAAAAAAAAATTAACTGGAGCCTACAAATAAACATCCCTATAATTGGAGTCATGGTTAATGGAGAAAATTGAGTTCTCAGTTTTGTATAAATAGACCAGGTTGCATCATATTGAATTGTATCCAGGGGCTGAGGCTATGCTTATAATGAAAATGCAGAAAAAAAGGCCAACACTTCATTCTATGAAAGATGTAAGCTCAAGTGCATCAGTGTCCAAAGTGATTCACTGTGTACTTAAGTATGAAGTAGTCCACCCTCACATGATGGGAGAGTGAGAATTTGCATAGTTTGACGGGGAAAAAAACTCTTAATTTGCAGAAGAAACTTGAAAATGACACTTTTCCTGGCTATAAATTCAATGTAGGTCTGTTTAATTGGTCTTCAGCAAGCTGCACTCAGTTTTGGTTTCTGTTTGAAAAGTATGTCTTTGCTGTTTTTTGCATTACAGAAGGATCTGACCATGTCATTGCCTGATGGGTGAAAAATGTTACAGCAATAATTAGGAATACTAACAGAATGTTGTCATTTTTTTTGCTAGGAGAATTGAATACCAAGTAAGGAGGTTACACCAGTTATGTTTGGGACATTGGTACGACAAACAGCTGGAGTAGTGTTGCAGAGTATTGGCTTGTTATTTATGGATAGATGTAAATGTGTTGATGGTCATTCAGAGAAGACTTACTACTGTTACCTGGAATAGGTAGGTTGTCTTATGAGGAAAGGTTGAGCAGACTAGGCTTGAACCTGTTGGAGTTTAGATGAGTGAGTGGTGAGCTGGCTTAAAGCACCCAAAATCTTGAGAGGTATTGACAGGGTGGATGTGGAGAGGATGTTACCTCTTGTTGAAGAACAAGGGGGTTACTATTTAAAACTAAGTTGTTACACATTTAAAGTAGAGGTGGGGCAATTTTTTTCCTCAAAGCGCGTCAGAGTGCATCCTCTGAGCTTGTGGGAAGCTAGGGAAGAAATTGAGGAAGCCTTTGCAGGGATGTTTGCTGCATCTTTAGCCACGGGTGAAATCCTGGAAGACTGGAGGGTGGTAATGTTGTACCATTTACGTTAGGAGGCAGCAAAGGCGAGCCAGGCTGGTGAGTCTGACATCAGTGGTGGGTAAGTTACTGGAGGGGATTCTGAGGGACAGGATCTACCAACATTTGGATAGACAAGGTCTAATTAGGGATAGTCAGCATGGCTTTGTGTGTGGGGAAATAGTGTCTGACAAATCTGTTTTTCCAGAGGTAACCAAGAGGATAAATGAAGGTCGGGCGATAGGTGTAGTCTCTATGGACTTTGACAAGGTCCTGTATGGCAGGGTAGTCTGGAAGGTTAGATGGATAATTGGATTCGACCATCACTCTCTCCTTTTTACTCGGTGCTTGGACCTTTGTTTGCTATTTCTATAAACTATTTGGATGTAAATGTATAAGGAATCATTAGTAAGTTTGCAGAATGATACTAAAATAGATGGTATTGTTGACAGTGAAAAAGTTATCAAAAATTACAGGGGGTCTCGATCAGCTGGGTAAGTGGACTGACGACTGGCAAATGGCTTTCAATTTGGATAAATGCGATGTGTTGCATTTTGGGAAGTCAAATCAGGGCAAGACTCGGACAGTGTATGGTTGGGGCCCTGGGAATGTTGTGGAACAGAGGAACCTGGGAGTACAAGTACATAGTTGGCTGAAAGTGGCATCACAAGTAGATAGGGATCTGAAGAAGGTGTTCAGCATGCTGGTCTTCATCAGTCAGGGCACTGAGTTTAGGAGTTGGGACATTATGTTGCAGTTGTACTAAATGCTGGAGACACTGCACTTGGAGTATTGTTTGGATCACCCTGTTGTAAGAAAGATGTCATTAAACTGGAAAGAGTGCAGAGAAGATTTAAGTGGATGTTGCCAGGACTCTAGGGCAGAGGTTTAAGGTGAGAAGTAAAAGATTTACTAACCTGAGGGGCAACTTCTTCACGCAGAGGGTGGTGTGGATATGGAATAAGTTGCCAGAGGGAGTGATTGAGGCAGGTATAATAACAACATTCAAAAAGACATTTGGAGAAATACATGGGTAGGAGGGGTTTAGAGGGATGTGGGCCAAATGCAGGCAAATGGGCACCATGGTCTGCATGGACAGGTTGGGCCAAAGGGCCTGTTTTCGTGCTGTCGTACTCTGACTCTGAGAGCCAAATGTTTGAATGTTTTTAAGGCAGAGGTAGATGGATACCTGATTAGCAAGGGGTGAACGGTCACCAGGGTTGGGTATGAATGTGGAACTGAAGTTGCAAGCAGGTCAGCCATTACCTTATTAAATGAAGAACAGGTTTAAGGTGTCAAGTGGTCTCCTGCTCCTCATATATAATACCTGTGTTCACCCTTGATTCATTTCATGACCATAGAGTTGTATAATTCTTTTGGTATTTGAAGTGATTGGTTTAATCTATTTTCCACAAATGGACTTCCCACATGCTGCATGCATTTGAGTAGTGTGATGTTCTGTTTATTCTGATGTGTAAACAGCAGAATCCAAAATGGTGGGATGGCTGTTAGTTCAGTGCTGCAGTACTCAAGTATATTTTCTTGTTTCTAACTAACTGACATCTAGCCCTGAGGCAGCTTATCTGACTTTGGATGTTTTGTATAAGGATTATAATGTGACCCTTGCTAAGAGACTGTGTTAGCTGAAGCATATGGAATTGAATGTAAATTATTGACCTAGCTAGGAAATTGGCTGAGCAGTAAGAGACAATAATGGATAAGTACTTGTATTAGCAGGATGTGTCTAGTGATGTCTCACAGGAATCTGTGTGGAGTTGGATGAAAGTGACAGAACGGAAAGCTGTATATCTACGTTTGCTGCTGATATTAGCAATTGGCAACTGCCTTTGTGAGCAGTAAAAATGGAAGAATTAAATTACAAGGAGACATTAATAAATGAAGTGAAAGAGCAAAATTATGGCAAATGGATTTCAATTTGGGTAACCTTGAGATCCTCCAATGTAGGCCGAAAAGGAAAAGGGTATTGTTCTTTCTAAATGATGAAGAGCATTGCATGTCCAAAGAGACTTGGGTATGTACATAAACTATGAAAACTGCAGGGACAAGTGCAGAAAATGAAAAAGGCTAGTGGAAATCTGGACGATATCTTCATGTGCAGCCAGATCTCACCCTTGACCACAACTGATTGGTTAGGCACGGAGAGAATCTGTGTTAACCAATGGTTGCCTTTTATTGGTTCAGTTAAAAACAGACATGCAATTAGTATAGTTTGGTTAAAAGTAAGCATGCAATTCGTACAAGGCTAATTGTCCATACATGCACCAACTAGGTTTCCCTGACACACTGAACAATCAATTGGAATAGAAAGGCTAATACCCAAGAATCAAGAGTTCACACTGGCCAGGTGTCCCTCTTGATCCTAACATAATCTCCACACTTCCGACGTAGGGTCATCCATTTCCATAAGTGGTGTCTGGCGTTTTTGCTGCTGCTACACCTGAAATCCTTCATTCTTATTCTCTTTTGTTATTGGTTTGAACTGTTGTGTTTTGATTTCATTGGTTCTGTCTTATCTGGCTAGCCTGTGTCCACTTTCCATTGGATCTATCCCAAGGCTACAGCCAGCATTATCTCATTGCTCTTTCACCAACTAAAGACTTGTGCCTCACATCACTTCCTTTGTTTATCCCAAAGTTGGGTTGATTTAAACCAGTTCCAGCCAACTCGTGTCAGTTTCTGGGCTCGTGTTACCTCTGTTCACAAACTGCTCTTCTCATAAGTCTGTAGTTTCTAGCCAACACAGTTCTAGACTAAATGGGGGTTATAGTACAGTCTTCATTAGACCACACCTGGAGGACTACAAGAGTTTGAAGTATCATAGTGTGGAAAGGATGTATTGGCTTGTGCAGTGTAGATTTACGGATGGATGACCTAAATGAATTTGAAGCTGAGTGGTGATTTGATTGGGGAGTTCCAGGCTGGTTGAGATGGTAAATGAGTCAGGCCTTTTGGAAGTGAAGATATTAAACGGTCCTACACGCTGGATGTGGGACAAATTTGGAACTCTTCCACAAACCTAAGATTGGTAAGATTTTGTTCACAAGGTATTAAAGGAGATGTGACTGGCTATTCTGGCCTGTACATAAGCCTGAAATACAAAAATCTGGTCATTAACTGATTTACTGTGTGGAAATTTGCAGCAGCACAGTATTTCCTGCATTTCAGCATTGGGCCAAAGCATCCGATTTAGTCTTTCTCTGACAGAGTTCAGCATTCTGGCCCACAACAGGACAAGTGAGTCACTGCTGGAGTATGCTGGAGGTTGGATTCTCCTCCCCCACCCCCAGTACCAGTGTTTGCATCGCATTGAAGGGAGTGGAATGTGGCTGAAAAAATACAAGATTCAAATAAGGTTCCTTTTAATGTTGGGAACACTTTAACCTAAAGTATAGTCTCTAATTTAAAAGGGAAGGATCCTACGTGATTAGTACGATGCCTGAAAATGGTCTTGTTAGCTCTTAAATTAATGCAATTGCTTGGTGTTTTTTGGAAATCGCTTAAAACATCCCACTTTGCCTTGGAAAATTCTTTGGAGCGAGAATCCTGGAGCTGAAAAATAGGAAGAGGTTCTGTGCTAATGCACAAGATGCTGGAGGAACTCAACGGGTCAGGCAGCATCTACAGAGGGAAATGGACAGTCAATATTTCGGGTCAAGGCCCTTCATCTGGATTGAAAGAGGGGAGATGGGATGAAGGGGTGGAGTAAGAGCTGACAGGTGATAGGTGAATCCAGGTGTGATTGGCAGATGCAGGAGGGGAAGGTGGAAATAGTGACAGAGCTGGAAGGTGATTTGGTGGAGGTGACCAAGGGGCTGGAGATGATGGAATCTGATAGGAGAAGAAGGTGGAGCATGGAATCAAATGAGGGAGGTGGGGAGAGCAGATGGGAACACTGGGGGGAATTTGTGAGCGATGGGCAGTGGGTGGAGGAGGGGAATGAAACGGTGGTGGGGGCTGGGGTGAGTGCAGCTTCTGTCGCTCTTTCCACTCTCCTTATCACCCCTCCTCACCTGGATCCACCTATCGCCTGCCAGCTCTTGCTCCATCCTTTCCCTCATGTTTTTATACTGGCTATCCCCCCTCTATCTGTCAGTCCAGATGAGGGGTCTCAATCCAAAATGTCAGCTGTCCATTTCCCTCCATAGATGCTGCCTGACCTGCTGATTTCCTCCAGTGCTTTCTGTTGCTCCAGATTCCAGGATCTGCGGTCTCTTGTGTCTCCAGAGGTTCTGTGATGATTGTCAGAGGAAATGGACCTTACAGTGTGGGAAGAGTAATCTGTTTAGTATTTTATGAACCCTCTGTGTTGATCTGAAGTTAATAAAACTGGGGATTATATTGATCCTGATCTGATTTATCAAAACCAGTGCTCGGAAGAAAAGATGACTGATCTTGCTATTGTTTGCCCTGCTTTTTCCCACAAGCCATAGCTGAATCAATGTTTCTTGTATTGGATCTAATTTATTTAATGTATTTTTTCTCTTTAGTTGTCTGCTATTTTTGAGTGCCTCATTCCATCATTTGTTGCAGACGGTCAAATCAATCTGCTTCCAGGTTTGTCAGGGTTCTGCCAGTACCACTTTATAGTCAAATTGAAGCACGCAAGGAAGATTATTCAGATTACAGGAGGTGGCTCTCTCTCCGTATTTTTCAATTCCCCTGACACCAGCTAGCCATAGTTCTGCACTCTGATCTCTGATCTCTAATAACATGGCACTTGTGATATGAAATGCAATGAATAAATATATTAGTCTAGTAGTTACAGTGGAGTGAGAGACTACGTTGTGTTTCATTTGACAGCAAGCAATTGAATAACTGTCAACACTGGTTATGTGCACAGAACCAAACCTCTTCAATTGCCAATTAGGTGTAATTAATTTTATAATAGTGCAAATCCTAATAGTGATGTAGTGCTGTTGTATTAATTTACATCTTTTGACGGTGAAGACATAGTGGGCTATTAGTTGTTGACGTGCTCCAAGAATAGTGTTCCTCTATGAAGCTTTATCCCTTTTTCAAACACATCAGAATGAGTATATCCATCTTTAAATGACCCTCGCATAATCTGTCTAATTACTTACTTGATCTTTTTCAACATTTTGTGCGAGATTAGAAGGACAGGGAGAAGGTGCTGCAGAGTTTTAATTGATGGTACTGGAAGTGAAAGCTATTAGTTGTGAAAGCCTTTTTCTTAGAAAAAGATGGACTTTTTTTTAGGGCTAAAAAAGCCATATTAATAATAAATCTAGTCAGGAAGAAATAACTACTAGACACTTTATTCCTAATTTAGTGTATTATTAATGTATTTGAGGTTGCTAGTGCAGCATTAACGTTAAGGCAAAAATTCAGTAATTCATAATCCCAGAAAACCGGGAATAAAGTTTGATGTAAGAATCCACCTTCCCACCTGCCCCATTTCCTAACCCCCCCCCCAGCCAAGGTTCAGACAGAGGCACAGAGACACCATTCCTTCCTGGAGTCTCTCTCAGCAAGACAGACCTGTCTCCATTCAGCTATCCAGGGGTGCTGAAAAAATTTTCGTGAACCTAAGTCATAGGAAGAACCATCTAATGTGAAGGTTCTGCTCCACCAGTGGGCAGGTGTTCAGAATGTTACTGGCTTGGTGATTGGTGTGTGTAATTAAAGTAGTAGTTTTGGATTCTGAGACTGTTAACAGTAATAAATAAAAACAGATTCTTTTGCTTGTACTTGTCTGGTCTATTCAAGTAATTTGCATTTTGTATCTAGTTTGGTGAACTGGCTGATCCCAGCACTTCATTAATTGGTTGTCAACATTACATTCTACTCTCTCTTCTTCTCTTCTAGATAATATAAATCTTGCTGCCATACAGTTCTTTACCTTCTGATGGATGAAGACCCTAACGCTGCAAAGCCTTGTTCCCATGGCAAGTCCTGCAGTCAGCCCCGATTCTTCCTCTTCTGATAACCTCAGTCCAGATGAATTAGAACTACTGGCAAAGTTAGAGGAACAAAACAGGTGAGGGCACATTTAATGGAATACAAAGCAATGTTTTATAGCAGGGATATTGCAAAATACCATATATTATCTGGAACTTCTTTTTCTAGTTTAGAGACCAGACTTTTTAAAAAGGCTCACTGTGGGGCTTGAATCTTCTTTTCTTTTGTCCTTTAGAACTGATTTTAATTGGGAAACATTAAATAAAAAGAAGAAAATTGCTGATGCTGGAAATCTGAAATAAAAATAGAAAATACTAGAAACATTCAGCATGGCAGTGAAACATTCAGTGCTTCAGGCTGAAGACCCTACATCAGAACTGTTATGACAATGGGTGTTCGACATGAAATGTTAACCATGTTTTTCTTCCCCACAGATTCTGCCTGAGCTACTGAGTGTTCCACTATTTTCTGTTTTTATTTTGGAATAAAAAGATTTTTTTTGACCTCTCAAGTAAAACGTTATATCTGTAAATGGCTTATTCTTGTGGCCTCTTTGCTAGCTTGAGGGCTTAGATATATTCCTAAATGCAATGAAATGTCAACCAAGATTGTACTGTTCCTGCACTGCCTTTAAAATTGTATCACGTGTTTTACTTCCTCATTCATCCTGCCATAATACATAGTCGATGAAGTAAAAAAAAGATACTGAAATGTATCATTGCAAATCAATTGGTAGACGGTTCTCTGCAAGCAGGACTGCATGCACCTAACGTTGAGAAATAATCAGTTGATGGAGTTTATAATTCTTAGGCAAGAATAACCACATCTGCATATTTAGATTTACATATTATCAGCCAGAGAAGAAATGCAGGAGGGAGTGGGGAGTACATACCAGTGTGGTGACAGTGGGGTTGCGTGCAGCAGGAGTACGTGGGTGTGTAAAGTTGTTGTGCTGGGCATTTGCGGTGGGAGAGCACTTGGTGTCAAGGATGGCAGACATTATGGGAGAAATAGGGCTGTGTGTATGAGTAGTAGGAGGTGCATGCACTAGGAGTGGGCTTTGGTGGGGTGGGAGGAGGACAGCAGACACATGGAGATGAATGCCAAGGGTCACGTTGGAGATTGATGGATAAGTTGGGAGTGGTGATGCAGTGTAGCGAAGAGGCAAGTTTCTGAGGTGGATTGTAACTTGGCAACACTGGAGAAGGCAATGCATGGCTATGAATCGAATTGCTAGCATGGCAAGGGTGGGGGTTTTGATTTGGAGAGAGGTACACATTATGGATTACTTATTTTGTGGAGAACTCTCCTGGAATGGATAATACAAGGATGCAGATACTGAAGGAAAACAGGAGATTTGGGTAAATATTCTGAGGTTATGGGCTCTGAGGCCTTATTTTAGGGTGGCTACACTGCTAGCATGCTGTAATGGTTTGATTCAGCCTGAGCCGCAAGTGATACAAGTCCAGGAATGTTTGTTTAAAATGTATTTGGATGCTTGATTTTTGATCCAGTGCATTTGCTTGTTTTCATACCTAACTTGTGGAGAAAAGTTAAGATAAGAAGACACAAATAGCTGTTTCCTGGGTTCAACTGAAATGGTGCAAGTCTTCAGAGATTTTTGTTTGGGATTTGCTAGGGTGGAAATGTAGGAAGGGACTTGAGCCACATGTTATTCAGTATTATTGATGCTTGCCTTTTGTGACTTTTATTAAAGTGTTGGCTTTCAATTGCTGGCATTCTCGTTGAAATATTGTCCATTGTGACTGCTATGTTATTTAATACAGTGAGGTAATTATTGATGTATTCTGAATATCTTATAAGCAGCAGTATTCCATTACACTGAATCCAACTATAAATCTCTAACATTTACTAGGTTGCTGGAAGCAGACAGTAAGTCATTGCGGTCTGTGAATGGATCGCGCCGGAACAGCAGCGGCTCGCTTGTGTCGAGCTCCTCCGCTTCGAGCAACTTGAGCCACTTGGAGGAAGACACATGGATTCTGTGGGGCCGGTTGATCAATGAATGGGAGGAAGTGCGCAAAAAGAAAGAGAAATTGCTAAGGGTGAGGAACCTGGACAGGGCTTGTTACTGCTGCAGTTTATCAGTGGGGTATTGCAAAGCTTTTTAACCAGTTGGTTATCATTTCCAAAGTAGCTATCAAGTCTGAGTTTTTCTCAAGGGCAGAAAATACCAAGTTAATATTGGCCAGCTAAAGGAAGAGGAAATAGCTTAAAAATTTGAGTAGGACCCAGCAGAATGCTAATCCATCCTGCTTTGGAATCCTAATATTTTCTGTTTCTATTTTTAGGTTGCCAGTGTTTAGATTTTCTTTCAATTCAGGATGGTTTTGTTTTAAAACTTAAAGTTTTCTCCTTTTACTATGCAATAGAACTTGGACTCTGCTCAACCCCACTTCAAGTGGAACACCAGAGGTGGGAAATTTGCAGAAGTTGCATACTTCAGTCTGCTTCACAATTTTGCATTAAACAGGGTGATTATTTAATCGTGTGATAGTGGAATACCGAAGCCTGTCATCTGTTTCTTGTGCCAATTGCCTTAATCTGTTTGATTATTAACCTTTTTATCATTTGTAAATGGTGTGTTTAAAATCTTCCTGGACTTAAAACACCTACAAAATCAGCTGTTAATCTTGCTGCTCTAAGGAGAATGTGCTCAACCATTCACATCTCCAATTCTTCATTCTTAAAACCATTCTAGTAAATAATGTCTCAACCTTAACTTTAATTTACTCCTGTGTTTGAAGTGTGATTCCAAGAACTGGTACAGTGCTGCAGCTGAACCTATGCTATTCTCTTGCACAAGATGACCATAAGTCAAGGTCTCTTGTCTTAAGTGCTTTTGTTGACATGCCCTGGCATCTGTAAAGATTTACGAACAAGCAACTGAGTCTCTTCTTGCACCCACTTTAAAATGGTACAATTTAACATGTATATCATCATCTCTTTCTACATATCAGAATACATCCCCTTCAGTTTTATGTATTGATCATCTGCCATATGTCTAATTTGTCCACTAACCTCTGATCTCTGCTGTAAGCATCTTTGTTGTTTACCACACTTCCAACTTCTGTCAACTATAACTTTCAAAATTGTGCTTTGTATCTGCTCCTCATCCTCCCCACCCCGCACCCCCCGACTCAATTTTATTAATCTGTATCAAAAACTGTGGTACTGAACCTGTGCAATTTTAAGTACTCCCATCCTTTCCAGGACTTCCACCACAATATATTATTGATGAACAATAACCTGGCAACCCCTTGTTTACCACAACTTTATTGAATTCATCTTCCTCAACAAACATTTAGAATCTTGGCAACACCTTCTGCCTCCACAAATAAACCTACAATTTGGTCCCTACCTTCCTGCTCCCGCAGCAATCCTTTTTCTGTAAAAATGCCTATTGGGTGACCTGTGAAGTTTACTTTCCATTAGCTGTAATATAAGCAAATGCTTGCCTGAGTACAGGTTTATTAATTACCAGGTAAAAGCACGTCTTTAGCTTGTAAATTAACGTGAGGAACATGGGTACAGGAAAGACAAACGGTTTTTTAAATGTGATTTTAGAACTTGAATTTGAAGTAGTATTTATGCTTGTATTTGCAATGCCTTTCTCCAGGGGAAGAAAACAATTGGGGCCTAGTTACTTAAACTCATTTGACCCTGTTCTTGATGCTCATCAACTTGTACCAAATCAAATTAGGAACTCAGTATAGCAGTTTATCATATGGATCAAAATCGAGCTCCAACACTTTTTTTCTTGTTTTTTTGCCCAGAGATGCAGGTATTCATATCCTGGGATATGTGTGTATTCTGTTGTACTCAACAAGAAGAACCAATGTGTGACTTCTTAGGGATGAAAATAGCCTGCTGCTCTTGTGTCCTGGAAGGCAGCTTGGTGGGGATTGGGACTGTGAGATGGAGATGGGCTTGGCTATGAAATTAACACCTTACTCGACCAAGAGAAATTCAAACCCAAACTCAAGCCCAATCCCAGCCATAGTTGCATTTTTTTTTTGTCTGACTCAACCTGAACATCACCTTACCTCTGTCGCAAGCAAATTGTTCATCCTCTTTTGAATGAAGCTCCATGTAGTCATAAAGATCAGAGAACATGTGGTAATACTAAGCAAATCATCCCAACCGGCTTAAATTAACCTAAAGCTGAATGTCATATCTGAATATATGCCAGACCCAACCTGAACCTGCCACATATGGTGTGGGTTGTGTAACCAAGCTCTATTGAGACATCAATTTACTTTGCCTTTAATATTAAACACAGCATGCTGTAAAGAAGCAATTTGCTTTTGAATTTGAATGACCTGATTTCAGCTATAATCTTAGAATGGCAAAGCTGGGGTCCTTCTCCTTAGCGCAAAGAAGGCTGAAGGGAGATTCTAATGAAGGTGTACAAAATCATTGACCCCCACAGCTATCTACACTACCCACCCTGTCTCTTGTAAGGATGCCATCCCTGTTTCCCGATTTCTACGTCTCCACTGCATCCTCTCTCAAGATGAGGCCTTCAGTTCCAGGACATCTGAAATGTCCTCCTTTTTCAGGAAGTACTGCTTCCCTTCTACTGTGGTTGAAGGAGCTCTCTCTCATTTCCTCTATTTCTTAGACTTCTGCTCTCACCCCTCCTCAGACACCACAGATTTCCTCTAATCCTCACCTGTCACTCTACCAGCCTCCACATCCAGCACACCATCCTTCATCATTTTCACCAGCCGCAGTGAGATCACACCCCTTTCCACCTTCTGCAGAGACCACTCAGTCTGTGACTCCCTGGTCTGCTCACTCCTCCCTGACCCCAGCACTTTCCCCCTGCAATCACAGGAGGTATAACACTTGTTCTTGCACCTCCTCCCTCATCACCATTCAGGGACCTAAACGGCCCTTCCAGGTGAGGCAAAGATTCGCATGCACCTTCTCCAACCTAGTTTACTGCATTCTGTGCTCCCAACATAGCCTCCTCTACATCGGCAGGAAACTGAGTGCAGGCTAGGCAACCATTTTGCAGAGCACTTGCGCTCTGTCCGCAATGAGATTGAAATTCCAGTCTCTGTGAGCATCTCTGCATGATAATACTTTCATTTATGGAATAGAAAGGCAAAAAAAAAACTACAGATGCTGAAAATTATAAAACAAAAGCAAAAGATGCTGAAAATATTCAGTGGGCCAGGCAGCATCTCTTTGTGCCAGCTTTACCCAGTTCTGATGCCAGGTATTCCATCTGCAATATAAATCTCTTTTTGTCTCTCAACTGATGCTGCTCAATGATTATTTCCAGAACTTTCAAATTTCCAACAACTGATGCGTTGTAAGTCTCATCCGTAAATCTGACTGTCTCTCATCTATTAACGAGACAGCACCCAAACCACTGGATGACCTTGGTCTCCACCCTATCACCGACATTCCCTCTGCAGCTTTTTTTTCCTCAATTCTAATGTATGGTCCATGACTTGAAACGTCAAACTCTGTTTCACTCTAAACAGATGCTGCTTGAGCTACTCAGTATTTCCACCATGTTCTGTTCTTATTCCATTCAAGTAATGCCGCTATCATTGCAAAATGTTCCAAGAAATTAAATGCCAAAATGTTACTCTTTATCACCAAGGAGATACTGACCTGATTATGGTGGGATAGTGTCACCATTTGCCCTGCAGTGGGCTACATGTCCCTGTATAATTGTGAGCATCTTTGGGATATCTGCCCCAAGGAACAAGTCCCAAAGTTGCGGTCAGTTTGTTCATTTGTTTTGCAAATACGTTCTGATGCTGCATTCCAGTGAGGTTGCAGAAATCTGTAGCAATTCCCCACAACCTTTAGTGGTAATCTAATACATGGATGTCCTTCTCAATGGACAGGAATAGCTGGGTAAGTATTTGAAAAATGTCAACTTTTGTAACACAGTTTGAATGTTTTAGGTACCTTTCTTCCAATTTTTAAATGGCATGAAAAGTTTCAAAAATATTTCTTTTAATTGTTTTAATGCTTCTGAATGTGAGCAATCAAAACACCTAGCTTTTAACAGCTGGCTTAAAAAGTGCATCACTAAGACAACTGTCAACTCTTCAACTTTTTTGTGGGCAGGACTTGGTGCTCTTCCCTCCCTCTGTGACAGTTGCAAAGGCCCTGTTAGTATGCCATGTGCAATCCAGCCGAATCTAGCCCTTGTTCCTTCTCGGGGAACTGCAATAGGGATATTGCTGTATATTCAAGCCCTTTTTTTTCAGCAGCATCTTGACGGGAGGGAGTTCTGGATCTTTGGGCCTTAGTACCTGAAGGTGGTGGAGCTATTAACTTTGGTATTATTTAAGAGGCAAGAATTGGAGGAGTTTTTCTATCTCTCAAATAGTGTTTGGGGAGGATTGGTAAAAGAGAGATGAAGCCATGGAACGGTTTGAAAGTGTGGTTGAGAATTTAAAAATTGAATGCATTGGTTAACCAGGAGCTAGTAGCACAGGTGATGGGAGCATGCAACTTAATGAGAATTAAGACATAAGAGTTTTGGATGACCTCAGTTTTACAGAGAATGTGATGGGGGAGGCCAGCTGGATGTGTCTAGCAGTGACAACGTGAGCCAAAGGAAAAAATAGAGTAAATGACATGAGTGATGTTTGAGATAGGGATCAAAGATCATTTAGTTTTGTTCTTCCTGGTATTTAGTTGAAAGAAATTACCGCTTGTATTATCTGACCATTTAAAGACTGGAGGGCAAGTGAAGTGGTGGTAAGATTATTTTGGGTTCCAGGAGCAGTAAAGGATTGTGGTTTTGAGGAGAGGGCTCATGATGGTGCATTTGAAGGAAAGTACTTGAAGGGGTAGAACTGTAAACAAAACTAACACCCAGCTGCAGAGAAATGTCGAACAGAATCAGTGGAGTAGGGTTATTGTTACTAGTCTAGTGTCCTTCGCTTCAGTTCTGGCCTGATGTTTCAGCAGATTACGAGCCTGTGGGGAAGCAGCATGTGTACAACGTGGCATTTCCCCACCCACATGTATTACACACAGTACTTCCTCTGTTTAAAGAAGGCATCATTGTAATTCTGGCTGAAGGTCAAATCCAAAGGGTGTGCAGGGAAAAATTTAATTGTGGGTGGAGTGATAACAATGGGCAGGAAGAGGAACTTGGAGAGGTGAGCAAGTGCAGGCAGTTTACACACTCTTCCCTGAAGGGCCTCAATGACTGGATTGTCAGCTCTGAATTGTATTTTGGGGTGGAAAAAGTCCTTAATAAACAACATGTGGCTATGAGAGAGTGCAAATGGATTTCTCTGTGGTGTAATTGATTAGTGGGAAGGTTACTGGTCCAACAGGATGCTGAAGTTGATGGCAACATTCCTTTCTTTGAACATTGGATGCTATAATTATCCTCTGTGTTTCTGAGGGTAAATTGGCAACATTTCCTGCTTCATAACATCACCCAGTAACCTGTACTGGTTAGCTTTGTGTCAGCACTGAGAACCATTTTGCTTAACTGTGATCCCCTTTCTGGTTGATTTGCTTCCTGCTAGAATTCTGCATAGTGGTGGTTTAGGTGAGGTATGACAGGATTGTTATTTCTGTCACTTCAGGAGGTAGTGGAAACATTAGATAAGGGGAAAAAATTTTTAAAAGATTCACTTATTTTCAGGAGCTGATTCGGAAAGGAATTCCACACCATTTCCGTGGGATTGTTTGGCAGTTGCTTTGCAATGCAACTGACATGCCTATGAAAAACCAGTATTCGGAGCTGCTGAAGATGACCTCGCCTTGCGAGAAACTGATCCGGAGAGACATTGCACGCACCTACCCAGAGCATGAATTCTTTAAAGGACAAGACAGTCTTGGACAAGAGGTGCTATTCAACGTCATGAAGGTGAGAGATGGGATTTGCTCCAGCTCACTCATAGAAACATAATAATTTTAGGGTACAAAGGGCAGCCATTTGGTCCACCTAGTTCATACTGCCTCACAAAGAACAATCCAGTCTAATGCCATGTGTCAGCTCCAGAACCGTAGCCTAGTAGGTTACAGTATATCATTTACTCATCCAAGTAAACTTTAAATTGTCTTGAGGTTTCTGCCTCAACAACATCCTAATCCCTCCACTGTCCTCCACCCCCAAAACTCATGCAACTTTCTTAATCATGACCCCTTGATTTATATTGGTATCTTACACACTGCCTATGATACAGGAAATGGATGTGGCCGATTAGAGCTGAAGAACACTGCCAGCTGCAGGAACATTGATGTTCCAATAAACAACACAATAGTAAATGGAACTCAATCCAAAGATTTGAGGTGTTTTGGGGGGGTAAATAGCAGCAGGATATACAATAAAAGCAAAGCACTGAGTAATATGGAGGAATAGAGGGGTTAGAGTGCATGAAAACCAGAAGGCTGCAGATGCTGGAAATCTGAAATATAAACAGAAAATGCTGGAACCACTCAGCAGGTCAGGCAGTATCTGTGGAAAGAGAAACAGAGACAATGCTTCAGGCTGAAGACCCTTCATCAAACCTTTAAGGTTTAGAGTAAAAGTCCACAGATCTCAGTAGCAGGGCAGATAGATAAGGTGATTTAAAAAGGTAAATGGGATATTTCCTTTTATGTGCTAAGGTATAGTTTTATGATTTCCAAGCTTTTGATTTTTTCTTTTCTTTTGTTGAAGAATTGTTACCTCCTTCTGATGCAACCTCCTCTGTTTTCCCAGCCAGCTTCCAATCTTCTACCCTCCATAAATGTGAGCTTGTTCAAAACCTTGCCTCTTGTTCATGTCAGGTTCCATTTGCTCATCACCCCAGTGCTTGCTGACTTTAAGGAATCAGCAATGCTACAAATTCCCTCTTTTTTAAGTCTTGCTGGACTTGCCCTTCCCGTCTCCATAACCTCCTTTAGCCCTACAGTTCCTGCAAAAATTTTGCATTCCTCCAGTCCTGTCCTTGTGCATCTCCCTTTCCTTTATCACACAGCTGGTGGCCACACCTTCAGCTGTCTAGACCACATGCTCTGAAATTCCTCCTCTAAACCTGTCAGCTGTTCTCATCTTCCTTTAGAACTTGCCTTGTCTTCCAAGCTTTTGGTCCCGATCCAAATGACACATTTGGCTCAGTGTAATTGTCTTTTTTGATTACCCACTATTTTGTGGTGTCTTTGGATATTTTAGAATACAAGTACAAGTACTGGTGGCAAGAGGTCTTTTTGCTGTTTAATACTGAGATACAATACCAATAGGTAAAGGTGTGTTGCTTTATATAGGACAGTCACTATTACATGGGTACAATACAGGTGGCCAAAGTTCTGTCATTGTATAACACTGGGGTAGTCTACTATTGGGCTCCGATTTATTGCCATGCAACACTTGCGAAGGTTAGTTGGACACAGGTTGATTATCATGCAACACTACAATACAGTATCTGTGACAGTAATTTCAAGGAGTTGCTTTAAGTACCCGCACAATAAGCTTTAGGAGTCTTTGAATTGCCATCCCTTCCCCAGCCTCCTCACCATATCTTAATCTTGTTAAGAGACAGGAACATGTAGATGAAAATTAAGTAGAGTGGTAATTGAGAATGAGCAGGAAGAAAATATATCCAGCTTCCTGATTTAGCAGGTGGGAGAGAAAAATATGAACAGTTAACATTTTTAAAACAAAAAGTCCTCTTGGCCTCTATGTATTTTTCCAAATGGCTCGGACAAAAATAAAATGTGTTACATAAGTGTCCCAGAAAACGGTTGAATAGTAAATCAGGCCATCCTTGCAAAAAGTTGCAGCCAATGCTTTGAACAAGCTCAATGCATGATTAGTTCACGTCATTCCTTGTTCATAGTCTCCTGTGTATCGCAAGCCCAGAGCAACTGGTCAGTGCCCCTCCATCAAATTACCCTTCCACTTCAACATCAGTATCAGCATCAACATCGATCTCTTTAACTTCCAGTAACCACTCCCCCTGTTTTCTCTTCCTCCTTTTCCCCCCCCTTCGGTTTTCCCTTACCCCTCTGGGCCCTTTTACCCCTTTTTTCCCCTCCCCCACCCTCACAACCTGCCCATCACCCACACCTTTTTCCCTCTGGTTCCCCACCTCCTCCCCTTTATTCCATGGTCCACTCATCTCCTATCAGATTCCTTGTTCAGCCCTTTGCCTCTTCCACCTATCACCCCCCAGCTTCTTACATCATTCCCACTTCTTCCCCTCCCCCACCTACCTACCTCACCCGCACCCCCCCCCCCTTCACCTGGAGCTATCCCCTATCAGCTCTTGCTCCTCCCCCTCCCCGTCCCTTTTATTCTGGCTTCTGCCCTCTTTCTTTCCAGTCCTGACGAAGGGTCTCTGAAATGTCGACTGTTCATTTCCCTCCATAGATGCTGCCTGACCTGCTGAGTTCCTCCAGCATTTTGAGCGTGTTACCCTTCCAGCTCGTCTGGTGATCTCTTAACTGACTTACAGTAACATCCACCAGTCTAGGATTGGCAACTCCAGTCCTGAAAACTACTACTACACTTTGTTTTGGTTGCCATTCTTCCCCTGCAGTTCTTGAAGGCAGTTTTTTTTGGACATTAATAGTTTACACAATTTGCAACACCCCGCCCACAAACCCAAGATTCTAGCGACAGCTAGTAAGGTGGATTCAAAATTGGCTCAGAGGTAAGAAGCAGAGGGTGGTGGTTGAAGGTTGTTTCCAGAATGGAGGCCAGTGACTAGTGGTGTGCCACAGGGGTCGGTGTTGGGACCCTTGTTATTCGTTATTTACATAACTGATTTGGAGGCACATGCACAGGGCTTGATCAGTAAGTTTGCAGATGATATGAAATTAGAAGGTGGTGGTGATAGTGAAGAAGGTTATCGTAGGTTACAGGGGGATCTCAATCAGTGAGGGAAGTGGGCTGAGGAGTGGCAAATAGATTTCAATACAGAAAAGTGTGAGGTGATGCATTTTGGAAAGTCGAACCAGGGTAGGACGTACTATGAATGGTAGGGCACTAGGGAGTGTAATGGAACAATGGGGACCTAGGAATACAAATGCATATAAGTTATTGGTGAGGCTGCACATGGAGTACTGGGTATAGTTTTGGTCACCCTGTTATGGGAGAGACATGGTTAAATTGGAAAGAGTGCAGAAAATATTTACAAGGATGTTGCCAGGATTAGAGGTCCTGAGTTACAAGGAGAGGTTGGCAAGGCTAGGTCTTTATTCCTTGGAGCATAGGAGAATAAGGAGCAATCTTCAAGAAAGGTTTAAAATTGAGAGGCAGAGATGAGGTGGACAGGAACAGTCTTTTCCGCAGGGTAGAAGAGTCCAAATCCCAGGGCCGTAGATTTGGAGTGAGAGGGGAAAGATTTAAAAGGGACCTGAGGGGCAACATTTTCACCCAGAGGGTGGTGAGTATATGGACCGAGCTACCAGAGGAAGTGGTTGAGGCAGATACAATACTATCATTTGAGAAACACTTGGATAGGTACATGGAGGGGTGGGGCTTAGAGGGATATGGGCCAAAAGCAGGAAATTGGGACTAGATGGGTGGGCACCATAGTTGACATGGACATATTTGACCGAAGGGCCTGTATTTGTGCTGTGTTATCTTTGCCTCTATACCACTAGAACAATGAGATGGCTCCATGCTCTTAAATGCTTTCAGTTATTGTCTCACAAGATGTGGGATGATGGGATTAATAAAGTGGCTGTAGGCCAGCAACTGGTCACACATCCAGGAGAGAAGGGTTGTATGAGGGACAGTACTTCATCAAGGAGGTGTGTGTACACAGTTGATTAAAATTTGATGTAGCAGCAAGTTATAAGAATATGAAATCTTCAAAGTAAGTAATTTGCACAGAGACCAAGGAAAAACAGCTTGTAAGAATTCACGAGATAATTTCAAAGATGATTAAGGAGAGGTGTCTCTTCTGATGAAAGGTCATCAAACCAAAATGTTAACTCTTGTTTCCTTCTCCACAGTTGCTGACTGACTTCTGTGTATTGTCAGCAATTTGTTTTCATATTTCCAGCATCCCATTTCGGATGATAAAAATTTTCCAGGGTCCATGAGAGAGAATTTATAGTGTGACTGAGGATATCTTAAAATAGAGGCTAGAAAATTATGCCATCAATGGGATCCAGAATAATTAGCTGGGTTTTTGAAAGATGTGCACACAAGTACTCTCAAAAGAGCATCAGGGAAAATATAAGAATAGTTGGTTCACAATTTTCTCCTGCAGATGCTCTGTCCTTTCCCATGAACATCCCTATTTAAGAGCTGTATTTGTTGAAATGTTCCAATTAGGATGAGATGAGCAAAGATCTCCAGACTCGCTCTGACTTTATTCCAACTTTCTTATTTTAATTAAATAGCAACATAGTTTTGTCCCTCCTTCAGTCACTGAGCTTCTGAGTTACCTTCTGCTTTTACATTCTCTCAAGTGTTTGTCGGTTTGCTTTGTGGCAGGCATACTCTCTGGTTGACCGTGAAGTTGGATATTGCCAGGGAAGCGCATTCATTGTGGGGCTCCTGCTCATGCAGGTTAGTGAGAAGAATTTCACCATCAATGCAGTGAAGTCTGGAAGAACTGCGATGATGTAATACTTCCTTATAAATCACTTTGCACCTTGGTGTAATGCTTTGCTTCTGCCCTTCTGTGTTTAAGGGAAAGCTTTTCTATTGCACTTTTATTTCAAATAGTTTATCCACAGTGGGGGGTGGGGGGGGGGGGGGGGCGGACAGCTATTCTGCACACCTGAAATTTGGATGTCACTGGAAACAGTGTGTACGTGGGACAGTGAAAGTATGTAAAGATTAGAAACTGAACAGGTAGGTTATTTACATTGGGCATCAGTCAACTAGTCAAGCTAGTTTAAGTTATTGTTATTCATAATTCCAAAAATATATTGTGAGTTTTTATGTTGATCCTTTTAAATCTCATTTCGAGGACGCTGGTGTATATTACAACACTGTCCTGCTAGATCTGTCAACTGACAGATTGAATGATGCAGCATAAATTTCAGCCTGATGGAACCCTGAGTACGAAGAACAAAGAATTAAAATCCACACTCACTTCTATGCATTACATTTCCTATCAGTCCTGTAAGGATTTGGGCAGAAAGGCAATTGTCCTGGATATTGTGTATTGATATTGTGAGGCAAAGAAGAGCAGGGAGTGAGCTGCCAGGATTAATTTGTATGTGCAAGAAGGAATCGGGATAGAGCAGAATTGCATCACAGTGGGAGATGGATAGAGAGTTAAATTGCTTTGATATGTCCTGACTGCTTAGACTTGGAGTGATGAAGATCCAGAACGACTTCTTGGCTCATTTTGTTGGCATGATACAAAATGGGGCAAAGAGCAGGAAACTTTTTTTTCTTTTATACATTCTCCTTCTTTACTTCTGTTAAATAGTGACATGTATCTCATTGATCCTTTGTCTTCAGCCAGCACTTTCATGACTATATTCAATATGCTGAAGAGAATCTTTGTCCAGAGCCATACTTGCAGCATTTTTTTTCCTTTACAGATGCCAGAGGAAGAAGCCTTTTGTGTATTTGTGCGTTTGATGCAAGAGTATCGGTTAAGGGAGCTGTTCAAGCCCAGTATGGCAGAGCTGGGACTCTGCATCTACCAGTTTGAGTATTTAATACAGGTAACCTTCTGAATCTTATTCAGTCAGACCTCATACATGGAATAAATCGAATAACCTACTCATCCACAAAATAATGTGCAATAAATGCCTGGAAGTGTTTGCAATCTGTGTATCAGAAATTTGAACTAAATGAGATGAAACTTAAAGTCACTGTAGGATGATACACGGCAGTATTAATATTTCCATGATGAAGAACAGTTGAATTTTGAGCCTGCTGTCTTGACAAATTTCCACATTCAAATTTTTGCATCCTAGAAGAAATAGTGAATAAATTAGCATTAGTGAATAAAAACAATTGGAGAAATTAATGACTCTAAAAGCCAATAAATCCCCAGCACCTGATGACCTGCATCCCAAGGTTTCGAAAGAGGTGACGATGAAGGTGATGCATCCACTAGTTGTGATTTTCCAGAATTCCATTGATTCTGAAATGGTTCCAACAGACTGGAAGGTAACAAATGTAGCATCACTATTTAAGAAAGCAGGCAGGGAAAATGGGACAGTTACCTGACAATAGAATCTATTTATTAAAGTAGGCAGGGCACTTAATAGAAAAGCTTGGACAGAGTTGAGGAATTGCAATATGGAACCTATGAGCTGTGACAAGCAGTACAAATAAGGGAGAAGCAGGGATATGGTGTGTCTGGACTTCAGAAAGTCCTTAATGTCCAACATCAGGTTATTAAAATAAAATGGGGGTACATAAGACTGAGAATAAATGAAACTGGCATAGATTGAGGATTAGGTAATGGACAGAAAACCAAGCAGGTAAAAAAGGGTTATTTTATCTAATAGGGTGCTGCAGGAATTGGTGAGGACACATACTTCACTGAATGAGTTGAAGATGTCTTGGAGCATCGATTGGACATAATCTCATTACGTAGTGGAACAGGCTGAGGGTGACTGACTGACCCTCTGTTCCTTTATTCTTTCATTTCTCGCTCTATCATCCTCACAGCTCCCCATCCTTCAATTGACAAAAGATGTAGAGGAAAGATGAGAATTTTCAAAACTTGACCTGTTAGGATCTGAATTAGGAATAGTCTGTCTGACTTTGTGTGTGGAAAATCATGTCTCTCAAATTTGATTTATTTGGTCTGTTTTTTTTTAAAAGAGGATTGATGAGGGCAAGGTAGTAGATGTTGTCCACATGGACTTTAGCAAGGCCTTTGACAAGGTCCCACATGGTAAGCTGGTCTGGGAGCTGAGATCACATGGGATCCAAGGTGAGCTGGCCAATTGGATATAAATTTGGCTTGGTGGTAGTGGAGGGTTAGAGCAGATACAACATAGAATGGTACAGGCCCTTCAGCCCATGATGTCTATGCTGAACACTATGCCAAATTAAACTAAATCTCTGCCTGCACAATCCATATCCTTCCATTCCCTGCATATTCATGTGTCTATCCAAAAACCTCTTAAACACCACTATCACATATGCTTCTGCCACTACCCGTAGCAGCCCATTCCAGACACCTACCACTGTTTCCAATAAAAACTTGCCCCATACATCTCCCTTAAACCTCCTCCCTTAAACCTTTTAAATGCATGTCCTCTAATATTTGACATTTCAACCTTTGGGAGAAAGATTCTGACTGTTCACCTATCTATGCCTCTTATAATTTCATGAACTTCTGTCACCTTCCCCACCCCCAGCCTCTGACATTCCAGGGAAAACAACCCAAGTTTGTCCAACCTCTCCTTGTATCTCGTACCTTCTAATCAAGGCAAGACCCCAGGAAACTCTCTTCTGTATCCTTTCCAAAACTTCCACAGTTTTTTCAGATTGGAGACCTATGACCAGTGGTGTGCTGCAGAAATCAATGCTGTTTCCTCTGTTGTTTGTTCCACGTATTAATGATTTGGATGAGAATGTAGGTGGCATGAGTAGTATGTTTGCAGATGATACTAAAATTGGTGATGTTGTGGACAGTGAGGAAGGTTGTTTAAGGTTACAACAAGATATAAATCAACTTGGAAAGTGGGCAAGGAAATGACAGGTGGAATTTAACTTGGACAAGTATGGAGTGATCCATTTTGGGAAGTTAAACCAGGACAGAACATACACAGTGAATGGCAGCGTCCTGGGGAGCGTTATTGAACAGGGAGGCCTTGGGTTACTTGTATATAGGTTCCTGAAAATAGGAGCACAGGTGGACAGGGTGGTGAGGAAGGCATATGGCATGCTTGCCTTCCTTGACCAAGGCATTGAGTGTAAGAGTGGTGGAGTCATGTCGTAGATGTACAAAAGGTTGGTTAGGCTGCACTTGGAGTATTGTGTGCAGTTCTAGTTGCCTCAGTATGGTAAAGATGTGGTTAAGCTACAGAGGGTGCAGAAAAGATTCACAAAGATGTTGCCTGGATTGGAGGGCTTGAGTTGTGAGGAGAGATTGGATAGGCTAGGTCTGTTTTCCCTGGAGCGAAGGAGGCTGAGAGGTATCTACCCTATCTATGATGGGCATAGATAGGGTAGATAGCCAGTGTCTGTTTCCCATTGTAGGGGTCCCTAAAAGTAGAGGTATGTTTAAGGTGCGAGAGAAGAGGTTTAAAGAAGATCTGAGGGTAAATTTTTCACACAAAGAGCAGTCAATATCTGGAATGAGCGGCCAGAGGAGATGGGAGAGGTAGGAATAGTAGCAACACTCGAGGCATCTGGCCATGCACCTTGAATGAGCAAGATATAGAGGGATATAGAATTAATGTAGGCAAGTGGGGTTCATATAGATAAGTGTGATGGTGGGCATAGACATAGTGGGCTGAAGGGCTTGTTTCTATGCTGTACAACTCTTTGAATGCTTTGCTGGAAAAGCTGATAGTTGATTCTACGAATGATTCCAAAGGGACATTGGACGGACTTGTGGGGTGGGAGTGCGGAGAAGAACAACAAAAGGTGGAATGTCTAAGTACAACTGCTCTTTCAGAGACAGTATGGGAGGTGGAATGGTCCCCCATTGTTTCTCTGATTTATGGCTGCTTTCTGGTGCTACCCAACAAACAAACCTTTTTATTAAATTCGTGTTAGGATTTGAACCCATGACCTCTGGGTTGATGTTCCTATAACGTACTTTGATCTATAGCATTATTGCAACTACATTTACTCACATGAGTAGACATAATTGTACAAATCTGAACATTTCCTCATTGCTCTCCAAAAGTTTACAGATGGGATTTATGATGTAGTTCAATTATTTTTATAAACTTCCTCGAAGCTTAATGTGAAACTCTAGGCATTATGATTGAAATACAGTGGTGTACATGGTCTGGCAACCAATCATTCCTGGACCAATTTAAAATAACTGTCTTTACATTGTGATATCTGATTAGTCCTGTACTGTATGTAAGTTTTACTCTGCTTTTTACTTTGTTTCTCAGGACCAATTGCCTGAATTGAATGTACATTTTCGGTCACAGAGCTTCCATACGTCAATGTATGCCTCCTCATGGTTCCTTACAATTTTTCTCACTACGTTTTCCCTGCCTTTAGCCACTAGAATATTTGACATATTTATGTATGAGGTAAGTACTTCAAAGTGATATCAATTGGGTTGAAATTCTAATAAAACAAATGATCAACTTGCTGTTGATTCTGAATGAGATGAATATCTTTATTCCCAGTTGATGACTGACTCCAAATGAGCTGAGGTAACATTTGTTCCTCTTTGAAGTAGGAGTTCTGAGGGTAGAGGGCACCCAGCACTAAATGGTGTAGGAAGTAAAGAAGAATTGTATCGTCCTTTTTTTCATTTCAAGGAATTCTGGCCCCAGTATCTGATTGAGGGAAGGAGAAAATAGTGAATGAACGACACTCCAAGAGATGTCACTCAAACATTCTGGAGTGAGTTCTTTCAAACTTCCCATCCCAATTGTGTTAATTCTTTCTTTGGAGGGGCAAGAGAGAAAGTTAATGCTTCTGGTTAATGAACTATTGATCACAACTGGGAATAGCTGTAGATAAAGCAGGTTTTGAGTACAGAAAACTGGGAGGGGGCTGAAAATAAAATGGGAAGGTCTGTGATGGGGTAGGAGTCAGGAGAAATTACATGGCAATGGAGAAATTGCAAAGTGAGAAAGGATGGTAAAAAGATACAAGGGGGAAAAGGTTGAAAGAGTTGCAAATACACAATAATTATCTGAAATTACCAGCAATGGCTGTAGTGACTGCTAGAAATATTGATTGTTGAATTCATTGTTGAGAATGGAAGGTGTTTGTGCCTATTTAGAAGACTAGGTGCTATTATATGAAACTCTGCATTTAGCTTAGATGGAAAAGTGTCAGAAGCTGAGAATAGAGAGGTCAGAGTAGGAGTGAGAGACAACTAAAGTCACAGGACTGGAAGCTCAGGATGTGCTTGTGGACTGAACAGAGGCATTCTGCACTACAGTCATTCAATCTGCACTTGGTCCTCCTGATGTAAAGACAACCAGATTGTGAAATTTCTTGCCATAGTGTTTTTGAGGCTTAGATCAGTGGAGAGAAGAGTTAAAAGGGCAGGTTTTGTGTATCCTGCCATTGGCAGCAGAGTGGATCTTGGTGATGCAACAGTTTTTTTTTGGAAGGCATCTGGTGCTGATGTCACATCAGAATTGTCACATTGCAGATTGTTGAATGTGAAGGATGTCAGGTTGAAGAATGATGTCAGGAAGAACACAGTTGCCCTTCACCCCTTCCTGTAACCCATCCCCATCTTACCCACCCTCAACCCTGGAGATGTGATGTCATAAGTTAGGTCTTATCTGAAGTTTTGATAATGATTGCAGCAAGGATCTGTGATCCTTCCAGTCTATTATAGAATCTTGCCCTTGAGATCATTTCCACTCCTGCCCAGCCCAGCCAGCCAACTTCCAGCATGCTAACTGCTGTTGCAGAAGGTGGAACACTGTGTTTTGCCTGGACTTTGAACACTGAATGTGGAGGTTAAGTATGCCTGTTTTGAATAAAAAATTACTTCGGGACAGTTGTTTCTCGGCCAAAAGAAAGGCAACGTAGGATCAGTTGGTTTGGAGATGTTAGTGATTTAAAGCTGAATAAACACACTTCATTCTTTGATTAGGCTATCATTTTCTGGTAGTATCAGGTGTATAATACTATTTCATCTTGATTCAGAAAGAATCGAGTGTGACTACTTCAATAACATCAACTATAATTTTAAAATTTATATTGCTGAATCAGGGGTAGGTGAAGGAGGTAATTTATAAGAATGACTGAGACTTCCACCTTTCATTTGGTTCTTTGGTTTTAAATGTTCCTTTGTGTCACTGGTTCACTTGATACAGCATTTCTGTTGGCAGGGTTTGGAAGTAGTCTTCCGCATTGGAATAGCTATCCTTCAGTTTAATCAAGTGGAACTGATGCAACTTGATATGGAAGGAATGTCACAGGTAAATGTGATCAGTCTTGTCCTTTCTCTGATCCTGGCACCAATTATATCTCTCACAGTTCTATCATGCTGAAAAGCTTTATCTTCAGGGTTAAAGCAATGATTCAATCTTGATGTCGTCTTCAATCACTGTAAAAGGTCCCGAAATCTTTAAGTGACAATTCAATAGCAAAAAGAAATAATTTCTGTAACCTCTCCCCTTCATGCAAGCTCTGATTCTTATCCCTCCTTATCCACTATTCTGTGGCATGAGCGGAGGGAAGGAGCAAGGCAAGTGAGCTGTTCAGACGGCTGCCGGTGGTGTTTTTTTTAAATGCTTCCCCTGATTGCATATTTAATGGTAGGCAGAGGAAGTTGGAGTTAGCCTTATCATTTCCTGTCAGTTACACAGCACTTATTGTTCTGGCATGGAATCAGACCAGGACTTCTGCATTAAGAACTGGCAGCAGAATGTGCAGCTCTTTAAGCTTGCAAATTTTTCAGTATCACCTGATGGTGAAGGCTTCGTTTTCCATGTCCGTGCATTTATCACTTCTGCCTCTGAACAGGAACCTTGGTAGCCGAAGCACGTTGTTCTGAAAACACATTCTCAGTCTACTTCTTTTCTAGCTTTCTCGGTATTTTATTTGGTATAAAGGTGGCAATTTGGCTGCCACCGCCCCCCACCAACACTCATGAAGACATTTGAATCAGTTTGCATGAATTTGAATGAGATCAAACAAGTATCAGAAAATCACTTCCCAATAATTATGTCTTTACCTTAGTGTGTAATGAAGGTAGAACTGAAGACAAGAATGTGAAAATTGGGACCACTTGAGGGCACTGTTGAGAGTAAAGTTTAGAGATTTTGTTAAGGAAAGATTATCTACCGGGTTTATATAACAGGTTTTGAAAAGAGCTTTTGTGTGATAGTATTTCGTCGAGTCTTTAAATAAAAACAGCTGCAAGATCACTCATCCCAGCTTCAGTGAAATGGGCCAAGTTGAGACCTGCCCAAGTACAAAGCCCAAGAAAAAGCTTCTCCTGTCTACAATTGGGTTATTGATTTCTTTGGTAGTTTTTAACTTTGCTAATGTTACTTAATCATACCCATCCACTGAACTATTGTTATTCATAAAATGGCTATTATTTATCTGGATTTCCAAAAAGGGTTTAATAAAGTCCCACAAGAATGTTATCTGAAACTCATTGAAGATAAATTATTTGACCTGCTTGGAAGCAGCACACCAAGTAGATGTGCACTCAGATTGGTTGTATCTGGCCAGTAGTATCCTAAAAGATGTGTGTTGGCACAGCTATTCATCCCATTCCAGAGATGAAGGACTTCAGTTATGGGGACAGACTAGAGAGCTGGGATCATTCTCCTTGGGATAGTAGAGGTTGTGAGGGGACATAATATTCAAGGTCAAAAATGGTGTAGATACAGAGAAACTTCTCCCATTAGCAGAGAGGTCTAGAACCAAGGAACAAAGATGAAAATGTTTGGCAAAATAACCAAAACAAAGTCAAGGAAGCATTTCTTTATGCAGCAAGTGATTGGGATCTGGAATGCACAGCCAGGGAGGCAGATCCAAACGTAACATTGAAAAGGGAGATGGATGAGAAGGCATCCCCATGGTTATGGGGACAGAATAAAGGAGTGTGGATAGCTGGATTGCTCTTGCATGGAACCAGTATGTCCTTGACAACCCAATAATCTCCTTCCACACTGTAATCATTCTGTGATACTTAGTATATGGAAGTGACACCTTATGTTCCTTTTGTTTTGTTTTCTCACAGCACTTTCAAAAGGTGATCCCACAACAGTTTGATAGCTGTCCTGACAAGTTGATCCTGAAGGCTTACCAGGTCAAGTACAACCCAAAGAAAATGAAGAAGTATGTAACATGCAAACCTAGCCTTTGAGTTAATTGCAGTATGAATATTAGAAGGTGCTTCCTAGTCCTCGTCCTTCAGAACAGTTAGATAAGTTCTATTTGAGTAGTAGAATCATTGAAAACCTGGGAGGAGGTATTTGGTCTATAACTATTAGTAATTACTTAGCCAAATTCCATTTTCTAATTCTTTGTCCAAATCCTTATAGGTAATGGTATATTACTTTTATAGGTGATAGGCAAGTGCACTTCCATGTAAAATGAGGGTTTCCGCACCCACCAACCTGGTGGACATAATTTTTATACTCTCACCATCCCTCACTGAAAAATAATCTCAACTCCCCCTAATGCTTCTACCTATTACCTTAAGTCTCTGTCCTCTAATTATTGATCTCTCTCCCCATCCAATTTATCTTGAACAGAAAATGGCCTCAGCTTGTCTAGTTGAACAGTTCCTCATAGCTAAAACTCTCCAGTCTTGGCTGCATCCTTGGATCTCTCCCCTCGCTCCCTCTGCTCTCACCTCCTTTCTGTAAAGTGGTGACTGAATTGTACACAGATTATTTCTTGTCTGTAAGGCTCACCTCCTGCATTGCAGCACTGAGTGTTGAATTTTATTATATTCCCTGGTCCTGGAATGAAGCTTGAACTTCAACTTTCTTACTCTGAGCAAAAGTAGACCAAGCTGAAGAGAATTCTACTTCTAATAGTGCAAATCTGATATTTTCCAGTATTTGATTAGATTTTCCATAAGGGTGACACGGTAGCATAGCTAATAGACTTGTTCCCTCACAGCTCCAGTGAGTCAGATACAACTCTGACTTCTGATGTCTGAACTTGCAATTTCTCCTGAGACTGTCAGTTTCCTCGTGGTGTTCTGGTTTCACCCCACATCCTAATGATATATAGGTTAGTAGGTTAATTAGGCACTGTAAATTGTCCCTAGTGTAATAGTGAGTGATAGAATCCAGGAGAGTTGATGGCAATGTTGGGAGAACAAAATATAATTATTGTAGGATTAGCATAAGTGGGTGTTTGATGGTTGGCACAGACACCCTGGACCAAAGGCCCTGTTTCCATGCACTGTCTCTGAACTTGTCAGTTTATATGGGAACATTTCAAAGTACTTTGCTAAATATTTCTTCATCAGCTTCACCTAAAAAAAAACCTGTCTGTTGCTGAGCAAGGAGATGGATGATTTACTTTAGGAGTTGACATAGGGGAGGGGGGAGCTGGGCACAAATGCTCTTTACATCAAACTAACGTTGGAGAAGTGGCTGATCATAACCAATGTTTGGAATAGTGAAGGAAAAATATAACTTAAGCAATAAGTTCAAAACCTTGTCAGTCTTCTCAGTTGTGTACATGTTTAAGCCATTGAAGATTCTGCATGAACATTTCCTTCATTTACCGTGAGGGAAAGGTAGTAAGAAAGTTAGAGATCTTAAGATTTTCAGAAGACACCAAGTTATTTAATCTGCCCAAGACTCTTTGATTCTGTTTAAAGATATCATCTTGAAGTCACTTAACTTTGAGGTAGTTCAGAGAATGTGAATTTGAAAAGCAGTTAATAACTGTTGACAAACATCAATAACGCCTAAGTGCAGATGTGCACCATCCCTCCCCCCACCCAATGTCTGTTGTTCGATTGAAGCAGATTGATTATGTACTTATTGTATAATCAGTAAGGTCATTTGCAGGACTGTTCTTTGAAGTTCTACTATGGGAACAACTAACTTGTGGAAAAATCTGATCCAATATTAGAAAATTCACTTGGGAGTAAAAGCCAAATATTCATACCTTTCCAAAAGCTCATGTTTCTTTTTCACATATTTTAAACATTTCAAAATAATTATTCAGTGAATTTAAACAGAAGTTAAATTAAATATAAACTTAAAATCTTCCACTTGCTCCTTCAGGTTGGACAAATCATCACAGCTTTATATTTTAAAATTTATTTCAGAGTTGTTACTTACAGTGAATTCCCAATATTATTTGTATTGTCAGGTGAATTCTGTGAGGGTGTGAGCCGTCCTGCATCAGAGAGTGGGGAATGAGAGAGAATGGAATAGGGCATCCTAGAGAAGGGCAATTAGCAAACCATCGAGAAGGACAGAAGAGACATTGGGAGATGTATCCTTGAACTGTGCAAGAGGAGTGCAATGAAACATTAGGAGGATGTGAGAACGGCTGCAGGGCAAAGCATCAGAATCTTGGAAGAACTGCCTGGGGAAAGGGTACTGTTTAAAGCAGTATTAATAAAATGGAAAATGAAAACACAGGTGGTACATTTATATTCTTCAGCTACTAGAATAAGCAAATCTAAGCAAAGGACTTTTCCTTCGGGTTCTGTCGCCAGTGGTTTAGATCTTGTGATGTGTAACTTTGTGAAAATTTACTGTTGGCTTTGAACTTTGTCTTGATTCACACTCTATTGTGGCCTTGTATCATCTTCATATAATTGGGTATGTGGATGGAATGAGAAGAGAGTGAAACATTGCTGGAGAAAAATGTATGTATATTTAAGGTTTTGTTGTGACCTGTTTCTCCCACAGACTTGAAAAGGAATACACTACAATCAAAAACAAAGAAATGGAGGAACAGATTGAAATTAAGGTAAACTTTACAGTATGTCTGAGACATCTGTTTTAATTGTCCACGCCAGTCCTTCTCATCTCCACATACAATTCTAGAGATAACAATGTATAATTGTATTTAAAAATTACTGTGATTAACTAGCTTGTTTTCTTTTAAAATGGCGAATGATGTAATTACTGGAAATCTGGTGAGATAATTAAGTGCTATTTACTCAAATGATAGGGTAAGAATATAGAGTTGATTATGATTTACAGAGAATGTAATTTGTGCTTGATGTTCAAGTACATTTATTTGGTAGGTTTGAAGCGAAGTGCAACACACTGAACAAAGAATAAAAGCACACAGTCGGAGGGTTGAACTGGAGACTGATTTATTTCAACTTCCTGCGCTAGCTTTTTAAACCCGTTAACGTCCTGCCCTCTCTGGGCGAAAGTGACGCCCATGGTGCGTCACTGAACTCTTCCCACGAGTGGACTTTCTCCCCTCACTGTTGGAGAAGAAGGCCTGGCGCCATTTTGCAGCTGGCCTTCCTACTGACGCGCGCTCCGATTTCGGAGCCGGTTCGCTTGTCTTGAAGGTGGGTCACCACATAACCCCCACCCCAGAACTGGCGATACACCACCCAAAGTCTACAGTCTGGGGCAGTTGCTGTTTGGGCAGTCTGCCTCTGCGCCGTGGAGCCTGAGCCTTGACAATCTGTGACAAGTCCACGTGGGCTGGTTTGAGCCGGTCCACCATGAAAATTTCCTCCTCCCCTCCCCCTCCCCCCCCCCCCCCACTCTCTCCAACCCCAACCCCCCCCCCCCCCCCCCCAAACGTCCAGAACGTACATGGACCCGTTGTTCCTCAGCACTTTGAATGGTCCCTCATACGGACACTGTAGCGGTGTCTTGTGTGCGTCCTTTCAAACAAAGACAAACTTACAGTCCTGCAGGTCTTTGGGTACGCAGGTCAGGGTTTGTCCGTGTCGTGAAGTTAGAACGGGGGCCAGGTTGCCGAGCCTCTCACGTAGTCTATCTAGGACTGCCGCTGGTTCTTCCTCTCGCCCCCTTGGGGCTGGTATGAATTCTCCTGGGACGACCAGGGGTGTGCCATACACCAGCTTGGCTGACGAGGCATGCAGGTCCTCTTTGGGTGCTGTGCGGATTCCCAGCAAGACCCAGGGGAGCTTGTCCACCCAGTTAGGCCCTTTCAGGCGGGCGATGAGAGCCGACTTTAAGTGGTGGTGGAACTGTTCCACCAGCCCATTCGACTGTGGGTGGTAGGTGGTTATGTGGTGTAAGCGTGCTCCCAACAGGCTGGCCACAGTCGACCACAGGTTGGAGGTGAACTGGGCGCCTCTGTCGGAGGTAATGTGGGCTGGTACCCCGAAACGTGCTACCCAGGTCGCGATCAGCACTCGGGCGCAGGAATCGGCAGTGGTGTCAGTGAGCCGGGCTGCCTCTGGCTATCTTGTGAACCGGTCCACCATAGTGAGGAGGTACCGCGCTCCTCTCAACACAGGCAGTGGCCCCACGATATCCACATGATTGTGGTCGAACCTCCGGTGAGTGGGTTCAAACTGCTGCGGCGGGGCCTTGGTGTGCTGCTGCACCTTGGCTGTTTGACACTGCATGCACATTTTGGCCCACTCGCTGACCTGTTTGCAAAGTCTGCGCCACACGAACCTGCTGGAGATCATCCGGACGGTTGTCCTAATGGATGGGTGCACCAAACCGTGAATGGAGTTGAAAACTCGCTGCTGCCAGGCTGCCGGGACAATGGGGCGAGGTTGGTCGGTAGCTATGTCGCATAGGGTGGTCCTCCCACCTGGGCCTACCAGGAAGTCTTGCAGCTGCAAGCCCGAGACTGCGGTCCTGTAGCCGGGCAGCTCGTCGTCCACCTGCTGCGCCTCCAGTAAAGCTGTGTAGTCCACACCTTGGGACAGGGCCTGGATAGCTGGTCTGGAGAGTGCGTCAGCCACGACATTGTCCTTCCCCGAGACATGCTGGATGTCCGTCGTGTACTCGGAGATATAGGACAGATGTTGCTGCTGACGGGCCAACCAAGGATCGGACACTTCCGTGAATGCAAAGGTCAATGGTTTGTGGTCCGTAAATGCGGTGGACGGCCTGCCCTCTTAAAAAGTACCTGAAATGCCGGATTGCCAGGTATAGTGCTAACAGCTCCCGGTCAAAAACACTGTTGCCACAGGTGCCTGCTGAAAAACGCCAGGGGTTGCCAGCACCCCTCGATGAGTTGATCCAGCACCCCACCGACTGCCGTGTTGGACGCATCCACTGTGAGGGCGGTTGGAACGTCTGTTCTGGGGTGCACCAGCATGGCGGCGTCTGCCAAGGCTTCCTTGGCCTTAACAAAAGCAGCCACAGCCTCTTCGTCCCAGGTAATGTCCTTGCCTTTACTCGACATCAGGGTGAACAAAGGGCGCATGACTCTGGCTGCTGAGGGGAGGAAACGGCGATAGAAATTGACCATACCAACGAATTCCTGCAAGCCTTTGACTGTGTTGGGCCAGGCAGAGTGGCATATCATGTCTACCTTGGCGGGCAGGGGTATTGCCCCTTCTTTGGTAATCCTGTGGCCCAGGAAGTCAATGGCGTCGAGTCCGAACTGGCATTTGGCCAGGTTGATGGTGAGGCCAAAATCACTCAGGCAGGAGTAGAGCTGGTGTAGGTGGGACAGGTGTTCCTGACTACCACAGCTGGCTATGAGGATGTCATCCAAATAGATGAACGTGAAGTCCAGGTCACGTCCCACCATATCCATTAGCCGCTGGAACGTTGTGTGGCATTCTTCAGGCCGAACGGCATTCGAAGGAACTCGAACAGGCCGAATGGGGTGATGAGTGCTGTCTTGGGGATATCTTCAGGGTGTACCGGGATTTGATGGTATCCCCAGACGAGGTGCACCTTGGAAAAGATGCTTGCCCCGTGCAGGTTTGCCGCAAAGTCCTGTATGTGCGGCATGGGGTAACAGTCTGGGGTAGTAGCCTCATTCAGCCTACAGTAGTCGCCGCATGGTCTCCAGCCCCTGGCTGCTTTGGCACCATGTGAAGGGGGAAAGCCGTACGATCCCCAATTCCTCCATCCGCTTGAACTTGTCCTTCACCAGGTGGAGCTTGTCCGGGGGGAGCTGTCGAGCGTGGGCATGGAGGGGTGGTCCCTTGGTTGGGATGTGGTGCTGTACCCCATGTCTGGATATGGCTGCCGTGAACTGCAGTGCCAGAACTGATGGGAAGTCTGCCAGGATTCTGGTGAATTCATTGTCCAACATCATGATGAAGTCTGGGTGTGGGGCCGGCAACTTGGCTTCGCCCAAGGAGAATGTCTGGAACATCTTGGTGTGCACCAGTCTTTTCCCACGTAAGTCAACTAGTAGGCTGTGGGCCCGCAAGAAGTCCACCCCCAGGAGTGGCTGGGCCACGGCAGCCAGTGTGAAGTCCCACGTGAAGCAGCTAGCGCCGAACTGCAGCTGCACTGTGCAGGTGCCGTAGGTCTGAATTGAGCTGCCGTTTGCGGCCCTGAGGGTGGGACCTGGCTCCCTGTTGCGGGTGTCATACCCCACTGGGGACAAGACGCTAATCTCCGCTCTGGTGTCGACCAAAAAGCGGCGAACAAGAGACTATCTTGGTGGCCAGCCGCCGTAGCCGTGAGTGGCGGCTGGCCTCGGTGTTTCCCGGGAAATCACAGGGCGGGCGACATCGGCAGGCTTCTGTGCCCCACTGTTGGTGGTAGAAGCACCACTGCCCATTGGCTCCTTCACTCCCGCCTCTAGGTTGTGCGCGCTCCATTGCTGGGCCTGGTCTGGCCTGCCATTGGGGCCTTGGCTTAGTGATCTGTGCGACGGACACCTCGCTTTCCTTCTTGGCCTTCCACAGCACGTCTGCCCGGGCCGCCACCTTCCGGGGGTCACTGAAGTCTGCGTCGGCGAGTAGCAGGTGTATGTCTTTGGGCAGTTGCTCTAGGAACGCCTGCTCGAACATGAGGCAGGGATTGTGTCCGTCAGCTAGGGCCAGCATTTCGTTCATTAGAGCTGACGGTGGTCTGTCTCCCAAACCGTCCAGGTGCAGTAGGCGGGCACCCCGCTCCGGCCATGAGCGGCCAAAGGTCCTTATAAGCAACACTTTGAATGCTGCATATTTGCCCTCCTCCAGGGGCGATTAAATGAAGTCCTCTACCTGGGCTTCTGTCTCCTGATCGAGGGAGCTCACCACGTAATAGTAGCACGTGGAGTCGGAAGATATCTGCCAGATCTGGAACTGGGCCTCTGCTTGGACAAACCACAGTCATGGTCGCAGTGTCCAGAAAGTTGGCAGTTAAGTGAAACTGCATGAACAGCTGAAGGGTTGATCATCTTCGGTCCAAATCCCGTTTGGACTGTCGAGGTCACCAATGAAGCCAAGTGCTACACACTGAGTGAAGAATAAAAGCACAGTCAGAGGGTTGAACTGGAGACTGATTTATTTCAACTTCCCACGCTAGCTTTTTAAACCTATTAACATCCCGCCCTCTCTGGGCGGAAGTGATGCCCGCGATGCGTCACCGAACTCTTCCCGCGCACGGGCTTTCTCCCCTCACTGTTGGAGAAGAAGGCCCGGTGCCATTTTGCAGCTGGCCTTCCTGCCGACACATGCTTTGATTTTGGAGCCAGTTCGCTTGTCTTGAAGGTGGGTCACCACAGGTTAATGCTTTTTCATGAGGTATCAAATTACCTGTTAAATATCATTGGTCTCTTCCTGTAAATGGACACACAAACCCTTTACAATGAACTGTTTACCTTGTATTACCCTATATCTGGTTGTACAGCAGCATGACCCAAGGAATCTCTGTTAGGTGAGCTAGTGCTTCAATTTCACATTTGCCCGCATGGATGATTCTCCAATTTCTGGCTGAACATTTTAGTCATAGAATTGTACAGCACGGAAATGGGCCCTGCGGTGCAACTCGTCCCTGCTGACAAAGGTGCCTACCTCAGCTAGTTCCGTGCCTGCATTTGGCCCATATCCCTCTGAACCGTTCCTATCCATCTAGCAGTCTAAATGTCTTTTAAACATTGTAATTGTACACGCCACTACCACTTTCTTCAACAGCTCATTCCATATACCTGCCACCCTCTGTTTGGAAAAACGTGCCCTTGGATCCCCGTTAAATCTTTCCCCTCTCATGTTAAACTTATGTTCTCTAGTTTTACTCCCCTACACTGGGAAAAGACTGTGACAATCCACCTTATCTATGCCCCTCATGATTTTATATACCTCTGTTAGGTCACCCCTCAGCCTTTTTTGCTCCCGGGAAAACAGTCCCAGTCTATTCCAGTCTCTCCTTTATAACTCAAGCCCTCCAATCCTGTCAACGTCCTTGTGAATCTATTCTCCACCCTCTCTAGCTTAATCACATCCTTCCTATAGTATGGTGATCAGAACTGCACAGAGTACTCCAAATATGTCCTTACCCGGTTTTAACTTCCTGAAATATATCACTTTGCACTTGTCTGAGTTAAATTCCATTTGCCATTCCTTTGCCCACTTTCTCAGTTGATCTGGTTCCCATTGTAACCTTAGATAATCTTCTTCACTGTCCAATACACCACCAATTTTGGTGTCACTCGCAACCTTACTAATCATGCCACCTACCTTCTCATCCAAGTACCTTGTATGTAATATTTACACAACAGAGGGCCCAGCACTAATCCCTGTGGCAGACCACTGGTCTCCAGTCTGAAAAACAACCCTCCCCTGCTGCCCTCTGCCTCCTTCCACCAAGCCTATTTTGTATCCAGTTGGCTAGCTCACCGTGGATCCCGTACAATCTAACCTTCCAGACCAGCCTACCATGCAGGACATTCTCAACGGCCTTGCTGAAGTCCATGTAGACAGTGTCTACTACTCTGCCCTCAGCAATTCTCCTAGTCACCTCTTTAAAAACAAACTCGATCGAATTTGAGATGCAATTTCCCACACACAGCCATGCTGACTATCCCTAATCAATCCTTGCCTTTTGAAATGCAGATAGATCTTGACTATCAGAATCCCCTTCAGTAACTTTACCACAATTGATGTTAGGCTCACCAGCCTGTAGTTCCCTGGCTTGTCCTTACAGCCCCTCTTAAATAAGGAACAATGTTACCCTCCTTCCAGTCTTCCAGTATCTTGAGGCTGAACGTAAATGAACATATTTTACAATTGGCAAGCAGAAGGATAGGGTAACATGAGTCATAAATAACACATTTGATCCATTTCCACCTTTCCCACACTGGAATTGACCAGCAGAATGGACTAAACTGGAATTTCCCTGCTAACTTGACAGGAATGAAGCCATGCTAGTGTAATTACTAAATCTCCTGTCTGGTATTTTCATTCCAAACCAGCTAATGTGTATCAGAAATACCATTGTAACATCTTGTGCAAGAAAGTCCTTTTAGAATGTATGAATTGCCTTCTCTTGTCTCAAGTGGAAGTGATAAGTAGAGGGCTCTGGCTAACAAACAATTTAAGGTTTAATGCACACTATTTCCAATCCTCAACTTCTGGCTACTGGAAATATTGATACTTTTTGGTTGTATTTAACTGTATTTTTGATATAAAATGGACTCAAGCTCTCTTGCGGAATAACCAAAAGAAATCCATAAACAACCCACAGAATCTCCTAGTATGTAATACAATGCACATCTCTCTTGTGAAACCAATCAACACCAGGAGGTGCATGAATGGTACAGGATACTTCAGCCCTTTCTTCCTTCAGGCAAACTAGACCAGTTCTATTTAAAGAAACCAGGATCAGTCTGTGTGAAAGTAGTAGTTATGTTTGGTTTCCTGCAGTGTACAGATGCTTTCAAATGCCATCTCACCTAGGGGTATTGGTTCTCACAGGTCAAAGGGAAAATGAAATCTGGTTTGGAAAACAACTAATTTAAAACAGTGAAACTAAGTGTTCTTTACCACAGACTGTCAGAAATTGAAGCATATGGAAAGTAAAGTAATTCAAAGATGCCATGAATCCTGTATTATAATGATTACTGAAAGACATCCTGAGATAGCCAGTCTGTCTGATTTAAAGGCGGAGACTCATTTAAGGAAAACTGGAACTGCTTGAATCACTCCACAGGTCAGGCAGCATCTGGGGAAAGGAAAATGAAGTTTTATGTTTCAGCTCAACCTCAATGTTCAGGTCTTTGACCAGAAACGTTAACTGTTTATCTCTCCACAGATAGTACCTTGATCTGCTGAGTGTTAGAATTTTCTGAATTATTTAAGACTTCCAGCATCTGCAGCTTTTTTTTTGATTTTCATTACTGAAATCTCATTTATGCTTGGGTAATGAAATGATGCCAACAAACTAGCAGGAAACATGGCAGGTCCACTGTTTCCACTGCAGAGATGATAATGTCCAATTGGGCATGCCAGAGAGGATCTCTCAAGCATTGTTGTTGCACAGATCTATCATTCATGGGTGACTGGCTGGATTGTGACTCGCCATAAAATAAACCCACAGCACACTGAGCTCGCTACCGCCTGCTGCATTTCTTTTGAGACTGATTTCTTTAAAAACCAGAAGCCCATTTTAGAAAACCAGTGCGCACACTCTTCTAATTGATTCCTGTAAAATCATTGACATGAGCTTTAAAGTCACTTGTTCATTGACATGGTGATAAATGATGGGTGTATGTATGTCATAGAAAGCAGAAAGAAGCTTTAAATAAGTAGACGAAGCCTTCCACTTGACCTACATCCACTGGTTCGGCATGATCACTTCCTTAATAATGCACATCAACTTTGTCCTACAATATTGGTAAATGTTTTATTATTGTCACATGTACCAAGATATAGTGGAAAAACTTTGTCTCGCATGGAATCCATACAGATCATTGCAAACACAACTACATCAAGGTAGTACAAAGGGAAAAGCAATAATGAAATGCAGAATGTAGTGTTACAGTTACAGAGAGAGTGCACTGCAGGTAGACAAATAAGGTACAAGGGCCATGACAAGGTAGACTGTGAGATCAAGAGTTCATCTTTATTGTAAAAGAGGTCTATTCAAGAGTTTTATAACAGCGGGATGGAAGCTATCCTTGAGTCTGGTGTGTGTTTTCAGGTTTGTATATCTTCTGCCCAATGGAGTGGAGAAGAGAATGACCAGGGTGGGAGGGGTCTTTGATTATGTTGGCTGCTTTCCCAAAGCAGTGGGAAGTGTAGACAGAGTCAGTAGAAGGGAGGCTGGTTTTCGTGATAGACTGGGCTGTGTCCATGCTCTCTGCAATTCCTTGCAGTCTTGGGTAGAGCTGTGGCCATATTAAGCTGTGATGCATTGGGATAGGATGCTTTCTGTGGTGCATCTATTAAAATTGGTGAGGGTCAATGGGATATGCCAAATTTCCTTGGCTTTCTGAGGAGGTAGAGGTGCTGGTGTGCTATCTTGGCCATAGCATCTACGTGGTTGGACCAGGACAAGCTATTGGTGATATTTATATCTAGGAACTTGAAGCTCTTAACCATCTCCACCTCAGCAATATTGATATTGACAAGGGCATATACTCCGCCCTGCTTCCTGAAGTTAATGATCAGCTCTTTATTTTCCTGACATTAAGGAAAAGATTGTTGCCTTGACACCATGCCTCCAGGCTTTCTAGCTCCTTCCTGTACTCCGTCTCATTGTTATTTGAGATCCAGCCCACTACGGTGGTGTCATCTGTGAACTTGCAGATGGAGTTAGAGCGGAATCTGGCCATATAGTCGAGAGTGTATAGGGGGTAAAGTAAGGGGCTAAGGATGCAGCCTTGAGGGGCACCAATGTTGAGGATAATTGTGGCGGAGGTGTTGCTACCTGTCTTTACAGATTGTGGTCTGTTGGTCATGAAGTCGAGGGTCCAGTTGCAGAGGGAGGTGTTCAGTCCCAGGTCTAGGAGTTTGGAGATGAGTTTGTTTGGAATTATGGTATTGAAGGTGGAGCTATGGTCAATGAATAGGAGTCTAACGTAGGTGTCTTTGTTATCCAGATGTTCCAGAGATGAGTGTAGGGCCAGGGAGATGGCATCCACCATGGAACTATTTCAGCAGTAGGTAAATTGCAGTCAGTCGAGATTGTCTGGGAGGCTGGAATTGATATGTGCCATGACCGGCCTCTCGAAGCACTTCGTGGTGGAGGATGTCAGAGCCGCCGGCCTGTTAAATGGCCTGTTATTTGTGGCTTCTGTCATTGTCCCCATCTCAGCCTGCTACACTCCAAAGAAAGAAGTCATTGCTTTCCTCAAAGTTAATTTTTTAATCCCAGCAGCTTCTTCAAATATTTAGGTTCTACCCTTTCCTGTAGAATCAAATATTTACTGTAAAGGGGTGAACAGAACTGGTTATTGTATTGAAACTGAGCTCTAACTCGTGTTGTTTACATTCTAGCATGAACTATCTGCTCTGTTCTAATTAAGGATAGCATCCTGTATGCCTTGTAATCTACCTTATTGATCTGTCCTGGTAACTGTTGTGATCTGAGCATGTACGCTCTGCCCCCGAGTTCCTCCACATCATTCAATAGCCTGCTATTAGTTGTACAGTCTCTCGCCCAGTTGCACCTCCCCAAATGCATTTCCTCGCACTTGTCTGGATTAAACTCCATTTTACTGCCCAATTGATCGGGCCAACTAAACCTTCCTGCTGTCCAATGCTTTACTCTTCACTGTTAGCTGCACAGTTTTTTTGTATTCTCTGCAAGTTTGTTTACTAAGCTCTCCCCCTATGCTTGTCTAAGTGATTAATATCTCTGATAAAAGTAAGGTTCTGAGTACTAATCCCTATGGAATCCCACTGGTAACCACTGAGAGTGAGAAAGAAACAGTCAAAAAATACCTTGGGCTCCCAGCCGCTGAGCCAGTTTTGGATTGAATTTGCCACTCTGTTGAATCCCATTGGTTTTTTACCATTTTGATCATCCTGCCATGAACATAAGAATACAAGAAAATTGAAGCAGGAGCAACTCACCTGGCCCGCAATGAGGTCATGGCTGATCTGACCCCCTGGTCTCAACTCTTCTGTGCCTGTTTCCCCTCGCCCTGAATTCCCTGATTTTTCTTTCAAAAATTTGTCTGCTCCTCTTTAAATACATCGTAACCATAACCAGGCCATCATAACCATCCGGTTGTAAGGTCTAGAAACTCACCACCCTCTAAAGGTTGGAGGGTCCAATTGGCACAGAATTATCTTAACTTTTATTTTGTGTTGGCCCCAGAAAGGCAATTTTATTTGTTCTCTACAAGGATTAAAATCATTATTCTCACTCTGAGTGGCTGCTGCAAGTGCGGTCCTTTTCAGTACAGATAGAACATTCTGAGAGCCATAGCCTGTTATGGGCTATGGACAAAGTGGGGTTAATCTGGTCCATATTTTTGACCTGAGCCTGACGCTGCCTCTTGTGCTATACGTTTCAATGATTATCAACACATTCAGATCTGGCTTGACCACACAATTTACTATCGGACCTTTCTTTTATCTACTAAGTCTGCTCATAACTCCATAACGACCCTCGCCCGACTTCTTTACTCTAGGTAGTTGTTTTAAAATCCTGTCCCCTATTTTTCCCCCACACTTGTTTCCCATAGCAAATACAATGAACCCACAGACTACTGTTACTTAGACTGAGATGGACCATTCAATCTGTTACTTTCTTCCCAGAGTTCAACAGATCAAAATCTAAATGCTTCTCTTTGCCCAAGCTCACTCCCATCTCCCCTGCACCCTTTGTAAACTTCAGACAAGAAGACCATCTCCTGCTCCCTCGACCCTCTTCTCACCAAAGTGCTGATCATTTGACTTGCCTTCCTGGCCCTGTGTTCACTATCGTCAAGTGCTTCCTCCCGATCAGTTGTCATTGCTCCTCCTCACTAAACCGAAGTTTAACTCTTCTTATCAAAAAAAAACACTGACCATTATCTCAAATGTTACTTCCTCTCGAGCCCATTGAATATGCTGCAACCTTTCAAAACTCTGCCCATTGACCTGGTGTTCCTCCTTTGAATCCCTCCAGTTGGGTCTCAACACTGTAGAACCAGTGGAAGCAGCTCTGGTCAAAACTACTGATGGCATCCTTTGCAATAGCGATGGAGGTATCTATCATTCCTTCCTCGAACTGTCTGCATTCTTTGACATGATTGACCTTATCAACATCTTACAGTGCCTCACACTATTGTCCAGTTGCAGAGCACTGCACTTGGCTTTTTCCATTCTTTTCTAACTTGTTATAGCCAGAGTCACCAGCAATTGTTTTCTCTTTCCACACCCACACCACCATCTTTGGGATCACCAGAAGATCTATGCTGCTCCCCCTTCTATTTCTCATTTACAGTGTGCCAAAAACACGGCATCAGCTTCCACATGTATTTCACCATCTCTCTTGACCTTGTTTATCTCTAAGTTTTCTGATTGTTCGACACTGGATGAGCAGTTATTCTCCATTTGATCATCATTTATTAATGACTTGGATGGGTTGGCAAGTTTGCAGACAACACAAAGGTTGGTGGTGTTGTGGATAGTGTGGAGGATTGTCAAAGATTGCAGAGGGACATTGATAGGGTGCAGAGCTGGGCTGAGAATTGACAGATGAAGTTCAATCCAGAGAAGTGTGAGGTGGTACAGTTTGGAAGGACAAACTCCAAGGCAGAGTATAAAGTTAATGGCAGGATTCTGGGCAGTGTGGAGGAGCAGAGGGATCTGGGGGTTCATATCCACAGATCCCTGAAAGTTTCCTCCACAGGTGGATGGTGTAGTTAAGAAAGCTTATGGGATGTTAGCTTTCATAAGTCGTGGGATCGCATTTAGGAGCCGCGAGGTAATGATGCAGCTCTACAAAACTCTGGTTAGACCACACTTGGGGTACTGTGTCCAGTTCTGGTTGCCTCATTATAGGAAGGATGTGGAAGTGTTAGAAAGGGTGCAAAGGAGATTTACCTTGGAGAGTATGCATTATGAGGAGAGATTAAGGGAGCTAGGGCTTTACTCTTTGGAGAGAAGGAGGATGAGGGGATACATGACAGATGTGTACAAAATATTAAGAGGAATAGATAGAGTCGACAGCCAGCGCCTCTTTTCCAGGGCACCAATGCTCAATACAAGAGGGCATGGCTTTAAAGGACTGGGTGGGAAGTTCAAGGGAGATGTCAGAGGAAGGTTTTTTACGCAGAGAGTGGTTGGGACATGGAATGTGCTGCCTGGGGTGGTGGTGGAGGCAGGTACATTGGTCAAATTCAAGAGATTGCTAGATAAGTATATGGAGGAATTTAAAATGGAGGGATATGGGGGAGGTAGAGGTTAGATAGTCTAAGGCAAGGTTTAAAGGTCGGCACAACATTGTGGGCTGAAGGGCCTGTATTGTGCTGTACTGTTCTATGATTCTATCATTAGGAAGGCCAAAACTATCATCCGTCCCTGTCACAACCTCCATTCCCCTGTCACAGTTGAGCAATATCTCCTTTTAAAAACTATTGTTCTAGCTTTCACATTTCCTAACAGTGTCACTGCCTTATCTCTAATCTTATCATGTAACCTTGAGGGATGTCTGCACTTCTCTAAATCTAGCCTCTTGGAGCATCTTTGAATTTAATCACTTCTTTGTAGGTGATCTCTTCAGCTGCCAAAGTCCTAACTTCAGAAATTCCCTCCCTAAATTTTTGTGTGCCTCCCACTTTTTCCTCCAATAGCCTACTTGATACCGACCTTCTTGACTAAGCTTTTGGTTCCCTTCCCTCATATCACCTTGATGTAGCTTGGTGTTGGCTTTTTTAAATAGACCTGTGAAGAGCTCCGAATGTTCCTGCTACGTTAGAGATGCTGCAGAAATACGTCACTTGCTCAGAACAAGCTCAAGGGCAGAGTCTACATGTGCAGCGTTTCCACCAGGTGGTGCTGTGGTCTTCTATATCAGCTCCATCTCTGCATTGAAATACTTGCATTTACATTATAAAAGTTTGTACCATATAACATGAGGGCTTTGTGCAATACATGATATTTCTCCATTTTGCACTAATATGGTAAAATATCATGCTTTGCCAAGCACAAGTTCCTGCTGGTAGTTGCACATTCATGATGCACTCCTCTTTCTGAAGCTCCCTCTGATATTATATCATGTTTCTCTGATTTACAAGCAGCTCGGGCCGCTCTCAAGGAATCAGTTTTTCACAGCTGCCTATGTACAGCATCTGTGTTGTTGAACAGGGTAGTCAACCACTTAACCCGAGTTTGGAGGCTTACAGCAGCCACAATGAACACCAAAACAATGTCTTGCGTATTACCTGTTCCCATTGATAAATCAGCTTGAACAGGGGTTACAAGGGAGGGCATGCAGACAACCTAGAGAAGCCGGAGGCAGGAGTGAAAGAAGGGCTCATAAACACATAACCTAGCCCCGAAACACATACTGGGAACAAGATAAGAATGTAAGAAATGGGAGGGGAAGACCACTTTAGCCCCTCAGGCTTGCTGTACTAATAAGATAACGATGGATCTGACCTTTGGCCTCAACTACGTTTTGTCTGGTCCTCATAATCTTCAATTCCCCTAAACTCAAAATCTATCACGGTCACAGACTTACTCGGTGAATCGGCATCAATAACTCCCTGGAGTAGAGACTGATGAAAATCCACATCTGTCTGAGAAGAAATTTCTCATCTCAGTCTGAAGCCATTTTCTAAATTTATGCTCCAGGTTCTAGATCTCCTCATAGGGGGGAAGATCCCCAAAGCATTTATCCTGTTAACCCTCCTTGATCTTTAATGTCTCATTGAGATTAGGTCTCATTCTTTTAAAAATCCAAAGAACGTAGAATCAAGTTACACAAACTCCAATCTAGTGACCCTTTGCTGCACCATGTTTTACTTTACAGGCACGAATTCTTTGTACAAACATAGTGTGTGTGGCCTTTACAATGGCAGGAAATGTTTTACAGTTATGCAATGAATGCGTTTCTAGTTGTACTTGTAACAACTGCATTAAAAAGAAATGCACACCTTGGGCTAAGTCTTATGCATTTTGCGCATGGCAAGCTTGATGGGAGTAGCCTGATCCCAAATGCCCTTTATGGTCCCAGAACATGCACAGCTGGACCTGGGAGTAAGCTAGTTAACTTCACTTAGTTGTAGATAGTTCCTTCTGGAACAATAGGAGGAAGGCCTGGGCTCTTTGATAGAGTGGATGGTCGTCCACCAGCAATTTGGTGTACTAAGCCCACAGAGCAGAGCATTATTAAGCCGTCAGGGGTGAATCGAGAGAGATATCAATGCATCTCCGTACTCTTTGCACAAAGAATTCCAGCAAGAGGTGGTTGAAGGTTTCAACCCCACAACAATTTTCCTGAACTGACTCCAGAGGAAGTACATCCTTTGTTTAAAAAGAGACCAGTGCTGTTTGCAGAAACCCAGGTCCATAGCCCTGTAGTGTTGAAGCAAAACTTGCTTGCTTTTGATTTTGTCTCTCTTGTGGTAAAGGACAGCATTCTATTTGTCTTTGCATTTGCTTATTATATCTCTTAGCTTGCTTTCAAATACTTTTGACAATTCAACATTTGATAGTTTCACACCATTTAAATGACATTCTGTTTTTTCTATTCTGACTACCAAAATTGGCAACCTCCTATTAAACTCCATCTGCCATACATTTGGCTTCCCACTTAACCTGTACCTCTTTTCAGACTTCTTGTATCCTCTTCACAAGCTTTTTGCTTCCCATCCATCTGTGCAGCATCAGCAAACTTGAATATTTTACTCTCAATCGCTTCATGTTAGTTAATACAGATCCCTGGACAACACCACTAGTTATAGTTGCCAACTGGAAAATAGCTGGTCTTCTGCCAGTTAACAATCCTCTCATCATATTCACATATATAACTCTCAATACACCCATATCACCATTTGTTTGTAACGTTATTGGATGCCTTGGAAACTCGAATATTGTACATCCACCATCTATCCAGCTGGTTGCATCCCCAAACATGCTACACCTTGCATAAAGCCATGTGAACTGTTTATAATCCCATTGTGATTTTCCAACTAACCTGTAACTATTACCTTGATAATGGATTCCAGCATTTTCCTGTTATGCTAGCAGACATGTGGTTTGCTGCATTTTTTCTAACCTTCCCTTCTCTCCTCCTTTCTACAACAGTGGGATTCTATTTGTGGTTTTCCATCCTGTAGGGAAATTTCCAGAATCCCCAGGAAACGTTAGTGGATCACAACCAATGTATTCACTATCCCTGCAGCTGTCTTGTTTAGAACTCTGGAAGATGAGCTGTCTTAGAGGTCCAAAGAAATTACTTCCTTTCGTCATAATAGTTTGCCTAAATTTTGTTTTAGTGATATTGTTTTAAGTTCCTCCCTCTCTTGTCCCTTGATTTCATATTTTTGGCATGTTTTTAATGTCTTCTGCAAGGATGGATATGGAATGATTATTTAACGTTTCTGCTAATGACTTATTTCCCATTTTCTTGTCTCATCTAACAGACCAATGTTTATTTTTCTTGCTTCCATTTTATGTACTTGTAGAAGCTCTGTTTCTGTCTTCACATTCCTTGCCAGTTTACTCCTGTGTTCTTTTCTCCTGTGTTTTGTTTTGGTCACCATCTGGTGTTTAAACTTCTCCTAATCCTCAGGCCTACATCTATTCTTCAACATTATAAACCTCTTTTAACCTAATGCCAACTTTTAACCTTTTGTGGCCTTTTCATGTGGAGACCATATTTCTCATTTAAATGAATCTTCATTTGAAAATTATGAAACTTTCCTTTGTTTTTTCTAATGTTTATCTACATCGTGCCTTTTAATTTCTCAGTCTACTATAGCCGTCTCTACTCTTACATCTATGTAATTTCCTTTATTTAAGGTATAATTTGAGATCCGAGATTACTGCCCTGAAACTGAGTGTGAATCTCTGTCATGTTATGATCATTGTTTCCCAAAGGATTCTTTGCTCGGAGATAACTAATTACTCCTGTTTCATTCAGCCTGATCAGAGACAAAATAGCCTGTCCCCTGACTGGGTCCACTATGCATTCTTCCAGAAATTGTTCTCGATTGCATTCTACAAATGTATCCCCAATTTTGTTTTTGCAGTCTTTGACGATTAATGCACTGCCATGGTTATAAGCTCCCTGACTGATACTTTCTCCAACAATATAAATACTGTTAGGAGGCTTATAGACAACTTCCACCAGTGCTTTCTCTGCCCTGTTATTTCTCATCTTTACCCAAATTGATTCTACTTACTGATCTTTTGATCCAAGGTACTTTCTGACCATGTCATTTTTTTTTAATCATCAGTTAGTCCACTTTCAACAAATCTTTTCCATTCTGCCTGTCTTTCAGAAATGTCAAGTACTCTGGAACAATGGCTCTGCAATGGGTTATTGGGCCGTGCACAGAGATTGTTGTGTAGTTAATACATCCATCGTGTTACAAGTGGTTTGTGGGTTCAGATAGTCTTTTAATTTTAATCTTTTACCAAGTTTCCCTGTGTTGACTCTATTTGAGTCCTATTTTATACTGCACTATTGTTGTACATTCACTCCCTTCCGACCACAGTTGTCTTATCATTACACATAAAAAGAGAAAGGAGTGTTTAAAATAACTAAATTTCACCACTGCCCCTTCCTCCCCCTCATTCCTATCACTGCAGTTGCTTAGTTTAAAGCCCTATTTCCAGCCCTTGTTCTGTGATTTAGTGGGACACTGGCCCTAGTCCAACTGAAGTGAACCAATTTCCTCTCCCCCTGGTGCTGCTGCCATGCTCCATGAATTGAAATCCCTTTCTCTGGGACCAACTGTCCAGTTTTCCTCTTGCCAATTTGGATAAAGCTTGTAATTCGTAGATTATTCTGTGATTTGGCATGTTAATTGAGATCCTGGGTCCTCATTCTGCTTCATTAGGGCCGCTTAGATCTGTTTGTGTCACTTGGTTCCTGTACAGCCACTGACAACTAGATCCAGCCCTGAAGCGATGGCCTTAGCCTAACTGTGCAGGCAGGTAAGATGGTAGTTGAAATGTTGTATGTATCCCCCATCTAAACCACCTCTTTTCCCCCCTCCTCCTGCTACCTGCCATCACTACATTCCTTTAACTCTCACCATTTACGTGACCCTCTGTGTTATGATGCCACAATCAGTTTGTTCATCTTGCTGCAGCCCCTCCCTCTCATTTCTACAGGCAGCAAGACTCTTCATCTTATCGGCCAAGTCTAAGGGCAGAGGCTCTTCTGAAATCGCCTTCTGCATTATGCACCTACCTCCAGCTTTTGAGGAGATAGGCTAACATTTTGCCAAGTCATTGCTTACTGAGATCCATCACCTTCTGCAAGCAGAGCAGGCAGCAAGCAGCGTGCCTGGACTGCTTTGCCTGTAGAGAACTCACTATGGACTTGGTCTTTGCCACTGTCACCAGGCATGATCCAATGCCCTGTATTACAGTTTGTAGTTCACAGTTGCGTTAAGTATGTCACCAATTCTCTCTATTCAAACAAGAGCAGTTCCTTCTCCTTTCATAGAGACAGGCAAGAATTGAGTGTGCCCAAATTCACAATGATTGCGGGCTTTCCAAAGTTCACTGGGTTATAGGCTGCACTCATGATCTCTCGGCTTTCTGTTTGAATCTAGAATTCTGTGAATTACAAGAACAGTCACTCCCAGAACATTTGATGTTCTGTTATTGAGAGATTTCTAATAATCAAAGCTATGCTTCCATGGAGTTTGCAGCTTTCATTTGTTCATTCATGGTCAGTCCTGGTGTGTGTCATATTTCATCCATCATGCTACTGGAATGGCTGCGTATTGGAGGTCAAGGGCATTCATGGTATCTGTAGCACTGTGGCAGTGTCTTAGCTGTACAAGATGGGTCAGAAAGTGCAGGAGAGCCTCAGTGATGGGGTAGTGCAGTGTTAGGCGTTTCTGTGCCCATGGGCATATATTTGCCTTCGTGGTGCCAGGGTCAAGGGTGTCATTGAATGGCTACAGAACATACTGAGGGAGAGTGTAAGCCTGAAAATGTGATCAAAATGGTAGAAATAAGTAGAAATCAGTACAAATCACAAAGGTAGAAATAAAGATGATTACACTGATCAGTGTTCAGATTAATACATAGGGCTCAAAGGTAATAATCTCCAGATTGCTTCCAGTGCCACGTGGCAGTGAGTGCAGAAATGGGAGGTTAGCACAGGTGGGAGCGGTGGTGCAGGAGGGAGGGGTTTAGAATCATGGGTGTTGGGCTCAGTTCTGGGAAAGGTGTGACCTCTACAAGCCAGACTGGTTGCATCTCGACCAAGCTGAGATTGTAATGCTTGCAAGGAAGCTTGGTAGCCCTGTTAGATATTTAAACCAGTTTGGTAGGGGGATGGGATTGACAGTAATGGGTTGGAATGTGTAGGAGATGATATCTGGGAAATGAGTTTATTATTTTTTAATTATTTGTATCTTGATGCAATGAGTTTAGGAAGTAAAAGTAATGAACTGCGGATATAGATGAAACTGTGGAAGTATGACATGGTGGCCATTATTGAAATGTGGCCTAAAGCTGGGCAAGGACAGCAGCTCCATTTCCCAGGATATGTGGCTTTTAGACGACACCAGGTCAGTGGGATGCGTAGTTGAAAGGTGCCGCAATATTGGTTACTGTCACTTTACAGTCTTTGGTTAATGATAATTATTGCTGTACCCCCAAACCTGGAGGTATCAGTAGCTTGCTGAAGTATGCGATCAGCATCTGTGAACTGAGAGGACATTTGGATATGAGGACATTGGGGCACCCTGCAGTGCTTCACTCAGAGTTGTACAGCACAGTAACAGACTCTTCTGCCCAACTAATCCATGCTATCCAAGGTGCCCGTCTCAGCTATTCCCATTTGCCTGCATTTGGCCCAAATCCCTCCAAATATTTCCTATCCCTGTATCTTTCCAAATGTATCTTAGTTGTTCCATATACCCACTACCTTCTGTGTGTGGGAAAAACATGCCCCTTTTGATCACCTTTAAATCTCTGCCGTTTCACCTTAAACATATGCCCTCTAGTTTTAGACTCCCCTATCCCAGCATAAAGACTGACTATATACCCCATTTTTCCCCCTAATAATTTTATAAACCTCAAGTCACCCCTCTGCCTCATTCACTCCAGATAAAACAGTCCCAGCCTATCCAGGCTCTCCTTGTAACATAGAACATAGAAAAACTACAGCAAAATTCAGGCCCTTCACAAAGCTGTGCCGAACATGTCCCTCCCTAGAACTTACTAGGCTTACCCATAGCCCTCTATTTTTCTCAGCTCCATGTACCTATCCAACAGTCTCTTAAAAGACCCTATCGTATCCGCCTCCACCACCGTTGCCGGCAGCCCATTCCATGCATTCACCACTCTGAGTTTAAAAAAAACTTACCCCTGACATCTCCTCTATACCTACTCCCCAGCACCTTAAACCTATGTCCTCTTGTGGCCACCATTTCAGCCCTGGGGAAAAGCCTCTGACTATCTACCCGATCAATACCTCTCATCATCTTATATACCTCTATCAGGTCCCCCCTCATCCTCTGTCGCTCCAAGGAGAAAAGGCCAAGCTCCCTCAACCTGCTTTCATAAGGCATGCTCTGCATTCCAGGCAACATCCTTGTAAATCTCCTCTGCACCCTTTCTATGGCTTCCACATCCTTCCTGTAGTGAGGCGACCAGAACTGAGCACAGTACTCCAAGTGGGATCTGACCAGGGACCTATATAGCTGCAACAATACCTCATGACTCCTAAATTCAATTCCCTGATTGATGAAGGACAATACACCATATGCCGCCTTAACCACAGAGTCAACCTGCACAGCCGTTTTGAGTGTCCTATGGACTTGGACCCCAAGATCCCTCTGATCCTCCACACTGCCAAGAGTCTTACCATTAATACTATATTCTGCCATCATAGTTGACCTACCAAAATGAACCACTTCAAACTTATCTAGGTTGAACTGCATCTGCCACTTCTCAGCCCAACTTTGCATCCTATTTATGTCCCTCTGTAACCTCTGACAGCCCTCCAAACTATCCACAACACCTCCAACCTTCGTGACATCCGCAAGCTCTCCAGTCCCGGCAACGTCCTTTTCAAATCTTTTCTGTACCCTTTCCAGCTTAATATCATCCATCTGTAGCTAGCGATCAAAAATATACATAATATACCAAGTGTTGTCTCACCAACGTCTTGTTCCAACATGTCCCAACTCCGGCACTTAGTGCATCGATTAATGAAGGCAAGCGTGCCATATGTTTTCTTCATTACTCATTTGCAGAGGGCTATGTACTTGTATCCCTAGGTCACTCTGTTCTATGACACTCTCCACGGCCCTGCCATTCACTGTGTAAGTCCTGCCCTAATTTAACTTCCCAAAATCCATCACTTTGCACTTGCCTGAGTGAAATTCCATCTGTCGTTACTTTATCACTTTCCCTGTTGTAAATGCAGACAACCTTCACTGTACACTATACCACCAGTTTTGGTATCATCTGCAAACTGACTAATCATTCCATCTACATTCTCATCCAAAATATTAAGATATAAATGATAAACAACAGGGGCCCCAGCACCGATCCCTGCGGCACACCACTGGTCATAGCCCTCCAATCTGAATAATAGCCCTCTACTACCACCCTCTGCCTCCTGCCACCAAGCCAATTTTGTATTTAGTTGGCTAGATCACCCTGGATCCCATGTCATCTAATCTTCCAGACCAGCCTACCTATCACCTACCGTGTTTTCCACAGTCTAGCCATTGTGTGAGTTCAACCCAAAGTTAAAGTGCTCCAGCAAGACAAGGAGCAGACAGAAGAGGGACATGTCACAGATGGGTACAGCGAGTGGCCCTCACCAGACAGGCTGCCAACCAAGCCTGATAGCCCAGAGATTCTCTTGAAGACCCTGTTCCACTTCACCATCTTTGCACCCAGGCAGGGAGGCAGTAGGTAAGATCACAACAGCATACCTTGATATCATGTTGCTTTGGATTTCCTGGCCAAAGTACCATGACAGCACTTCAGATTTTGGTTGGGATCATCTACATTAAGTGCCCACAACTGTAACCTCCACATGCTTATTTAAGGCATGGACAAGGTTCATTCCTAATAGGCCAAGCACATAGGAGTTTCATGACTATGAGGGTACAAAATCACCAGGAGTGTAGTTCTACTTTCGCAGCTGCATTTGGATTTTAGATGATGGCACCACTGAGAGCCACGCAGGAGTAGACTTCCTCGTGGTGATGAGTGCAACAAACTGAGGGGAAACACCTGGTTGCATGAATGCTGTTCTCAACATAAAAACGCATGTAGAAAGAACACCTGGCAGAAGATTAAAATCTAAACACAGATGCTGCATGACCCCCCTTGGCCTGTACAACATTTTCTGTTACTGCAGATCTGAAAACTTGAAGTGTTTTGCTTTTGGATAAAGCTTTGAGCTACCTCCTTGAGGTCCAAGGCTTAAACAGTCCTGACTTTCCCCACATCTGTTGGGTAAGGTGGTGACCACATGGTTGATTCTACATAATCATCTTGGAGAGGAACGTGCAAGTGACAGTGTTCCCTTCTGCTCTTGATCTTTTGGGAGGTTGCAGATTTGAGGAGGTGTTGTCAGAGTAAGAAAAATGCACCATCTTTCTTTGTACAGGGTGTGCTTCCAGGTAATGGGGTGTTCCCCTCTTCTCCCGTTGACCTCAAATTTACTGGGGGTCCTTGATGCTGCATTTGATCAAATGTTGAAAAACACTGATGCTGGAGGAACTCAGCAGGTCAGGCAGCATCTGTGGAGAAAAGCAGGTGGTCAATGTTTTGGGTTCAACTCTGAACCCTATCTTCAGTCCTGAAGAAGGGTCCTGACCTGAAATGTTGATCACCTGCCTTTCTCCACGGATGCTGCCTGGCCTGCTGAGTTCCTCCAGCATCATAGTGTTCTTCATCTAAATATCAGCATCTGCAGTCCTTTGTTCTCTTTGATCAAGTGTTGACTTGATGTCAAGAGCACCCATTGTCACCTTGTCTCTGGAATTTGTTCTTTTGTTCATGTCTCATTAGTGCACTCAGGAAAAAATACAACTTTAGCCACTCTGTCCTTGCAATTTACCTGCAATCACAAACTTCCTTTCCTCTCCCAAGTCCTTTAATACGTCATCCCTCATGTGCCCTGTCTCAATTTAGCTTTCATCTCTGCCGCAATGTTACCAAAGGCATCTTCAATGACTGAAGTGTTTAACAGTGTCACCTTGTCATTGTCGACATGACTGCAGCCTATGATACTGTTGACTACCCTGGGCTTGTCCAATATCTTTCCCTTGTCATAGAGTTGGGTAGGACTGTCCTCGTAGTTGCATTCTTGTTCCTTCTGTCGCAAACAGACAATCATCTGAATGACTTCTCTTCCCACTCTCACACTGCTACCTCTGGATCTCCGAGGATTTGTCCTTGACCTTCTCCTGTTTCTCGTCTACATGCTGCCACTTCATGTCATTACCTGAAATTCTAATGTCAGGCTCACTCACCACCACCTTTTACCCCTACAGTGTGTGTATTTGCCATGCTGCATGTCTGATATCAAGTATTGGATGAGCAGAACTTTCCTAGAGCTTTCAGTCACTGCCATAAACTCTGTTCCTTGAGTGCTAATTCTATCACACTTGTTAGCAAGTATCTGGTGTGAACCAGACCCTTTGTGATGTTGATGACCTATTTAGCCCCTGTCAGAGCTTTTGTCCACATATCTACTCCATCTCTAAGACTGCCTACAGCTACATCCTTGGCATCATTTATCCTTGTATGCTGCTGAAACTATCAATTGTATCGTGGCTACCTTGAAAAGAATTCTAGGAAGTATTGCATGGGTGTCCTTCACAGCAGAATTTGCACTATTTTCAGATATTTTGTTTTCAAATAGGCCAGCAGTCTTGTTCAAATAGTGCTAGACAGTAGGAATCACACTCTGTGCCTTGCTCTGGTAAGTTGCTGGACCTCGATCAGTGCTGTTGTTCCTCTCAAAGGGCATTCCTTAACCAGGACCCAACGGCTTATGAGCAACCTACAGAGACCTTCAAACCCCATCCAAAAAATACTGTGACTCTGCCGGTAATCTTAGGTTTGATTTCTTGGATGGGAACATGGGTTTCATCCAGAGAAATAAAGGACTGCAGATGCTGGAATCTAGATATAAAACACTATGATAATGGAGAAACTCAGCAGGCCAGGCAGCATCCATGGAGAAAAGCAGGCGATCAACGTTTCGGGTCAGGACCCTTCTTCGGGATTGAAGACAGGGTAAGGGGACGCCCAATATATAGGAGGGAAAAGCAGAGCAGTGATAAGTTGACAAAAGGGGGGAGGCGGGGTGGGCACAGGTGGTGATAAGTAGATGCAGGTAACAGATAGTGATAGGCAGGTGTGGGGGAGAGCAGATCCACCACGGCATGGGTCAAAAGTAAGGAGAGAGGGGGATAAAGGTAGAAAAAGAGAGGCTAGGAAAGGGAAGCACGGTGGGGGGGGGGGGGGGGGGGGGGAGGGGGCGGTTACTTAAAGTGGGAGAATTCAATGTTCATGCCATTAGGCTGCAAGGTTCCAAGGTGGAAAATGAGGTGCTGTTCCTCCACTTTGCGCTTGGAATTCTCCCGGCAGTGGAGGAGGCAGAGGGGGAGTTGAAGTGACTGGCAACGGGGAGATGAATGACAAAAAAAATGGTCCTGGGCATGTCTTGGAGAGCAAGGCCCGGAGCTGTGGAAGAGAAAGAGAGGGCCAGAAGGTGTCAGTGCACAGTTGTGACATCTGTTGGGTAGTGTTCTCTGGTATTAGAAACGACTGTACAAAAGATTTTAAAATAAGCTACTTGCAACTTAATGAAAAACAGTAATCATTCATAGTACTTTCTTAGACATAATTTAAACCATTCTACAAATGCTGTGGGGTTAAGCAAGAATAGCACCTTGTACTTTACAAACTCCCCCATGCATTGGGAAGTTATGTCCTCAGCTGTACAGTGTGTCTTGCCCTCGCATCTAGTCCTGTATTTAATGCTGGACATGTAGATTGTTCAGGAGTTATTGGGGAGATGTGGGTTTTATACAATGTGACCATAGATTAATCTGACCTTTCCATTGCTCCACAGAGACTCAGAACAGAAAATCGCCTCCTAAAGCAGCGGATTGAAACCCTTGAGAAGGTATGATGTGCAACCAGCACTACTTGTTGCTTATCTATAAGGAGAAGAATTGTTGGTAGTAATTGCTCTGTCTAATGGTTCCAACTCTAGACAGGTTGCAATTTGCATTTATTTACAATCCAGCTGCTCTGAGACAATCTTTAAGGATCTATCCTTAACCTTCTGTTTCTCATCTACATACTGCCACTCAATATCATTATCTGAAATTCAAATATCAGGCTGCACACAACCCAAGTCCAACTCGCCACCACCTCCCCCTTTACCCCTATATTGTGTACACAATCTCTGTACACGTGTGTACATTCACACAGCCTACTGAGTTTTCTCAACGTTGGGGCATTCCTAACCAATAGTTGTTTAATAGTTTCAGTGCAACTTGTTCTTTAATTCACCACTTCCCTGATTCTAAAATGAATTCTGCAGAGGACTAACAGAATAACCTAAATTTTCCAGAGTGTTTCCAATTAGTTTTCAACTATTTCAGTTGTAACTGCTGAAAAATCAAATTTCTTAATTTACTTTTTAAGAAATCTGTTTCGTAAAAGACATTGAAAATGAGAATGAACAGCAACCTATGGGTTCCCTGAAAGTTTGACTGCATTGTGTTGAGGCAAAAAGCCTCAAATTTGAGCTTTTATAATTAGGAACATTGAGGATTAGAATAAAGAATGAGCATTATATTCATACTAAACGCCTAGGGTACAGTTCAAGTGGTGTTCACAATTATACCTCATCATGTATTGTGGTGGTACAGTGGCACACAAGTTGGTGCAGGTTTGATTCTAACTTTTGTTGTCTCTGTGAAGTTTTCATGTTCTCTCCATGACTGCATGGGTTTCCTCCCTCCACTTTTTGCATATCCTTTGTTCCCTTTATGTCCAGAAATCAATTGATTTCTATTTTGAATTAATGACTGAGCAACCACAGGTCTTCAGAGTAGAAAATTCTAAAGACTTGCCTCTGCACAAAGAAATTGCTCCTCATTTCAGTCCTAAATAACCTACTCCTTACTCTGAGACTGTGAGCCCCTGGTTCCACACATCTCATCCTGGGAAATGCCTCCAAGAGTATCAAAAGCCTTTTGGCAGTCTGTGACTGTATTTGATGTTTACAAACACAAAATTATAAAAATTATTTAAAGATTAATCATGTTTTAAAGTCCATACTAAGGACATTTTTAAAGATTGTTCATTTTTTTAAAGTAATTTAAAGTACTCAATTAGTTGGTTAATCCTTTTGCCTTGAGCAATTTCTCTCCATTGAAATAAATGGTCTCTGAACACAAAGTTTGATTTGGAACAGCTTCACTGGTTTTACAGCATAGCTGCTAGGGAATCTGTCCAAAGGAAGCTGCCACTCTACCACTGGACTGTGAGGAGTCCGGTCTTTGAATAATAGTGTCCACATGACTGGTCTCCAAAAGAATTTCAGATTTTTGGTGTGACCCTCCCTGAAAAATAAAAGTTCTGTCCTGCTAACATAAACCATTTACAAAATATAAAATGTACAATTTTTAATACAACTGAGAAAAAAATCAAACTAGTTTCATTCAATTTGAGGTTTTAGCAAACCTGATTCTTTATGACTTTAGTAAACTACATAGCTGTTCTTGTCTTCAGCTGACAGTATTTGTTTGCCAAGACTAGGTTTAAAAAAAAGCATCTCTAGACACCTGTTTGCAAGCAGGTTGCTGCCAATTTTTGTCGTCTTCTTCCTTAAAGCTGCAGTGTCTGTTTTGCTGTTTTATAGAGCCTGTAATATCTACACTATTTCCTCTAGCATCTGTGTGCTACTGTCTACAGAGGTTTCTGCTGGGGTAAATATTGAAGCAGCAATGAATCTCTGAAGGTCTTAGAAAATGTTCTAACTTGAGGATAAGAAAAATTTTGTGAATGCCACCATGCTAGCCATGGTCAGCAATGACTCTCCAGGCAGTTATGGTGTGGGGATGCACTGGGTTGATAGGAGACTATGATCCTGTCCCCACTAGTTCTATTGGCTTCAAGGTGCCAGAACTTCACTAGATGTGGTTGTATATTGTTTTCCTGGCTCAAATTTCACTAATTCTTCCTTCCAGTTAGCCTGAAATATACTCAAAGAAAGAAGAAACCTGTTCATTTAACGCGATCCAGCCTAATAACTGTTTCTATTGCAAACTGCAGTAGTCATGAAACCCTGACAGACAAAACATGCTTTATCCTATTAAATGATTTATTTTTGGATTGGCCACTAATTGTTTTCCCAAAGTAGAGATGGAACTATCTAGCATTGTTTCCATATTTCACACATAAGCATGATGTATGTTGAGAACATTTTGCTGGGGAGCAAAACCCAGGAGTGCACTGGATAACTTTTGTATCTCAGTCACTGAAACTCCTCCAAGGGAGGTTTACAAGTGGAGCTAATCTGGAGATTGTAATCCTAATTTGCCACCACTTCCCCATTCTAAAATTGGGAACCCCGCACATAATAAAGTGTTCAGGAGATGACAAGGAATCTTTTAGACTTGGCATGAAAGCTCACTAATATCATTTTATTTGTCTTTTTCCAAAGAAGTTATTGCAGATACTTGTTTGGAAGTGAAAGCTTTCTAGATGATCTCAGTAAATCATTTCAACAGACCCACTGTTTAGTTTGATGACTAAAGATTCTTTCTTCCTCTAGCACAGTTGCACATGATACTTGATCTGTCTTTCGTTGTATTGATACTTTGGGCTTGTGGACATAGTTTAGTTACGTGCTACTAGTGGATTTGCCCTGTAAACCAAGAGTATCAGCACAAAGCCATTACCTCCATAACTCCGATTATGCTATTGGACTTAAAAGACTCAAATGTCCACATGACCTTTATTGAACTGGCTCAAGTAAATCAGTTAATTAATGTGCATGGACCAGAAAGGTTGAAGGATCCATACTTATTTTTTTCTTTCATTACTTAAAGCTGCAATTCCTTTTTTTTTGTTTTAAAGATTTATAATAAGAAATTGTTATATGGAATGTTTGGGAACATGGAAAAAGTGCTTGTGACTTTTCTTTTTAAACCTTCAGTTGATGAGGTTTGCTGTGTGTGCTGGCTGACCCTATACAATGAGTAAGGGCTAGTGAACAAAACTAATGAAACTGATATTTCAATGACCCTTCTTTCTTCCGTCACCCTAATGCCCCTTCCTCCTCCACACACACAAAATATCCAAAGAGCACAGGAAATAGTTTATTTTAATTCTGTGGAGCAACTGTACTTTTCATTTGTCAGATTGTGGAATATGTAACATGAGCTTTCTATTACTGTGCTAGTGGTGCCTATCTGTGAAATTCTTTCTTCCTTTCATTTCTGTGGATTTCCCCCTGTAGGAAAGTGCTGCCTTGGCAGATAGATTGATCCAGGTATGACTTCCCACTTTCCTCCATGGCAATTATACCTACTTGCTAACTCTACCAAAGCAATACCATTTTTCATGTCTCATCTGGTGAGGTAACCTCCTGTGAAACTCACCCCCTGCATGTTGCATGTTACCCCTGTGGAAGCACTCACAGTAATCCATGCTTCAGGCCTTGCTCACGTGGGAATCTGAGGCAAGTGAATGTGATGATGAGTGATGCACAGGAAATGCTGCCCGGGTCAGGGCAGCCTATTCATTACCACCTTGGGCATTGTACATCCAACCTAAGATCATAACATTTACAAACAGCCTTTGGTAATTCCCCTTTGCATTGTATTGTTCCATTCTGCATGTACATGTACCATATGATCAGAAGATTGAATAGACTTAAATAATTGGTTTTTATAAACTATATTGCCACCACAAAAAAGGAAGCTGGAAAAATAATCCTGCACATCTGAAAAGCTGTGTTGTGCCTTGTGTATGTGTACATGTAGCAGTAACACATTTACACTATACTACAGAGTAAGTAATAAAACATTTAACAGGTTTTCCTAAAAATAGAAATTTAAATAGTCTTGTGTATCACAAATCAGAGCATTTAATCCCCTCCATCCAGAGGGGTGGTTAATGTGACCCTGGTGGATTTGCCCTGTAAATGTTACTGGATGCATGCTGCAGGGTCCACCATAACCATCAGGTCATTATACTAATGCTGCTCTTGACTAAAGCATGCAAAGCACAAGAGTATTCCTTGTAACAGTAAAATATCTGGGAACCAAGCATAATAGACCTGGTAGATATGAAATGCTTGGTTTCACAGTCCCATTACATGGTCTGTTTTAATACTTTTGACCATGGTTATTACTGCATAATCTGGTATTTCATATGTTTCTAAGTTGTGAAAACTATGCAATATTGATTAGTGCAGTCAGGTATGTAGTATTCCATTGAATTACTTAAACTGTGATGGAAAGCAGTTTGATGAAGCACATTGAATTTTGTAAAATAAAGTCTTTTTCTCAGTATATTTCTTTTGAAATGGCTACTTGACATAACACTGAGCAATTGTGTTGTCACAGTCAGCCAGCAGTGTGCAGGCTGCTCCTTGAAACTGCTTTATCAGCCACAGTGTTGGAACAGCTGAAAAATGAACAGTTTTATTCTATTCACAGCTTTTGTTGAATGCCTCAATGTAACACCAGAGCATTGAGATTATCCCAATTCCTACTATGTTGTTTCTGGGAACTAGTTTTTAAAGGAATACTCTTTAATCTTTCATGCACATCATTTCTTTTCTGCTTCAGGGACAGCAGAGAGCAGGAATGTTGGGGCTGGGGGAGGCAGCATACTAATGATAGCCATGTATTAAACTTAGAATTGGACAGTGTTTCAACAAATGCCAGTATCACTGTTAATATTGTCTCGGTTTTGTGAACAAAACATTTTGCTGAGTGATGTTGGGCATATGCTCACGTGTCATAATTTCCATGTGTCATTTATATAACTTATTTGCCACTAGGCAATGGAATTCATGTAATCTGCTGTAACTTGTTATTAATATGTTCTATTGAAAAGATTTGTGCTCTTATAGCCACTTCTAAGCACCTGCTGTTCTTGTGTTCCAAAACATTGACACCAAGTTTTTCAAATACATGCTTGTGCTTGTAAGTGTACATTCTAATTGAAGAAATACTAATCAATTTGAATTTTTGATGCCTTCAAAGCAATATTTTAAGATTTTAGTTTTATTTTGAGATCCCCATCTACTAACATTTGTGCAGCTTTTGCAAAGGATGTATTGTCAAAAAGGTTCTGCCAAGGCTGTTTTTCAATAGATTGTTCAGAGTTGGTGCATTGGAAAGATACTTGTGCTGCAATTTAGCAGGGTGTTCATTGCAGCAGTGCCAGGGGCAGAAAAGGTCACATCATTGTTTGAGTTTTTCTTAAATGTTGTATTGTTCTGTTGTTCAGTAAATCAGTTCTGTCCCCACTTTAATCTGATGTCTGCTGTTGATTCCATATATACTGCTACATACTAGTAAACCAAACCATAATTTTTACTTTGTGTATCTCTGTATTACTATTTCTGCTGGTTGAGAGGCTGATGGATCACAGATTCTAAGAACCTTATGTGCAGGATGTGCTAGAATAGTAACAAATAAGCCAGGCCAAGAATCATTTGTATTATTTGCTGATGAATGTTGGCATTTGAAGGAACAGAGTAAATTGTTTGTAATAGCTTTGGTTCTAAGGGGATAACAGCAAAATGAATGTATTTGAGAATGTATTCCAAAGTTAGATTAGATAACTGGGCCAGTTAGTGTTGCTCAGTGTGTTAATTGTTTGAGTTCTAGAATACTTCCCAGGTGAAATGTTAAGGATACAGCTGATGGTCCAGGTTCATGGGGATTCTCTGTGCATGACCTATGTCTGTTTTCTGCACCTACATCTCTTGCCACACCTGACACTTTACTCTATCCTTCCCCTTATCCCCATCACCAAACCACTGGTGGTCCAGATCACAAGCCCAGAACTCTTCAAGGCCTTACTTTGTTGTAAGTTGATTGGGAAATCTCTAAGTATTAAATTGGCAGAGATTTTATGTAAGGAGCAGAGATATAATGCTGGAATTTTTGCTTATTTTCCCTTATGTAGGGTAGGTGGTCATTGTTTGATATTTATGTATTTTCTCCTCTTCCTTCTCCCAAGTTGCTGTGTTTGACAGCCATTGGGTATTTTGTTCGTGCTAAATTAAGTTACAACTGTCCATGGGTGTGTGGCTGGAATCCTTGGATCTATTAAATGTATTTTTTATAATATGTCTAACTTCTTCCTTGATTATAGACAGGGAACAGATATCTGTGGGTTATAACTGGCCGTAGGAGTTGTATAAGAGATGTTCTGTAATGAACTGGGCTTCTGATCTTCTTGGACACTTACTTGGGCCTATCTGTTGCACAAAGGAAGTGCAGAATTTGGAGAGTGATTTAACTTAGTAGTTCATAATTTGATGAATGAAGGCTTTGTGTTTTCATGGGTGAAGGTGCTTGCTAAAAATTAGTATTTGGCAAGATTTCATCTTGCTTATCATTCGGCTCAATTCTTTACGTAAAAAAAATAAAGATGTGCGATAAGAAGGCCACATGACAAGTCAGGCTTGGAGGTAAATAGCTAGATATATGTGGGCATCTTCCCTAATCAAGCTGTCCCTACTGGTCTGGTTTAATAACAGCTTTTATTTATATGGCATTTGTAATGAAGTGAAACATCCCAAAGCATTTCAAAGAGATTTACTGAACAAACCTTTACACCAAGCAATATAAGGGGACATTTGGGTAGTTAACCAAAACTTTGGTAAAAAAGTAGTGTGCTAAAGGGGGGAATATATATGAAAGGTTTGGGGAGGAAAGTTCAGAGCATATGGCGGCAGCTGAAAGCATAGTTGTCCTTGGTGGAATGATTAAATCTGAGGATGATTCAAAAAAGTAGATATCTTTAACTTGATGAGCTGCAAGATATTAGAGATGAGGAAGGAAGAGGGGTGGAGTGATTTGGAAAAACAAGGTAAATGTTAAAATATAGTATTGCCTACTCTGGTGCTACAGTAGCTCAGCAAAGATGAGGAATGATAGAAGGATGGGACTTGGTGCAAGTTGGAAGAACTTTAGATGACATCAGGTTTATGTAGCAACACTGCCTAGAAATCCAGTTGCATGTTGCTGTTTATCTTCCAGCATTGTACAAATTGGAATCAGTTTTCCTGGAGTGAAATTTGATAACTATTTTTGGTTCCTTTTGTGTCACGCTGGGGGAAATTTAATCCAGCTTCTCCCGGTGTGGGTCACCCCTCACGTGGTTTCTGGGCAAGGGATGAGATCATTCCTTCTAAAACACGCTTTGGAGCATTACAGACGAACATGGATCATGTTGTCCTGAAGGCCTCACACTTGGCATCCTTGGGCAATGTGGTCCTCCTGGTCCATAGTAGGTAAGTGGATTCTTTCGTCCTGGAGATGCCCACACCCTCAACTAACATCCTTTTCTGCACTGATCCACCTCCACCAAACTCCAGTCCACAATCCCTAGCCTGTGCTCTCCCACCTCCAAATTTGCCAACACTGTAATTTTGTTTTCTTCAGTTTTCCTCCACACCCTGCCCAACCATGGAAGTTGCCTGCCCCCGATTTTTCTCTCTCCTCATCTGGCATTCCCAACCCAACCCATTTGTCCACCATCACATTCCAATCTGGCAAGCTCCGTTGCTCCATTCATCCTGCCTCTTCCCTTCCTCAGTCACAGCACTGATTCAATGGGCCTATAGTTACTGAACCCCATGCTCCACCTATCACACGCTGAGTCTTGCCCTCCAAAAGGAATGTTAAGTGGCACAAATTCAGTTACAAATATGTAACACCCAGTCACTTTTACCTTGGGCCCAATGGAGAGTTAACAACCAAAATAACCTGGAGCAGGATGGCAAGCCAAGAAATGGGGAAGATTATGCCATATGATCGCTCATACAGTTTATCACCTTATTCCTATGTTCCTGTATCCTCTAACTTGAGAAAAATTAATCAATCAGTCCTTGAATATACTCAAATTACTCTTATCCACAGCCTTTTGGGGCAAAGAATTCCATTTGAGTATTAGGAGTTTTGCTCATCTTACTGGATCAAAATGACCCTTATCCAGAGCCTGTGGTTCCCCAGAGAGAGGAAATGATCTCATCCACCCTGAATCTCCTACATTTCAATGAGTTCACCTTTTTCTTCAAAACTCCAATGAAAGTATTCTGATGTTGGTTGATTTCTCCTGCTGGTAAATCATCCTCATGCCTGGAATTGCCTCCATGGTGCTGCAGGTGTAGTCTCACCATACTCTACAGTTGCAGTAAGACCCTTCTTTACTTTTGTATTCCAGCCCTCTTCCAATGAAAGCCTGTTTACAGTTACTTTCCTAGCTGCTTACTGTAGCTGCATGGTAGCTGCCTTTGGCATCTGAAAACTCCTGGATCCTCCTCAGCACAGACATTTACCAGTTTCTCCCCATTTAAAATATTCTGGATTTTTTTATTCTTCTTACCGAACAGGATAAACCATATGATAATGCTCCGCTTTCTTGCCTTTCAGTTAACCAGCTGGTATCCCTCTTCAGTCTCCATGCCCCCTCATAACTTGCTGCCCCATCTAATTTTGTGCCATTAGCAAACTTGGATATATAGCACACTGTCCTTTTGTCATGGATAGAGATTGCAAAAAGGTGCCAGGCCAGCACTGATCCATGCACTCACTACAAACAGTCTGGCAGCCAGCAAATACTGTTTACTCATTTTACCCAATATTTACCCTTTCCTTATGTGGACACCTTTGCAAATACCTTTTGAAAATCAATATATCCTGTAGTTTCCTCCTTAACTATCCTATGAGTTACATCCTCAAAGAATTTTTAGTTTTGTCCAATATAGTTTTCATCAAACCATGTTATAGAGTGAAAACTTCATTGTCTTTGCTGCCAATTTCTATCCTATTTTCATTCGCATGTCGTTTATATCTGGCTGTTGTATTCATGAAGTTATACAGCACAGAAATCAAAGGCCCAGGTCGTCCATGCCAACCAAGATGCCTATCTACACTAGTCCTAATCACCTGCGTTTGGCCTACATCCCTCTAAACCTTTCCTGTCTATGTGTCTGTCTTCCTTTCCCTTTCTTGACAGCTCAATCTCCACCTCAGGGGATGGGTGAATGACCACTAACACCTCTTTCCTGGAAGTCCATCTTTGATTTCATTTTTGATAGTTCTCCCACAGTTATCTCAACTATACATCCTCCCACCTTGTTTTAAATAAGGTATCTATTCCAATTTTCTTTTTCATCAATATAAAATTTGCTCTAATAATGAAACTCTCCATACTGGTGCCTTTAAGATGTCTTTCTCCCTAACTATGGCCTCTTCTCTACCAGAGTTAACAGAGTGTTCAAATGTACTTCCTGTTTCTCATACATCTGCTCTCATCTCCTCTCTTCCCTTCAGTCAGAAAAAGGTTTTGCCTTGTCTTTACCTTGCACCCCACCAGCCTCCACATTCAATGGATTATCCTTCATGATTTTCACTGCCTTCAATGGGTTTCCACCAGCAGATGCACCTTCTCTTTCCCTTCCCTTTCAGCATTCTGAAAGGATTATTCCCTCCATGACCCCCTAGTCCACACCTTCCATCTCTACCAACTACTCCCCTTCTCATGGCACTTTCTGCTACAAACGCATGAGATATAACACCTCCCCTTTTGCCTCTTTCCTTCCCAATGTCTAGGGACCCAAACAGTCCTTCCAGGTGAAGTGGAAACTCACTTGCAGTTCCTCTAATCTTGTGTGCTGCATTTGTTGCTCAGTCTCCTCTTCATTGGAGAAACCAAATGTTCGGGTGACTGCTTTGCAGAACATCCCCATTCTGTCTGCAAGAGTGCCTGTGAGCCTCCAGTTTCCTGTCACTTTAATTTTCACTCCCACTCCCACTCTCACTGCTCTCTTTAACCTACGGTATTTGAACAATGCCCAAAACAAGCTTGAGCGACAGCACCTCATCTTCACCTGAGAGTATTGCAGCCCTTGGGACTCTGATGTTGAGTTTAACAATTTCAAATAATTCCTTTTTACTCTCTCCACAGATGTGGATGTACCTTTCTGCTTCAATTTGTTTCCTTTTTACCCTTTTTCTTTGTCTCTTGTTATCTTGCTGACTTTAGACACAATCACAGGCATTCCCTTCCTTGTCTCCACCCTCCACCTCCCTGCAATTTAAAACATGTCTGTTCTCTCACCAGTCCAATTCCGTTGAAGGGTCTTTTGAACTGAAATGGTGATTCTTTTTCCTGTTACCAAAAGATGCCGTCTGATCTGATTTTGCTTCCAGCATTTTCCGTTTTTGTGTTGGATTTCTGGCATTTGTAATGTTTTGCTCTAATCATATTATGTGCCCTGTTGTTACTCAATTTATCTAACAACTACCATGATAGTCTATAGAGGTCCCTTTATCTTTCTCCCTTCTGGTTTGATCAACAGTATTAAAAGCTACAGACAGTTCACGAAGGACAAGGGGAATGAGGTTAACTTTGACACAATTGTCATTATTGACTTTGATCACAACTGCTTTGGTATTTAAAGAAAATGTGAGGGAGAAACCAAGAATTTTCTGGGAATGCATTTGGGAGGCTGCCATGTTTTTGGAGAGGAATGTTGGAGATTTGCCATAAGGGATGGGATCAAGGCTTGTATTTTTGGCAGAGGGGTGATGCTAGCAGATTTGCAGAGAGCGACAGTGCCCGATGGGAGAGAACCTTATTGTCTATCATGGTTGCCATGTAGGGAAGTTGGATTTCCAACGATTTAGTGGAAATGAGATCGAGGGAGCATGAGGTGGTCGTCATGGATCTGAAATTGCAGAGGGTGTAAGAGAAAGATACAAGTTCAGGATTAAGTTGTGGGGTTACTGGGGGTGAGGGGAAGGGAATATTGTAAGTATGGTTTACTGGCTAGGGGAAGCAGGTGAAGTGGTTGAGACAGCTCTCTGATGTCCATGAACTGCTTATGCCTGTTGGAGGTGAAGGCAGAGGAGACAGGGAAGTTGGTCTGCAGTAGAGAAAAGAAGGGTAGGTATTGTGGCAATCCTGGAAAGGACAGACCAACACAAGGTCCACTGTGCTTGATGGTCTCCAGTCACATTTGGTGCGAAATGATGAAAGCCTGCCATATTTCTTCTAGACTGCAGCCCTTGGACTCTGGAGTAGAGATGACGCTGGGCCAGGGATGGGGTCAAGGTGAAAGAGAAGACCAGAGCACTGTGGATTTTGAGGGTATAATTGAGCACACTGATAGCTTTAGAATTCTAGGGCGAGTGGCTTGAGCAATAAAATTTTTCAAAGTGCAGTTGCAAGTGATGTGGAGCTGTTATCCCCCTTTAACAAGCAGGGAAATGTGGTCTGGAAGGGTAAGTGAAATGTGGGTAAATTGTGCTGGGTGGAAATGACCAATGATCAGTGTTGGCCCAATATGTGAATGAGACTGCTGGAGTAGTGAAATGTCAAATCTGCGAAAATGTCTGTGTAAGGAGACTGACCACAGCGCATAACAAATGGGGATAACGATTGGCATCAGCAAGGATGCGGAGGCTGAGGGAGGAAAGTCACAAAAGCTACCATGGTGAGAAAAATAATTCAATTACTTTAATAAGGTATGGAGGACAACTAAATGAACTGTAAATGGATCAGTGCAAGATGCTTACAGGAGAAAATGCCAGAGGAATGGGAGGACATACCAAGGTGTGGTTTGTGAATTTGGAAGATATCTCACTGGATAAGTCTCCTTTCCTCCTGGACTACAAGGATGCATTGAGCTGAATGTTAATGCAATGGACCTGCCATTGGGCCACGTCTTTGCAAACAATTTACAAAGGTCAGCCTTAAGGCCTTGGGTTCAAGGTGATTTGTATTAAAAACCTTGAGCAAGAAATTTTTGAGTTTTAGGACTCTACCTTATTAGAGATGGGTAGCAGATCTTTGGTTTACAGTCAAGTTCTATGGCCGGGTCAATATTTTTGGTGTTATTACTGTTTCAGGGTTTAACCCTCCGGATTTGAAGGGCTAGCTTTCTGTCGCTTGTGTTGCCTTTGGAGTTGCCATGAGTTCTGGACCACACCACACTAGGGAGTGCTGCTGGTAACTAGGTCCGAGCCTGAGGGTGAAGAAAGTGCAACTGACCATGGGGTTTTGAGCTCAACAGCATTTCCTTCCACATGGGAATATAATGCTGTTGCTGGAAACAGCCCATCTGTCTAGCCATCTCTGGACGTTGGTATTGGGATCTATATTCAGCCCAAGACTTGGGGGGAGTAGGGTGTCGGGGGTTCAGTAATCAAGTAGGAGAGCAGTAGTCTTGCAGAAAGAAAGGTCACTGTTACTGGTACTGGGATTCTGAGAACTGAGAGTATTTTAATAAAGCCAAGTAAAGGAAAGAATAGAGATTACCACAAGTGGGTTGGCATTTCCTGGATGAGGCAGAGCTGACAATAGCAGTGAGAATCTGCAGTATTTACATTGTCAAAAGTTTAAAATCACCAATGTTATTTGAATTGAAAGAGGACAACTAGTTGTGCTCATTGAGTGCTAATTATGCATCCGATGTTGGGGGGAATGCTTTGGGGTCTCACCCAGGGTTGATGGCCATTTATTGATTTGGTGAATTCTCCAGTGCAGTGTAGGAAACTTATGCAAATTCTGTACATTTATTTCCAGTTTAATTAGTATCTGACAGAACAGTCAATCTAACTTGAGTGGAATTTTATTTGAGCCTGGGATGTGGGATCCTTCTCTGCAGGCCATACTTCTCAATATCTGTACTTAAATACATTAGGGTGGGCATTCCAGTTTACCCACATGCTTTCTTTTCTACATCTAAGCTGCAGGTACAGTGGCTCATGTTTCGGTTGAATCCCCTTCGCCCTCTCCCTCTCAGAAGGAGGAAGCCATTTGCCCTCCATTTATACTAATCTCTACATAACAACAGTAATCCAGCTGGTTATAAACACTTTCCCCTTGGCCCTGAAAATTCTTTCCTTGCAGATATGTATTCACCTCCTTTTTTTGTTTTTGAATGCTACCACCCCTAACAGTGCATTCCAGGCATTAGTGATTTGCTTATTTAAAAAAACAAAATGCTGTTTTATATTTACTCATACTTAACCATGTTCTTCATAATCCTATAAATCATCATCTGATCCCCTTACATCATACTCTGTTCTGGGGAGAACAATCCCATTTTCTCCAGTTTATCCAGTTTATCCAGTTTATCCATTTAACTGGAATCACTTTAGTAAATCTTCTCTGCAGCCTCTCCAAAGCCTTTACATCTTTGTTAAAATGTGGTGCTCAGACCTGGACATGATACTCCAGCAGTGGTCAAACCAGTGCTTTATGAAGATTCATGCTCATGCTCTTGCTCTTGTACTCTATGCTCTCTGGGATCAACAAACTCTGCATGTAATATCTCCAGATTTGTGTTCTTTTACCTCCCCTTCCCCTTTTAGCAATTCTGCCCTCCAACTTGTTTCCTTTTCTCACTCTTCCTACCCAAATGTAACACTTCACATTTCTCAGCATTAAATTTCATCTGCCACCAATCTGCCCACCCCACCATGCTATCTGTATCTCTTTAGATCTACTGCTATCCTGTTCACAGTTCTGTCTCCCCAAGTTGAGCATCATCTGCAAATCAGGAAATTGTGCCTGTACACCCAAGTTCAAGTTATTATTATATATCAGGTATCAACCATTAGAGAGTTTTGCATCAGTCCAGGAAAATAACTCCTACCACCTCCTGTTGCTTGGCTAATTTTCTGTCCATGCTGCTACAAAGCCTTCCTTTTGATGACAAGCTTACACATGGCACTTTAACAATCACTTTTTAGAAGTCCTTGTATACCAATTGCACTTCCCACATCCTTCTCTCCAACTATTCTGTCAGGTTAGTCAGATGTGGTTTGCCTCCAACAAATCCACGCTGGATTTCTCTAATGAATCCACATTTATCCAAGTGACTGCCAGTTCAGAATCTGATTTATTATTTCTAGAACTTTCCCCACAACTGAGGTTATGATGACTGGTCTGTAGTTACTAGGCTTATCCTCTTTTTGAACACGTGTGGTTTTCCTGCCCTCTGGCACCATTCCTCCTCATTCCTGTTGTTCATCCCCACTCCCTACATTTGTCTCTCTACAGACCCCTCCTTAATGCTTGCTCCATCCTTCCTTACCCCCTCTGACCTCCCCTCCCACCCCCACATCCCCTTGCCTCTGTCAGTCTCTTTCCCTCTAACGCTGTCCCACCCCTTTACTCTGCAGTCATTGGTTCAGGCCTACTTGTTTTATAGTGTGGTTCCATCTTAATTGACTCTAGTTTGACCCCAGTACATTGTCTTGGCAAGCCATACAACTCTTGCAGTTAGTCAGAACCTCTTCAGTCCCCTGGTTACGTCATACCCTTTCTCTCTAGATGACTGGTTGCTATGTTATTGGTGTTTAGTAGAGGACGTATTCATATACTTATGAAATTGTTTAAAAAGATGGGCACAGAACAGAATCAACTTACTGAGTGGGTCTTGTGTGAAGGGTCTGTCAGTAAAGTGTTGGAGTCGGAATCAGATTTATCATCACTGTCTTATGACGTGAAATATGTTGTTTTGCAGCAGCAGTGCAGTGCAAAGGCATAAAATTATTAAAAGTTACAACATAAATAGTGCCAACAGATGGAATAATGAGTCAGTGTTGGGTCTTTCAGCACCTTTAGTGTTTCTGTGTGTCCTAGTTTCTCCCCCACCTCTCGGGCTTCCCAGACGTTGAAGGCATTGACCTCTTGCCTGGGAATGATCCCAGAAGCTCTAGTTCTCTTCTGATACTTCATTTGGTATTTTACAGATTTAGTGGCAAGATGATGTAAGTTGTTATACCAGGATTGATTCACAACCTAGCCTAATTCTTTTGTATTCTTTCCTATGTACAACTGATGCGCTGGCATCTTAGCTGAGATTGGTTAACATAGCAAGGACTAAAGGTCTTCCTCACCTGCTCTGCTCAGTTCATAAGATCTCTGATCTCTCTGGGAGTTCTTTTTGTGCAATTTAGTTCAGGACTGGGAGAGTCTGGGCCTAGTTAACATTGCAGGCTATAAATGGCCTCAAAAGAGACCAAGCTTTTGTTTTCCAAACATTTTAATGGTAAATTAAGAGTGGAATGAGTTCTTCAGGGATTTGGAAGCCCATCTGTGTCGCTAATCTTTCTCTCCCTCATGGATTTGTCTTCAGGGACAAGTAACCAGGGCGCAGGAAGCCGAGGAGAACTACATCATCAAGCGAGAGCTGGCTGTAGCAAAGCAACAGTTCAATACAGCCAGTGAGAAACTAGAACAAGCACAGAGCACCATTCAGGAGCTGAAGGAGCTCAGGGTAAGGAAAGGCAGGCGTGAGACAAATGGCTTAAGGACTTGTAAGGAAAACAATCCTGAGTTCTATTGTACCCTGGATGATCCTATGTGACACTGGCTCTAATATCCTTGAAACTCTTCTGTTTGTTTTGTGTGTAGTACTTCACAGCAGGTTATTGGCCCAATGCAAATAATACCAAATACTGCTCTCAGTAGCACCAGTCAGATTGAATTAATGTGGGTTGCCAGTACAGGTAGCAATTGGTATAATTTGGCAAAAGCAAATCAGTTGTGTTAATCTCTTGGGTTGGCAGCTTTTTTTTACAATGGTCAAATTCTAAGTAGTTTACGGAGATGTTTTCCACTTTTCTTGTAACTACATAGTGGACTGTCACTAGGATAATTAGGGTTTTTAGCAGATCAAACCTGTAAGAATTGAGTTTGAGATCAGCATATCTAAGAACTAAAGCAAAGCACAGGGTTCTTGTGTCATTCAAGTGCCTGAATTGTTGCTGTCTGCTGCCAAAACGTTGCCTTTTTCATTTAGCCAAGTTTATGTTGAGCTGAGTGTTCAACCTGATCCAGCTTTGTTCCTCCGTTGTGTGAGCAAAGGGAGAAATCGTATCTTGTGCTTTGTGTTGAAGTAAGCACCAGAGATATGTGCTAACGGACAATACCTACCAGGGGTAATGCACAGGTGTTCACTGTCAGACGGTTTAACTGTGCTTCATTACAGCCTTTATGGGGACCAAACAACCTCAGTTTAATTAAACAGGTGCCAGGGTTCTTCCAGTACTTGGTAGCATCTGCACTGTGAACTTTATCAGTTCAGATACAGGGAGAGGTTAAATGTACCAGCAGCAAGCTGTTGCTGTGGTCAGACAAAAAGACATTCGGAAGAGAGTGCTAAGTGTGAGGCTGTATCTAGCCACAGCTTTCAAAATGCACAGCAAGTTTCTAAATTCTGCCCCATCTGCTTTGGGGTGGAGGTGCAGTATTATTCTCCTGGTAGAGTTATCTTCCCCTATGTGCTTGTGACCCAAATTAAACTCATACACTCTGCTACTTGTCACTTTTCATTTTACTCATATCCCCCTTACCATGTTGAGTAACCTGGCTGCTGATGTTGTTCATTGGCTTGCAGTCCTTTTATTTAAAGAAAGTAGTTTAGAAATCTTTGCAGTTGAGATGACACATCTGATTCTGTTGTCAAGTGATGCCTCTTTCCTTCGTGCTATATGACAAAATTGAGCTGAAAAATAAAAATCTCCTTCTCTTTTCCTTCACTGATAAGTCATTTACTGTAGAGCAAAAAACATAAATTGTCTTTTGGTTCTATGGCATTGAAAACAGGGTTTACAAGTTCAGATTATATATGGTAAACATTTTCGTCTGAAGTTTGGAGATTTATCTGAACTCTTTAAATCATTGTAATGATTGCTTTTGGGGGATAGTGATGTGTGGGTTTAATAATTGTACAGTGAATGTGATTCATTTGAATAGTGTAGTTTGAACTCAATTTTATTGGTGGCCAAATCGATGCTGATACCACAATGCTTGAGGTTCATTTTTCCATGGCCACATATCACATCATTAACAGGTACTAGTCAGTGAAGAATAAATGAACACTGGACATCTCTTTTAATTTGAAACTGCTGGAAGCACTTAGTAGGTCAGGCAACAACTGTGGAAAGAGAAGCAGAGGTAAAGTTTCAGATTGAGATCCATTGAACCATTTCAGACTGAGTTGCAACCCTTCACAAAATAGTTCTGTGGTGTTAGTTCTAAATTTTTTTTCCTTGATGGGAGAATTATTTCCTTAGGATAATTTCCTTCACCATCAACCTTGGGCTTGTAGATTCTGGCAGTAAGTTTGGTTAAAATAAATATAAATGTTATTTAAATCTAAATGATCAAGTGTATAACTGGACCCATATATTGCCCAGTGCTTGTTTTGTGTATTTTGTGATGCTGCAGTATACTTTATATTGGTGTTACATCAGGTCTTTGGTCTCAAATAGTAAATCTGCTCGTGGAAGGTGAGATGTAGAACTAACTACGCTCAGCTTCATGAAGTTTGAGCCAAGGAGAAAAACATTTAAAACCTTTTTTGATCAGTATAAATAAATCTTTCAAATAAAATTGTTGTTTTCAATTGAGTTAATGGAATCCTTAAACAACTATGGATAGCATTCGTCGAAACGAATTATTGTGCAGACTTCCAAGTTTTTTTTTTACAACAAATATATTTCTGATCTTGATTCTTGATTGCCAAAAATTAAGGCATCAAAATGTTCTGTTTTTGCCATCTTCTGCTTGGACTGTGTCTTTACCTCGCGCTGTCTTGGTGTAGCAGCCAGCATAATCAAAGACCCCACCCACCTGGGACATTCTCTCTTCTTTCCTCTTCCATCGGGTAGAAGATACAGGAGCCTGAAGGCACGTACCACCAGACAAGGACAGCTTCTACCCCACTGTGATAAGACTATTGAACAGTTCCCTTATACAATCAGATGGACTATGACCTTGCACCTTATTGCACTGCACTTTCTCTGTAGCTGTGACACTTTACTCTGTACTATTATTGTTTTTACCTGTACTACATCGATGCACTCTGTACTGACTCATTGTAACTGCACTGTGTAATGAATTGACCTGTACGATCGGTTTGTAAGACAAGCTTTTCACTGTACCTCGGTACAAGTGACAATAATAAACCAACCAACCAATTGCAACACTAAACCCAGATGAGCAGAGGATGAAGTTCTGGACAGAACAGGGTTATCTCTGGCTGAGCTCATAACTTTAAATAGCTTCTTATTTTAAATTCACTGCTTTTTGAAAAACAAGACCGCCAGTTATCTGTGACAGTGACATTTCTGAGCACTTTTTCAAACAATAACTGGACACCATCCATTGGATTTGCATTTGCAATTACACAGCCCGTGGAACACATGATATTCAAGAAGATGGTACTCCATAAATTGTTAAATTATTTTTATTTCAACAAAGGAGATAGCCAGTGAGTGGCAAGCTCAGTTTTGATCATCCTTGCAATAAAAGTAGGAGATAAATATTGCCATTAAGTGTTTCTGCAGGTCTTAAAATCAAATGTATTTCATGATTAAACCAATAGGATTGTTATGCAGAACAATCCTTTTTCTCACACAGTCCAAGAAGCAATATATTCTTTCTTGCCCAGAAACTAAACTGGAGTAGCCATGTACACAAAGTTGCACAAGAGCAGGTCAGAGGCTAGGAATCCTGTGGCAAGTAACATGCTTCCTAACTCCCCAAAGCCTGTCCACTATCTACAGTCAGGAGTGTGATTAGAATACTTTCCACTTGCTGGATAAATGTAGCTTCAACAACACTCAAGAAGTTTGACACTATACAGAACCTAGCAGCCTGTTTGATAGGCACCCCATGCACAATCATTCACTCACTCTACCACCGATGCACGATACCAGCAGTTTGTACCATCTACTGGATGTACTGTAGCAACTTTCCACAGTGACTCCTTTGATAGCACCTTCCAAACCAATGACCTCTAACTGCTTAGAGGACAAGAGGAACACCACCACCTGGAACTTGCCCTCCAAGCCACACACTATCCTGACTTGGAAATATCTCTATTCCTTCACCATCATTGGGTCAAAATCCTGGAAATCTCTCCCTAACTGCACTGTGGGTACACCCACACCTCAAGGACTGCAGCAGTTCAAGAAAGGAGCTCACCACCACCTTCTCAAGGGCAATTAGGGATGGCCAATTAAATGCTGGCTCAGCCTGCAAAGCCCATTTCCCTTGAATAAATTTTAAAGAAAATATAAATACCTAGCTCATGCCTTCACAGCCATCTTAAACGTAACACCGTGTGGCTTTGGTGATACAATTTTCAAAATGTCTATCCATGCAACCCAACTTCCAATAAAATCAATGGAATGGTGAACTGCACTCTGTATTTCTATGCAGCCCAAACTTTGAGCATGGGAAGGAGGCCAAGCACAATCATTCAGTACCCAGGCTAACTGGATTTGACCACTCCTGGGAAGACACAAGTACTGAGAGCATCACAGAAGAGTCAGGGACCAGTTCATGTTGTATCTGAATCAAGAGGGAGGGCTTGATAAACTTGTACTTTTCAGCCTGGAACAGAGGTGTCCAGGAAGTGATCTTATTGAATGAAATATTGTTCAGTAATTGGAAACCGTATATTTGGAATTTTGTAATAAATCACAAGAACTGCAGTAGACGGAGATTTAATCCAGTAAAGGGCAAATTTGAAATTGGTAACAGTTGTTCTCATGAAGTGATCAGCATATGAAATGTACCTTCTGGAAGAACAATGAAACTGGAAATTCTGGAATCTTTAGAATCAAATGGACGATGAAATTTGTGGATACATTTATTAAGACTAGTCAAGTGGATTTCTTTTAACCATGAGAGTTAAGCAATTTTAGTTTCTTAAAGACTGAACCTATGAGAATTAGACTCCAGCACTTGCTACCCTTTTAGTTCCCACTTCAAACACCCAACCAGTTGTCTAATTGTTCATTCTCAAAGTTCACAACTCTTTCATGTTCTGCTCATTATTGAGAATGCATATTAAAATATATTTGGTCATTTCTCCTTTAGCCACATGTCTCCTCATGTCTTTAGCCACTGTTAAGCTGAACTTCCCATCCATCTCTCCCTTAATTATCGGCTGCTCTAATCTGTAAATGTATGAACGTACCATTAGAAATAAGAACAGGAATATGCCATGTTCCTCAAACCTGCTCTGCCATTCAATAAAATGATATCCAAAGTGTTCTTGCCCTTGGGTTCCATTTTCCTGCCTGTTCCCCATAACCCTTGATGTCCTCAATAGAAACATTTTTGCACCATCTTAGCCTTAAATATATTCAGTGACTTCACCTTCATGATCGGGGTCAAAGAATTCCAAAAAATTCGCAACTTCAGAGAAGAAATTCTTCCTCTGGTCAGTCTTCAATGGGTGGCATCTTATTCATAGAACTTCTGGGCCTAGTTTCAGATGTGAAACATTCAGCATCTGTATTGTCAGCCGTCCCAGAATCTTGCATTTCAATAGCATTTATTAAGAATGTCCAATGAAGTAGCCTCTGATGCCTGGGATTACTGCATTGTGTTGGAATGTTGCACTATGTGTAGACTCTGGAAGTTAGCCTGTTTTTTTTTTATGGCATTGATTATAAAATACTACCTGTTTACAATGCAGTTCAGTAAGGGAATTGTTTTACACTGCTGAAGCAACTCTGGCAGCCATATGAATAAAAGGACAGATGGATGATTTCTGACCTGCTTCATTATCGTTGATACGTAACCTCTCAATTCTGAAGTATCTGAAATAAATCTTAATACACTGCCATTCACATCCTTGTCAACGAGTTACTTTGAAGAGTAACTTGTTCACAGAACAGCTACACTAACCCCATTAGGACAAATGGCTGGGCAATCTGGTTGATATTAGTTGGCCTGGGCACTCTGAGATATCCACTGTTCTTTGCAATCGAATCGGCATCAGTTATGTTCATCTGATTCGGTGCAGAAAAATGAGATCTCTGTTTCATGTCTCATTTGGAAAATAGCAGCTCTGACAATATGTGACCCCATTAATACTCCTCGCTTCTGTTGTGTTTGTGCCTTTTGAATCATCAGATTGTTGTCAACTGAGTGCATTTGGCTTGTCTGCTAAGAATAATGAGTGTTGCTTTCCAATGTTGGCGGTCATGGTGAATGATTCACTGGGCTTGGGCGTGGAGAAACTTACTGTTAGTTTTCATTTCAGTGACTGTTTTGCTCATCTGACTAAAAAATGCCTGAGCTGCTTCATTCCTGAATATTGTAGGCAATGAACTGTGGGTCTGTTCACTGATTTTAAAGAAATATTCACTGATGCATTGACACTATAAGGAAGTAATTTCTGCTCATATTTTTAAACTGCATAAAGGGGCTTAAAAGTGAGCATATTGTTTATTACACAATTGAGTAAAATGCAATTTGTAACTTTTTGAATGATACCAAATTTGAGGAAGATCATTAATACTGAAAGCGCAAAGTGCATCATATTACAAGAGGTCATTAGTAAACTTGCAAAATAGGGGAATAGTTGGCAGAAGAGGTTCAGCACCGATAAATGTGAGGTGGTACATTGTGGTAGGAAGAAGAGAGGCTGTCGATTAGATGGGAGGTGCAAGTGCAAGTAAAGTCATGGGACAAAGGACTTTCCATGCTGCAGTTACACCAGTCACCAAAGGTGGTACCACAAGTTAGCAAGACTATTTTAAAAATAAATAGAATTACTGTTTCCTTCTAGAGAGAAAATTGAGGAGTAAGTAAGTTGTGCTCAACCTGCATCAAACCTTGGTTAGACTGGAGTTCTGATGACATAAAAAGGATGCAGAGACACTGGAGAGTGTGCAGAGAAGATTCACAAGGGCTAATAGCAGAAGTGGAAAGGATCAGGAAAAGATGAACACCCAGTTCTGCTTTTTTTTTCTTGAGTAAAGATAAAGTTGCTCAAAATTATGAGAGTGCACTTGAGGAATTCAGTGTCCTGGGACAGTACTTCCAAGATCTCTCAATCTCCCTGCAAGAAAGTACTGTTCTAAACACCACGTTTCAGCTTTCACTGGTTCTCAATCTCTTCCTCTTTATTATTAGTTGCCGCCCAGAAGAAACACTTTTTTTCACTCAAACTATCATAACTTTTCGTATTGCCATTCTTATTCAATAAATATGTCCATAGCTTTCCCAGGTACCATCATAATTACGTCACATCAGCCTTTGGTTCCTCTACGTTGTTGTTCTGTGGTGCCAATACCAACAGCCTTGCACAGACTAATCTTCACATCATTGCTTTTGCCTTCTGTACTCAAACCCAGAATTGCATTTGTCCATTTCATTACCTTTTCTCACTTGTTTGCTAACTAACACAAATTCTGTTGCTTTCGTCAGAAGTTCTGTGACATTGTCATTGAAATCTTGGACAACTTTAACTCATTTAGACATCTTCCAGCTTGATCTTTAGCCTTCTCTATGCAAGTTTATAAACCACTCAAAATGCTGCCAACAGTTTCAAATCTTCATGTTGCAGCTAAAATAAAATGCTATGATCTACTCCTTTAGTCTCAAAGTTGCCTCTTTCCAACTAATTCTTTATCCCTCACTCCATTGCTGCCACTCTGCCTCCCCACTTGGTCCTCTCTTCCATTTGTTCTGCTTTGATAGTGAACTCGCCCAAACAATCAAGCACTTTCTTCTCTGTGCTTTTGCTGTTTATTTTGCGCCCTTTCGATCCATTTCCTATTTTCTTATGACTTGGGAGGTCATTCAGCCCATCGAGGCTATGTTGCCTCTTAGACCCATCCCATCAGGCCCCACTTATTTTCTGTCCCTCAACTCTCTCCAATTCTCTCACCACCCATCTACACCAGTGTAATTTACAGAAGCCATTTAGCCTACCAGCACATCTTTGGGCTGTAGGTGTAAGCCCACACAGTCACAGGGAGAACATGCAAACTCCACACAGACGGAGCCTGAAGTCAGGATTGAACCCAGGTCACTGGAGCTGTGCATCAGCGTGACCTGCTCTACCACCGTGCTGCCCTTGGGTAAGGTGATACATTGTTGGTTCCTCTGTTCACTTAGATCCCAATACCTGAAATTTGCTCAATGTTACATTTTTAGATTGAAGTTTCAATGTGAATCTACCAAAAAAATCAAAATCTAAATGTGAAAGATGATTTTACTGCCATTAGATGCTCTGTTGCAGCAAGATAAAGTTAACATTGTGAGTTATACACACTACTGATATTGAGAGTTAGCCAATAAACCTCTGGTTTTAAAAGGGAAATGGAAGAGTGGTTTAGTGGGGGTCTGGTGATGGGATTCTAGTGCTAGGGTATGGTCAGGGCTGTAGAGCAGCCATAGGGGCTGGAGTTTGTCTCATGGTCTGTATGCGTCCTGTCTGACTTCGTCTTGACTTTCTGCGTTTACATTTGCTACACCATGCCTCACTCCTCAAATGTGAAGTCCGAAGCTGATTTACTACAGCATCAGTTTGTTTTGTGGACAGACTTTATGCTGTCTTAAAGAAGACCTCCTGGTCTGAGAACCAGCTGGCTCAAAGCTCTGGTACAAGACAGTTCATCAGATAAAGTAAGAGCTGTGAAAATATCAGGCGATTTCTCAGCAGAGCTTGTGGTTGTCAACCATTGTCACAGCAACCATTTACTCAGATTGGGTGGAGTGGGTGAGATTTCTTTTCTAAAATAAACATTTTGCAACTGGTAGGCAGCTTGAGATTTCAGTCAGTCATGCAACTTCAAAATTGCCAACCTTTCTTGATTGCTTAAATTCTGTCATTTCGCCTTTCTGTATCTGAATCCTATTTACATTTCTGATTTCAAAGCTGTATGAACCTTTGTATTCTTCTGATTTCCTGATAAAGCAACAAAAAATTGATTTAGAACATTTGTAAACCACCTTTTTTTTAAATTAAAATGGTTTCCTTGGCAACAGTATCTTGTCTGGAAAGATTTTTTTAAGAGAACAAATTTTGAAAATATGCTGTCAACCTCTTTCACCCTCGGAGCCCAGTTTTAGGCCCATCCTTTCACCCTTCGGCAGGGGAAGAGATTTCTCTCAATAGTCCATGTATATCTGGGGAAGGGTGGCTTTGGCAATCAGTTGTCATTAGGAACATGGAGACAGACAATGTTTGTTGGCTGGTGGCAGATTCCATCTTGTAATTTGTGGCTTACCCTCCAGTGAAATTTTTCACCCTCCGAGGTGTAGGTTGAAGGGCAGGTACAGTGTCCTGTTCACATTCGGTACTGTAAAAAGTGAGTGACTGCTCACGTTATGCAAGAATCATCCAGATGCTCCCATTCTCCCCCACCTTTCCTGCATAACCTGTAACTATGTAATTATTTGTGCATATGGCAATAAGCTCGACTTTGACTTTCAAGTACTCAACCAATCCCTTTTGAATGCCATGATTGAATTTGCCTCCCCTGAGCAATACATTCCAGATTCTAACCATTTGCTGCAGGAGAAAAGATTTTCCTCCAGTCCACTTTGGTTCTTTTGCCAATCACCTTCATGCTATGTTCTCTCTTCATAGCCCTTCTCCGATGGGAACAGTTTCGCTCCCATCTGTCTAACCCCTTCATAATTTAAGTATCTCTATCAAATCCCCTTGCAACCTCCAAGGAAACACAACCCCAAGTTCCAAAGAAGCAACCCCAACTTCTCCAGCCTATCCACATAACTGAACTTTCTAATCCCCGGAATAATCTTAGTATACCTCTACTGCAACCTCTTTAAATCCTCTACACTTTTCCTACATTGTGGTGTGCAGAACTAGACTCAATACTCCACAGCATTTTTTTCCAAAAAGGTTCATCAAGGCTTCCCTGCTCTTGTAGTCTATACCTCCATGTATTTAAAAACTGGTACTATTTAAACCACGTTCTCAGCACGGCCACCACCTTCGAGTGCCCCAGATCTCTGGAGTATGTCTTTTGGAATGAGTACACGGTCCAGTTTATACTTCATGTTTGTATCAATACATAACACTTTTGCAAGTGTTACATTTCATCTGCCACAATTCTGCTCATTTCACCACCTTGCCTACATCCAATTGAAGACTGTTCCCTTCCTCATCATGGTTCACTGTGCTTTTAAGCTTTATGTCATGCACAAATTGAAAATTATGCCACATACACCCAACTCCAAGCCATTTAATATATATTAAGAAAAGCTGTGGTCATAGTAATGACCTGCAGCCTGTTCCTCGCCATGGATGTTGAAAATCTAAGATAAAACCCAATATTGTGTAACTACACAAAGGGTATGACGTTTGTAATTCTTCAGACCTCAGGCAACATATCTAGAACTGTTAGATAGATTTTACCAATACCTCCGTAACTACTCTTTCTTCCCTCAGCAACCTCAGATGTTACCTATGTGGATTGGGTCATTTATCCACCAAGTTCAGCAGCCTTTCATGATATTTTATCACTCTTTAATTTGTTGAATATCTCAACTGCATCTTTGGTAAAGAGCAATGCTCAGTACTCATCAAGTATGTTGGCCTCACCCTCTGCATACATGTGTTCATCTACTCCTTCCATCCCTAGTCACCCCCACCTCTCCTCTTACTGCCTGTTTACTTTTTACATATCTGTAGAGTTTCTGTAGATTCCCTCTTTATGTTTGCTATGAGTCTTTTGTCACACTCTCTGACTTTATTTCATGTCCTCTGAACCTTCGGTCATCTGTCTCATCATGAATATGAAAGTATGGAAAAAAAAACACAACATTCTGCAACTACGCAAAGACCTATCAGCATCTGAAGATATAGCATAAAATTTAAAATATTTGTGCTTTGTTATACCTTGCCCTGTTGAAGAAATTCAATCCGTAATATCATCATCCTCATTTCAGCTGCAGGCGGTCCTGCTGTTCTGTTTGAGCATTTTAAGTAATACTCCTTCCTTCTCTTTCTTGCCCCCAAACCCACCTCCATCTCTGCCCGTGCTCCCATTTTAGCTTTCAGATACTAGTTCCTGCCTCTGTTAAACTGAAAGGATTGGATGTCCCTTACTACAGTGTTACCGTTTATCTCAATAAGTGATTTGAAAGCTTTTCCTGGGGTTGAGAGGGTTCTCTGGAACTGCTGGAAGTAAACTGACAGGGTTTTCAGGGACCACATGTGCTGTCGTTTGACTCTCTTTGGGGGATGGAGCTTTGTTTAGTACAATCTGCGTTGTCGATTCTCTGAAATATACACTCTGTTGATGTGAATTTAATGCCATGTGAAATGATTTCTTAAAACATCACAAGTTTTTAGTATGTGCTAGGTGTCATTTACCACTTGTTAAATAGAAGTGAAGAGGAAATGTTATTGCTCCTGTATCTGCCTCAGCCATAACAGTCACCTTTCACTACCTCTATCCCTCAATTCAACCTTCTATCATAACGAATGTATAATCCATCTAGTTAATGGACACAATGAACCAAACTGAGGTGTATTTCTCAAGGCATAATGCACCAACCCTGAGGCACATTGCCTTGAGGGGCACTGTATGTGTTACCTCAACAGATGTTGCCTGACCTGCTGAATGTCTTCAGTGGCTTTACCAGGTTTTTAACATCTGTAACCACAGTACTTTCAGTTTCAATTTGAGATAGTTGAATTCAGGTGGCCCTTAAATCTATCTCAGTTGTTTGAGATGTAGAGGTGTATAGCCATGATAGAAAGTCAGAATCTGAACCAAATGCACAACATGCAACTGACTGGGTCTCCCAACTCTGACCTAGAGCAGAGACCTGGGTGACTACATCGTGTGATGAGTCAGGACTTTAATCACTGGTATCATCAATGAATGCTTAGTGTCTATGTATTAGGTACTGTATTTGATGGACGTCGTGGGCCCACGGGCCTATTTCTATTCTTTCACACTTGCCCTAGACTGAATGTCTTGCTGATCCACTTCAGAGGCAACCACATGGGTCTGGGGTCAGACCATGGGTGAGCACACCAGAGTTCCTTCCCTGAAGGACATGACTCAACCAGATAGGCTTATTCTGGGTTTACTTAGTTCTGTGCATTTAGTTGATGTGGTGAAGTTCCAGCTCACATCTCCCTGTCTACTGTCCAGCCTCTGCTCCAGCCATCGGCCTCTGTACGCTGGTGTGAGGTGAGGCAGGGGTGAGGTCCGGTCACTCACTGAGGCAAAGGCACTGTGTTCCTGGCAGGAGCTGGGACACGCAGTGGAAGCTCCGGTCACAGGCTCACAGGCCGATCAACATCAATGACATCATAGTCAGAAGGTGTACAGCACCACCTGCTGCATCAGGGCAGACAAATTAATCTCCAATGATCAATTAGAATTATTTGGACACAGTTTCTTGAGGCTCCCCTTAGATTGACATGGACATCAAAGCTGATCATGAATTACTTGGATCAATACAGTGTTGCAGGACCCAAAAAAGATAAAATTAGGCATCACACTGCAATGTGCAAGGAACAAACATCGGAAGAACAACAGTGTACTCCCTTCGATGGAGTGGGCTGCAGTTAAAGAGTTTCAGCAATGAAGCAGTGGAGCAGGATGAGCAGGTGCCTGGGAACTGGGGACAGGATAAACTCGTGTTTTCTGCGAGTGGGTGCACTTGTCATTATAGGATAGAAGAATCGGAACAATGTTTAAGAGCTAATGATCTGGAAATTTGTTAAATACTACCAGAGCAACTGAGAAACTTATATTCATTTATTTAAATAAATCTGTAACTTTAAAATAAAGCAGCTAACAAGTAATGCTCTCTGTGAAATCTACCAATTGTAAAAATCTGGTGGACTCTTGACCTTTAAGAAAGAAAATTTGCTCACCTTATTTGGATCACTTGTATGTGACTCTAGTCCTATCCCGGTTTGCTTGGCTAATGGTTGCTCTGGAATTTAATTTAAGGGAAATTACACTTGCATGATAAATGCTGGTCTTATCAAAACACGTTTCAGTTTGAGGGCATCACCAGCAAATTCAGTATTTATTGCCCATCCCTAAGTGCCATTGAGGAGCTGCATTCTTGAACCATTGCACTCCTTCTGATATTCCCACATTGTTGTTGGGTCGGCCGTTCCAGAATATAGACCCACCAATGATGAAGGATACATTTCTAACACAAGAAGTTAAGAGACTTGGGTGTCTGCAGGTGTCCCATGCACCTGCTGCCCTTCTACTTCTCAGTGTGTAGAGCCAGTGGGTTTAGGAGGTGCTGTTCAAGCTGCCTGGGCAAGTAACTGTCATGCACATTGTAAATGACATGCACTACAACCACAGCATGCTGGGAGTGGAAGGAGCAAATGTGAATGGAGTGGCAATCAAGCAGTCCGCTCTGTCCTGGATGGTGCCCAGTTTCTGGTATTGTTGGAACTATAGTCTCACATGTGACTCGTTAGGTGCTGGATTAAGAAATTGAGAGAAATGGTGATGCCAATCCTGGTTGACTTCAAATAAAGGATGTGAACATAAAACATAGAAAGCTAATTTTATGGTTAGAAATAGTATAAAAATAAAAGACTTGCTTAAAAACAAAGAGAAACAGTACCAGGTTTTGTTTTTCTTGCCTTTCTGAAACTTTATGGGTGGCAGAAGTGAGTTAAGTATAATTTGTAGTCTTTGGAATAAAGTATTTTAAGGATTTCTATTTGGCCTTGCCACATGATGTTTGTTTGTCTATGATGTAATCACAAGGTTGCATCATTGCAAGATGGAATTTGTTCTCAGGTTTACAGATGCTAGTTCTTGATAGAGTAGGGTAGTGTAGGCACCTGTGTCAGATATTGCAGAGAGAATGAGAAATACATAGAGAGCAAGCTTTCCCTTATGTTCACATAGGTGTCACACAGTGAGATTCAAACACTTTGGTACCGTGACATAGCAAATACCCAAATGGACATTTCAAGCAAAAAAAAAAGTCTGACTTGGGGATGTTGCAACCCATTTTGTTTGGAGATCAGAGTGCTAATTACAAGTCTGGAGGGTTAAGAAGATTGGTGATTGTTAAGGAGTACTTGAGGATTAAGCAAGAGAGAATTGTTTGCTAAAGTTGGGGTCAGGAAGACAAGTTGTGTGCCCAGCAGTCTAGGAAAGGCATGAGGAGTGATAAAGATGCAAGTTTAGGTTTAAGGCAGAGGGCGACAATGGAAGGTTGATCTGGTGGAAGAAAGAAAAGGAGGGAAGCAACCGAGGGAGATGATCAGGGTTATAAATCTATGAAGGTATTGGACCCTTCAAATCAAATCCACTTACAATGTTATGAACTCTGTTCAATGAACAGATTCTATCACTTCATTGACTTTGGAAGATTAACATAACCCATAACACGCACAAGAACCTGATGGGAAGTTTGTGTTTATTTTATTATGTGCCATGGTGCTTCTAATCCTGCATTTTGGAAATAAGCCCATTACTGCCTGAACTGTATAGCTTGCTTTTAAGCTCTATTTGAATGAATTAGAGACAGAATATCTGAGCATTATCACATTTCTGTTTGTGGGGGACCCTGTGTACAAATTGGCTGTTGCATTTCCTGCATTGCAGTAGTGGCTTCACTTCAAAATTATTTCATTGTCAGCTAAACACTTTTTAGGATCTCCTAAAAGAGACGTGAAAGACACTGTAGAAAGGCAAGTCTTTAATTATTCAAACAAGGGCTTTCTCATCCGGGGCCTCGCCCCACCTGAGCAGAAAAAATAAAAGTCTTAGCATTATTACTTCCACAGAGACTAGACTCACCATTTGACTCATTTGAATTTGCTTTCATTCTGTTAGAATTTGGGGGTTTTTCGTGTGTCAATTCTATTCATCCACCTTTCGTCTCTTTCCCTTGATATCCTTTCCTCATGCCAATTGATTTCCTTGATGTGAAAAATATCACCCACCCCCAGAGCCTAGGAATGCTCTGGATTTCTACCAGAGCATGTGAATGGCTTATCTCAGGATGTAAAAGTTATGCCCCTTGTTCTGGCTTTCCCTCTCTGAGGGAATAGTTCTCCATCGATTTCCCCCAGCTCATACCAAACCCTTATTATGATTTTAAAAACAGTGCTTAGGTTGCCCAAGAATACAATGAAATTTACACAATCTATCCAAGTCATTTAATCCCCTAAACCCTAATATCATTCCAGTGAGTCTACTCTCTGGCCTTTTTAAGGCTAATACATCTATCCCAGGACACCGTGCCCAAAACTGAACACAGTACTTCAAGTGAGGTCCATCAAAACTTTTCACAATTGGTCTATCACTTATTCACCTTTAGGATAACCTGATATTGTGAAAAGTGCTGCATAAATGGAAATTTTTCTTCATTTTTTTACTACCTCTTGTTCAGCTGTCTCTGCTGCTAGACAGATTCTTAACAAATAACATGTACCTACTGCTTATTATGCGGCCATCAAACCAAAGTTCAGTTTTGTAATTCTAAAGATTGCAGCTACTATTAGCAAGTAGAGTCATTGAGTTGTACAGCTCAGAAACACGGTCTTTGACACACCAAGTACCTATCTACGTATGATAATCCCATTGACCAGCTCTTGGTCCACAGGCTTCTTTGCCTTGGTGATTCAAATAAGAAAACTTTTATTCCCCAAAACTCTTCCGATTATTTCATCTTGGCACGAGGCAAAAGGCTGGGGATCCAATGCATTATTGGTGTTGATTGTTACTGTTTTCTTTTGGGATAATTGGGGATAAAGAGTGAAAGTTGAACTGCCTTGCAATGCCTTGATTGAGCATTAGTTTTCAAAGGCTGCTTTATAAATATTCATCTGTTTTCTTTTACATGTCACAGTGTGAGCATCGTCATAAAGAGGAATATGTGATGGAACTGGAACAGTCACGTTTGAGAGAGGCTGAGGCACTGACTGCACTCAAGGAGATGCAAGATAAGGTCCTGGAAATGGAAAAGGTGAGAACACCGTGGTGCAGCTACAAGTTTCAGTTCTGAAAGCTACAAGTGCTCATTGTTTTGTGGTGGGATTTCATCATCTGTTCTGCAGTCTTGTAAATCTGAAAGTCAAAACAGAATAAGAGAAACTATCAGGTTGAGCAATACACGTGTGAGTTATTTTAAAAAAAAAACTCCCTTGTTTAAGCAGAAATATGTACGGTCATCCACAGCTTACAAACACCCGACTTATGTACAGTTCGTACAAATGAGCATTTGGGAGACTGCTGGATGGATTTGCGGCTGCTGTGGGGCTGCAGGTAACTTCTGGAGTCTGGGAACTCAGTTCACAGCCGCCTTTCTGCCTTGTGAACTGTTTGGGTTATGAACAGTTCACAGGAATGGAACCCAGCCATAACCTGGGAGGACACATACATATTTATAGGGGAACCATATTCCACAACCTGAGTGAACTGTCCCAGGTAAATTAGAACCAAGGGGTAACAGGCAAAAGTGAAGCAGAACAATGGGTTCCGTTAAAGAAGAGGTGGTTCAGATCCAGTTGAGGGACATTCCCAAATGAAGTAAAGGAAGAACAAAAAATTCCATAGCTGCCTGGATGATGATAAAGATACAGTGGGAGGTGAAGCAAAAAAGATGGCTTATGACAACTGTCTGGTTATAAATACCAACAAGAACCAAGTGATTACAAAAAAAAACAGAAGGAGGCGAAAACTGAAGTAAGGGAGGCTAAGCAAGTGTGCAAAAGAATCATTGCAAACATGAGTTGGAATCCAAAAGTGTTGTACAGGTATGTAATGGTACATGGGAGAGTGGGGGAATCTGCAGAGGGATGCTGAAAACAGTGATAAGGCACAAAGTGAATACTTGACACCTTTCTTACCAAGGAAAAGGGTGCTTCCAAAGTAATAGTTGTAAATAGTTCCAAAGTAAAGAAGGTAGTTGATTTATGAGATGCATTTTTAAAGAAAAATCATTTCATGGAATTATTAGAAATGTTGACAGAACATAAAGTAGGTAAATCACCAGGACCAGATGAGATGGATCCTGAGGGAAGTATGGGGGAAAACTATGGGGGACCTCTTTGGATATGGTGCTGCCAGAAGACTGGAGAGTGGTGGATGTTGCTCCCTTCTTCAGAAAAGGGAGTAAAGACGAGCCCGGCAATTACAGGCTAGTCGATTTATTCTTGGTGATGGGAAAGTTTTTAGAAATGTTGATCTAGGAGAGAATTAATAGTCACCTGGAGGAAAATAGGTTAATTAAAGCAAGCCAGCACAGATTTATTGAGGGTAAGTTGTGTTTAATCAACTTGATAGAAGTTTTTGATGAGGTAATGGCTGGAGTTGATGAGGGTAATGCAGTAGATGTGATGTACGTGGACTTCTAGAAGACTTTCACTAAGGTGCCACATAACAGGCTTTATAAGCAAAGCTGTCTTGTGGCATAAAAGAGAGATTGATAGCATGGATGCAAAATTAGATAAATAAAAGCGACACAGGATTGTGGTGTATAGTTATTTTCAGACTGGAGAAAAGTGAAAAGTGCTGATAGCCAGATACCAGTGTTAGGGACATTACTTTTATTTTTTAGCTTTATTAATGACCAAGACTAGGAGATACAAGTCAAAATTTCTAAATTTGTGTATAATACAAAACCTGGCAGCATTGGGAACTGTGAAGAGGACAGTGATAGATTACAGTAAGATATTAACCGGTTAGTGGAATGGACAGAAAAGTGGCAAATGAAGTTTAATGCAGGGAACTGTGAGAACATAGAACAGTACAGCACAGTAACAGGCCCTTCACCCACCACGTCCACGCCAACTGTGATGCCAGTCTAAACTAGTCTCATCTGTCTGAACATGTTCCTCATCCCTCTATTCACTGCATATTCATGTGTATGTCTAAATGCCTCTTCCACATCACATTAGTATTCTGCTCCTACCACACAAAATAAAAACTTGCATCTCACATCGCCATTAAACTCCCCCCGCCACCCCTCTGTCAACTTAGACATATAGCCTCTAGTGTTTGATTTCCACTCTGCGAAAAAGACTCTATCTACCCTGTCTATGCTCATAATTTTATATACTTGTATCATGTACCCCTCAGCTTCTGATGCTCCAGAGAAAACAGTCCAAGTTTCTCCAGCCTCTCCTTGTAGCTAATACTGGTGCACAAGTCATTAAAGGTGGCAGGGCAAGTTGATAAAACAATTGATGAGGCATAAACAATCTGGCCTTTATCTATAGAGCCCTAGAGTATAAAAGCTGGGAGATTATGTTGAATTCTTATAAAACACTGTTCCAGTCTCCCCTGAAGTGTTGTGTTCAGTGTTGGTTGCCACAGGAAGGATATGAGGGCATTAAAGAGGGGTGGCATGGTGGCTGTCCCTGTGCCCACGCTGGCCACACTGATCAATCCCAACCTCCAGTGATTGTTTTTGTGGAGCTTAGATGTTCTCCCTTTGACATCATGGGTGTCCTCTGGGTGCTCTGATTTCCTCCCACATCCCAAAGATGGGCAGGCTGGTGGGTTAATTGGCCAATAAATTATTCCAAGTGACAACTTGTGCTGTGACCATTCTGTGATTCAGTAATCTTGTAAAACAAAAATTATGGAAATTACATTGAGGTTTCAACTGTTCCTAGCAGAGCAGTGAAATACAGGATGAAGTGCCATGGTTACCCTGCACATAACACTTCCCAACCTACTCTTACTCCCATCCTGACCCACTGGACCACACTTTCCCATCAGTCATGCACCACCTGTTTTGAACTCCCGAGATTTAGAGCCACTGTTTTTCTGTTCAAGAAAAGAGCTGTTCTAATAAACCATGTCAGTAGGAGAACAGTAAGGGAGCAGTGATGATTGGATCATAAAGATGAGATTAGTAATGGGAAAAGGCAAGGCGAAATCTAAAGTAGAACTTGTCGGTGAGATGAGAAGGATCTAACCAGGATGAAGGGAACCGTATATCGTTAGATAAATTAACAGGACAATGAGTGATCTTTTAAATATCTTTTCAGATGTACATGCTAGGTACTTTCCCTGATTGAATTTTTTTGGATGAGATAACAGATAAGGTTTAGGAAGCAAGTGTAGTTGCCTGCATAGATGTTCAGAAGGTATTTGAAGTCCCACACGAAAGGCTGGTCAGCAAAATTGAGGCCATTGACAAAAAAGGCTCACCAACAACATGGATAAAGCTAGAAAGCAGAGTAGGGGTTAATGTTTGTTTCTTCTGACTAGCGGATGGTTAAATAATGGTTTTCCCAGGGGTCACTACTTTTTTTTTGATATATGTAAATGACTTGGGCATGGGTGTGTTGGGATAATTTCAAATCTATGGAGAGACAAAGCTTGCAAATGAGGTAAACCATGAGGAGACCAGTAATGGACTGCAAGAAGATCCAACAAAATAAAAATACTGGAAACCCTCATCAGGTCAGGCCTACTGGGTGCTTCCTCCATTTTCTGCTTTTATTTCACCTTTTTAATTTGCAAGATGATGTAGATATAATAACTGAAAAGACATATGAGGAGAATGGCATTTAACACAAGCAATACATTTTGATAGAACATGGAGCAACAATATAAATTAAATGACACAGTTCTAAAGGCTGTGCAGGGAAGGAAGGTACTGCATGTGTATGTGCATAAAAGTAGCAGGGTGAGCTGAGAGGGGTCAGTGAAGCACATGGAATCCTGGGCTTCAAACAGTGCAAAACAAAGAAGGTTCTATTGTGTCTGTATTGAACACTGGTTAGGCACAGTTCTGGTCGCTATACCTTCGCAAGCATGTGAATGTCCTAGAGAGGATGATTGATTAGATAAGGAATTTCAGCTACAGAATTAGACTGGAAAAACTGGGTTTGTTGTTCTCAGAGCATTGAGAGTTGAGAGACGATTTAATGGACATGTATAAGATTGTGACTGATTTAAATAAAATACATATAGGAAATCTGTCCTCATTAGGAAATGGTACAAGGATCAGGGAGCCCAAATTTACAGCTTTGGTCAGAAGGTAGAAGGGTGACGAGAGGAGAAGCTTTAGCGTAAAGCACAGTGTTTAAGATTTGGGACTTGCTATCTGTAGGGATGGTAAAAACAGTCAATCAGGACTTTCCAAAGCCATTTGACAGATTTTCAGGGCTGGTGTTTTGCTCTCCTTGGAGCTGGCTTAGACCTGTGGACTGTAAAGATTCCATGATCCTCTTTGACTGCTCTGCTCCAGTGGAAGTAGTTTTATAATGTCAAATCTTCCTTATGCGTTTGCTGTTTAATTTTGACCCTTCTCCTAAGCCCTGCAATCAGAAGTAGATTTATTATCATTGATTGAGATGATGTGAAATTGGTTGTTTTGCAGCAGCAGTACAGTGTAAAGACACAAGGTTATTATAAGTTACAAAAATAAATAGTGCAAAGTAAAAAGGAATAGCAAGGTAGTATTCATGGACCGTTCAGTAATCCGATGGCAGAGGGGAAGAAGCTATTTCTGAATTGTCAAATGTGGGTCTTCAGGCTCCTGTACCACCACCTCGAGGTAGTAACGAGAAGAGGGCATGTCCCAGGTGGTGTGGGTCCTTGGTGATGGATGCCACCGCCTTGAGGCACCACCCGTTGATGGTGTCCTTGATGGTGGGGAGGGTTGTACCCATGATACAGCTAGCTGAATCAGTCCATGTGATGGGGCGAGATGAAGAGATGGTGCATTTTACAAAATCTGTGGTGGAGCAACAGTGGGCTTTACAAAATCCCGTGAAGTGGGGGCAGTGGGTTTTGTGATAGCATGTTATGGTGCACTTCCCTCGTACCCTGTGATGGATCGATGCCGGGCTTTGCTGTGATGGGGATTTTCCACTATACTGCAATAGGGAGATAATGGTATAACATCCAGATATAATATCCTGAGTCTGCTATTGAATCCAAATCATGAGGATTGGTCTGTCTTTGTGCCAATGCAGGTTGTTTGAAGAAAAGCTGTAAGTCCAGAGCTGCTGGCAAGTTGAGGACAAGAGACCCAGTGTTGGTGGGAGCATCATTATTTTAAGTAGTGTCAGGGTAATATACACGCTGATGAGGTACTTTGTAGACAAGTGGGTACGAGTCAAAGGATGGTAGTAGGAGTTGGATCAGTTAATTGAAGCCATGGATTGGGATATCATTTGGGGTGGCGAGTTGGTTGTTCGGTGGGCAGAAGGGACGGGTGTAATATTGTGAATGAACATTTGGAGTGAGGTGAGGATGGTGATTCCAGAGTCAATACCTCAGCATGTAGGGCCAGAATGAAAGTTATTAAGTAAATAAAGAAGACCTGCCCAAATTAGTTCCCAGTGTCAGACTATGGCCAGCTCTGGTAACCTTTCATTAAACAAGGTCACTGCAGGGCAAGCTGTGATCTGGTGGCCTGCCTTGTCTGAGACTGCATGCTTTGGAACAATGTGACCCAGTTCTTCCCACTACAGAGATTGACAGCAATATACAGACATCAACAGACATCCAGTCGATGCAAGTACAATAGGCAACGGGAAGTGCCTAGTGAACTTTGCAGAGTGGTGTAATTCGACCCAGAAACCAGCATAATCATAGGCCATACACAGACTTCCATTCATCAAGTGCTGAATATGGCAAGATGTTTCTAATTTTTCAAAAAATTTGAAATCTATTTGTCACAATATTCCCTTCAATTTCTGTTTGTGTACTTTCCAGTCCAATTCTGGGCCATAAGATCAAAGACTGCCATAGGAGATCTCAGATGAGGGTTAATGGGCATCAGTGTTGCCTGTGTCCGTACATGATTTTTGGATTTAAAAAATCAGCAAAAGATAGTAGTGTGGATGACACTTGAGTTTTTTGTTGCCACATCATCTAAGTGTACAGATTCATGGAAAAGGTGCAGAAACCACTTGTACTTCTAGGCCTGGGTTTTCGATGCAAGACTAACTGATTGTAATCACACAGTACAGTCTGTTTACTGTGGAGAAAAGTAAACACCTCTGGCAAGGGAGTAATGCTAATGTAGGGCATGGTATAAATCAGAGTTGTGTGTAATGAGGGTGATAGAATAATCGTGGATTGCTAAAGCAAATTAGCAGTAATAGTATGGAAGATGAATTTGTGGAGTGTATAAGTAATGGTTTTCTCGATCAGTATAAGAGGAACCAATGAGGGAACGGACTATTTTGGATAAATAATAATATAAGATTGCTGTTACCGTCATTACACACAACTGATTTATACCATTAATATAAAACTACTAGAGGAAATTCAGCAGATCAGGCAGCATCTGTAGAGGGAAATAGACAGTCAATGTTTCAGGTCAAGACTGTTCATCTGGACTGATTCATCCCCCTCTGCAGATGCTGCCTGACCCGTTGAGTTCCTCCAACAGTTTGTTTTTTGCTCCAGATTCCAGCATCTGCAGCTTCTTATGTCTCCATTCAAAGTGATATAGTTGAATCTGAAACAAGGGTCTTAACTCCAAACAAACTGAGGTTTAAGTTGTCTCAGGTAGATTGTGAAACTGTGTTGAAAGGTATGACAATAAATGAGCAATGGCTAACATTTAATGAATTAATATACAGTTTACATTAAATGTATATTCCCTTAAGGCAGTGGTTTTCAACCTTTTTCATGCTGCGCACCCCCAGAACATGTCCTTGTTAGATGGCGGCCCCCCAAAGCCCATAAAATCAAACAATCGATAATTCATGCATACAACATTTAAATTACTGCACATAGGCCCTATTGAAACAGTGACTATTTCAATCACCGATAATTACCAACGGTGTCTTTCAGTGTTCAGTTCAATGTGAAGGTTGTGCCTGTTTTGCACTGCAGAGTTTGTCCATCCATGGTGGTATGTGCGACAAACATACGCGTATGTCATCCTCAATATTCAGTCTTGATCTGTATTTGGTTTTCATGACAGTGACTGCAGAAAATGCTCTTTCGCACAAGTAAGTGGTTGCAAATGGTAACAGAACATTGACGGCTTTGCCGGACAGCAGTGGATACTCCTGGGAACATGCTATCCAGAACGACAACAGTGACGTTCAGTTGACCTGCAAGTGCAAAGTCCTGTCAGATGACAGTTCAGCCAATTCTTCTTGTTCACGTCCAGTTAAATCAGTAAGCATGCATTCAAACGGATTTCGAATCCAATCAAACATGCTTATGTCATCGTCGCCAAAATACTCATGGAAATAATGTGACAGCTGTTGAATATGGTTCAAAACAGTGCTCGCAATGGCCTCTGTCTTAGTCTCGTTCACTGTCAGAAAATCAGCCAGCAGCAGAAACACATCATAGATGCATTGCTCGCATCTCCCCTTCCAGATACGGAGTTTTTCTGGAAGGCATTGATTTTGTCATGCGTTTTCAGAACATTTGAGCCAGGTCCTTGCAATGATAGACTTAAGCTGTTCAAGATGTTGAAAATATCTGCAAGATAAGCTAATCTGGCAACTCATGTCTCATCTGTCAAGAACTGTGCCAATGATCCATTATGCTCATTTAGAAAAATGAGCAGTTCATCTCGCAATTCATATACATACTGCACAACGTGGCCTCGTGACAGCCATCTGACTTCTGTATGTAGCAACAAATGCTTATGCTCGGCTTCCATTTCACGGCATATGTTTTCAAACAAATGATGATTGAGTGGCCTGACTTTGATAAAGTTAACGATTTTAATGCACGTGGAAAACACATCTGCAAGATTTTCATCCATATCCTTTGAAGCCAAAGCCTCACGGTGAATCATGCAGTGGGTTGCTGCTACGTGTGGAGCTGCTTCTTTCACTTGTGCTACTAGACCCAACTTCCATCCCGTCATTGCGGTAGCACCATCCGTGCATACTCCAATATACTGTGTCCACACCAATGCCGATTGCACAAAAAAAAAGTGTCAAGCACACACCATGCCTTGCAAAACAAAAGATCTTCCAAAGCCTCTCCTTCCCAGCAATATCGAACATAAACCAACAACTGTGCAGCACTGGCAACATCAGTACTTTCATCGAGCTGAATTGCAAATCTGACTTGCTGAAGATGTGCTATCAGCTGGCTCTGTATATCTTCCGCCATATCGCCAATTCTTCTGCTTACTGTGTTATCAGACAATGGAATGGCTTTAGTTTTTGAATGGATTCTTTTCCCAGTACAACTTCGCACATATTTACTGCTGCAGGCAGTATAAGCTCTTCTCCAATTGTGTGAGGCTTTCTGGAACGTGCTATTCATAATGCTACCAAATATGATGCGCAAAGAGCCGCCTTATTTACAGTGGCGCAGGCTGTCACTTTGCCTTTCTGCTTGAGGTACAGCTCCTTTTGCCAGTCAAAGTATTGCTTCGGCTTACTGGCAATATCTGGATGCACTGTTGTTAAATGGCGCTTCAGTTTCGCTGGTTTCATTGTATTGTTGGACAGTGTTTGCTAACACAACACAGAGAATTGGTGCGCATTTGTCCCCACTGCGATGAAGCCATAAGAAATGTATTCTGGATCGTACTTGCGTTGTTTTCTCTTTCGGTTACCCTTATCCCCTTCGTCATCAGAATCTTCCAGTTTCTGGTCAGCTTTTCTCTTCAGAAATTTCTCCATACTCAGCAATACATTCTGGACAGTTTAATTACTATTACTGATAAACAAAATTATCAAAACTAATCTAAAACTTTATACGCTTGCGCACTTTTCATTTAACGGTGACGTCACTGTGGCGTAAATGCACAGTAACGATATTATTAAGGCACACCAACAACGTCACTCAGTCTCGCTAACACTACAGTGCACAACAGAATAGTAGTGAGTAGTGAACACTACTGACTACTCTGACTACACAAATCTAATATTAAGCAGCAGCTTACCAGAAGGGAACACCATCTAAGTCTCTAAGATTGTTGCCTGTAACAGATAGAATAGATATGGCCGATTTTCTGAATAGTGGAAAACTGGAGCAAGCAAGTAAGCTACGTCTTTGTAACAGGTCGCTTCTCCATTTTTTTTCTTGGCTTGCTCGCGGACCCCTGGGCAACCCACCGCGGACCCCCAGGGGTCCACGGACCACAGGTTGAAAATCTCTGCCTGAAGGCACAAAAAATCAATGGGAAATGTGGTTCAGGTGTGGCTAACGAGAAGAGTTAAAGAAAATCAGATCAAAGGAAAAAAGCTTAAAGTGTGGTCAGAAAGAGCAATAAATCTCAGGACTGGAATTTAAGATTTAATGGAGGACCACAAAGTTGATAAACGAAAAATGAAATGAAAGAGTAGATTAGTGAGAAACAGAAAAACAGATTGTAAAAGCTTCAAAAGATGGAGGAGCAGGCTCAAGGGGCCAAATGGCCAATTCCTTATCTTGATGTGTTCTTACTTGCTTTCTTATCCCTTGTCCCTACCCTTAAACTCTTGTGCACTATCCACACTTGCCTCCTCAAACTCCCAAAGCCGTTTACACACCTATTCTGCGTAAGCTATTTCCACACTTGCCTTCTTTCTTTTTGCCTCCCTGTGCCTGCCAACACTCGCTGCCTTTACCCAACATTGAGCTCCTTAAACCTGTTTCCTCCACTCATCATGCACCATATGATCCCCAAAGTGAATGTGTTTGTTTTATTGCCCATCGCCCATTGAACCACATGTCCCTGAAACCCTTTGTCTGACGCTGCTCTTTTTTTTCCCTTTCCTCCCATCTCTCCCAAATTCACTATCCGTTTCTTTGCTCCGGTCTGTAATTTCATCCATTTTTCCTTCTCGTCACTCACTCCTCCTTTCGCTCCACCCCATTAGTCCTGAGTTGCTCACCCTCTCCCCAGATCTCAGATCCTTACACCAACTTTATCCCCTCCATCATGGAACTTCTAACTCTGTGCAGCCTCATATATCTTTCCAATATTCCTGATTTCAGTATCAGAATATATGCACCAAAATAGTTTCTACTTAATCAATGTGGCTTTAATTTTTTTCCAGAGTTCATTTCCAAGCATATTTTGGGTAATGATAGCCAGAGTGTGAAACCAAGGGGCAGGGCGGACAGTATGTAATAATACTCCTGCAAATCAAGTTAAGTTGGGGAAATATGATTGAAAGTGAAAATTAGAAGCTTTATCTGAATATACATTGTACATTATAATGAACATCTGGCCATCTTGTTGAGACATGGTTACAGGTGACACGGCTGGGAACTAAATATTCCAGAGTACTTTACATTTCGAAAGACATAAGAAGTTAACATTGATGGCGAATTAGCTAACAGCAAACACTTGGGGTAAATGGATTACTTTTAATTTGGCACAGTATTACTGGATGGAAATCATGGGGATTGGTGTTAGGCTCAATCATTTGCAATCCATACACATGCAGCAACATATCTTTACCTTCATACTCCATTCTCTTACCAATAACCACTAATGATCCATTTACCTTTCTAATTTTTAGTACACTGCATGTTAACCTTATGTGTTTCATGTACAAGGACACCCGGATCCCTTCATATGTTGTCTCCTCATTTGAACAATATTCTGATTTTCTATTCTTTCCAACAAAGTAGGTAACCCCATATGTCCTCACTTCATCTGCCAAATTTAATCCAGCTGACTTAACCTGTATGTATTTTTCTGTAGAGTGTGTGTCCTCACAACTTGCTTTCTCACCTATTGTATCATTGGCAAGGAATGTCAATTTTTTGTTTTTGTTTTGGAAGGGGCAGAACGTGTTGAAAGAACAGTTAGGAAGCATATGGAGTCGTAGGCTTTGTAATTAGAGATAAACGGCACAAAAGCAGAGAAGTTATTATGAAGTTTTATAAAACACTAGTTAAACTACAACTGAGTATCCTGTCCAAATTTTGTCACCTTATTTTAGGAAGTGGATGTAAAAGAGATTTACTTGAAATGGTTCCCAGGATGAGGGATTTCAACCGTGAGCTTGGATAGGAAAAGCTGATTTGAGAGGAGATTTGGCAGCGCTGTACAGGTTCTTGACAGTCCTAGGCAGAATAAATAGATGGTATTTCTTCCCATTAGCAAGTGGTTCAAGAACCAGGGGCATGGACTTAAAGTTGAGCAAAAGGCACTGGGAGATGAGAGGTAAATTTTTTCTAATGGCGTGGTGATGATCTGGACTCATTGCCTGTTAGTTAGTGGAAACAAAGTCCATCAGTGCTTTCAACAGGGAGTTGGATAGGCACCGGAGGGAAATTAATACACAGAGCTGTAGAGGAATGCGATTATGTTATTGTAAGGGACCAGTATGAGTTGCATGGCCTCCTCCAGTACCATTATTATTTTTTGATCAACATTCGACTGCACGATATAAACTTGAGAATGTTTCAGAATTATCTACCACTCAATATGACTTGGGTTAAAATCATATTGTATAATACCTGCCAAATCCTCTGGATCTTTCAAATTGAACCCAACTGTGACCTAATTGGCTTAGATTGAAGTTCAAAGTCTTTTTTCTTCTAATTGGTTTGACTGCCATTTACAGGTCAATAACATTGCTGGCTTGGGACCTTACTCCACTGCCAATAGTACCTTTTATCCACGTTTTAGTTTCCCTGTTCTCCAGCAATTATTCTCATTAACAGTTCAAGAGCAGAGTAGAATTATTGTGATCTCCTCCAGCCCTTTGTGCCACCTCACCCCTCCCTTCCTCTGACACAAACCCTTTAGCAACCTCTCCTCTCCAGCATTCTCAAATGCCATTGCTTCATCCACACATTACCCTCCCTAAATCCACTGCAAGTGCTTAGCATGTAGTGTGAGTAAGAAGGTAACTGGAGATGAGAACATCCTTGCTTCATAGAATCTTGCCGCATGAACCATTGTTCCATCTTCAACTCTTTGTTCCATCTTCAATTCATATGCTTCTGCTCCATGGCAACACAATTATTTTTCTTGAAACACATTGAACAATATTTTTTGTTAATTATTATTGCATCTGTGTTCACCGCCTTTTCTCGTGTGTATTTCAAAATCACAAGTTGCTGTGTATGAAAATAAAATTCCCCACCTCGGTGTTAAAAACTCCACCTATTGTCTGCCCTTTCTCATGCTAACTTGGTGTGTTCTACAGTAAATGGGCTTGGGCAAATTAGAATTATATCCCTCATTAGGATAAAATAGTCCTGTGAAACATCTTGAACCTTTTACCACATTGAAGGCATTAACCCAAAGATGAAGGAGATTTGAGATGCCAAAATCTAACTGCTCTTTAATTTTCTTCCGGGAACTACATGGTCTGCTGGATATTTACAGCATTTTCTGTTATATATTGTGGTTGAAAAAACAAATTGAGCCGCCAACAATTAGATCCTTCCAGGGCAGACATTTCTACATTTCATCAAGCTTTGCATGTAAATAATTTGTGAATTCACTTCTGAAAGGCCTAACTCTAATTTTAACCCAGTGCTGCTGTCTTTCAGATGAATCTAACACAGGAAATAAGGTTATATGGTACTTTCAGCCGGTTCTGGTGTTTAATAATCTGATCTAGTTGTTGGCCTCAAATCTATTTTCCTGCCTGATTCCCTTTTACCCTGGATTTCCCAACATATCTACCAGCCTTAATAATGTGCCATCTTTGAGACTGGTACAATCTTCCTGGTATGCAGTGTCCAAAACTGAATGCAGTTCTCCAGATGGGATTTGACCAAAGCTCTGTCCAATTGAAACCTTGTGTCCGTACCTCATACCTCAGCTCCCAAGGTGAAGATGCAAGTTCCACTGATCTTTCTGATTGCTTTCTGTACTTGTGCACTAACCTTCAGTGATCTCCGTGCTTAGACAGTGTTCAACTAAATCCCTTTCCTTTTGGTAATTCTTTACTCGCTTGCCCTCTTGCTGTCATTGTCTCGGTACCATTCGCTACCCAAATGAGGCTCTCGCATTAAGATCACAGGGATACTTTCTCCATGCCTTACCTGTGCTACTCCACTCCCTGCCACACTTTCCTTAAAAACTGGATTCCCGCTTGCCAGTTGTTGAGACTTTCTGTGACTAACTTGGACTGAGTTTCTCTTTGACAACTCTTCAAATTGACCTGAAACATCAAGGACTCTCATCACTGAACCCTGGATGAGAGTCATCCCACTTGATTAGTTCTCAAGGCTGAATCCTTGTAGTGTACAGGGCATCTAGTTCCCATCCAGGTACCTTTTCAGTGCAATGAGGGTTTCTGACATGACCATTCTAGACCCTCACCACACTTTGGGTGAAAAAGACCCATTTTCAATTCCCCTGTAATCTTTTCCATTAATCAATGGCTCAAGTTATTAAACTTCCACTCTTTTAATTTTAATCCACTTTCCAAGATGAAACTATCTTTGACTTTATTTATTGCCCAACTCTTTGGTTAGAACTCACTGAGTATTGTGTACAGTTCTGGTCACCACACTACGGATCTGGTAGCAATGGAGAGTGCAGAAGAGATTCACCAGGATGTTGTCTGGAATAGAGGGCCGTAGTTAAAAGGAGGGACTGGACAGACTGTGTTTATTCCCACTGGAATGTCAGAGGCTAAGGGGTGACCTTGTAGAGGCTTACAAAATTATGTGCTTAGTGATGGTCAGAATCTTTTTACCAGGGCAGGTGAGTCTAAAATTAGGGGCCACAGGTTTAAGATGAGAAGGGAGAAAATTAAAGGAGATCTGAGCATTAAGTTTTTGCACACAGTTAGTGGTGAATATTTAGAATGAGCTGCCAGAGGAGGTGTGGAGACGCATACAGTTACAATGTTTAAGAGGGGTTTGGACAGGTACCTGGATTGGAAAGGAATATGGGCAAATGGGATTGGCATTGACAGGGATCACTGCTGGCATGGACAAGGTGGGCCATAGGGGCCCGTTTCTGTGCTGAATGTTTCTATTGAAGTTGGTGGTGGACACCTTGAACCACTGCTTTCCATCTGGTGAAGGTATTCCCAGAATTATGTTGAGTTCCAGAATTTAGAACAAACAACAACAAAGGAACAGTGTTAAATTTCCAAGCCAGGATGATTTTCTACCTGGAATGCAACCTGCAGGTGGCAGTGCTCCTGTGTGCCTGCTGTCCTTGCTTCCCTTGATTGTTAACCTCATGGATTTGCAAGGTGACATTGAAATAGCCTTGGTGAGTCCCTGCTGTACATTCTGTGGATGGTACGTACCCCAGCCTGGCAGAGGGAATGAATATTTAGAGAAGTGGGTGGGCTGGCACCTAAGCACTTCCTTTGTCCTGGTTGGCATCGAGCTCCTTGAGTCATTGGAGTGAATTCCTCCAAAAATTATTCTATCAAGCTCCTGACCTGTGCCTTGTAGATTGTGGAAAGATTTTTCAGGCCTTAGGAACTGAGTCAGTTGCCACAGGATACCCAGTCTCTGATTTAATCTCAGCCACTGTATTTATATGGCTGGTGCAGTTGAGTTCCTGATCAATTATGACCCCAGAATGTTGATGGTAGGGGACTTGGTAATAACATCATTGAATATGACAGGTAGGTAGTTAGACCTTGTGTTATTGGTGATGGTGACTTTTGTGGTATGATTGTTACCTGCCACTCTCTAACCCACACGTGAATGTTATCTAGCTGTTCTGCATACAGGCATGGACTGCTTCATTTTCTGAGGAGTTACGAATTAAATTGAACATTGTGCAAACAGCCTCCACTTCTGACCTTATGAAGGAAAGGTCATTGATGGAGCAGCTGAAGATTGGGCCCAGGACACCTGCTCGATTTTCTGGGGATATGATGTTTGATGTCCAGCTGCCACACACCGTTCTTTGTACGAATACCATTCTAGCCGTTGGAGTGTTTTTTTTTCTCTTGATGCACATCAACTTTAGTTTTACTAGGGCTTCTCGGTGCGACTTGAATGATTCAATGATTCCAATGATTCAATGCCTTGAATTGAGGACAGTGACTTTCACTTCACTTCTAGACAGCTGCTGTTTGGTTTATTTGGACCAGAGTAAAACCCACTTGATCGCACTGCTGACGACATCTTCCATCACTTTGCTGATGATTGAAAGTAAAGTGATGGGAAAGGGAGGGTAAAAGAGGGATGCTATCTAACCAGATTAGATTTGTCCTACTTTTTGTGGACAGGTCATACCTGGGTAATGTTCCACATTATTAGGTAAGTGTCAGTTTTATAGTTATACCAGAGCAGTTTGACTAGAGTTCTAGTTTCCGAGCATAGGCCTTCAGTACTACAGCTGGGATGTTATCTGATCCTGTGCTCCTTGCTGCATCCAGTGCCCCTGCCATTTCTTGATATCGTGTGGAGTGAATCAATTTGGCTGAAGACTGGTTTCTTGTTTTGGTAAGCATCTCTGAAGAAAGTAGCGATGAATCATCCGTGTATCACTTCAGGCTGAATGTAGCTGCAGATTGTGACCTTGTCTTTGGCACTCACAAAGCTGGGGTTGTCCTTGGAGTTTCCTCCACAATTAGCTGTGTAATTATCCACTACCATTCACAATTAGTTGCGGCAGGACCACAGAGCTTTGATCAGAACTGTTGGTTGTGACATTGCTTAGTTCTGTTGCCAGTGTGCTGTTTAGCACACAAATACTTCTGTGTTGCATTCTTTGCCACGTTGAGATAACATTTGTAGGTTCTCTTGGTCCTGGTTCTGTTTCTGATGTATCCTCTGCACTCATTGAACTAGATCTCCTGGCTAGAGGTTACGGGTTGTGGTAGAATACAATTCTGGTGCTACCACTAGCCCAGAACACCTCATAGTTGTCCAGTTTTGAGCTGTCAGATCTGTTTGAATTAATGTCATTTAGCAGTGGTCATGCCACAGAAGATGAGGACATCCATGGTCTGCAAGTGAAATTGTCTGTCGACAAGAACTATGAGGTGGTCACTGCTGCCAATGCTGTGATGGACAGGCATACTTGCTGCTGGTAAATTGGTGAAGTCAAATAGCTTATCCCTCAGAACCTGGCCAACTCTGTGTATGGTGGTGCTACCAACCCACTCTAGGTGGGTGATGAAGCACCCCTGCCTTTCTGCACCCACAGTAAATTCTGTGACCAATGCTTTTTCCAAAGTTGTTCAACAGGGTGGATTATGGTTTCATAAGCTATGGATGACTAGATGATGATCAGGTAATGATTTCTAGCCTATGTCTGACCTGATGTCATGAGCATTTGACTCCCTATTTTGGCCTCAATTCTATACACCTCAAAATAAAATCCTCAGGCTCTTCAGAAAACGACTCAAATCCAACCAAATTTCCCTCGAGTCTAAGTTTCTCTAGCCTTGGCAACATTTTCATAAATCTCTTCTGTAGTGCTGTCACATCTTTCCTGTAATGTGGCGAAAAAAAAACACTGTGCAGTACTCTAGATGTGCCTGATTAGTGTTTCATATGGTTGTAATTTGACCTCCCTGCTTTTTTTCTTTTCATTTCGCTTCAGGCAATGAAGGGAAATATCCTGTTTGTCTTTTCTTGCAACCTTGATCTGTGAACATGCACTCCAATGTATCTCTGTTCCTCTACACATTTTTGTATCCCAACATTTATCTCGGGTTCTCTCCCCTTGTCCTCCCCAAATACTTTCTCTTGCAGTTCTCTATAGTTGCTCCTTGCTGCCATCTTGACCAGTGCATCGATATGCACATTAATGTGCAGTGCACACCAGGGAACCAATCCAGTGAGTTGCAAATCACCACAGATTTCTGGGTGATTTTTGTCACTTTATTGTTAGACTTGCAAGGACACAAAGTTGGCAGAGATGTTTCACGATGCATGGACAATTGGTAGTGGTAGAGGCAGGTACAATTACAATGTCTAAAAGGTATTTAGGTACATGGATAGGAAAGATTTAGAGCGATATGGGCCAAAATCAGGCAACTGAGCCGAGCTCAGGTAGGCAGTTTGGTTGGCATCGACATTGGGCTGAAGGGCCTGTTTCCATGATGTATAACTCTGACTCTAGGTGGCCCATTTTGAACTGCTATAAAGTACATAGCTGTCACTACTTCCTTCAGTTTGTCAGTGCCATGAATTAAAAATCCATCTGGCTTTTCATCATGTGCGTTCTCTATGTAATTTGGTGAGATTACTTTGTTTAAATTGAGATGCTCAAGCTACCACTTTAGTGTTTTTCCAAATATTCACATCAGCAGAAATTATTGATTATGTAACTCAAGCTTTGGCCCCAGATGTCTGACTATTAGATTGTAATTTCAGGAATTTGTGGCTGAAAATTTGTTGGAGCTAAGGACTGATAAATCCAATTCTAGCTCACTCCAAAATATACCAATTCAGCAAATTTGAATCATTGTGCGTTTGAATAACTTAAAAAAAAATCAGAGCAGATCTTGGCCCTAATTGAACTTGTTGCTAGTGAAAAATGTTAAGGAGGATTCGGTCTGTGGCTCTGTTCAAAATAAAAACAATTTTCTACAGAAAACTTCTTGCATTTCACCACTCACACCAGACCAAAGTTCATCATGTTATTGTCAAATTGCACATACTTGTGAGTGAACAAAATCCATTGAACCCAAATCAATTTTTGGTGCAATCCTTGATTATTCAGTAGATCATTTTGGAACAGACTGATGACTTCGTTCTTGTGCATGGACAGGGTGGTAGGAATCAGCCAACTGGTAGAATGACCTGATGGAAAGCATTAATCAGTATGTCTGCAGGGTGAAAGTGGAGCTTCCCCCTCATCCATCACCTTGGGAGTTGTCCTTTTGAGACTGCTAACTTGGTACATACTTATATCCTCAAGGGAGGCCCCTATGGAGCTCTGAAACTAGTAGGAAAACTGACTGACAATGTGGTTGTGAGTTGGATCTTCAGATATCAGAGTATACATTTTAGCCCATGTAATAATCAAAAAGTAGACTGGATTTCATTGCTATTAGAGGAGTTGGTGGGGATTCAGTGCAATGGACTGTAAATCAATACAAGGCTCGAGCAAACCTACCTGCTTCTCGTGTAATGACATTTGGTAAGGTGTATGAATTGGTGTCCCCCATTACGTGGTCCTCATGACAAAGCAGAAACTTATGAGAACACATGGTCAAATCTGAAGGTTCTGCAGGATGTACACCCTACTCCAGGGTCTGTGTACAGGTAAGTAGGTGACTCGCTGAGCATCCCTTTCACTTTCCATAAAAGTGAAGCAAAATCATTCACTGCAATTCATTCCAATTGCTATCTTTATCAATGAGAACATCAAAAGGCCTTTATTGCCTGCTCCATAGAATAGTTCTCGACTAAATTTGAGAAATTTTATATGTTTAAAAAAAATGTTAATGCAAGGTAGGGGTCTATGAGCAGTTACTTTGTTTCTGAAAAGTCAGTGGAGTGACCTTTGGATCTTTTATACACTCCTGAAATAAAAGTGTTTATTTGTACCAGCTGTGGACAATGCTGTATGTTTGTTGTAGTAAATGGCTGTTTATGCTTGAGGCAGCCAAAGACCAAATCTGGCTTTTCTGACTAGCAACCAGTAATCAATTAATGGAACAGATTCCATAAGGAGGATCATTTTCAGAATGCAATGTTCCAAGGGCCATAGCTGCAGCAGTTATTCAATACAAAGGTTGCATTGTGCTAAATAACCAAGAAAATTCCTACATCAGCTCATCCTGACACAGCAAGTGTTCATTTTAATCACCCATGTGTGGTCTGTTCAGAGAATGGAAGGGGAGAAGAATGCTGAGTTGTCAAGGAGGGTGGAGGAGAGAATTTGGGAGGTAGAGGTGATGAGGCCTCTTCCCACTCCTCCAATCTGCACTCACCTGTACACTAGGGGCAATTTACAGCAGCCAATTAACCTACCAACCCACACATCTTTGGGATGTAGAAGGAAACCAGCGCACCTGGGATAATCCACACTGTCACAGGGAGAACGTGCAAACTCCGCACCCACAGCACCAGAGGTCAGGATTGAGCCCACGTCTCTGACACTTTGAGGCAGTGATTCTACTAGCTGTGCCATCCTGAGGCAGCTGATTTAAGAATGGGATTATTAGCAACCTAGCAGTAGTCATCGGTTTGGTTCAGGGTATGTGACTGAGGGGGAGAGATTCAGGAAGGTTAGCAATAAATGTGGATGATATTGGTTATCTGTGGCCTGGGTTGATGTTTTTGTAAGCCACCTATCTGATTTATTTAAGAGGAACAACTTGCTCCCTGATGAAAATAACATAGTACGGTTGCAAGAGGAGTTAAAGGCACTGAAATTACGTGAGGCGGAGGCAGTGACTTCTATGAAAGAGCTACACCAACAGGTGAAGGATTTGGATGAGCACTGGCAGGTAAGCGAGGTCTGGTCGTGCCTGGTGGGACCTTCCAACATCCTGTGTCTCTCGTTATACATTTCAGAGTATAAATGTTTAATTGAAGTTTTTGAATCAGATGATATAAACTGTACCTGGTCAACAGATCATATTGTACTAAAAAATACTCGAGCCATTCTCACATTGAACTGAAATGTTTTTAGCGGCACCTTGCGCGAACTGGTGGTCGGTGGAAGGATTCTCCGAAGAAGAACGCTACACATGAGCTACACAACGAGCTGATGACCGTGCGATTCAGTGAAGCCCAGGCACAGGCTGAACTGCGAGAGCTGAGGCATAGAGTACTGGAACTGGAGACACAGGTACCCGACACAAACCTGCAAAGCGACCTCTGGCACTCAGTCCAGTGGTACTGGATGCTGTTAAACCGGTTAGAAGCTGCATCCACAAGACTCTAGTTCCAAGCCATTAATCCCCGTTGAATATGAGCTGTCAAAGCATTATTACAAAGGCAGGCAAGCGTATCGTCGCAGCATGATTAGTAGGCAAAGTTGGTTGTCCTAAAATATATACATGGTTTAATAGACAGGGGCATAGACTGATAATATAATAATTTCATGGTGACATTCTGATATAAAATCCAATCTGGGTCAGCAAATGACAATTTTTTTTTGTGCAGGATGAGCTGGTATATGAATTCCTTTGATTACTGACTAGGTGCTGCAGCTGTGACCCAGAAATATTGGGTTCAATAAATAGTCCTTGTCATCGAATCCATTATTTGTTAATGGTTAAAAGTGTCAAGGATTCTGACTGCAGTACCTCAGGATAAAAAAAATAACGCCCATAAGAGAAGTGAAGCACTATCTTCGACTGCATTTCAGCCTAGCTGCAATTGTATTAACAGGCACATAAAAAGCCTCCATCGCCTGTTTCTCTGATTAGTGCTCTGTTGAACTTCAGAGATTTCATACATTAAAAAATATCAATGCAAGTCCAAGTTGGGGAATTTGTATATCGCAGTTTGTATAAATCTGAGTGGTATTGGTTTATTATTGTCACTTGTACCGAGGTACAGTGAAAAGCTTGTCTTACAAACGGATTGTACAGGTCAATTCATTACTCAGTGCAGTTACATTGAGTTAGTACAGAGTGCATTGATGTAGTACAGGTAAAAACAATAACAGTACAAAGTGTCACAGCTACAGAGAAAGTGCAGTGCAATAAGGTGCAAGGTCACAATAAGGTAGATTGTGAGGTCAGAGTCCATCTCATTGTATAAGGGAACCGTTCAATAGTCTTATCACAGTGGGGTAGAAGCTGTCCTTAAGTCTGGTGGTACATGCCCTCAGGCTCCTGTATCTTCTACCCAATGGAAGAGGAGAGAAGAGAGAATGTCCCGGGTGGGTGAGGTCTTTGATTATGCTGGCTGCTACGCCAAGACAACAGGAGGTAAAGGCAGGGTCCAAGGAGGGGAGGCCGGTGTCCGTGATGTGCTGGGCTGTGTCCACAACTCTCTGCAGCTTCTTGCGGTCTTGGGCAGAGCAGTTGCCATACCAAGCCGTGATGCATCCAGATAGGATGCTTTCTATGGTGCATCGGTAAAAGTTGGTGAGAGTCAAAGGGGACAAACCAAATTTCTTTAGCCTCCTGAGGAAGTAGAGGTGCTGGTGAGCTTTCTTGGCCGTGGAATCTACCTGATTTGACCAGGACAGGCTGTTGGTGACGTTCACTCCCAGGAACTTGAAACTGTCAACCCTCTCGACCTCAGCACCATTGATGTAGACAGGTGCATGTACACTGCCCCCTTTCCTGAAGTCAATGACCAGCTCTTTGGTTTTGTTGACATTGAGGGAAAGGTTGTTGTCATGATACCATTCCATTAAGCTCTCTATCTCCTTCCTGTACTCCGATTCATCGCTGTTTGAGATACAGCCTACAATGGTGGTATCATCTGCAAACAAAGTAGATGACCTAATGGCACAACTACAGGTTAATAAATACGACATTGTGGCAATCACTGAGTCATGGCTTTATGATGGATGTGATTAGGAACTAAATGTCCAGGGGTACACAGTGTATAGGAAGGATAGGCGGGTAGGCAGAGGGGGAGGTGTGGCCATGATGGTTAGTAGTGATATAAAATCAATAGAAAGGAAGGACATTGGGTCAGAGGAGATGGAATCCTTATGGGTGGAGCTAAGAAATAGCAAGGGTAAAAGGACAATAGTAGCAGTCGTATATAGGCCCCCTAATAGCGGTCAGGAAGTGGACAATAAGTTGCAGTTTGAGATAGAAAAAGCATGCCAGAGTGACAATGTAAAGATAATTATGGGGGATTTTAACATGAAGGTGGACTGGAAAATCCAGCAAGGTGGTAGAACTCAGGAGAGTGAGTTTGTGGAATGTCTAAGGGACGTTTTTCTGGAGCAACTTGTTGAAGAGCCCACCAAGGGATCGGCTGTTTTGGATTGGGTGCTGTGTAATGAACCGGAAGTGATTAGGGAACTAAAGGTAAAGGAACCACTGGGAACCAGTGATCACAATATGATTGAGTTCAGTTTCAAGTTTGAGAAGGAGAAGCTGATAACTGGTGTATCGATATTTCAGTGGAACAAAGGAAATTACAATGGTATGAGAGAAGAGTTGGCCCAAATTGATTGGAAGAGTAAGCTAGCTGGAGGGACGGCAGAGCAGAAATGGAAGGAATTTCTACAGGAAATAAGGAAAATGCAGGATAGATATATTCCAAGAAAAAAGGTGGTTTTGAATGGAAAAAAGGCACAAATGTGGATAACGGGAGAGGTGAAGGCTAAAATAAAAGCAAAAGGGCAGGCGTACAAAGAAGCAAAAATTAGTGGGAAAACAGAAGACTGGGAAGCTTTTAAATACCTGCAGAGAGAAACTAAGAAGGTCATTAGGAAAGAAAAGATGAATTATGAAAGGAAGTTGGCAGATAACATTTGAAAGGATACTAAGAGTTTTTTTAAATACATAAGAGAGACACGGGTTGATATAGGACCAATTGATAACGGTGCAGGAGGTATTGTAATGGACGATAGAGAGATGGCAGAGGAATTGAATGAATATTTTGCGTCGGTCTTCACCGTGGAGGACATCGGCAATGTGCTGGTTAGTCAGGAGTCTCACGAAATGGAACTGAGTTCAGTTAAGATTACTAGGGAGAAGGTGCTAGGAAAACTAAATGGGCTAAAGACTGATAAGTCTCCCGGACCGGATGAGATGCATCCCCGGGTTCTGAAGGAGGTGGCTTTAGAGATAGCGGAGGCATTGGCGATAATTTTCCAGGAATCGATAGATTCCGGCATGGTTCCGGAGGACTGGAGGGTCGCAAATGTAGTTCCGTTGTATAAGAAAGGTGGGAGGCAGCATAAAGGAAATTACAGACCTATTAGTCTGACGTCAGTGGTGGGAAAATTATTGGAATCTATCCTCAAGGATGGGGTTACAGAATACCTAGAGGTGCAAAGCAAGATAGGTCCTAGCCAACATGGTTTTGTGAAGGGAAGATCCTGCCTGACCAACCTATTGGATTTTTTTGAAGAAATCACAGGTAGGGTGGATAAGGGAGAGGCGGTAGATGTTGTGTATTTAGACTTTCAAAAGGCCTTCGATAAGGTGCCTCACAAGAGACTGATTAATAAGATGAGAGGTCATGGAATTACGGGTAGGATAGCAGAATGGGTGGAGCGTTGGCTGGTTGGCAGGAAGCAAAGAGTGGAAATAAAAGGATCTCGTTCTGGTTGGTTACTGGTTACTAGTGGTGTGCCGCAGGGGTCGCTGTTGGGACCGCTCCTTTTTACCTTGTACATAAATGATTTGGATAATGGAATAAATGGTTTTGTGGCTAAGTTTGCGGATGACACCAAGATAGGTGGAGGAGTAGGGAGTATTGAGGAGACAGGAAGGTTGCAGAGGGACCTAGACAGTTTAGGAGAATGGGCAAGGAAATGGCAGATGAGATTCAATGTTGAGAAATGTGCAGTTGTACACTTTGGAAGCAGAAATAAGCGGGCAGATTATTATCTAGAAGGAGAGAAAATTCAAAGTACAGAAGTACAAAGGGACTTGGGGGTACTTGTGCAGGATACCTTAAAGGTTAACCACCAGGTCAGATCAGTGATAAAGAAAGCGAATGCTATGTTGGCATTCATTTCGAGAGGTATAGTGTATAAAAGTAAGGAAGTGTTGATGAGGCTCTATGGGGCACTAGTGAAGCCTCATTTGGAATATTGTGCGCAGTTTTGGGCCCCACATCTTAGGAAGGATGTGCTGACGTTGGAGAGGGTTCAGAGGAGATTTACGAGGATGATTCCAGGAATGAAAGGGCTTATGTATGATGAGCATTTGTCGGCTCTTGGACTGTACTCACTGGAGTACAGAAGAATGAGAGGGGACCTCATAGCAACATTTAAAATGTTGATAGGAAAGGACAGAGTAGATGTGGCTAGGCTGTTTCCCTTGGTGGGTGAGTCAAGGACCAGAGGGCACAATCTTAGAATTAGAGGGTACAGTTTCAAAGCAGAGATGAGGAGAAATTTCTTTAGCCAGAGGGTGGTGAATTTGTGGAACTCCTTGCCATGTACAGCAGTGGAGGCCAGATCAGTGGGGGCATTCAAGGAAGAGATAGATAGATATCTAAATAGTCAGGGTATCAAGGGATATGGGGATAAGGCCGGAAATTGGGATTAGAATAGGTTTTTTTTCTCCCATTCCCCATTTCTTTTTCCCTTTTCCTTGGAGCAGACTCGATGGGCCGAATGGCTTGCTTCTGCTCCCTTGTCTTGTGGTCTTGTGATCTTGTGAACTTGTAGATGGTGTTAGAGCAGAATCTGGCCCCACAGCCTTGAGTGTACAGGGAGTAGATCCATAGGTTACTGGTCTTATCGTTCAGAAAAAACCCAAATAAATGCCCACGGATACCCAACTTGCATTTACTTTTTTTTTAACATACAAAATCTCTCCAGGCCAACAGAGAACTAATCAGAGTGCTAACTATCAAATAAAAACATGAAATATTGGAAACACTCAGAAGGTTAGTCAGTGTCAGTAGAAACAGAAATAAAGTTTAATATTTCAGGTGGAAGTCCCTTCCTCGGAATGAAGGCAGTGAAGGTCTTTGCTGTCCTCATTGATAAAGACAGAAAAAGAACTTGCATGTGCCATGGACAAGTACTAGAGTTGTTCAGTGTCTTTCTAGCAGTCGAGATTGGTCCTGTTAACAGCTGATACAATAGCTTTTGAACAATTTTCAATGTACATCTATTAAAATGCAAATATAATTTTGACCAATTCATAATTTTTGCACAGTTTGCAGCTTTTACAGGTACAAATTGCTCTTCTGATTAACTAGCAACAGGGTGTTAAAATACATAAGAGGTGACATATCAAGTAATTTGACATTTTTGTTGCACACCCTTATGTACACTTTAAATATCAGGGCAACATATAAACAGTGGGTGAATTTTGAGTGCACTGTTCATCATGACTAAGTAATATTATGGGTTTCCCCCAGCGCCCCCCCACCCCCCAAAAAAACAACTGTATTGTGTAGTACATACAACAGCAGGGTGTTTACGTAACACTTAATGAATGTATGGGTTTGACAAGCACATCATGCCAGAAATAGTTGCCCCTTTCAGGAGGAGGTTTTCAGGCATGAGTGAGGTCCAGATAAGATAAGATAGGGGAACCAAAGTATGGGTAACTTTGATGTCAAGAGGGAGAGAGAGATCAATGACAAAGGAGGGATGTAATTAGTACACACATCAGGTGAATTCTTCCCGCAAGAACCAAGCTAAATACAATAATCTGAGTGGAAACTAAAGAGGAAAATAAGAGAGAGAAGGTGAGGTTAGAATGGTCATTAACATAAAAAGGAACCCAAACTACTTTGGCACATGTATAGTTAGCAGATGGAGATTGGGTGGGACCAAACAGATGATGTATGCTTAGAGATGAGGGACAAGGCTAGAATGTTTAATAGTACTTCGAAACAGTGTTTACTAAGGTTGTTGACAAAAGTATCATTCAAAGTGATCCCAGTTTGCAAAGGTCATGGTGTTAGCAGTATTAGAAGGGCTTATCGTAATTTTGTGCAGGTTGGTAAGTTAATTGGTCACTATGAGTTTCCCCAGTAGGTGAGTAGTAGAATCTGGCGGGAGTTGAGGGGAATCCAGGTAGAATAAAATGGATTAGCATAGGATTAGTGTAACTGGGTACTTGGCGGTTGGCACAGACTCATTGGGCTAAAGGGCCCGTTGCCATGTCCCATGACTTAGAATACTCTGCCCACGGATGTGCTGGAAGCAAAGACAATTACTTCAAAAGGGAATTGGACAGTCAATGGGAGGAAGTAAACTATATGGGGGTTGAGAGGTGAAAATGGGACTGACTGGATTGCTCTACAGACAGCCTGCATGGACTTGATGGCTTTCTTCTGTGTCATTATGACTCTTTTTGGCCCAGTGCTGTCACTATACTAGGCTGATAATGATGAAAGCTGCTTAACTTTTACGAAGTGTAATAATTTGCTATTTTCAAATTATTTCAATCTATGTTGTTGGTTTATGCTCTTTGTGTGTGTGTGTGTGTGTGTGTGTGTGTGTGTGTGTGTGTGTGTGTTATGTATGTAAATCTGTTTTAATGAAAAATGTTGGTTCTTTACTCAGAACCAGGTAAACAGCAGCCTTCTGAACCGGACGGAGCAGGCTTGCACTGGTCTGCAGGACAAGCTGCAGTACGTCACAGCACAGAACAAAGGACTGCAGACTCAGCTCAGTGAGACCAGGCGCAAGCAAGCCGAGGTGGACTGTAAGGTGAGCGTCTGCTAAACCAGCCTTTAAAACATTGCCCATCAAGTTCAGCCTGTTCAACAAAAAGTGTTTTGCTACTTAACATGGTACAAATGTGACCTGTTGGAGAAATGTAGGGAAATTGTGAGCATCTGGAGAACGCTGGGTACTCAGTAAATCAGGAACGTACAGGGAATGTTTCAATGGTTGAGTTAATGGTCAAAGTTCATCATACTTGACCATTGGAGGAACTCGCCAAACACAACTGTTCATCACTCTTATGGAACAAGATCCAAAAGCTGGAATGACACCACCCAACAGCAACAGGTGTTTATGTAGCGCCTCTTAGGAAAAACAATGTTACAGAGTCTAAAGAACAATGGCCTGAGGTCATTTTTGACACCGAGCTACAAAGGCAACTGAAGGCCCATCAGTTGCAGCTTCTCCAGTAAAACCGGGGTTGCACGAGTGTGTAGCTGGAGGAATGTAAAAGCCTCAAGTTCATGAGATGTTGAAGGATGTTACAGAGACATTGAAAATTGAACAATTGAAATGTGTGAACAAGTACTGGAGCAAGTTGATTGGAGCAGTTTGTTTCGGATGAACATAGACTTGTGTAGAGAACTCATGGTTGTGGGCTTCATCAGATGAGCTGAAGCAGAGCCAGAGTTGGGCAGTGTAGAGTGAGAGTGATGTTGTTCGAAATTTATTTTTCTGTCAACCACAATATCAAGATTGTTAAAAGTGTGGCTTGGCATCGGGCGTTTGTCAGGAATGACCAGGGAACAGTTTGCATCAGGGGCAAGGCTTCTGTCTTCCTGCTATTTAATCGGAGGAAGTCTTAGCTCATCTGAGTTTGGTATGCCAGGTTGGAGCCTAGTGTGCTTTTGCTTGATGTTGTCAAAGGGCAGCATGTGAATGAGAAATAGAAGTTGAGGAGGAGAAACTATGGATCCCTGGCAAGTCCAGAATTTGTGATGGGATAGATGAGTATGGAACTGATCACTGGCATTTCCACCCAGCTGGAAAACAGAGGAGGTGCTGGAGTTAACTGGTTGGAAGGACTACACCTGGGTCAGGGAGGGAAAGTTCATAATGACAGTTATCTAACTGTGACTATGTGTCACAAGAGTGGCTTCCTGCAAGTATAATGATTGACACTCCTTGGATAGAAAATTTGCAAATACCTGATATTTGGTAGTACAAGGAAAAAAAGACCTAAGGTTAAAGCTTATTTCTTGTATCACAAATTCAGAGTTAAGGTGCACTCTCTTCCTTCCTACCTCTTCTTCCACCATGTTCCCTCTAATCTCTGTAATTGAGATGTTGCACATTATCCAATAATTCTGAGTGTTACTGCTATGGAGAAGAGTCACAGCGTAATCATAACCAAATTGCATGTGCTGTTTGGTGTGCTCTGTGCTAGTGTGAGTCACATGTGTTAAAAATCGGTATAAGTCAGTAACAAGAAATGTGTGAATTATCATTTCCCATCTGCTCGATCTGCATTTAAGAGAAAACTAAATATGCTCAAGAGGATGACAGGACTAGAAGAATGTGGCCAAGAGTGTCAGATGAAGAAGCTTGTGTACGCATGAATACTGACAGTACTAGTTGATGTATGTGATCTATGTAATGAGACTTCTAAACATTGATCAACTATTATCTTTTCTTATTCAACCATGAGATAGTATAGTAATTGTGTCATCCAATCTCAGCACAGTTCGCCAATAGAAACTGGTGTTACAATTGGTATCTGTGGGAAGACTCTCATAACTGATTTATTAAAGGTCCTGGAAATGCATTGGCGTCTGTTGACATAGCAGAGTTCTGACTGGCTGTCAAATAAACAGCGTGCTAAGCAGTCGCTTTAATCCATGATTGTTTCTTTTAACTGCAAAGGGTTATGCCAGAAAAACATATTGAATGATGCCCTTGTGCTGTCTGGACGTCTCAAGGGCTGAACCTTTCTCGTACGCCACCCAGCAACCTCAGTGTTGGCACTCTCATGAGCTTGTTCTCGTGAGGTCCCAACTGATTGTCCTTTAGGCTACAGAAAAGAACAGAAGATAAGACTATCTCCTACAAAGATTTGTGGCTGAAACCTACTTTCACAAAGTGCAAATTGACATTGCCGAGTATTACAGTGAATTTTCAATCCACCATCCTTAATGAAATAGATTCACAATGAATGTAGTGTTCCCATTATGATAAGTCGGGCTTGATAGAAGGAAATGAGTCAGAAGAAGATTAAGCTAGCTGCTTAATGTGATTGGAGGAAACTAGGGAGAAGAAAGGGTGCTGGTCTTGGTGTCTATATTGAAGGTGACAAATGATTTTTGAAGATGGTGGTCTCTTTGAGAAAAAACATGCCCCATTAATTATATTCCCCCACATACTAGAAGGGCTCTCTTGATGTCTTTGCCCTTTTGATCTTCAGTAGTCTTTTAGTAAGCAGCTTCCTTCTGTTTAGAGCATTTTGGTTGTTTCTTGATCCATCGTGCTTCCTGAGCCATCAGGCATTCTTAACTGATGATATTTTCCTCCATGATGATGTTAGTTTTCCAGCTATTCATAAGCCTGTAGATGTGATGCAGCTGGCTTAGTGTCAGTGGTTACATTGTGATATCAATAATTTTAACCTTTTGAATATTGTATGAGTGAATACATCACCTGTACACATTTAGAGCATTGAAGTTGCAGGCTTCAATTAAGGAATTAGTTTGGATGGTTCTCAATGAAAGTACTGTCATCAATGTGTTTAATTGTAGAACCTGACAATGTATTTAATTCTAGAGCCTCTAAAACTCCTCTTTCAAACATTTGATTCAGCTGTCCCCTGCACTGGATTCTGCAATGAGTAACCGTTAAGATAGTGGAGATACTAATGAGATTATGTGCTGAGGTTGAAGGAGGTTATGAGATAAAACTAATGTAAAGAAGCAGCACTCATTTTAAGGATTATAGTCAAAACAAGGAAATTTCTAACCCCTGAAGCCCAAATCAGAAGGAACAATATTAAATAGCCACTGACATTGGCTTGTTACTGGTGGGTGGGATTGCTGACTTCAGTGAACATTAGATCTGACAGAGCTCCAGTCTGTTCTCCCGCTGTACATTTTGTTTGCGCTTACTTTTTGTAGACATCGGGGCACAGAATAATTACTGCCTCATACAGTAACATATTTGCAGTTAACCTAAAGGACAGGCTGGATCTTGAGCACAAATGTTCACATCCTCCCCTTCATTTCTGCTTTGCCCTACTCTTCATCTCCATCTTGTAATACAGCCAAACCACATCAGCCAGAATGAACAAGTTTCCCATTTTGAATCCTTTGTCAGATCACCAAGTGGAGATCAAACTTTAATGACATCTCAGAACACATGATTCTGGCTGGGGGAATTCTGGTTGCAGATCCAGACACTAATGGATCTGTAAATAGAAATTCTGATTGATATCTGTATATAAATATGACATGAGCCTATATCAAATACGTTTGTCTCTGATGGAACAGTTGATCACCAGTTGTGTGTTATCATGACCCATCTGCTTTCTCCTCTTGGTCTGCTTTCTTCTTGCCCCTAGCGAAACCAGCACCACCTCCCAATCACACTCCACCCCCACCGTCCTTCCCTCGTGGCACATTTTGAAGAAGAATAAAGACGATAGTGTCCAGGCAAATCGTTACCCTCTGCTGAGATCACATCGCTGTTTGAGAGATTTGTGTATGTAAATCACTCACCATATATCCAAGGTTGCAGTAATGACTGCACCACAAATATACTTCATTAAGTACTTGTCAATGTCTGAGTAAACCTGTGCTTTTGGTTAAATCTGAATGTGTAGAAATGAGGCAGAAAATGTACTGTAACCCGGTGATCACAGATAGTACTTCAAATTTTAGTTTAGTTTCATAAGCACACATATCCAGGGTATAAATGCCATGAAAATTCACTTTTTGCAGCAGCACCAGAGTACATAACATAAGTTAACATGAACTTAAATTAACATAAATTATACATAACTTTGCATAATAAAATAAACATAACAACATTAGTGCAAACTGAGAGAAAAAGAAACATAGTCCGAGGTAGTGTTGGGATTTCTCAGGTGGGTTCAAAAACCTGGTGGCAGTGGGGAAGAAGTTGTTATTGAACCTTGAGGTGTGGGTCATCAGGCTTCTGTACCTCCTACCTAATGACAGCATCAAGAAGAAGATATGGTCTGGATGGTGGGGGTCTTTAATATTGAATGTCACCTTCCTGAGACATCGCCTCTTGTAGACGTCCTCGATGGTGGGGAGGTCTATACCCGTGATGGAACTGGCTGAGTCCACCACTCTCTGTAGCCTCCTGTGTTCCTGTGCATTGGAATTTCCATACCAGGCTGTGATGCAACCAGTCAGAAAGCTTTCCACTGTACATCTATAGAAATTTATCAGTGTCTTCAATCAAATGCCGAATCTCCTTAAATTTTTAAGAAAGGAGAGATGCTGGCACACCTTCTTCATGGCTGCATCTATTTGCTGGTCCCAGCATAGATCCTCTGAGATGTTGACACCCAGGACTTTTGGATATGCTATTAATGACTTGAAGTTATTATGCCCAGTAACTTCAAGTCATTACTAGCAAAAGGCAAGTCCATCTTGTCTTGCCTTTGAGGAGCTCCTTGTATCCTATTACAAAACAAACCCAACAACCTCCCCTTCCAGGTCCCAGTATGTGGTCACGTTGCAGGCAGTGAGTCAGAGCTGTTTAGCCGTGCCACTGCAACACAAAACCTGGGGGGGCAGAGGTAGCTGACCACTTGAGATCAGTATGATATTTGGGATGCCCTTCTTCCTGCTTGAGGTTCTCTGAAGATACAGCACTGTTCCTGATGCACTGTTGCTGCATAACTAATGCCAGGTGTCTTTGTGTACCACCTTCTTCAGAAAGTATGTGCTCTTTCCTTGTTCTTCCAACCATGTCATATTCCATCTTCTGCAGGTATTTGATTCCATCTGTCCTGTTCTGTCCTCCTGCAACCATCTTTCTCACTCTTTTCCACTCAAATGTTGTGTCATTTGCAGATTTTTGAATTATCTCCAGTAACTTCAAGCCATTAATAGCAAAAAGCAGAAAAGCTTAGAAATTCCAGTGCATCCCAAAGTATGCACTACAGCGGTGTATTTGCAACAAAAAATGCACCATGTTTGCCCACTACATTATTTAGTTCATTCCCAAGCTTTGGACACAACAGAGTATTGGAGAAAATGGAATGGCCTGGGTTTGGTGCACGATTATGGGAGGTGGAGGGGATATGGTGGGATTGGAGGCCAGAAGTTCAACAATGCAGATCAAGGGTTAGGAAGCCTTCTGTGGAGGAGGGGAGTGGAGGTGCTTCAATGCAGATCAAGGGTTGGGAAGCCTTCTGTGGAGGAGGGGAGTGATGGTGTCAGAGGAGTAGATTTAAGGCAGGACGGGATAAGGATGTAGATAAGTATTTCCATTATCTCCAGGCATAAATCAGTGGCTGAAGTGCCCATAGTTCAAGTTCCCTGTCAGCAGTCCAGAAAGAATGTTGCATGTTGGCCCTCGATTCAGAAGTTTGCTTCAGGGGTCACAAGGGTGACAGGCAACAACAATGTGGCCAGTTGAATTTTCCACTTCAAAATTACCTGGAAATGTTATATTCAGTTGTGGAAAAATGATTTTTTTTAAGAAAAGGCATTATGCAATTAGATTTCCAGGCAAATCTGCTTTAAAATTGTTTGTTTGAAGAGAGAAAAAAAAATCACTTCCTTTGCATGTTTATAAATCAAACAATTATTGGTTTGTTTTTGCCAACAAATCTCCAGATTTAAGGAGGTTTTTTCTGATTTTTGCAGCTTATATCCAGTAAAACTCTTCAAAATTCCTATTTAATTTTAACAGTATAAGAGTTACTGCTTTGAAAAGTAGTCAAGATTATTTTGAAGGCGAAAATGAGTGTGTAGTTAGTTTTTTTTGAAAGCTTCATTTAAAGAGGCAGAAAACTGTTGATATTTTGTTTAAAATCTGCTTGTGTGGTGATTTGCTGAAGGATACAAGCTCATTATTGCTGAAATGAGATGGCAATCTAATTTGAACCTTGCACCCTAAAGGCATTACAGCTGCAGTGTTTTATCTCTAAGCAATATAAGTAGGGTAGAGAAGGGGCAAAGTTCTAGCAGATTAAAGCTTGGTTAGTTATTGGTAGATGTGAAGGTTTACTCGTACACTCAAGAGCTACCAGAATAGCAACACATTCAACAGTGATGTGTGTCAGATAAGAAGGTGCTAGATGGAAAAACTGACTCTACGAAAAAGCACCAAACTTGATTGTTGTCTCTAGATGTACTTATTGCTTTTAAAATGTACTTTTTCATTTGACATTTTACTGGACTATTTGTACGTATTGACTGCTTTTAAATTTATAGTTGGATGGCTATTGCTAGTGTACTTTTCCCAGACACAGCTAGGGTTTAAAAGCAAAGTGTAGATACTGGAAATCTGAAATAGAAATAGAAAATGTTGGAAATGCTCAACAGGTCAGGCAGCATCTATGGAGAGAAGAATAAATGTAGGAGGTTTCTTCTACAATGGATAAACTAACTATAGATTGGGTGACCATTTTGCAGAAAGCCTGCATTCAGTCCACAAGGGAGAACTTGAGGTTCCAGATGCCTGTCACTTTAGTTCAGTCCACACCCACTCTGACTTCTCTGCCTTTGGCCTGAGAAAAATGTTCCAGTAAAGCCCAATGTTAGCTCAGGAGATCACCTGATCTTCTAACCAGATTCTTTATAGAGCTTCAGACTCTGCCTTCAATGAAGCAATTTCATTTTATCCAGCCTTTGCCTTTGTCTCTCCCTTGCTCTCTCTCTCTCTAGCTCTCTCAAAAAGCATTAAAGTGGATAAGTTCCCAGGACCTGATAGGGTCTATCGCAGAATACTGAGGTAGGGATAGGAGGAGATTGCTGGTGCCCTGACCAAGATCTTTATATCCTCTCTAGCCACAGAAAACTGGAGAACGGTCAAAGTTGTTCCTCTGTTTAAGAAGGGTAACAGGAACAAACCAGGAAATTATAGGCCAGTGAGCCTTGCATCAGTGGTAGGGGAATTATTGGAGAAGATTTTCAGGGACAGGAATCACTCACATTTGGCAAAGCATGGACTTATTAGGGAAAGTCAGCGTGGCTTTGTGTGGAGGAGGTTCTGTCTCTCAAATTTGACTGAATGTTTTCTTTTTTGGGGAAGTGACAAAGATGATTGCCGAGGCTAGGGCAGTGAGTGTTGTCTACATGGACTTCAGTAAAGCATTTGACACAGTCTCCCATGGTAGGCTGGTCCAAAAAATTAAGTCACTTGAGATCCATGGTGAGTAGCTAAGATGGAAACAAAATTGGCTTGGTCATGGAAGACAGAGGGTAGTGGTGGAGGGGTGTTACTCTGACTGGAGGTCTGTGGCCATTGGTGTTACGCAAGGACCAATACTGGGACCTATGATGTTTGTTATGTATATAAATGATCTGGATGAAAATGTAGGTGGGCCGATCAGTAAGTTTGCAAATGATAAACAAATTGGTCGAGTTGTAGATATGAGGAAGAATGTCAAAGGATACAGCAGGATATGGATCAGTTGGAAATTTGGGCAGAGATGTGGCAGCTGAAGTTTAATCCAGACAAGTGTGAGGTGTTGTATTTTGGGAGGTCAAATGCAAGTGGAAAGTATGCAGTAAATGGCAGGACCCTTAAGAGCTTTGATGTACAGAGGGATCTTGGGGTGCAAGTCCACAGCTCCCTGAAAATAGTGACACAAGTGAACAGGGTAGTAACAAAAGGTGTACGGCATGCTTGCCTTCAGTGGTAGGGGCAATGAGTGTAATAGTTGAGAAGTCATGTATGTCATAAAAGTCACTACTACAGACCAACCAGAGTGTTGATCTGGTTGCCAAATTACAGAAAGGATGTGAAGGCTTTTAAGAGGGTGTAGAAAAGGTGCACCAGGACATTTCTGGATTGGAGAATTAGCCATAAGGAAAGGTTGGACAAACTCGGATTGCTTTCTCTGAAGCATCGGAGGTTGGGTTGGGGGCGGGCATGGAGGGAGAGGGGGAGCCTGATAGAAGTATGTAAAATTATGAGAGGCATAGATAGGGTAGATAATATCTTTTTCCCCCCCAGAGTGGAAATGTCCAATACCAGAGGGTAAAGGTTTAAGGTGAGAGGGGGAAAGTTTAAAGGAGATTTGCGAGGTAATTTTTCTTTACTTAAAGAATGGTAGGTGTCTGGAACTTGCCGCCAAGGGAGATGTTAGATGCAGGTACAATAGTAACATCTGAGGCATTTAGACTGACACATGCAGGGAATAGAGTAATACGGATCATGTGCCGGCAGATGGGAATAGTTTAGATTGGCATCATGGCTGGTACCGTTCCTGTGCTGTACTGTTCTATGAATGTAATTTGCGCATGGGCGAGGATTCTTTTGTCCTGCTGGGGATTTAGAGGATTTTGCAGAGACTGAATTCGTAGTGTCTCTCCAGTCCTTTGACTACCTACTGTGGTTAGTCACAGTCTCAGTAGCACCCAGGAGGGTGGAGTCACCACTGCCCAGGAGGTCAGAGCTTTGTGCCAGATTTGAGATTTTGATCTTCAAACATCCACTTCCTTGAACAGCCAAAAAGCTTTGCTGGCACACTGACGGTGATGGTGAATGTCTGCCTTCACTGAGAAGTGGATCCCAAGACGTGGCAAGTGATCCATGATGGGAGAAGATGGAGTGTTAATGTCAAAGGGTGGTGTACAGTAAGGGGCCGGTTGGTAGAGGACCTTTGTTTTGCAGAGATTGAGTGTTAAGACTCATCTTCTTGTATGCTTCAGTGAACAATCAACAATAACTTGATGCTGACCTCCAAAAACACACACGTGCAAGTATTGTCTTATTCAGTCTACGCCTTTCCACTCCAGAACCAAGCTCGACTGCGGATGCAGGTGTGACCTTGGTTATAGAATGGAAAGGCATAAATTGAATAACTTCCCATCAGTACTGTGGATTAACTTCATTCCTGTAGGAGGTTTGTTGAAGGTGAGGTCCAGGATTACAGCAAGAAAGGTTGAAGAAAGTGCCAACAGTGTCCTAAAATGGAAAATGTCTGTAAGCCTTGTACCTTAGCTTCCAAATTCCATTCATCCTTCACCTTCACACCGTCCTTCTTTCCTTCATTTCCTCAACTTCCCCATCTCCATGTTCTTCAATCAGTATGCACTGCAGGCAAGGACTCCCTGCTCAGACCTCAGTACAGCACTGGTCCAAATGAACAAAGAGCTAAATTCCAGTGGTGAGATGACTGCCTTGATGTCAGTGCAGCATTGGGCTGTGTGTGGCATTGAGGACCCTTGGTAAATGGACATTGAGTGAAAATATTCCAATGGTTGGAGTCATTGCTCACAAAAATGGAGATAGCTGTTGGAGGTGAATAAATGGATGTGGAGAGGATGTTTCCAGTATTGGGAGAGTCTAGGACCAGAGGGCGCAGCCTCAGGATAAAAGGACGTCCCTTTAGAACTGAGATGAGGAGGAATTTCTTTAGCCAGAGGGCGGTGAATCTGTGGAATTCATTGCCACAGAGGGTCGTGGAGGTCAAGTCATTGGGTATATTTAAAGCAGAGGTTGATAGGTTCTTGACTGGTAAGGGTGTCAAAGGTTACGGGGAGAAGGCAGGAGAATGGGGTTGAGAGGGAAAAATAAATCAGCCATGATCGAATGGTGGAACAGACTCGATGGGCCAAATGGCCTAATTCTGCTCCTATGTGTTGTCTAATAATCTCAGCCCCAGGAAATCAATACAAGAGTTCCTCAGGGCAGTGTTCCGGATCCACCTGTTTTTAGCTGCTTCTTCAGTAACCACCTACCATCACGAGATCAATAGTACTATGTTTGATTTCATTTACAACTCATCAGGAAATGAAGTGGTGAAGAAGGTGTTTGGCATGCTGGCCTTCATCAGTCAGGGCACTGAGTGTAGAAGTTGGGGTGTTATGTTGCATTTGGAATATTATGTTCGGTTTTGGTCACCCTGCTATAGGAAAGACACCATTAAGCTAGAAAGAGAGCAGTGGAGATCTGTGACTGTGCACAATCTTTTTCCCAGGATTGGGGAATCAAGAGCTAGAGGGCATAGGTTTAAGGTGAGAAGGAGAGATTTAATAGGAAACTGAGGGCAACTCTCACCCAAAGAGTGGTCAGTTTATGGAATGAGCTGCCAGAGGAAGTAGTTGAGGCAAGTACTTTAACAACATTTAAAAGATATTTGGACAGGTACATGGATAGAAAAGGTTTAGAGGGATTTGGGCCAAACATGGGCGCAATAGGACTAGTTTAGGTGGGAACTTTGGTCAGTATGGACCAGCTGGGCCAAAGGACCTGTTTCTATGCTCTAACTTCAAGTATTCAGTGTCTACGAGTTGCAAATGAAATTAATTTTTGACTTTATGATGGAAGGAAGGTCATAGGGGCAACTGAAGATGGGCTGATAGCAAGACCTGATGAATCTTCAGAGACAGGCTGAGGTGGCGTCATATTCACGTCACACCTGTGCCAAGCAAAGACCATCTCTAACAAAAAAAAGCCTTGCCATCAACATCCTCGGATCACCATTGACCAGAAATACAACTGGACCATGGCTACAAGAGCTGGTCGTGGGTTAGGTATCCTGTAACAACTGATTCAGCACTTCAAGAGCTTCTCACTGTCTGCAAGGCACCTCAAGAGGTGTGATGGAATACTCTTCACCTTTCTGGTTGAGTGATAAGCATTCAAGGAGCTCTGTACTGTCCAGAACAAAGCAACTACTTGATTGGCACCTTATCCCAAACATCTATGGCTGTGGAATGAATCGAATATAAAATGCAGTCCAGAACCTGTCAAATCTCCCTCAACGGGGTCACTCGTAACTTTGATTTCAACTACATAGAAGGACAAGGGCAGCAAGGCCATTGGAACCAAGTCGCCCACCACATCACACATGCCTGGCAACTATTACCCTTCATTAATCATCATTGGTGAAAATCCCAGTGCTACACAGCACCTCTGTGAAGATGCCTTCATCAGGAGGTTACAGCAGTTAATAGAGGTGGCTTTGTGCTATTATTTCAAGTGGAATTTGAGGTGGCCTCTAAAAATAGGCTTTAGCAGTGGCATCCAGATTCTGTGAGAGAATTTGAATAAAACTCCCCTGGTCTGGAGACGAGTGGCTGTGCTGAATCTGCTTAAGTTTGTGCCCCCTAGACTTCAGAGGTGCTAAAAGCACCCAAGTAAGTTTTGCTTCAGTTAAAAGCACCAGAGGTGCAAGTGGTCACTTGTTTTCTCTCTTGTGAATAATTGTTGATTGTTTTCTATCTTCTCACTAATTCCACAGCTTTTATTCTTCTCGCATAATCTTCAAATATTTTTCTGATACCCTAGTGCATTCTGGATTGGATTTTACATTTCTGATGGCAACATAACTATCTGCAATTACCATTACCACTGCATTCAGCTGATAGCAACATCGGGATTTTGAGCATATGTAGTTTATCACAGAAATCTTGGTGGTAGCCATTGAGTAAACCTCCCATAGACAATGCAGTTTTGCAGCCTTCTTCACAGCTGAGGGAAATTAGTTAAATTGGTGAAAATGTTGGGCATTCAGCTGGTCTGACTAAATTGTGGAAAAAAAATGTTATTCACAATTGCATGAGGTTTAAGTGTATTTCTTACAAGCCAGAATCATGGTTAACTGACTGCAGAGCTCATTCTTTTCTTACAAAAAAAATTGGGTACATGGGTTTTGACCCTCATGAATTTAAATTGATTTTAAGATTAAGTTGTGATATCCGTTTTTGACTTAATCTTGTGCTTGAGTTACAATTTTTATTTAACTCTCTGTGAAATGTTTAAAACACTAGCTAGAAATTGTGCTGTCTGGTTTGCTGCATGACAATTCCTTAATGTACTTGAATGCTCAGCCAGTCTAAGGTATTACAGCTTTTGGATGTCAAGGATCCCTTTGAAATGATTCCTGACAACAACCGGCATCAGAAAAGGGAAGTACACACCCCAGACATCACTCGATTTTTATATATTTAGTCACTTCATCCCGAATCTTAATAAATTTTCATTTACAGACTGATGTCTTAAGCATCTATTACGTCTAATGTCTTCAAAGGCTACTCCACTATTAGTTCACAGCAAGAGAAACTCTAAATATAATGCTTTGCAATCTGCTTGTATAATTCAAAATTTCTATGAAAACCACATTCTATGACAGTCATTGGTGCCTGTTCACTTTTTGACATTGCTGCAGCTCTTCTGTTGAAAGAAAAAATTGCTGAAGTACTTTGTTTGGCATCCTATATTCATAACTCAGGCATTGACCCATGTTCCAATGAGGAAGGTAACAGTTGATGTTATGGTAAATCTGGTTGAGTTTGGCCATCGTCCTTTCTGAGTTTGTTAGTTGAGAAAGATATTCCTCGTCACTGCATCTGACTAGTTCTTTAATTCAAAACTTTAACTTGCATTTCCTTATTTTAGACTCTATTCTGTGCATTGGACTTTGTTTGCGGAAAAATGTATCCCACTATTACTCCTACATTTATCTCCCCTTGGTTTGACTTGAATCCCTTTTGTCTTGTTCTGACGATCTAATTTTCTGGATATTTATTATGTGACCGGGTGTCCAGTGAGGAAGGTAATGTGGCTTGTTGGTGTCAGTGCTTGGAGAGTTATCTGCTCTTGATCTCATCTGAAGAGGTTTTGACAGGGGACAGTCCATGTATTATTTAGAATAGCAGAGCTAGCTTTATAAGTTCTGTCAGTTACTGCATTTAATAATCTGAGGAAAAGAGCTTGCAGTTTGTTTATGTGCTGTTGGGAGGAATGAGTTGCTGAACAAAGCTACAGTTTCTTTTCTCATCCTTATTCTTCCAGTTTTGTCCATGTTCCTTTCAAACACTAGAATAAGCCAACAGAGAATGGAACTTCTTGTTTACAACAAAGATCTTCGATGTCTCATCTGAACTTTGAATGGTTTGTAGTTTAACACTGGCACTACCTCCTGTCTTTGTCGCTGGAATAATCTGTGGTATCTCACTGCTCACACTAGAACAAGGAGGAGGTTATGGCCATACGATTTCGGGAAGCAGATAGCATTGCAGCCATTGCTGAACTTCGCCAGCGTATTGCTGAACTGGAAATCCAGGTACAACTGATTGTATTTGTGTGTTGTGAACGTTGTTACTCTGTCTCAGCTGCATCCTGTTACTTGTCGTCTTGTGGTCACTGTCCCCAGCATGCACCCGGCAATGGACATGCTGCAACACTCCTTAGCATCAATCATCAGTTTTGCCCCATTCAGGTTGGTCTCTGTGAACTTGCATCAGTCTGTTCTGCTTGTTTTGTCCCAGTTGTTCTCCCTTGTTTTGAGGTCTAATCACATTCTGTATATCTAATGATAATTACAGGCTTTCCAGCTTGTCATTCACTGCTGATGTAAGGAGTTGTATGTAAACTGAATGCCAGTGGTATTAAGATGGGTAATCCATACTTTGTTCCATTCTTCCACCTACCTCCTGTCTAGTGTTTAATAAATATTTAAATTCTTTGCTGTGTGGGAGTTTTACTTAACTCTTCAAGCCCTTCAGATTCATTTTCTGAGGGCTATCACACACAGTTTTATACTACAATGTATGTACATATTTTAGTTAATTGCCTGATAGAGTTCAACCTCAGCATTGGATCAATGAAGTTCCTTTTATTATAGCCCAACAAAGAGCTGATTGAACCAAGAAGTTCACCCCACCTGGTCAATCATTTGCGATTTAAAGAATGTCTGTGAAGATAAGGGCTTGCTTTTTGCATATTATTCAGTGAAACAAAAAGTCAAAGGTGGTGTTGCTAGCAAGGAGTTACTGTGCCCATATTACTGGGCCTTCTCTCCATTACCTGATTAATTTCAATGTGAGTATTAGGAATGGTACATGAACCCAACAGTTCATAACATATTATGAGATCGTTTGAAAGACTGAATAAATCAATATATCTGGGCTTCTTGGAGCTTCCAGCTTAAGCCACATGATTGGTCCATCCAACTGATTCATTTTAATGTCTATTAACAATGGACTAAAGTTAGCCAAGTTGCTGGCATTGATGTATTCACAGTGCTGTTACAGTCACTGAAGATGTGTCTGTACTGGTATCATGGCTATTTAACTCATGGCTATGGCTATATAACCAGGACTGTAAATTACTTTATCAGAGCCAGTTGAACTGGTGATGCTTGATTATGTGTGTTACCTGATACTTACCTTCCCAAATGTGTGTAATGTGACACTTAACCTTTGTGTTGAACACCATGTTCCCTGACATTTAACCCATTTGGACTCAGTTGCAGGACATTTGACCATTTAGGCTGTTATAGTATTCCCTAGCTAAACATTTTAAGTGTGTGTGGAAAGGAAGTCTCTACGTGAAAAGAAAGAGGTACCAAAAATAAACTTTGGCTGCCTAGAAACTGACACAGGTTGATTAATAATGAGGAAGGAGGAAACAACAGGAATGTTAGACACGTATCTTGTATAATAGAAGGGGAGAATTCTATCAGACACTCTTTTACAGAGCTGTTTAACTGTACAGATGGCAGTGTCTGTGTGAAGAGCAGGCAAGAAATGGTGTACTAACCCACCAGAAGCTATATGAGGGATTATCATCAATTGAAGGATTGAGCAGAGTGGGACTGTACCCTGTGAGGTTTGGAAGAATGAGATATATCATTGAAATACATGAGATCCTTACAGCCCTTGATACAGTAGATGCTATAGGAATATTTCCATTCATAGGGGAGTTTAGAACTAGGAGACATTGTCTCGGGATAAAGAGAGGAGCAATTTTTTTTCCCAGAAGGATTATGAATCTTTGGAATTCTCCAGCCTCTGACTGTGGATACAATGTAATTGAACATATCCAATGTTGGGAGAGATTTCTGGTCCACAGTGGAATTGAAAGTTACAGGCATCAAACAGGAACATGAAGGTCAAAGACAAGAGCAGCCATGACAATGGCAGAGCACTCGCTGAACTGTTTGGCTGATTTATATTGTGATATTATATTTTAAAATTTTTCTTATTAAAATATTTACCTGTTTCCACGTGGAAAGCTTTAGAAGGTATTAATTCTATCATCTGTTTTGTAGAACTTTCCATAATTAATTACCCTATTTTGTTATTCTAATTTCACTTTTAGTTTTGACAGTGACCTTTGTCAGTGACCATTGCTTGCTCACTGACAAATAAAATGATTTTCTTTCTGTTTTTATTTTAATGAAAATCCATCATAATTTTGAAGATCCTCATCACATCTTTTAATATCTGCCCCTGCAAAGTAAACCTTCTTCCTTTGCCGTAACTGAAGCCTCTGGCATGTGATATATTTTTTTAATTTCTTCTGCACTCTGCCCTTGATACAGTAAAATAAGGTGCTCAGAGCTAGGCAATTATTCCAACTGCAGTTCTAACCAGTTTTGTTGAAGTAAGATGTGGTTTAAATGTTGAGAAATACCAAATCTTTGCATAATTGGGTTTTAAAGAGAAACTCAGTAGAGTAAACATGAAACATGCTCATGGGCGGACCAGGAAGGCTTTGTGCTTCATCAAATGTCAACCTTTTGTAATCTAAAATTCTTTGATATAAATTTCCTCATTTCACTGCACAATCTTAGAATCTCTGTAATATCTGACTCTAATGAGAACTGATCAGTCATTTGGCACATTGCTGCATCGGGTGAGCAGGCTTTTTAGCTTATCACACATTGCACGCTCTGCACTTCTAGGGAACCAAACCTCACTCATTCTGCTGGTGTGGTGAGATCATGACGCAAGTGTGTAGCTTTGGACTTGTTTCTAAAATTAAAGAAGAGTTGAAAATTGGAGCATAAGTGAATATAAAAGGTTTGAATGAAGTTGTTTGAGAAGTCTTATTAGCTTAAACACACAGTAACTTTCTGACCTGTGCAGTTAAATCAAGAGGAATGCCAGAAGAGATGAACATTTCCCAAATATCAAAAAATCACAGTGCGCCCAGAAGTTTGGCATTGTCACTAAATCTGTTTTTCTGGTGCATTATGTGCACCCAGGTGATTCACCGACTTGATTTGGGAAATAAACTGGAAGGATTGAATGTGCATTTCTACAACAATGTCCAAATGTCCCCGAGTGCTTTTGCAGATAATAAAGTACTTGAAGTGCAGTCTCCAATGTAAAATGGGAGATACAGGAGCCCAGAAGATCCCCTAAAAATGCAGATCAAATCATCTGTACTTTTCATGCTGAATGGACAGGTCACTGCGGTTTTAACGAGCCTTGGGATCCTTTACATCCGTCAGAAAGAGCAGATGGGTCGTCAGTTGAACATTTCACCAAATCACAGCAGCTTCAAAAGCTGTTGCACATCCTAGAAAAATCAAGCCTAGATTTTTCTGCTCAAGTTTCTGGTTCAGGGTGTTGGAGCAGAGATGAGAAACATTCTGAGGTTGCTGTGTGGAGGAGCAATGAAGGAATTAATTCGAGGCCCTGTGCATCCTTATTTAATGAATGGTCCAATGGCACTATTTGGGGAAAAAATACAAGGAATTTATCTGACATTATTATCATTATTTACCTCCCCATCAACATCACAAAAGCAGATAATCTGATCATTATCACTTGTGCCTTTGTGGCTACTTGGTACAAAATAGTAGCGGGATTGCCTATATTACAGCAGTGCTGACAGTTCAAGAAGATTGTGAGGTGCTTTGGCAGATCCTGAGATTGTGAAAGGCACTACAGCCAGTATCTTGGTTGTCATCTGGTCCCAGTTATTACTCTCTTGCATTAACGAATGAGGCGCAATTATCACAGGCAGAAATTTCCGTAAAATTGTTCCGTTCTTCTGCAGGTTCTGAGATTTTGTATGTGGTAAACTGGCCTTAAGCTTGAAAAAGCTTCCAAACGTGGAAACAGAATAGAGGGATGGACTTTTCGTCAAACTCTTTGGAATCAAAACTTTCAGATCATCCGAACAAAGTTTCATAAAGAAAAATCGCTCCCATCCATCATCTCCAGCTGTGAAATCCCTTGGATATTTGACATGTCGGAATAGTTTTTTAAAAACTGTCTTGACTGACTGTTTCTGAAAGAGGGCAATTATTTCATCATTATTAGTTTTTTCTTAACGGTATTTGTCAACTAAAAGTTTAATTGTGCTGTCACTTGTCTTACCTTTGCTAATTTCCATTTGTATTTCTCCAGCAAAATGTAATTACAAATGTGGACTATGTTTTTATATTCATAAATTAGCACCGTATCTCTTTGAAGGGAAGTCATTTGCATTTCAGCTTTGATGTAGTCTCAAGGAAGGGGTGGTATTTTATAAATTTGGTTATATGTACTATCCTTCACTTTCTCACATTTTTCCTTTCTCTTGCTGTGCCTTTTCTGTCCCTTAGTCTTTCTGTCTTTCACACAGAAACAAAAAGAATGATGATCTTAGTTTTTTACCTCCTTGGAAGACAACAGGTGCAACACCCCTGTTGAAGAAAGGGGGAGGGATAGCAGGAAGCTAACCTAACCTCTGATGATGGGAAAATGCTGAACTTAGGCATGGCAGGACACTCTGAAAACCTGTCGTACAACTGAGAAAGGTTGAGGTGGGATTAATGAAAGGGAAATTGTGGTTGACAAATTACAGCTTGAGTATTGTGTCCATTTCTGGTAACCATGCTTTAGGAAGGATGGGAAGGTGAGAGGGTGCAGAGATTTACCTAGAGTAGTTACAAGAATGAAATATTTTAGCAACAGGTTAGATTGAAGAGATTGGAGAAACTGGAATTCTTCTCCTTGGAAGGAAAGTTGAGGAGGAATTTGATCAAGGTTCTGAGAATTATGAGAGGATTATAGAATGGGAACATAGAACATTACAGCACAGTACAAGCCCTTCGGCCCACGATGTTGTGCCGACATTTTATCCTGCTATAATATCTATCTAACCCTTCCCTCCCACATAGCCCTCCATTTCTCTATCATTCCTGTGGTTATCTAAGAGTCTCTTAAATGTCCCTAATGTATCTGGCCTCACAACCTCTGCCTGCAGTGCATTCCACGCACCCACCACTCTGTGTTTTTAAAAAAAAAACTTGCCTCTGACATCCCCCTTGTACATTCCTCCAATCACCTTAAAATTATGTCCCCTAGTGTTAGCCATTTTCGCCCTGGGAAAAGGTCTCTGACTGTCCACTCGATCTATGCCTCTTATCTTCTATACCTCTGTCAAGTCACCTCTCATCCTCCTCCTCTCCAAAGAGAAAAGCTCTAGCTCACTCAACCTATCCTCATAAGACGTGGTCTCCAATCCAGGCAGCATCCTGGTAAATCTCCTCTGCACCCTCTCTAAAGCTTCCACATGTTCTTATTTTCTGAAGGACAGATGACAAAGGTTAAAGGTTATGGTCAAGAGATTCAGAGGAGATTTGAGTGGGATGCAGCCGGTGATAGTGACCTGGAATGTTGTGTCTACAAGGGTGTGTAAGGCTTTTGAGGGAAGTAATTGCAGGGCTACAGTGATGGAGTAGGGGAATGAACTGGCTGGATTGTTCTATAGAGAGCCAGAGTGGACTCAATGGGCCAGCTAGCATCCTCCACCTCCCATAATGACCATATGATTGCCAAACCCACGCAGAACAGTCAGAATAGAAGCTTCTCATAAGGAGATCCAGAGGTGGGAGGAATACTTAGCAAATAAATGGTCACCTGTTTAAAACGGTGATGCTGAGGAATTTCTTTCTGCAGAACCTTTAGAATTCTGTAACCCAGAGGCTGAGTTATTTTTTTATCATTTCCAGGCCAAGGCAGGTAGGTTTTCAGTCTGTTGGGGAACGGAGGGTTCTGAGGGCCAGGCAGGGGAGTAGAGTCCCTTAAATTAACAAGGTGTTATTTGTCGCCAGCCATTCCCACACTGGCTGGACTGAGCATAACTACTAAAGTGTAACTACTCATTTTACTACCAAAGAGCAATGGACAATCTGCTTTGCCAGTTGGATTCACATTAGTGCTTTGGGGGTTGTCTGGAGGAACTGCAGCCCCTCATGTCAGGCTCTTCTCTTAATGAGACGGGCTGCTTGGGTCTGTCATCAGCTCTGTACCGTGATGTCCAGTATTGTGTGTTTTTCATGTGAATTCAGACTAAATCCTGGCATTTTGGACTTTGTATTTGAGTTTATCAAAGTTTGGTCTGTGATGCAAATAAAAAAAAGTTTATTTTAGAAAAAAGTTACTGAAAGCCTGAATAGCCCATTTCAGGTGTCTGTGAAACCCATTGCCAGTAATGGGCCGCTGATCAGCCACAGCCAGGTAAGTACAAAACCAGGTTTGTGTGGCAATTGATTGTCAATTCAAACAACCTGCTAATTCCTTTGTACAGCAGAAAAGGATGTCAACAATCCAGTTGAAGAAAACCTTACAAAACGAACTTGCGTAACCCTGTTATCCATTCAAACTCATCAATGATTGCAGAATGTGACATGATTTTAAGAATATGTTCTGACTTTAGTGTTTGATTGATGTGTAATGATTCCGTACTTGCTGCTGTGTGACTGACAGCATTACTAGTCAAGCTGCTGTTAACTGTGGGAAGTTAATCCACCTGCAGTTCTGTTGGGATGTGACTTTGGTTGAAGCACAGTTACCCGATACAAGGTTAAACTACTCCCCACTGTAGTCATTTGTTCAGTTGAAAACTTTGGTTAGGTACAGTTGGGTCACACTGGAGTGAAATAGGGAGTGGAGGTTTACTCAAATGATGTAGGAAGTGAGGGTTTTTTTTTGCCAGAATGAAAAAAGTTAAAGGCTGATGGTTTTTCAAAATACTTGGTAATTATTTGCATTGGTTGTAAATCAATAACACAAGGAAACAGACTGAAGATCATTGCTGGAAGAAGAAGGAAGCTAGAAGATGTGTTTTCACAGAGGGTTACTGTGTCAGGAAACATGGGTGTGTTGCGATCAAGACTCCAAAATGGTTCAAGCTGCATTTTTGCAAGAGCAGTTTTACTGAGATCAGGGGTGATAATTGCCCCCGTTGGGTCCAGCAGATGCTTATTTGACAAGCCTTAATTACAGTTACCAACTGCACATTTAATTCAGAATTTGATTAAGGGCATTATGCTCAGATTAAAGAGGCTGTTTTGTGTTCAAGCAGATAGATTTGCAGTTTGGAGAGAGTAGTCAGGCTAGTTCCACATTTGAGCATTCTGAAGAGCAATTGGATTCTGAGTGGCCTAATTTGTGTAAATAACAATTATTTTTCCTTTAATCTGTTCTAATAGCTTGTTTGCTTTGCACTTCAAAGAGAGAAGAAGGAAGAATCCAGGGTCAGCTGAACAACTCCGACTCCAATCAGATTATTCGAGAATTGAAGGACCAAATCACAGAATTAAAAACAGAGGTAAAGAGAGAGAGTTTGTAGTAACCATTGCAAACATCTGCTGTCACAGTAACAAGTAAAGAACAGATGCCCAGAAATTCAGCATTGGTTGATAACATAAACTCATGCAGTACTGTCACTGCAGTGTACTCTGCCTCTATCTGTTGCTGGAATTTTTTTTACAAACTTACTATTACTGTTAAATAGAATAGTTAACACTACCAACTGACACTGAATTTGTAGACTAGAGTTCCTGCCCTGGTAGCAATGCCAAAATTGCGTCCAAACTGCTTGCAATTGTACAGGTTCAATTACAGTTCAAATCTCCACTGACTTTCAGGCTGTATAATAATATGTAATATATTGTTTCCATTAAGAGAACTCGTTGTATTTAGGGTTGGTAACCAGGTGCAGTTTTATTATTACCTCCGAAAATGGGTCTTACCAAGGACGAAGGGTATCCAGGCTTCCATTTGTGAGCAACCTGTGAAAATGACAAAAAAAAAAGTTAAGTTTCTTTTACAGCAGTCAATTTCTCAATAAGTATTTTTTTTAATATAAGGAGATTAATTCATACCAGTGTCCCTCAAAGGAGGCGGTTTCCCAAATCAGTACAACCTGTTAACGTGGACAGTTTATGGACAGGGACTAATCCAGGCAAGTTGAATCTTGAACCAGCGTAAAGCTACGTTGTATCATACTGTGCATTCCTCTCCCAGCAGTGTTTGAAAGAACTGTGTCTAGCCAATTTATTTTTCGGTGGTAGCTGGGATCCCGAAGCCCATTTTCAATGTTTGTTTTTACTGGTTCTTTTTCACTTTGTTGTAAAACTTCAATTACAGTGCCAAATCTATTCAATTAAAACATTATCCTCCTTGTTCAAATGCACTGCAGCCTCTATAGTTCCCACCTATCCAGTAGGTTTCCCCAAGCTAGTGGTAATCATGTGCTCCCTGCCCAGAGACACCCAGCCACAGACGTATCTTCAGAGGCAGGTCAGGTGGCTGGCATGGGTGATTCCTCGACAGCTCACTGCCTGGACCTGTGAATGTCCACTTTGGCCAAGCCAAGGAACAGGTCAATCGGGAAGTCCCCGAATTGACTCACTCTTGCACCCCTCCCCCTTCCTCACCAGGTGCCCACAGATCGGAAGCATGTGGCTGAAGTGCAGTCAGAACTTGAGGAGCAAGGGCTGAAACTTCATATCCACCTGCAACATGGACTTGTCCAGGAAATGGAAGGGAGGCAGGTATTTAAAAGTACTGCACAAGACTGGTCTGTGTAGCATTCTGCACCCCCAGGTTCCCAATGGAAAGGGGAAAGGCCCTTACATAGAGAGTCCCCTGGGAACACCCCTCATGATTAACTATCAGAACGGACACTGGTTGTAGAGCACTCTGAGTGGAGGTGACCATGCCTCAGACTCTGGAAAGGTCCCAGTGGTGTGCCCAGATGTCAGCTGAGGACGAGGAAGTACAGAATGCAGGATCGGCCCGTATAGAAAATGCCTCTGTGCCGTGTGGAATGGCATGGAGGCATTTCCCTGGGACAGCTCAGGTTGTGTGGGTAAGTTCCAGGAGGGTTTCAGAGCCTGGGTCCAATGAGCAATTCTGGACAAGTGCATTGAGTCCGGTTGGGATTGCCCCACACCCATGAGTCCCCTCTACATCCATTGTGATGGGACTGCTAGAGTTTTTAGCCTCAGCGATGTGTGGTTCACTCCCACTGAGCCTACGTCCATCTGTCCAGACAGCCAGACTGTCCCCCACTGGTTGTAGAGCACTCTGAGTGGAGGTGACCATGCCTCAGACTCTGGAAAGGTCCCAGCTGACACCTGCCTCAGGAAGCCACATGTTATCTTAAAGGCAGAAATCCCATGGAAAAGCATATTGCCAGCACACGCCACCCAGGAAGATTCTCCTGTATGCAGGTATCTCTGCAGGGTCCAAAAGTGGAAAGTCACCATCTGGGTATGGATGCCATGCCGTTTGTAATGGTGATCAAAGCTACAGGTCTTCCAAATCAATTTATAACTTAACTTAAAGACAGTCTGCTTTTTCTGGAAAGCCCATCCAAAATGCCAATTGAGAAGTACTGTGTTAGGGAAAGGGTCCAGCCAGGTCCAACAGACACCCAGCAGGACCTGATGTCCTCAAAAAGATCAAATGCCCTGAATTTTGCCAAGACTTTCACCTGTTGGTTTTAACCCATTTCACCAGCTTATTTAAAAAAAAGACAAAAGAAGTAAAAAGTGGCATCAGCCTTGCTGTGTTGGCTCGAAGGCTAAATTTCTGATCACTGTCCAGATGATGGTTTTGTAATTACAATGACACCACATCAATGTGTTCCCAGTCTGGATACCTATGCTTCACTGACCTTGAGGATACCATAGGAAGTCAGTGTCCAGTCTCCTAAAAATTCACATTAAATATCTGGTTTCATTAATAACACTGACAGTTTTGCTCTAATGCTTTGTCAACTTTCAGCATTAACATTAAACTTATGATCAGCCAGCTCCAATCGCTGCAAAATGGAGATGCCCCAGCACACAGCTTCCTTATTAAAACTGCATAGTATTTTGCTTCCACTTCAGGTTGTAGTCAATTCAGCCATTCTTGTTACGAAGTTATTATTATTGCCAGTGAGCAAGGATTTTAGCTGAAACAGCTCTTTCCATGTGTAATGGACCTATCTCCAGGACGGCTGGAAATGCCTATGTTTAGAGTAATATCAAAATTGGGCCATAAGATAATATACTAGTGCTTTTAAGGGAGTTTAATTTAAAATTCCCCTCGCTTGTTTTGTTTTTGCAGAAGTCTGTGAGTGAATGAGGCAGCTCAATTAAGCCAGCAAAGTGAAAATCTAAAGTGACATTGAACAATGAGAGATTTCCACTGACCAGTCCTCCAGGCTACATTGGCACTGTTCTTGATAGTGACATATACGAGATGAGTTTTGTATAGATGCAGCACTCAATACAGACTGGTGTAATAACCACCTCCAATTAGTCTGTCAAATTATACCTTTCAAAGGTCAATGTCAAGTGACAGTAACTAGCTTTGACATTTCCCTTTAGAGTTGCTAACTATCCATAAAATAGGTCACCTTCTTTATCAATCACAACTGCCTCAGCCATCTTGTATGTGGGTTCTGATGACGTATGCACACTTACATTAATCCTGGACGAGGTCCAAACTGAAATATAATAAACAGCATGAGGAAATGTTTTACACCTCATTCTTTAGCTGTTTTTAAATCAACCACGTGAGCCTTTCTCCTATGAAAGGAACATATTTTGGTTGCTTACTGTTCAACTACCTCATCTCTTACAATGGAAAAACACTGCAATTATAAAACCAGCATAGGGAGAGGTTTCACACCCAGGGTCATTTGAACAGGGAACATGTTACAATAAAATACTGTAGTATCAGCTAAGAGGGGTGCAGCAATGTGCTTGATTCTTAAGCACCCTATGAAATGGCCAAAGTAGGCACTCAGTTGTACCATTACTGCCCTGTTGAACCAGGGGAAGAATAAAACTTGAAGGATCAAAGTGTTGGCCTAGACACCAAATACAGACGTGACGAAGCTGACCCCAGCTCAGTTGACCTTGCAAAGTCCTCACAAACATTTGGAGTCAGTGCTGTAAATTGGGAAAGTTGTCCCACAAATTACTCAAACAGTGCCCTGACACGGTTGTATGCATAGAATACATAAGAACTCTCAAAAATAGGAGCAGGAGTAGGCCACCAGGTCCCTCAAGCCAATATGATCATGACTGATCTATGCTGTTCTCAACTCCTGTGCCAATTCCCCATAATCCCCATAATCCCCAATCCCTTGATCTTTCAAATATCTATCTACACCTTGAATATACCTATTGATTTGTCCTCCACCACCCTCGGGCAGGGAGTTCCAGAGATTCACTACCCTCCTGAGAGGGTACCTCAGCCCTTTGTAGCTGTGTCCCCTTGTTTGTGACTCTGCCATGAGTGGAAACATCCCAACATCTACCCAGTCAAGCCCCCTTAGAATCTTCTAAGTTTGAATGTCACCATCATTCTTCTAAATTCAATGAATACAGACCCAAACTGTCTAGCCTCCCTTGACAGGACAGCCCTCACATTCCAGGAATTATCCAGGTGAATCTCCATTGGACTGCCTCCAAGACCACTTATGTCCTTTCTTAGATCAGGGGACCTAACAGCAAACATTCCATCATCACAATCCTTGGGTACACCCTGTTCCATTAACAGCACAGGACAGTGCCATGTGGGTGGGAGGGAGTGGTCCTGAGAGTCCTGTTCATTAACTCTGGGCCCTGTGGAAGCTTGCTCCTGATTGCCGTCCTCCTGCAGCTGATGAATCAGTGCTTCTTCATGTTGAACAGCTTTGGCAGAAGCTCTGAAAGGGCACAGGATGTACTATGGGTGGGAATCTTCCATGTTTATCACCAAGAGTGGCCTGGTAGCACCAGCACTGACCAAGCTGGTCGAGCCCTGAAGGATGTATTGACTAGACTGTATCTGTGGCAGGTAGTGAATCGAAACAAAGGATAGACCTGCTTGTGCTCATTTACACACTACTCTATCTGTGACATGCTCAACTGTCCATGATAGTGTGGTAGACATGAGCATTGCATGGTACATATGAAGGCAAAACCCCAATTTCACATCAAGGGCACCCTTCCTGCATTGTGTGGCACTGCAGTTGTGCTAAATGGGATAGGGTGCAAACTTACTTGGCATCTGTGTGGACCAACAACAGCAGCACAAATGTTGAGCACCACAATCTCTATCTTCAGGCTCTGATACATCCCTTGCTGCCCCAAAAGATCAATCCTGATTCAATGAGTGCAGAACGACAAGCCCCAGGCTTAACTAAAAATAAGTCGCCAACCAGATGAAGCTACAGCACAGGACTTTATTCATGCTAAGCAGCAAAAACAACAGCCATGTGGGTGCTAAGTACCAAAACCCTGCACACAATGGACTGAGCTCAGTGAGCTTGCATCCAGTGGATTAGGTTAAAGTTCTGATGTCTGATGTCCTGTGATGGGCAATTAAAACACCAATGGGAGGAAGAGACTCCCAGAACATCCCCACTGATGGCAGGAAGGTAGCTATGAGGGTATGTGGAGCCTGAGCTTAAGGGAGCCCTGCAGAGCAGCTGAATGCGCCACTCAGACGTGAGTGCAGAAATGGAAGATTCCCCACCGGTGGTGGAACTCTTCATGAATTCCAGTGTAGCAGTGAACAGCGAGTTGCCATCCGTTGCTTTTATCAGCAGACACAGCCTGAGGAGATCCTGAGGCAAGGTTTCTGAGAGTGAGGGTGACTTTGACTTTGAGTACTTGATTTTGTTTGTTTGCTACTTGAGGTGTGTCTTGTTACCAAAACGAATGATTTTGGATTTCCCAAATTGTACTCCATCCACTCATTTAACCAGTTAAATCCCCTTAGCAAACTTTGTGTCCTCCTTGCAACTTACTTTCCCATATATCAACAAACTTGGATGTAATACACGTGACCCCCTTATCTAAAATAAATCACTGAAGAACCAGCAGTGATCTTTGTAGGACCTCACCAGCTACACCTTACCAACCTGTTAATCTCTACTGTCTTCTGTCATTAACCAGTCCTCTGCTCACCCTGACATTTTACCTTAATGTCATGAACGCTGGTGGCATTATGTGGCACCTCATGAAACATCTTTTAGAAATACAGGTTTTACACTCTAGCCCTGAGAGCCTCTGGGTATTAGACTGTAAGAGAACTTTTAAAATCAGTATTGTTATTGATGCAGTTAATCAAAGAGCTTCGAAACTGAGCAGGTCTGAGATTTATCGTTGGTTGCTAATCAGGAGTACTTGATTTAGTCACTCACCACACATCATGCAAGTACATGCAGGAAGCTGTTTTGATGAATTTCAAGTCACGCAAGCATGATTAGCTGCATAAGGTAATGTTATTAGTGTGATGGTGTCAGCTGATGTCACAACTCAGCTCCAGAAACGCCAGCCTACTGTGTCAATTTTAGAGCTGCAGTCTATTTTTTGTAGTTTGCTGCTTCTGGCAGGGATGTGTAGAAGGTGCTGCTCAGGTTAATACTAGAACAGACCTTTACAGCAACATTGGTGCTGGACCATGCACTTTCTGTTGCCATTTCTGCATTCCATTGTTATTTAAAAGCACTATACATCCAACTGCTCTTCTCTCAACATTTCAATCATGACACTACTTGTACAATATCCAGTAAGCAGTATTTTCCCTTCATGTTTTAAACAAAAACAAAGTCAATTTTATCAGTATTATGAGAGCGAAAAGCAATGGTGATAGTTTCCAGTTCATTTCACACCACTCCAGAAACAGACCAGGCACCTATGGACATGAACCACTCTTGTGGCCCAATATGACTGCCGTGTAGGACTGCACAATGCTTGCATGAAACTCCTATTAGAGCATTGCAGGGGAACTGGGACTATGTTATCATGAGAGTGACCAGATTTGGACACTCTCAGTACAAGTTTACTCTTCCTAGTGTAATGCTGAACTGTAGCCTCTATCTAATGTCCCTAACTGGCCCTTCATCATTCGGGCCTCTGTCCCACCTAATTCCTTGCACCTCCACCACCCTCGCCCAATCTTCATCTGCAGCACAGGTCCCAAATCTTGAGCCTTGCACCCAGACACCCTGATCTCTTGCACCCATGATCCATCTGCAGGGGACCTTCCCATTGTAACAACTGGCTATCCCAAACCCTCTCAAACGCCAGTTTAACTCTCATCAGGGCAACCAGTGAGTTTAAATTAAGTTTAATAAATCTGTAATTTAAAAACAAGTTTGCCTCAGTAACAAAGTATGAAACTGTCAGATTGTCATAAATCCATCTGGTGCAATAATGTCTTTCAGGGGAATAAATCTGCTGTCCTTAGCCTATCACCATTGCTTTTCACTCTCATTATACTGATAAAATTGGCTTTGTGTTCAAAACATGAAGGGAAAATTCTGCTTCCTGGATATTGTCATGATTGAAGTGTTGAGGGAAGTGCAGTTGGCTATATGCAATTCCAAATCCAGTCAATGTGGTTGATTTTTAACTGCCTCCATTCTGGGGCACTGGGAGGATGGAGGATAAATGCCAACAGTACCAGCAACCTTCACACCCCAGGAACAATTAAAGAAAAGCTCTGTGGCTGTACACCTGAGACAGCATGCAGTCTTTCCTAAGAATATAAAGCTGCAGTAAAAACCGGAACTGCTGGAAACACTCAGCAGTTTAGCCAACATCTGTGGAAAGAAAACCAGATTTCACGCAATTGATGAAATGACATTTCAGGTCAAAGACTGTTTGTCATAAATTTTAACTCTTTCTCTCTACAGATGTTGTCAGACCTGCTGAGTGTTTCCAACATTTTCTGTTTTCATTTAAGATTTCCAGTATCTACAGTTTTTTTGATTTTTTTTTTGATCAGCTGCATTTGATTGTGAAAGCCACTTGTGGGACAATGGGCTGTCTGATGTATTACGGGGAGCAGTGTAAGTAGTGCGTTCACTTTCAGCTTGTAGCCTTAACCAACATTCCGGGTCCCAATATTCACACGTTTCCTTATAGTTCTAAGTACATTGCTGTTCTACGTGACCACAATCTTAACTTACGTCCACATTTTTTCATTGAACCTGCAATGCAAAAGATTTCCCTGTGTTTGTTTAACAACCCAATCTCTACAAACTATTATTAAGGTTTTACAACTCATTTCAATAAATGTAATGGTGCTTTTATTGCAATTGACCTGCTCTTTTGGTAACATTTACTTTATTACAGAATTAATCCAATTAAAATCTTTCCATTCTGTAGGATAGAGAACTCCTCTGATGCCTCTCATTTTCTGTTATAGCAGCTGGGACTCAACAGAGCTTGGTATAGGGAGAGTCCTGAAAGCCATATAGTCAGTCTATCTACTGCCAACACTCAATGAATGTAAGTTCTTGAAAAGACATTGCCCCCGTGGGTGAATGGTGCTGCTCATTTGGAGATGTTAAGTTTGCTGCAGGTGCAGCCTTGGGAATTGCATCTTGCATGTAGATCCCAGCAATACAAGTTAAGCACAACACAAGCAAAAATCTATCCTGATTCAACTGGATAAAGTGGATGGAAAATATAACTTTGTCCATAGGTTCCTACGTCAACCAGTGGAGATGGTTACAGCTGAGCTCGTCAAACCACGAGTGTGAGGGAGGGCAGTTCAACCAGCTTCTAGGAAAATATCTGTCAATAGATGTCACATCAAACTGAACAGTGCAGTTTGTAGTTGCAGTTTGTAGTGGTGCCATGTAGCTAGTTTACCAGTGTTGATGATATCTCTAGTGAAACGGTTTCTTTAAAAAAAATACCCCAGTAGTGTTCTGCAATGCTTTGTGCTCTGTGTGGGCTTTTTACTTTCTTGTGGCAGGAAACCAGGTTATCATCGGATTATGTATGAAATTGTGGAAACTCTTTGTATGTTTATCTGTGCCTGGCAACAAAAGTCTTGCAAAATCTTCCTTCTACAAGCTGAGTATTAAATAAAGGTGCCTAGAAATTGGTCTTTTGGGGACTCGGTCCATTCCACTGTTGAGGTATAAAAGTGGGAGGAATCCTACCTTTCCATTAATTTTCATTGATAACAACAAATTCTGACCTATTTCTATAACTACTGTCCATCATCTGCGCCGTGGTTGCATTTTCTACATTGTTGAAAATATTCTTGTTTAGATGAGCAGTTTAACCAGGGTCCAGTGTACTTGTTCCAGTGCTTTCAGTGAATGGGGGACATCCCATTGCCACGGTTGGAGAAGAAGCACTAAGTTCCCATGGTCTTTTAACCAAAACCTTTTTCTCAATTAATATCACCAAAAACATATTATTGCCAGTTGTAGGATTCTGAGGGGCATTAGGCATGAAGTATTTTGAACTTGGTGAAGGAGGAACTATATCACTACAGGTTCATTCTTTAGTCTGTCTTCATTCATTTACCCGCCGGCAGCTAAACCCACAGCAAGCATTCAATTAGAAAAGGGACCAATGGGTTATACAGTCCAGGAACAGACAAAGATAGGAGTAGGAGTGGGCCTCCAGACCCCTCATGCCTGCCCTCACCATTCAACATCATCATGGCTGAATCATGCTGGCGTCAATGCCTCTTCTGGGCTGGTTCCCCATGATCCCCAATTCCTTGATCTTTCAAATATTTGTCTGACTCCACCTTAAATTTATTTAATGATCTGACTTCCACCAGCCTTGGGCAGAGAATTCCAGAGATTCACTCCCCTCTGAGAGAAGAAATTTCTTTGCACCTCAGTTTTGAATGATTGGCCCCTTATTGTGCAGCTATATCCCCTTGTTCTTGACTCACTAGTGAAAACATCTCCACATCTACCCTGCTAAGCCTCCTTCAGATCTTCTATGATTAAGGTCATCTGTTGTTCCTCTAAACTCCAAGGAACACAAACACAACTGTCTAGCTTCTCTTGACAGGACAGCCCTCTTGTTCCAGGAATTAGCCGGCTGAATCTCCTGTCCACTGCCTCCAATGCTACTATATTCTATTTTAGGTAAGGGAACCAAAACTGCACAATATTTCCATTTGTGGCCTCATCAACACCCTGTGCAACTGTAATAAAACTTCCCCATTTTTAAACTCCAACCCCTTTACAATAAAAGCCAACATGTTTGCCACCTTAATTACTTGTTGGACTAGCTTGCTAGCTTTCAGTGATTCATGCACTAGGACACCCAGATCCCTCTGAACTTCACTCATTTGCAATCTCTCTCCATTTAGATAATAATCTGCCTTTTGATTTCTCTTGCTCACAACCTCACACTTCCCCATATTGAACTCCATTTGCTGGGTTTTCACCCAATCACTCCATCGATCTATATCCTTTTGCAGAATCACACTCTTCTCATCACAACATGCCCTTCCAAATATTTTCTTATCAGCGCCAAACTTGGAAACCTTACATTTCATTCCCATCTCCAGGTCATTAATGTAAATAGTCAACAATTGAGGGCCAAGAACCCATCCCTGGGGTACTCCATTAGTTACATCCCTCCACCTGTAAACTACCCATTTATTCCAACCCTGTTTTCTGTGATGACCAACACATGGATGTGCTTGTCCACAAACACTGGGACGCTGCAACCAACTTACCATTACTGCTCATTGGGCATCCTGTGTTGGAGGAGCCAGTTTCATTCAGTGAAACGTTAGGATTTTCAGCTTTCAGAGTAAGCTAAACTCAATCAGCTCTCAATCGTAGAGAGGTACAGCATAGAAGGAGCCCCTTTAACCCACCTGATTCTGCGCTGATCAGCAAACATCCATCTTTTTAAAAAAAATACTGATCCCACCCCAACCCAATTTATTCTCCCCACATTCCTATCGACTCCCCCCTCCCCCTCCCCCAGTTCTACCACTTCCACACTGGGGCAATTTACAGTGGCCAACTAACCAACCAACCCACACATTTTCCGAATGTGGGAGGAAACTGGAGCACCTGGAGGAAACCCACAGGTTCACAGGTAGAACATGCAAACTCCACACAGGCAGCACCAGAGGTCAGGATCGATCCCAGTTCACTGGAGCTGTGAGGCAGCAGCTCTGCTCGCTGTCCTACTGTGCCTTCCTTTCAACTGGTATACAATATCCTTTGCACAATGCTGAAGAAAGAGACAATTATGTCAACATTTATCCCTCAATCAGTGTTTTAAAGCAAGTTATCTGGTCACCTTTCTATTTTGTAGGATTTGTACCAACAGAATGGACTGTACACATTTTTTGTCTCTCAAAGCATGGTTGTGGTTAGTACTAATCCCCAATAGGATCCCTCCCAAAAGTCTGCAAAATTGACCAAAATCCAATTTAAATAGTGAAATGAGTGTTAAAATGAAAACTCACCCAATTTCTTGCTGCACAAATTTCTGAGAGAGGTAACAATCCCCAAAGGCACACTCTGCATATTTAGCCCTTATTCTGTGTGTCGAGATAAAGGCTGCAAGGGAAAGGAAGGTAACTCCCATGTGTACTCAATGAGACATGCAATTTGTTAGTAACTTGATGTCAGGCTCACCATGAAGAAGGGACCGGTTGGAGGTGCCTGTGGTAGTCTCTCTTAGGAGTAAGAATCTCAATCATGGGCCAAAGAAATTCATCTTGTACTGTACATCAAGATCTGCTGCTCATCACTGTTTGTACCTGTGTAGTGGAGATCCTCAAAGAAAGTACATATTTTCCAGAGATCTGAGCTGGTAACTAAGATGCCACTCACCAGAAAATGGAGAGACTTTTCAAACAACCATTAAAGTAATTAGAGCAGGGAATCAAATCAGCCATGTGTTATCCAGAGCAGGTGGACCCATAAAACACTGTGTTGGTGTTAGGGATTGTAGCGGGGCAGTCACCTGGTTTGCATTGCAGGATATTATTTTCAAAGCTATCTCTTTAAAAGGGAACCCCTTTAATATCATGTGGTTGGTGCTTACCTCCTCTGCTCAGCTGGGAGTGAAGGCTGTGGATGCTGAGCGAAGCCATCCCCCAGTAGCCACCTCCTTCTTCCCGCTCCTGTTTCTCTTGGGCTCTGGAACTCCTTGCTCTTCCTCCAGCTGCATCTCCTGCCCTGATTGTAAAGATTATGCAGCAAGCAACTGACAGCAGTGGTACCTTCACCACTGATGTGGCATAAACTGTAAAACACCCCATGAATGATGCAGGCAGTGAAATTTAATCTTCAGGAGACCTACAGTGATTTCCAGTATGATCTGTACTTGCACTGCTCTTTTAGTATGCATTCAGCTGATATAGTTGGAGGGCACACTGGTGTAAAGTAGGTCAAGAAGTAATGGAAGCCTTGATCCTAGTGTGCAGTGCCATTGGTGTAGATGCCATATGGACTCCCTCAGAGCAGTCATCATTCATCTTGTAATCCATAATGACTTGTGCACTGAGGGAGTTGGAAACCTGTTCATAAAAAGGGGAGCCCTTAACGTACACACATGCAGCCAATTACTGCCTGCACTCGTGGGAAGTCAGTAGCCAGTAAAGCTGGTGAATCCCAGTGCTTGAGATGCCATCTGTTCAACATTGATCAAAGAATTTCTTCAGGCAGAGAGAGCTTGGGTAGCTCATTGCTACAGCAGTGAGCATCAAAGTGGGAGATGCGATAATATTTTTGTGGATGACGCAAAGTTTGGTGTGGATAGTGAGGAAGGTTCTCTAAGACTATAGCTCGGATACAGAGCAGATGGAGAGTTGGGTAGAGCGTTAGCAGATGAAATTCAATCTTGACAAATGTCAGGTAATGCATTTTGTCAAGCTGGAGTTTATTGTCATATGCACAAGTACATGTGTGCACAGGTGCAATGAAAAACGCAGCAGCATCACAGGCACATAGCATCAGATAAGCAGCATTCACAAGAAAAACAAACAAATTATACACAATTTTCACAAGAAAGAACATAATTAGAACAGAAAAAATTAAAGTCCATTTAAGTGCAAAATGATTACAGTGGTCATGGTGTTGCTAAACTGTAGTGATTTGGGTTTTGCCAGTTAGTTCAAGAACCAAATAGTTGAAGAGAAGTAGCTGTTCTTGAACCTGGTGGTGTGGGACTTCAGGCTTCTGTACCTCCTGCCTGATGGGAGCTGTGAGAAGATGGCATAGCCTGGATGGTGGGCCATATTATAATTGAGAAGTCAAATAGTGGTGGTACCTATACAGTAAATAGTAAGGCACTAGGTCATGTTGATAAACAGAGGGACCTTGGGGTTCAAGACCATAGCTCCCTGAAAGTGGCAACACAGGTAGGTAGGGTAGTGAAGGAGCATACGGCACACTTGCCTTCATGGGTTGGGGCACAGAATGCAAGAGTTGGGATGTTATGTTGCAACTTTACAAAACACTGGTTAGACTGCATTTGGATTGTGTGCATTTCTGGTCTCTGCATTGTAGGAAGGATATGGTTGCACTGGAGAGAGTGCAGAGGGATTCATCGGGATGTTGCCTGGATTGAAGGACTTTTAGTTAAGGGAGAGATTTGATGGGCTGGACTGAAGTAGGCTGAGGGATAACATGTCTGAAAGTATAGAAAATTACCTTGAAAAATCAGAGGGCATGAGTTTAATGTTAAGGGAAGGTGTTTTAAAGAGGATCTGAGGGGAAAGTTTTTCCACAGAGATTGATTCATATCTGGACAGAGGAGGTGGTGGAACCAGATATAATCACTGCGTTTGGAAACGTTTACTCTTAAATAGGCAAAGCATAGCAAGATATGGACCTAACGAGGCAAATGGGATTAGTGCAGATGGGCGTAAGGTCCTTTTTCAGTGCTGTACAAGTCTGACACCAGATTTGTGGCAAGGAAGGTGAGAATCAATGTGACCTTGGGTGTCTGTGGAAAGAACAATTCAGATGAAGGCGTGGCTGCAGAATGTTGCCCATCTCAAGTAATGGGTGGGAAGTTCAAGGGAGATGTCAGAGGGAGGTTTCTCACCCAGAGAGTGGTTGGTGCATGGACCGCGCTGCCGGGGGTGGTGGTGGAGGCTGATACGCTGGGCAAGTTCAAGAGATTGTTAAATAAGCATATGGAGAATTTAAGATAGAGGGATATGTGGGAGGAAGGGGTTAGATAGTCTTAGGAGTGGTTGAAGGTCGGCACAAACATGGTGGGCCGGAGGCCTGTATTGTGCTGTCTTGTTCTATGGTTCTTCTATGGTTCAGTGATGATGGCATTGTACTCACAGTCTCAGGTTTTCATTGTTTGTTGAAGAAGTCCAGCTAGGGTGTCGTGTCTCTGAAGATACTGGGAGTAGACTCTTCGCCAATGGGCATGTCTTTAATTCTTGGCTCGAAGTCTCCGACATACCCATTGAATTTCTATCTCAGCAGCTAAAAGCTGAAGGAAACACTCGCAGAATAACTGCAGAACATTTAATGAACTTTGTAAATTGAGTAACCTGCTGTCATTTCTGAAAGTGTTCAGTCAAATCTGTGTTAGCAGAGTGTCCTTTAAATAACAAGACAACTAATGGGTGCAGTGTGCTCCTAATTCTTCCAAGATTGTGCCATAGTGGTCATAATGTGGAACTTTGAACCCCAATTTATGTCAACACATGCAGAAATGGGTGTTACTCAATTATGACAGTTGTTAGACATGCACTTGATGCAAGGAACGTCAGGCATGTTGACATGAATTGTGGATGAAGTCTATTGCTTTAAACTTCGGGGTGGCAAGAGAGAGATGCTGAAAGGTGATGTACGAATGGGACTCTTCCCACTGATTCCATTCCCTCGAGCTCCAGTCTGGGCAGAATTGGACTTTGTGCAACTCCAGCTTGTGCTCACCCTCAAACCGAGTTTCTAGCAACCTAAAGAACTAAAACAACAAACTGCTGGAGGAACTCAGCAGGTCAGGCAGATCTGTGGAGGCAAAGGGATAGTCGATGATTCCTTTCAAAGCCCTGCGTCAGGACAATTTTTTGAATTAATTTTTCCATTTGTCTGCTCCACCTCTGATCTGGGGCTGAAACCCACATCAATGCCTTTGTTTACCTGATTCCAATACATTCCTGGCACGTGTCCCAACTTCTGCATGAGTTCAGCCAAAACTCTGCTGCCTGTGTCCAAACCTAAGCCACGTCCCACATATCATTGGTCATTGAATGACTTGTGCAGTAGGTTCACAAATTTAAAATAATTCTCATGGTTATGTTCCCTAGCTCTCTCTCTCGCTGTTTCTGTAACTTCAGACAGCGCCAGCTCTTCTCCTTCCAAGTATTCCATTTCCTGAATCCGTCATTGTCAGCTGACTTAATCCAGCTCTGATCCAGGAGCTTAAGTCCAATCTTTAACCAATCTTCTTTTTCCTCCTTTTTTAACATCTTAGGCTACCTTTCTGCTAATTGTGTTACATTGGTGCATTATACCTGGTGAAAGGCAAGGTGATCAGTTTCATGGGCTCTCCTAGGCCAAACCATCCTCAACTGCTTCAATGACCTTTTTCCTAAGGTTAAAAATGAGACTGCTCACTAAGAACTGAACAGTGTTCAAGTCCTCATCCTGGCTTGGCAATATATTGCCATTATTTTGCCGTTACTGGGTCAAAATCCTGGAACTCCTTATCTAACAGTACAATGGGATACCTTCACGACATTGAAACCAGGGATGTGTAGTAAATGTTCTCTTCCTAGTGACATCCAAGAATGAATTTAACATAAAGGTAATTGGGCCCAATTAACTCTATGGAAACGTTGCTTATATGGCGAACCGGGTAAAGTTCAGAGCATGGAAGAACTGATAATTGGGGGAATTATGAGTTAGAGAAAACTAAGACCATGCTTTAAAAACTTGTGGACTGTTGGAATAAGGAAAGGCTGAAATCAGAAGGAAGTTGGACAGTTTTAATCTTCACTGAAAGACCGTGTTAAAATGTGAATTAATAAAACTGAATATGTAATATTAAATATGCTGTGGATATATTGTGTTTGGCTGCAGGATACCATTAAAGAATAAAACTGCATCTTGTTTGAGTAAGACCTGGGTGTTGCAAAATGACTTGGAAATGGTCATTAGTTTATTCATGGAATAAAACAAGATATTTTCAATTGCTTTCTGGTGGGGGAAATAACAGTACTTTGCAATTGAATTTTGTGGTAGTTGTGTCCAATATTACTTTCCATATCCATGTAAACTTACCTGGGCTGTTTTCATCCAGGCTCTTGCTTTCATTTTTGCTCAAGATACTTTGCTTATTCTCCCCCCTTTGCACGCAACCTTGTCAAGCTCTGAAGATTATTCAGACTGAGACCATGTTTTGGGGCACTCCCCCCACATGGCAGCCTGATTTCGAGTGGTTGTGGTAAAGTGTGGGAGTCTGTGGTGTGATGAGATAGCGTGGAACTGCACCATGAGGTTTCTAGACTCAGAGCTCACAGGAATAGCTGTAGTTTGTGGGATCTCGTAGCTATTACCATGAAAGCAACTCCATACAGCTATACCTTGAAACTCAAACCATAGTGTACTGAGAGTGTTGAACATGTTGCTCACAATCCCTGACAGGAACCAGCAGCTTTCATTGTTCAAGGTGGGGCTGGTTTCCAGGATATGATTTGTTGCTTTGCATAGTGCAGTTGATGCAATGGATCCCTGCAACTTAGGCACCAAAACAACCCAGAGTGATGGTCGAAAGAAACTGGCCACTCCATCACATCAAGCACATGTCGGTTGTGACCGGTTCATTCTTCACTCCTATTTCTCTCCAATTTTGTGTTCAAACTGGAAATGTCTGTCAGAGGGTTGAAATGTTACTGGGAAGGTGAGTCACTTGCCTTGCGACACCCACTCTATGACTTGCTCTCACAGCAACAATATGTGGATGGTGCATTGAACTTCTGGTCAGTGGTGAGCCCCCCAAATATTAATGGTTTGAGATTCAAAGAAAGTAATACCATTGAATATCAAGGATAGCTGGTTAGATTATCTCTTTTTGGAGATGGTCATTGTCTGGTACTTCAGTTCCACAAATGTTACTTGTCGTTTATTAGCCAATACCTGAATGTTGTCTAGGTCTTGTAAGCATAGACTGTTTCATTTTCTAAGGAACTGCAAATGAAATTAAACAGCGTGCAATGAAGTGTGAAGTTCTGATCTTATGATGGCTTATCCAGTCATTGAAGATGGTTGGGTCTAGGGCACTGCCCTGACGAACCCCTGCATTGATGTCCTGGGGCAGAGATGATTGATCTCCAACAACCACAAACCATCTCCTTTTGTGCAAGTATGACTTCAACCACCAAAGGTGTTTCCCCTTCGATGCCCATGGACGTCAGTTCTATCAGGGCTCCTTGATGTCACACTTGTTCAAATGCTGCCTTGAGATAAAAAAAATAAATTCATTCATTCATTAATGGATGAATAAATAGAATGAATAAACCTCTGGAATTGACCAGTTTGGTCCATGTGCCTTGGATCTTTCACCAGACAGTGCAGGATTCAAGATTCCATTAATTTCATAAGGGATTGTAAATCAAAAATTTGAAGTTAAAGAATGTAGGTTATACTTCCTTTGCTTTGCTTAAATGCTTTCCTTAATTATTTATTGACTCACACAGAACAGAGACAGGCTTTTTGCCCACTGAGTCCACACTGACCATCACCACCCATCTACATTAATCCCAATTTTTATTCTCCCCACATTCTCATCAACTCCCCCCAGATTCTACCCCTCACCAACACACTGGGGAAATTTACAGCAGCCAATTAAACTCCAGACCCACATGTCTTTGGGCTGTGGCAGGAAACCAGAGCACCTGGAGGAAACCCACGTGGTCACAGGGAGAACGTGCAAACTCCACACAGACAGCACTGGGGGTTGGGATTGAGGCAGTGACTCTACTAACTGCACGACCATGTTGTCCCAATGTATTTAGGTGTGAGTTTTTTAATATAGTTAATTTTCAGTTTTTAAATCTTTACTTCAATTACAATCACTTTTAAATGTCTTTGATATTGAGATATTTTTTAAAAAACTTAAAAATCACTTGCCACTTTAACAGCCAGCTAAGCTGGTCGTGAAACGGTAAGAGGTGAGGCTTCCTCACCGCCACTGGAAGCCTCACCTCTTACCGTTTCACAACCTTGTTGACTGAGTCCTCTTGCTGTATTCTTTTTAGAAGTTGTGCCATTTAACCTGATTCCTCTCCTCATTCTTTCTGCCAAAATGACTTGTTACACTTTCTCTGTGTTAAATTTCACCTGCCATTTATCTTCCTATTTCTGACAGCTGATCCGTGTCCTCTTGCTGTCTATCGTTAATCCTCCTGACACCTCCAAAGTTTCATGACACCGGCAGTTTTTGAAACTTTGCTCTGGACATCCAGATCCAAGGCATTGATGTACGCCAGAAAAGCAGCGGACATCCCACCCACCCAGGAGAACTCTTCTGCCTGATGTCCTCCAGTCTGAGAAAGAGTCCTTTTCCACCACACTTGGCTGCCTGTCCTTCAGCCAATCTCTTATCCATACTGTTACTGGGTCTTTTATTCCATGGGCCTCAATTCTGCTGTTGGATGGAACTACATCAAACATCTAAATCTAAGGAGAAAACATCTAATTAGATCACATTACCTTTGCTCATGCTGCAGAAAATTCATTCAGTTTAGTGAAACGTGATCTGCCTTTTAGCAAGTCACATGCAGTGTTTGCTAACTTTTTACCCTGTTTATTGTTACTAAAAACTTCCCACAAATGAGATTAAAGTGATTGTTTGTGTTTGCCTGGCATATCCTCATCCCCTTCTTAAGCAAGCGGGTTACTTTTGTCGTATTCCTGGCAGCTCCCTGGTTTCTAGGGAGGACCAGAAGATGATGGGAAGCTACCCTGTAATGTACACCCCCACTTCTCCCACCAATTAGAATGCGCCACCTCCAGACGAATTATTTACTTCAACATGGCTAGCTTCCTTTCCTTATCAAATTTCACCCCACCTATTATTTCTCCCACCTCCACTACTGCTTGATTGCTCAAGGAAGTACTGCACCCACATCCACTTCCTTGAGCAATCCCATTTTCCCGGTAATTTTTTCTCCCCACATTCCCATCAATTCTACCACCCACACTGCACTAGGGACAATTTACAGTGGGCAACTGACCTACCAATCTGCTCATCCTTAGGACATGAAAGCAGAGAAAACCCATGCAGTCTTGAGAAAAGTGTGCAAACTCCATACATCACCGGAGGTCAGGATGGAAATCGGGAAAGAGATCTTGAAATGATTCCTTCTGTGAAGTGCATTGGTGTGAATGTGAATTATGGATGAAATAAGACTCAGTGGTGAAACCTGCCGAAGGCTGGAGCTATGAGGCAGTAGCTCCACTAGCTACACCCTGTGCTGTGGCAACAAATTGTCATGGACAAATGTTTCTCCAGTTGGTAGACGAGTGAAGAAATGGGCAAGTTGCTTCTCCCCTCAAGTTAATTCTTCACTTGGCTCAGTCTGAGAGCTGTGGCCTCAACTGTTCAGTGAAAGTTGATGATTCTGAACTACTCTTTATCTTCACTGCTGCTCAGCAAGGTGAAACACTGATTTATCCGTGAGGGGGGGGGGCAGTTTGTAATGATCAGCAAGTGATGCCCTTGCCCCTGTAGTATTAAAGCATGGATGTTACACTAGGACAATGTATAATGCTGGGTCAGCCACAGCCAGAGTCCTATGTGTAGTTTGGTTTTCACATTACAGGAATATTACACAAGAAAGTAGATAGGAATTTCTGGGTGTTACAACCATGACAAATAGTCTTGGATTTTGTTCTAAAAGAGAAGGTTGAGAGAGACTTAATTGAAGTAGGGGGTACAATTATAATGAGGGGGGGCTAAACAAAATAGATAAGAAGTATCTATTTCCCTTCAGGGGACTATGGGTGAACAGATAGAAGTTAGGTGAGAATTCTTTATACCAAGAGAGTCTGGAACTTATTGCCTGAAACCTAGTAGAGGAAGAAACTGTCACTGCATTTAAGACGACTAAGATGTGCACAAGATTCTGTAGTCTACAAAGCTACAAACCAGGGGCTGGAGGATTAGCCTGGATAACTCCTCTTTGGCAGATGCATGCACACAGAAGCTGATAGGTATCTCTCAGGGTAATAGTTTTCCATAATTCCATCTATTCAATGTCATCACTATTATCAGATCCCCATAAACCAGAGTCACGTGTCTCCAATAGACCAAAAGAAAGCACATCATAAAGTTAATTAAAGCAATAAATCTTGTCTGTGCTTAAATATGAAACTAATAAGGAAACAGCCCTGTCAGCCTATAATTTTCTCTCTGTTCATAATAAAGGAGATCTAAAACATTTTGCAAAGACAGAGCCTGACACAGACTAATAAATTGTACATAATTATCTCCAAAGAATAAAATCATTTTGAACATACTTTCAGTCATAAAATCTAACCTTATGAGAATACTTTGAAATTTCAGTGGAAATCGGGAAAGAAATCTTAAAATGATTCCTTCTGTAAAGTGCATTGGTGTGGGTGTTAAGTATGGATGAAATAAGACTCAGTGGTAAAACGTACCAAAGGCAAAGATAATTTCTATGGGGTATCAAAGAGAAAATGCTGAATGTGGACTCATCTAATAGAATAAGACATCTTCTAGGGATGAATTAGGGGCAGACATATAATCACCTTTAGTTTATTATATGTTACTGGAATGTATTTGCTGATTTTTCTGTCCATGTATTTTTCTAAATGCAGATCCAGCTTTTCAAAGGTCAAGGGCACTTTCAAACCCCGATGAGTTTCGACGGCATTCACATTGTGAACCATATGGTGGAGGATGATGAATTCATTCAATCCTCTGACGAGGATCTCTTACCGAGCCCCATGGGAGTGAGTGATCTGCAGGGAGAACTGTACCCAATTCCCCACGGAACCAGCCACTTCCTCAGAGGGCTGGAGATCTCGGGAAAGGACAGTGATGGCAGCACCGACAGCGATCAGGAAGATCGGAATTCTGCACTGGAGCTTGAAGCGGACATGACGAATCATGTGATGTGCAACGACAGTCCAAATAAGGCGCCATCCATCTCTACAACAGTCTAATGGGGGGGAACCACGTAATCTAAGCTCTCCTGCATTCCACCAAATGAAACTTACTGTGTGAGAGGCCTTCCTGAGCTGCTCATTACTTCTCTGATTTGGGTCTAACATTAAATTCCACTCACTTGCCAACAAAATATGATACTTGTAGGGGAGTTTTTTGTTTAATCAGCCGTGTTGCTCTCTGATCAAGCTGTAGAATCTGCCATTTCTTCCCAGTGAGGGAAATGGGTCTGGAATTGGGTAATGTTGAAAGAGTTGTTGAGTTTCTCTGGTATATGTGTTCTGAAATCCAGATGCCTGATAGGCAAAATGTAGCTCCACTGTGGTGCTCGGTTTTCGTGGAGTAACCACCAGTCTTCCATGTGTGTGTCCCATGTACAGCACAAAAGCTAACGTCAGCACTTAGAGGTTAAGGGTATGAGCCTGGTGTTTGTGGCAGCTGTGTTCTTGTCTCTCACAGCCCTGCAGTGGACTCTGCACTTTGGATTGTCTGGAATCCCTGCACCAATAGCTCACCATTCCTGATGCCTCGGTAGTCAAACAGTAAAAGTGGCAGTACTGCACCAGTCATACATTTAATGGGCAGCCCAGTTGGTCTAGTTGACAGCACTAAATGCTCTAACAGGGTACCAGACTGATTTGGAGCCCACTGGCAATGGCCAGAATCTGACCAATCCCCCGATTGCTTTAGAATCTCATCCACAATGTATCTGGTTGATGCAGAACCTCACTAACACCATGACTGAAACTATGCCTTGGTGATTTTCCATCACTAGATGTTGAGTTGACTTCCTATTAACCAGTTGGAATTAAGGTCATCAGTAAACATAATGTAGTTAACGAAAAGTTATTCAAGCAAAGCAGCACTCTTGAATTTTCCAGTCCACACTGCTTGGATTCCATGTAATTAAACCAGAAACTGTTCACTTGGTTTGGAAGTGAACATATTCATATTTTACTATCTGCACAGTAATAGAAACTGCCCATTTCTTAAGGGATTTTTCTAAACATTAATCTGGGGACTATTCTGTCAGCTTGTTTTTTGAGTTTTTAAACTGTGTTTGGAACAAGTTCATACTGTCTGCACTAGGGCCTTGAGCTTACAATGTTTCCAAACCTTCTGCCCCAAGCATAAACAGATGAATTTTAGCATTTCAGAACAGGGTACCCTTTGCCCCTGTTCGTCACGGGACATGGCACTCTCCTGACTCCTCAGAAAAAAAAAGCAGTTGGTTTGTGTAAAACTCACACACATACTCTTTGAGTGGAGGCCATTGGATCGCTGATGCACACTCAACAAACCAAGCATCTTAGTGATTCCTCCACTTGCATTTCGCATGTTTCACCAAATTATCTCCCGTGAAATCTAGGAAAGTATTATGCTACTTATGCAAATTATTGGTCACTAATCCTCCTGCAAGGTAGGCCTGGAATTTATGCAAAATCAATCACTCATTTTTTTTAGCACCTCTGTTAGAGATGAGAATTTCATGTATTCAGCAACACTGCTGAAGAAAGAGGTGGTAGGCTGTCTGTTCATTAGTTACCTGTCAATATTTTTACAATGACACTCATTTAGCTTGTGGTACAGTGAGTTTTTCAGTCCTCAGCTTCTATGCTCAACCCTCGATAAAACTGCCCAGATAGTGGAGCATGGAATGGGAAGAAGGATTTTGTAGGTATCTGAACCTTCATGTGTAAGAGGGTACATATGCCTTTTAATGATCAGTACCCCAAGGGTGAGGTCAGGAATTGCCTGAGCTCACTGTTACAGTAAATACCTATCACTAGATGTTGAGATTACTTTCTATTAACCGATTGGGGTTTGGACCACAAATATATCTGCACAGTAATAGGAACTGCCCATTTCTTAAGCAACGTTATTGAATTTTCAAGCCCCTTGGTCCTTGGATATTAAACAAACTGATAACGCAAAGTGAAGTTGTTCCTCAGAGAACTGTTGTTCACACACTGCTGCAGAGCCTAACCACACCACCTGTTCCACTGCTTTATTGGGCTCTTGATATCAGCAGGTCTTGCAACATCATGCCACTATCCAGGCACTGCAAGTGGGTTCTCTTGGACTTTGTGTCATATTGCATCAATATGAACATCGTTAACATATGAAGTACAGGCACGTCAGTTAAAATTGCCTCATTTTATCATGACCACTGCTTGGAAGGTCAGATCCAAAATATAGAACTCGTTTTTATTGAATCACTTTTTATTTTTTGCATGCGTTCTATAAATGTGATGAACAGGGCAGTTTTCAACCTATTTGAGAAGACTCTGGCTCTCCAAGGAAGGCCTTTGGGTGGGGGGGGGGGGGGGGGGGGGGGGTGGGGGGGGGGGGGGGGGGGGGGAGGGAGGGTGTGGGGAGGGGCAGGCAGGAGGAAAACTCCAGCTTGGTTTTGTCTGGCTCTCTAGGCTCCTCTCCATGAAATTCCTAATTTTCCATTAACCAAATTTATCAATGGGAATGCCTTTTGGTTGGATTTATCTCTCTTCAGATGAGGCAAAGCTCTAAGTTGGCAAGATGCCTGAGTAATCTAGAACTAGTCCTTCAGCACAACAATACTTAAGATGTTGAGGTAAAATGAAGCTGGTGGCTGTGCTCTGTGTGTTTTGGAACTCACTGAATTTACAAACCATCTCATTTTAGCTCTCTCAGGAGTGCTGATTTCCAATATTTTCTTTTACAGTTCTCTGAACTGATTTGAGTCTATCATTGCCAATAAAAGTACCTCCTCCCAAGAGCCAAATGACTGACGCTGAGCATAATGGTACATGTCCTTGGGAGTGGGGTCTAGTGCCATGGATCACACCCCAGGAGGGAGTGTATGCCATTTGTATAGAGACAACCACTTTTTTTTGCTGCAGGTATGTTATCCCAGATGCAAACTAACATTGTGTGTTATAACTGACATGTATCCTCTCCAGTATTAACCAGGCCTGTAACTGGTCCATGTCGTAACATCTGCATTGTTGAGATGTTGTGCAATCATTGGGTTGGTTCAGAAAGTTTCATGTGATGTGTGTTCCTCATATCTGGATGGCCTGTCATCAGTTTGTACAACAGATATATTTTAATTTGTCTCTTGAGCCTCATTCTCAAACACCACACTGCAATCACACTGTGTACTGCAGACTAACACTGCTTCAGCGCTGGTTGACTTTGATCTGGGGATGAATGGTGTTAAACAAGATCCCATGCAAATAAATATTACTGTGACTTTTCATCCCACTTGTCACATGCATGGTATAAATTTTTGAAATCACAACACCATTAGCTCCACTTCCTAGCTAGCATTGACTGCCCAGCCCAACAGAGAGAAGAGCTGCTTAGCGAGGTCTCAGCCCATGGAAGTGTAAGCTGGCCGATCAGCAAATGTCCCAGAAACTGCAACTGGTTCTCTCTGTGGAGATTTACTGAACGTTTGGATTCTGTGAACAAGGGAGGAGGGTGGTGATGTGTGAAGGTGGTTGCTGTCTGAGGCAGAACTCTGAACAATACTCAGAACTCCAAAGTTATTGAGATCAAATTAGGCTAAAGAAATTGGTGTAAGAGAAATCTGTTATGCATCTTTCTAAAGGAACTTTCATTAGTTAGAGCTTGAAATTGTGTAGAGTTCCAATGGCATCTGCCACTAACGTGTATGTGCAATAATGATCACTGGAATCGCACCACAGGGTCCGTTCCCCAGCGCTCCAGGTGGGTTTACAGTGTGCATCGGCTCTGGGCTCACTCGGTGCTTTTCATTGTGTGTCATACTTGGTGTCACACCTCACAGAGTTCCAGCTCACTCACTTGTATGAACGTACTTATCCTCATGCATTCCATGACAAGTGGCATTAGCAATGAAGGTTATTCGTCACGTGATGTGTTGGAGTGAGTACTCACATGACTAATGAGTAGAAGTCTAGAGGTTTAGGTAGAATCCCAGGGCTGTTACTGAACTGTACATATTCTGCTATGATGTATTGCCAAAACTGTGTAGCATACCATTTATAAATGAATTTTTGTTGCAAATATTCGATGGGTTTTTTTGAAGTGTCTGTATTGTCACATTCAAACTACAGTGCATTTTGTAAAGCTGATGCCTGCTTGAATCATGACCATTTTTAGCTGCTAGTTGTGTAAATAAGAACTACAGATGCACACTGAACTGTAATTGTATTTTCATGAGTAGCACATGCTTTTTTGTGTACTGTGTAATAATGAAGGACTTCCTGATAAAGATGTGAGCGTGATACAGAGATATTTAACCAGATTATTGTGGACCTAATTTCTTATTGGCATACTCATGCAACACAAGCTCTGACAATGCAGTTAATTCAAGAAACACTTGTGGAAGTTTGAAGCAATGAAGCTGAACTCGCTGGATTAGCTTTGACCCACTCACCTCAGTCTCCTGCAGAGCTGCGTCTCGAATTGCGAGTATGTTACTGACCACTTGTTGGTCATCCTTCTCCATAGGAGTTCTGTAAATAAATCACAGCCTTCGCTGATCACGTATGGCATTGGAGTAAGCAGTAGACAATGTCTCTCTCTATTCACTCAATGAGATGGAAGCTCATCTCAATGCCCAAAAATGTCAACATCATTCATAAATGTTCTCATCAACCGCGTACCCTTCCCCCATAGAGAATTATAAAGGTTCACAGCGCACTGAGGGAACAAAACTCTCATCTAAGGCCCTTGTGGCCGACTTTTATCAGAGACAATGGTCCCTACTTCCAGACATTCCATCCACAAGAAGCAGTCTATCAGCATCTACATCATTAAGGCCTCTTGAGTTTTATATATTTCATTGAAGTCAACTCTCAATTCAATGCTCATGAAATTATGGGCCATTCTGTATAAAAATAAATTTCCCTCATAAGACCTGTCATCCAAAGAATTGACCTTTGTTGCATCCCGTATAAGACAAGTATACCTATTTTTAATTAAGGTGACCAAATTCCTAGCTGAGGTGATGACTACCTGGGCAGTGTCTGATCCCTTGGGCTGTATTTCAGCTCAGTGCCTCTGGGAAAGGTTCATAACCCTGAACATTCAGCAACTACTTGAAGTAAAAGGTTGTGGCCTGGATGGATGATCCCCTGCATTGAACATTTAGACAGGTACATGGATAGGAAAGGTTTAGGGGGATATGGGCCAAATGCATGTAAATGGGACTAGCTCAGGTAGGCACTTTGATCACCAAGGACAAGCATAACCTCTATGACTATAGGCTTGCATATAGATACAGACACTAGAAGAGCTGATCACACCTACCCAACTGACCCCTGAATAGAGAAAGCCTGTGCAGTGGTACCCCAGGAAGAGGAGAGGGACTGCGCCCCCAGGAGAAGGCAAACCTTGTGGAAATGTGGCTTCAGGAGAGGATTTAAAACCCTGTGGAACTGTTCCCTTGGTAGAATTCCACAAATTGTTCTCTCCCTCGGGGAAAGGAAAATAGATCCTGTGGAACTCTAGCACAAGAAAGGGAGCACAGGTCCTGTGGAACTGTATCCCTGGGAGAGCAAACAAAACTAACATTTTATCCTGGGAAGGAGAGCCACATTAAAATATTGCTGTCCTGGTGAAGGAATTCCCACCTTGTCGTTGGGTCAAGAATTCCGGAGTTTGGAGCCAGTGATGAGCAGAAATAGTGATGGTTCCAAGATGGGACCATGTGTGACTGAGGGGGAGGGGCTTTGGTGTCCTGCTGGTGGTAGTGTTCCTATGTGCCTACTGCTGTTGTGCTTGGTGATAAGTACTTTGATGATCTTGAACCAAATTTGACACCAAGCCACGTGAGTCACCTAAGACGTGACCAAAAGCTTTCCAAATAGGTGGGTATTAGAAACATCTTAAAGGATGAAAAAGAGGCAGTGGGGGTTCAGGAAGGAACTGCCAGATTAAGACCCACACAGCTGGAGACATTTTCTGGAGTGTCAGAAAGGGAGATGAGCAGAGATATTAGAGGTTTATCAGGCAGGAGGAGGGAAGACGATAAAGTCCTGAAGTGATGACTTCCTACAAAGTGAAAACGGGTTGTAAGTGGCAACGACACATCACTTCCAGATGAGATCAACGCCTTTGATGCACACTTTGAAAGGGAGAATATTGACACTTGTACATGAGCCCCCACAGCTCCCGATGACTGTGATCTTGGTCTCATCCTCAATGATCATCACAGAGGTGTGTCTCAAGGCTGCGTGCTTAGCCCCCTGCTCTGCTCTCTTGACACCCACATCTGTGTGACTAAGTACAGCTCCAAAAGCGTCTATAAATTTCCCAATGACACCACTGTTGATGGCCAAATCACGGGTGGTGATGTGTCAGCCTACAGGAGTGAGCTAGAACATCAGGTTGAGTGGTGCCACAATGACAACCTCGTGTTTAATGTCAACAAAACCAGGGAGCTAAGTGTTGACTTCAGAAAGGGGAAGTCAGGAGATACATGCCAGTTTTCACTGGTGGGTCAGAGGTGGATAGAGTTAAGCAGCTTCAAATTCCGGAGTGTTAACAACTCAGATGACCTATCCTGGGCCCAGCATATTGATGCAATCAAGAGGAAGGTGCACCGGTGTCTCTACTTTCTTAGAAGCTTAAGCAGATTTGGCATGTAGCAAAGTACTCCAACTTCTGAGGATGCACTGTTAAAAGTATCCTGACTGGTTGCCTCCCGGCCTGGTACGGCAATTCCAATGCACAGGAACACAAGAGGCTGCAGAGAGTAGTGGACGCAGCACGGTCCATCACGAGCACAGCCCTCCCCACCACTGACAGAATCTACAGGAGAATGGCAGCATCTAACATCAAGGATCCCCACCATCCAATTCATGCCCTCTTCTCGCTGCTACCTTCAGGCAAAAGCCTGGAAGTCCCACACCACCAGATTCAGGAACAGCTATTTTCCTACAACTATCAGGTTCTTGAACTGACCTGCACAACCTTAACCCTACCTCAGCGACGGAACACTGTGGACTGCCTCTTGCACTGCCATGGACTTGTCTCTGATTGTGTCTTTGTTTTTTTGCACTAAAGTCTTGTTCTTACACCGTCTTTTTTTTCACTGTATGGTATAGTTTTATGTATACTTTATATTCTGTGTGTTGTCTGTCCCTGTGTGCCTGTGGTGCTGCTGCAAGCAAGTTTCTCATTGTACCTGTACCTCACCGTACTCGTGCACATGACAATAAACTCAACTTGACTTGACTTGACTTGTAATCTATGTAATCAGTGCCAATGAAGAGGTGATGGGTAAATAGGAATTATTATTGGTTAGGATAAAGACAGCATGATTTTGGATGACATTGTGGCGACTCACCGTCTAGTCGGGCGAACCGGCTCGGCAGTCGGGTCGCGCGGCGTCGGAGCGACGAGGCCCAAGATGGCGGCGGGCCTCGTCTTTCCGAGCGACGGGGAGAACCCGCGCGCGGGAAAGTCCTGATGACGTAGGACTTACGTCATTGCCGGTTTTTTTGGGCAGGAGTTTTTCTCCCTTAAAGGGCCCGCACAAGGCGGGAAAATAAACCAGTTCTGTTTAGCAATCCTCCGAGTAGAGTCTTGTTTTATTCCACGGTAGCAACCGCTACAACATCAAATTAATGGAAGGTGCAGTTTGGAAGTCAAGCCAGGAAAGCATTCAACTGGTCCAAGTCTCAAGCTTGAAACGGTGCTGATGAGAGTTTCACAAGCAGATGAGCTAAGATGAGCAGTCAGACAATTGAAATTACAAGCAGACAGTCTCAGTGATATGAAGCTCATCTCTGGGTTAGAAATAATACAGCAGTTCTGAACTAAAAAACCAACTGCTGCAGGAACTCAGTGGGTCGAGCAGCAGCTGTGGAGGCGGGGAGATAGTTGGCGTTTCGGATTGAGACCCTGCGTCAGGACTGAGGGGTGGGAGGGGAGAGAGCCGGTAGAAAGGGGTGGGGGGGGGTGAAGCAGGGGCCAGTAGGTGACAGGTGGATCCAGGTGAGGAGAGAGATGTTAGGCAGATGGAGCAAGGTGGGAGAGAGGGAGGAGCGGAGTCAGGAGACAGTGGCTGGTGGGCGATATGTAGAGGTAGATAAGGAAAGAAAAAAATCCAGGATTCAGGTTAGGGGCGGGGAGGGGAGGGCAGAGGTAGAGACAAGAGGCTGGAAGGTGATGTGGAAACTGCAGGCTGCAGACACGGGAAGCTGATCAGTAAGGAGAGCGGTGAGTGGAACCCGAAAAAGGAGGGATGAGGTTCAGATGGAACCAGGTGGGGGAGGGGAATGAAGGGGGGGGAGGGAGAGGGTGGGAACCAGAAAGAGAGAGAAAAGGACAGAGGGGGTGCGGGTCACTGAAGTTGGAAAATGCAACGTCCATGCCATTGGGGTGCAGATTACCCATGCGGAATATCAGATGCTGTTCTCCTAGTTTGTGTTTGGCCTCATCCTGGCGGTGGAGAAGGCCGAGGACTGAGAGGTCGACGTGGGGGTGGGAATGAGAAATGAAATGGCAGCAACCAGGAGCTCCAGATGGCCATTGTGGACACATTGCAAGTGCTGCACAAAGCAGCTGCACGCTTGGAATCGCCGATGTAGAGGAGGCCACATCAAGAGCACCGAATGCAGTTCTGAACTGTCTGGTTTGACCTTGTAGTCATTTGCCAGGGTAACAAATGTTTGGTGCCCTGGAATGGAGTTCAGGCAAAGGATGGCCTTTCTCTGCTTAGTTGTCGTAAGGTTCGGCTCAGCTGGGTACTGGAGAAGCAGCCTGATAAACCAGAGAGAGCTGAGCGATGGAGAGAGGTGCTGGTTTAGGAGGGCAGGGATTGTAAGGTACATGTCATACAGAGAGTGAGTGCCAGAGATATTCAAACAGGTCAGGCAGTAGGTGGAGATAAAAGGTTCTAATGATGGGTAATTGAACTGAAACGTTAACTGTGTCTTCCTCTCCACAGGTGCTGCCTGACCTGCTGGGGGTCAGCAGTATTCTCTGTTTTATTTCAGTTTAACCGGATTTGCAGTTCCTTTGTGTTTTGAGACGTGAGATTTGACAGGTTTTTTGACGAGGGAAGAAGCCAAAGATTAGATCTGTGGAGGCCACTGGAGGTGAAAGAGCAGGCGGAGAAGTCACTGAAAGGGCTTCCTTGCTAACCCGTGGATGGGCCAGATGTGTGCGGTCAAATTAATCAGAGTGGCAGTGGGTAGAGCGGTCAACGTTGTCAAAGGCTACAGCTGGATCCAGAAGCACGAGGGACGATAACTGCAGCAGTGAGGGCCATTCTCGAAACCACACTGCTCTGCAATGCGACAGGATGGAAACCTGAAGGGTTCACAAGAACACAAGTAAATCGGAACGGGAGTAGACCACTCAGCCCCTCAAGCCTTACTATGATCATGGCTGATCTATGCTGACCTCAACTCCTCCTCTGTGCCATTTCTCCATGGCCCTCTATTCCTCGATCTATCAAATATTTACCACTTCCACTTTAACCACTTATAGTGATCCAGCTTCCACCACCCGCCAGGGCAGGGAATTCCAGAGGTTCACCGTCCTCTGTGATGAGGAATTTCTGCACCCTTATCTTGTCTGAGACTTTCCCACTAGTGAAAACATCCCAACATCTACCCTGTCAAGCCCCCTTTGGATCTTACTATGATTGAATAAGATCTCCCCTCATTCTTCTAAACTCCAAGAAACACAGAGCCAAACTATTTAGTCTTTCTTGGTAGAACAACCCTCTCATCCCTGGGATTAGAATCTCTTTGGTACTTCCTCCAATGTTACTGTATCTGAGGTAAGGGGACCAAAACTGTGCTCAGTGTTCCAGGTGAGGCCTCACCAACACCCTGTGCAATAAAACCTCCCTATTTTTAAACGCCAACCCCTTTGCAATGAAGGCCTAAATGCTGTTTGCTGCCTTAACTACTTGTTGGACCTGTCTGCTGGCTTTCAGTGATTCATGCACTAGAACACCCAGATCCCTCTAAACTTCATTTACTTGCAGTCTCTCTCTCCACTTAGATAATAATCTGACTTTTGATTCCTCTTACCGAAGTGCATGACCTCACAACTCCCCACACAAAACTTCATTTGTTGGTATTTTGCCCGCTCACTCGATCTATTTATGTCCAGTTGCAGAATCACAACACGCTCTTCCACCTATTTTCATATCATCAGCAAACTTGGAAACCTCGCACACTGTTCCTTCCTGCAGATCATTAACTTAAATAGTAAACAATTATGGGCCAGGAACTGATCCCTGCAGTACTCCACTAGTTACCTCCTTCCAGTCTGAATAGGACCCAGTTATTCCAATTCTCTGTAAGTTCTACCATGTTCTTTGGAAAGTGATGTCTTGGAGAGATTAGCAACGTCTGCAAAGGTGAAGAGAGATGCAAAGATTTCATTCAACGTATCTGCTGTTTCTTTGTTTACTGGTTAGTAATTTGCCAGCCCTACATTAACCTCAGCCACCCTCTTCCTATTTGTACTGTACATTGAAGGAAACCTTTACTGTTTGTTTTGATACTACGTGGAAGTTTTCTCTCAAAGTTCATTTTCTCACTTCTTATAAGCTTTTTAGTCTTCTGCTGCTGGATGCTACAAACCTCCCAGCCCTCTGGTCAACCACCAGCTCTTGCCACTTGGTATACCTTAGTTTTCTATTTGTAGCGACTCACCGTCCAAGCAAGCGAACCGGCTCGATGGTCGGGTGGCGCATCGTCAGAGCGGCGAGGCCCAAGATGGCGTTGGGCCTTTGTCTTCCCCAAGTGACAGGGAGAACCCGCGCGCTGGAAAGGTTTGATGACGTAGTGTATACGTCATTGCCATTTTGAGTGGGCGGGAACACTCTCTCTTAAAAGGCCTGCGCAAGGCGGGAAAATAAACCAGTTCTTGTTCTGAAACCCTTCGACTAGTATTTTGTTTTCACATCGCGGTAGCAGCCGCTACATATTTAACATTATCCTTTGTTAACCACGGATCGTGCTTCTTTCTCATGGAATCCCTCATGGAATATTTTCATGGAATACTTTTGTTGAGCATTATAGACCAGCAGTTTGAATATCTGCCACTGTTCCTCCACTGACCTGTTTCTAAGTTTGTTTACCCCAGTTCACCTTAGACAACTCCTCTCTCACAACATTATAATTGCCCTTATTTAAATTGAAGACACTGGTTACGGGCCTGTGGTGTTCACCCTCAAACTGCATTTGGAATTCTATCATATTGTGGTCACTACCCCATTGGGGATCTTTAACCACAAGATCCCTCATTAATCCTTCCTCAGTACACAAGACAAATCTAAACCAGCCTGTTCCTGGGTAGGGTCCACAATGAATTCCTCTAAAGAGCAGTCCCTGACACACTCCATGAATTCTTCTATGAAACCTTTGCTAGGTTTGTTCGTCCAATCAATATGTAGATTAAAATCTCCTGCGATAATTGCAGTTCCCTTCAAACATACCCTAGATATTTCCCCATTTATGCTCTGACCTATTGAAAGGTCACATTTTAGGTCTACAGTCTCCTCCCACCCATGTCTTCCCTCCCTCATTATTCATGACTTCAACCCATACGATCCCACATCACTGCCTCTATATGACGACTCGGCACTGCTCTGGTACCTTCCTTTATTAACAACATCAACCCACCTCCTTTCCCCTTTGGGTTGTTGTTTTGGAACAATAACCTGGAATATTGAGCACCCGTTCCAGGTCACCCTGCAACCATGTTTCTGTGACACCTATTACGTCACGACCATGTGTTGCTATCTGTGCCGTCATCTCATCTACCTTGTTGCAAGTGCTACCTGCATTCAAGTGAAGAACACTCAGCTTTGATTTCTTACATTTATTTACAACTCTGGATTTGTTCTGTTTTGGATATTTTCTCTTGCACTGTCTGCCCTGTCCTATCACACTATGACTGTCAGTCCCCCCCCTCACTCTCCTGTCCCACAGCTCTTTCATTTCCTCCTGATTTATAAAACCTTCTGTAGTTGGAGACATCCCCCCCTCCACCCCCCATTCCTGATTAGTTTAAAGCCCTGTCTGCAGCCCCAGTTATGTGATTCACCAGGACAGCAAGGTTCGGGTGGAACCATCCCAATGGAACAGCTCTTTCCTCCCTAGTACTGGTTCCAGCGTCCCATGAACCAGAACCCACTTCTCCCACACCAGGTTTTGAGTCACACATTTACCTCCCTAATCCTATTTACCCTTTGCCAATTTGCATGTGTCTCAGGTAATAATCTGGAGATTATCACCCTTGTGGCTCTGCTTTTTTAATTTTGCCCTGAGCTCCTCATAACCCTTCAGCAGAACCTCATTCCTCATCCTAACTGTCGGTAATGCCTACATGGACCACGACCACTGGATCCCACCCCTCCCATTCCCAGTTCTTCTCCAGTCCACAAGAGACGTCCTTAACCCCAGCACCAGGCAGGCAACACAGCCTTCGGGGACTCTCTGCTGTAGAGAACAGTATCTGTTCCCCTAACCACGCTGTCCACTGTGATACAACATTTCTACTTCCTCCCCCCAACTTGAACGGCCTCCTGCGTGATTGTGCTCTGGAGAGATAAGGACAGATAAAATCCTATGGAAAAGTTTGGAAACCGACAACACAATGAAGGACTTCACAGAAGAACCGTTGGTTGAAGTTGGCGATGCAGTTTACAAGGACAGAAAGACCAAGCGCTTGATTTCTTTAACTCTTCCTTAGCTGATTATTAGATGCTCTTAGCTTACAGAAAGGTTCTTGTTTACATTTTATTTGTCTCAGTACTTACAAGTTGGCTTTTTATCATCCCATCTTATGACTTTGGTTTGGAATTGAGCAAAGTGATCCTGGAAAAAGAATTTGTTGATGACACCAAAACAAGAGACTTGGAAAGCAGTGGTGGGATGGGGAGTTGGGGGGTCAGGGTAACTGGAACTGACCAGCAGGATTTGGACAAGTTGATCGACCGGCTAGGGCAGGAGGCAGACCTGGTTTCAATGCAATCTCATTGTCTGATTCATCCACTCTGTAGGTTACCCATGAAACCATTCACAGATCCAGCAAGCATGCTTGCAGCTGGTTTTAGGGAGTCGATCCCAAACCCATGAGGGGCACCTGCCCATAACTGAGCATTCTGGAACCTTCTGCCACATTCTTCCCTCCAAAACCAGAACATTAATTTCTCCTTTATGAAAGCAAGAGTAAAAGAACCTTGGCAAATATCTCTCATCCATATTCTCTGTTTTATTGACCATAACTGATTAAAATTGAACGTGGATCAGTGTTCAACACGCTTGAATCCATCTCTGAGACTGTGCACTCACTGCACTGACACCTCCAGAGTGTTTGTGATGCTTGATTGTTTGATAAAGGTTTGAACATCGGGTAATGTGATGGATCAAAATGAAAAATACCATGTATACTGTTTATTCTGTGAGCTTCACACGGGCAAGGAATTTCTTTGCACGCTGGTGTATATGACAATAAACAAATCTAATCTAATCTACATCACTATGAACTTTTGTTAAACCTCCAGGGAGTCACAGGGAGCCCTTCCTGCTGACTACAACAAACAAGTTGGCATTTCCAGACCGTAAGGCTGCTCCCTCTCACTTGTGAAGATGAAAGATGTCTTGTGACGGGCACCCGTGGTGAGCTGTTGCTCTGGAAGGGTGGACTTCCAACCGTAGCATGCCATGGGATTGGCTGCATCCTGGGTCAGCTGACCAAGGCAAGAGGCAAAGACATGGCCTGGAAAGCAGTGGTGACGTTGTAAAGGAGGAGAGCATTTCTGCACTCTGCAGGAACTGTGGAGCCCTCCGGGGATTGGGCAGATGATGGGCCATGAGTCCACTCTGACCACGTAGACACCGCGGTCAAGAAAGCTGACCAGCACCTCTGCTTCCTCAGGAGGCTAAAAGGATTTGGCATGTCCCTGTCGACCCTCACCAATTTTTATCGATGCACCACAGAAAGCGTCCTATCCGGATACATGGCTTGGTACAGCAACTGCTCTGCTTTCTCCGCAAGAAACTGTAGAGAGTTGTGGAGACAGCTCAGCACATCACGGAAACCAGCCTCCCCTCCATGGACTCTGTCTACACTTCTTGCTGCCTTGGTGAAGCAGTCAGTATAATCAAAGACCCCACCCACCCCAGACTTTCTCTCTTCTCCCTTCTCCCATCGGGTAGAAGATACAAACGCCTGAAAGCACATACCACCAGGCTCAAGGACAGCTTCTAATCTGCTGATAAGAGACTATTGAATAGTCCCCTAGTATGATAAAATGGAGTCTTGACCTCACAATCTACCTCATTATGACCTTGCACCTCACTGACTACCTGCACTGCACTTTCTCTGTAACTGTAACACTCTATTCCCTTTTTCCCTTGTACTACCTCAATGCACTGTGTAATGAATTGATCTGTGTGAACAGTATGCAAGACAAATTTTTCACTATACCTCAGAACAAGTGACAATAATAAACCAATTCCAATTCCATATTGTGCAGCTGCTGAATTCAGAAGTCCACCCTCCAGGGCAGGGCCAACACTTGGACTCTCCCTCAGGTGATGTCACACAACAGCTTTTCTTTATCTCTTGCACAACTGCAGCCCAGAATTGCTGGATTCCTTCCTTGTGAAATATTCCCTTCATTGTCACAGTGTCAGCTCTGCGCTGTGCTTTGTGAGGACGACGCAGAATCCTCGTCTTCATTAAACTCCTCCTCTGCACTTTGCCGCCTTCTCACAAAGAGTCATACAGCACGGAAATAGGCCCTTTGGCCCAACTTGTCCATGCCAACCAAAATGCCCCATCCAAGCTAGTCCCATTTGCCAGTGTTTAGCCAATAACCTTCTAAACCTTTCCAATCCATGTACCTGTCCGACTGTCTTTTAAATGTTGTTATTGTATCTGCCTCGACCACTTCTTCTGGCACCTCATTAGTTGTTTCTCAAGTTCCAATTAAAATCTCACCCCCCTCACCTTAAACCTATGCCCTCTTGTTCTTGATTGCCCAACTCTGGGAAAAAGACTGAGTGCATTCACCCTATCTATGCCCCTCATGATTTTATACAACTCTTTAAGATCATCTCTTAGTCTCCTACACTCCAAGGAATAAAGTCCTAGCCTGTCCGACCTCTCCCTATAAGTCCTGACAACATCCTTGTAAATCTTTTCTGCACTCTTTCCAGTTTAGTAACGTATTTCCAACAGCAGGGTGACCAAAACCGAACACAGTAGTCCCACTGGAGGCATTGGCACTGAATGGAGTGTGTTGTGCAAGTCTCTCCAGACAGCCTGCAATGTTAAAGACCAAAACAGCCTGATTATGCCACATGGGTGGGTCTTTATGTGGAAAGGGCTGGCACACATGCAGTTAGATTCAGACAGAACAGTCAGGTGAACTAGTTTCATGGATCATACGTATATGGTCTTATGGGAGGCAATTGACAAGGTTCCACATAAGGTCAGAGGGCAGGATGCTACTTACCCACTTAATTCTATTCTTTCATAGACCATTTGTGACACTAGTTCCATTTCCCTGTCTTTATCCCACATTCCTTATCACCTTTAATATTTTTAATTAATTATTTTGAGTTTTAAACAATTGGCTCAGTATCAGTTAATATCTGATGCTGTGTGCCTGTGATGCTGTTGCAAGTTTTTCATTGCACCTGTGTACACATGTACTTGCACAGATGGAAACAAACCCGACTTTGACTCTGACTTTGACAATTGCCATTTGCAGAGTTCCAAACACCTTCCACCCTTTACGTGCCGGGGTGTTCCCAGAGGGTTGGGTATTTATGGTGACTGTACAGTAACAGAACTGGACTAGTAGTCGAGCAATAAAAGCAGAAAATGCTGGGAACACTCAGCAGGTCAGGCAGCAGCTGTGGGAAGAGAAACAGGGTTAATGTTTCAGGTCGAAGACCCTCCGTCAGACTGGGAAGGAGACAAAAGAAAGTCGTCAAGCTGCAGGGAGGGTGGGAGGTAAAGCTGGGGTGACCATGTGAATAAGCTATAAACAACACTACCAGGTCAATGAGTGAGTGGGAGCAGTTGGAGAGTGAGAACATGAACAAATGAATGTAGGAGTCGTGAAATGCAGAGCAGGGAGACGTGCCTGGCAGGTCAGGGTGGGCAGGTCCTCCACTCTCAGAGGAAAAGAAGAACAAGTTGAGCCAATATTACAGAAAGGCAACTGAATCAGGCTGAGAAATCAAGTTACCTGGTATTGGTATTGGTTTATTCTTGTCACTTGTACTGAGGTACAGTGAAAAACTTTTCTTAGAAACCGATCGTACAGGTCAATTCATTACACAGTGCAGTTACATTTAGCACAGAAGTTGTACCTGAATCTGCCACCTATGATATTAGTTCAACTTGTTGTTTTCCCCTCTGAGAGTGGAGGATGTGCCCACCCTGACCTGCCCGGCACATCTCCCTGCTCTGCATTTTACAACTCCTACATTCCTTTGTCCTTGTTCTCACTCTCTCCACTCACTGACCAGATAACCTTGTCTGCAGCGTATCCCCAAGGTCAGCCCGGTTTTACCGCACCAGAGACACCCCCTCCTCTCCCACCCTCCCTGCAGATTAACCATAGAGCCATAGAACCATACAGCACAAAACAGGCCCTTCGGCCCACCATGTTGTGCCGTCCATCAAACCACCCTCACACTACCTAACCCTTTCCTCCCGCATATCCCTCTATCTCACGTTCCTCCATATGCCTATCCAACAAACTCTTGAACCTGTCCAATGTATCTGCCTCCACCACTACCCCAGGCAGTGCATTCCATGCACCAACCACTCTCTGGGTGAAAAACCTCCCCCTGACATTTCCCCTGAACCTCCCACCCATAACCTTAAAGCCATGCCCTCTCGTCTTGAGCATTGGTGCCCTGGGAAGGAGGCGCTGACTGTCTACTCTATCCATTCCTCTCAATATTTTATATACCTCTATCATGTTTCCTCTCATCCTCCTCCTTTCCAGTGAATAAAGCCCTAGCACCTTAAGCCTCTCCTCATATTCCATACGCTCTAATCCAGGCAGCATCCTAGTAAATCTCCTCTGCACCCTCTCCAACGCCTCCACATCCTTCCTATAATGCGGCAACCAGAACTGAACACAGTACTCTAAGTGTGGTCTAACTACAGTTTTGTAAAGCTGCATCATTACTTCGCGGCTCTTAAACTCAATCCCATGATTTATGAAAGCTAACATCCCATAGGCCTTCTTAACTGCTCTATCCACCTGTGAGGCAACTTTCAGTGAACTGTGAATATGAACCCCCCAGATCCCTCTGCTCCTCCACACTGCCAAGTACCTTGCCGTTTACCCTGTACTCTGCCCTGGAGTTTGTCCTTCCAAAGTGTACCACCTCACACTTCTCCGGATTGAACTCCATCTGCCACTTGTCAGCCCAGCTCTGCATCCTATCAATATCCCTCTGTAAGCTCCGACATCCTTCCACACTATCCACAACACCGCCGGTCTTAGTGTCGTTGGCAAACTTGCTAACCCAGCCCTCCACCCCCTCATCTAAGTCATCTATAAATATCACAAAAACTAGAGGTCCTAGAACCGATCCCTGCAGGACACCACTAGTCACTGCCCTCCAACATCTTTGTCTCCTTCCCAGTTCTGATGTTCTTTGACCTGTAACTTTGACTCTGTTTCTCTTCCCACAGGTGCAGCCTGATCTGCTGAGCATTCCCCACATATCCTGTTCTTGTTTCAGATTTCCAGCATCTGCCGTTGTCTTGATTTTCACTCAGTCTCGATTGCAGATCAGAAACCATGATGGTACCTGGAAAATTTAAATTCACTTGTAAAGAGCTAACAGCAGTTACAGTGACTTCGAATGTATTAGTTTGTTGTTGTAAAATCCCAGCTGGTTCACTAATATCACTTCAGGGAAGGAAGTCTGCCCTTCTCTGGCTGGATGTGACTCTACTCCGACACTAATGTGCTTCACTCCTAACTGCCTCCTGAAATGCTTTGCAAGTGGCTGGGTTGAAAGGCAAGTAGGCATGGGCAATAAAGGCTGCCCTGTGCCAGTTCTTTGTTTTGTGTTGCCGCCCGCCTCTCTATCTGTCTATTTCTTTTGGCCCACTGAACTCTTTTCCCTTGGGGATTTGGTTCCATATCACATTAACTTCTTAACTGAAGACCTCTCATTGTCATTTTACCCATTAGCAGGTCTCTCCATTCATCACACTGCAGGTTGCTTTACCCAAATATAGAACCTGATCAGTTGTTCACATTTTCCCCTTTCAGTCTTCACTGAACTTGGTCAAATCAAGATCCTTATCAGAGAGCTGTTTGCAGAATGTTGGGCTAGGAACTAATCTGTATCATTACTCATTCTGAAATCTAATGATGCATCCTCCAGGCTGGGTCTAGAATGCAATGTCACAGGAAACTATCTGAACATAATTGAGTTGGATTGGATTGGATTGGATTGGATTGGATTGGATTGGATTGGATTGGATTGGATTGGATTGATTAGATTGGAATTGGTTAGGAGGGAGGGATGAGAGCCAGGATAATGCTCCGATCAGCAGGGTTTGTCCAGAGGTATAACATGTGGTGAGGCTGACACCGAAATTTGCTGGTGATGTCAGTGTAGGTGGCTCAGTCAAAACTGTATATTGCAGCAAGAAGTTGCAGGATGACTGGGGTGAATGTTTGAAGCTGTTAAGGTGGGGGTGGGGAAATGGAAATGTCACGGCTGCACTTGACATTTTTTTTGCTGGATGAGCTCATCAAAAGACAAGGACCTATATATAAGATACATCAGCTGTCATCTCGCTGCATGATGGAAAGACCTTGAGGGGCTGAATGGCCTCCTCCTGTTCCAACCAGTTTGTAAGCTTCATGTTGACGTCACCGGATCTGGGACAGGTGCCACTCTTCAGCGGGTTTTGGGCTTCGGGGGATCAAAGAATAAGCTCTCGAAGCAGAGCATTAAAGTCAATTTCATGCAAATGAAACCACAATTAATTTTTTAAAAGGAAGAAAGCAAGGCAGAGAGACGAAGTGAGGGGAAAGAATGAGCTCTGCTAATCTGTGAGCTTTGTTTTGTGGTTACAGCGTACCACAAATGATTTTAAGTCTGCCTACATCCTACCACAGCTATATCTAAACAGATCAAACGAGTTGAGTCATTGGGAGGTATGTCAGCATACAGATCTCACCGATCTTAATCACCTCATTTTATTTTTGATAAATCAGTGTCACGAACATGAATCTGTGCAAAAACAAGCCCCAGGAAGCTGGAGAGAGTCGGTGAATGCTGAGAATGTCTCGGTGACATGTAGAAATTCAATCAGAAAATGTCATGGATAATGAGCTGGATATCAGTGAATAAATTAAACCCCACAGACTCGTTCAGTCCTAAAAGATAAACCTCACCACTTGTCACAGTCCTCCAGAAATGTCTCTTTTTCTCCCCCTGGACATCACACAGATGGTATTTATAGCTCGTTCTACTTTCAAACACTTTATTGTGTTCAGAAAATGAGAATATCCAGTTTACGCATTGCAGAACCCCAGCTCGCCCATTGGGACACTTCCCCACTCCCTTCCATCTGTGACTGAAACCTGGCTTCCTGATTCATTCTTGTTAAGGCTCATTCCCACTGACTCCACCTCTAAGGCCCATTTCCTGTTTTCCTGATGGAACCCAACTCCTGCTGACTTCGTTCTCCCACCAATGACCACCCCCAGTGCTCTCTCTCTCTCCCATCACTGGCTATTCCCAGTGCTCTCTCTCTCCCATTAATATCCACACACACACACACACACACACACACACACACACACACACACACACTCTCTCTCTCTCTCCCTCTCCCCTCTCTCTCTCCCTCTCCTTCTCACTCACCCCCCTCCCCCTCTCTCTCTCTCCCCTCCCTCCCTCTCCCCTCTCCCCTCTCCCCTCTCTCCTCTCTCTCTCCCTCCCTCTCTCTCCCTCTCTCTCCCTCTCCCTCTCCTTCTCTCTCTCCCCCTCTCCCCTTTCTCCTCTCTTTCTCTCCCTCCCTCTCTCTCCCTCTCTCTCTCTCTCTCCGTCCCTCTCTCTCTCTCTCTTTCTCCCTCCCATGAAAGCCAACTCCCATGGTGCCTTAAGCAATGTGGTTATGCAGGACTCATTACTTCTCATGGAATAGAAATAGGTTGGGCTCAGATGAGGAGCCACGCTGAGGAAGTTTGCCACAAGACTGGTGGTGTGGTTCATAGTGAGGAAGCAAACTCTTGGCTGCAGGAAGATGCCAGCTAGACATAAAAGTGGCAAATGGAATTCAGTCCAGAGATGGTGCATTTGGAGAGGGCAATCAAGGCAAGGAACGGCACAATAAGTATGAGTTTGCGAGGAGGGTGTGGCGAAAGATGCAGGGGTCCTTGTCACGTTTCATCCCCAGCAGCAGTGTAACAGAGGATTCTCTGATCTACGGGCTGTTCCCAGGGACACACACAGAGACGGACATCAACTGCTGCTGGAAGGTCATCAACTCGGTGAAAGACGCCCTTTGGTCTGCCCGAAAATTGTTGGTCTCCCAGCACTGCGAGATGTCCGTAGGGGAATGCTGCCGGCTGGCACATTCCAGGCTGCAGGGCTACGTGCTGAGGGACGCACTGAAGCTGGGTGCACCCAGCGCTAGGGCTTGGTGGAGAAGGATGACAGTTTAGGGTTCTTCTGCCACAGGAGAAGGAGGGGCAGGGGCAAGCGAGGAAGCCCCTCAAATGTTGTAAATATGGGTTTGGGGTATCATCCCAGGATGGCACACATGTGGCATCGGTGCTGTGTTTTATATGTAAAAAGGTAACACTAAGAATTGAACTGTACACGAATGTAAAGGTTTGAACAGTTTTATTATTGTATATAGTTTCTTTTATTATGAATAAAGTTTATTTTGATAAAAAAAGTGTTGGAACAGGACAACCTCGGTATACTGCTCATAGATCCCCGAGGGGAACAGCGTGGGTCAATAAAGTGGTTCAGAAGCCAGACAGAATACCGGCCATTATCACCTGTTGCATGAAATGGAAGAGCAGGGAGGTCCTGCTGGGACTTTACACAATGCCAAGCCCCAGGTACAGAACAGTCCAAGAAGGATGTGACAAGACTGGGCAGAGTACAGAGGAGGTTTACAATGATGTTGCCAGGTCTGGAGAGTTTTAGCTATGAGGAAGCTGTCCAGGCTGGAGTTTACTTTGGTCACAGGAAGCTGAGGGGAGACTCGATTGACATGTAGAAAATTATATCAAGCTAATAGGATGAACAGGACTGACCTATTTCCTTTGGCAGAGAGGTGAGTAACAAGGGGGTACCGATTTAAGGTAATTCATCAAAGGATTAGATGGGGCTTGAGGGATCTGGACCTGTGAAAGGATGTGGAGAAGAAATCCTGAGCATGTTTAACACGGACCTGGACAAGTACTTGAAAAGCCGTCACCAGCAGAGATGCAAACCCAAGAACCAGCATGGTTGAATTACCGAACTAGTAACCCAGAGGACCAAACTAATTCAGAGACCCAAGTTCAAATCTCACCACGGCAACCTTCTGTTCGGTTAATAATTTGGACTTTGTAAAAATTATTAGGAATGTTGACCATAAAACAACCAGGTTGTTATAAAAACCCATAATGTCCACTCATGTCCTTCTGAGGTGGAAGTCCACCATCCTTACTCACTCTGGCCTGCTGGTGACTCCAAATCCATTGATGTGGTTGCTCTCTGAAATGACTGAGCAAGTCAGTCAGCTTAAGGGCATTTCAGGATGGGCAGCAATGCTCCAATCACAAAAAACAGAAAGCATTTAACAGTGGCAATGGAATGAAATAAAAGTCCACTTTTGAAGGAAGATCTGTGTGTGCGTGTGCGTGTGTGTGTGTGTGTGTGCGTGTGTGTGTGTGTGTGTGTGCGTGTGTGCGTGTGTGCGTGTGTGTGTGTGTGTGTGTGTTTAGTTCAACGTAAATGGTGATACAGAATACAATTGTGGTTAAAATAGTGTATGGGATCCTGGGTTTATAGATAGAGGCAAGGAGAACAAGAATAAGGAAGTTGTGGTGAACCTTCGTAAAACATTGGTCCTGGAGTATTGTGTTCAGTTCTGGGCACCGCACGTTGGGAAAGGTGTGAAAGCTTTAGAGATGCTGCTGAAATGATTCCAGGGGTAGGGGACCAGTTCTGTGGATGAACTGGAGAGGGTAGGGTTGTTCGCCTGGAACAGGAGGTTGGGAGAAGACACAGAGGTATTTAACACCATGAAGGGTTTGGTCAGAGTGGAGAGAGCCTGTTTCTGCCGCAGGAGGGTCAGGAATTAGTGGATGTAGAATGAAAGTGATTGACAAAAGAACCACAAGTGATGTTCTGGGGGTTCAAATGTAGCATTCAAAAAAGGAGCTGGATAAAATTATCTGAAGAGAAACCTTGCAGAGCCATAGGGAGAGGGTGGGGAGTGGGAGGAGGTGGACTGCTCCTAGACTGGCTTGTTGGGCCAAATGGCCTCCTTCCACTAAACTCATCCTGTAAACCGCAGCCTGTCCAACCCTCCCCACATCTCACACATTCCCACCCTGGCAACATCCTTGTCTCCTCCGTCAGTGCCCTCTCTACTGCCACCACATCTCGGCTGCAGTGCAGCAGCCAGAACCGTGCACTGTGCTGGGCTGTAGGCTCACCAGCAGAGTCGGCAATTCCAGTGCAACCTCCCGGCTCAAGTACCCCACTGCTTGGTTAATAAGGAAAGCACCCGACGAGCCTTTATAACCACCTTGGCTACTTTGACTTTTCCTTTAAGGACCTGTCCACATGAACTCCCAACATCCCTCAATCCCTCCACATTGCTTAGGGTGTTCCCCTGCACGGAGACTCTCTCGCCCTGTTGCACCTCAGTAATGGTGTAGCGACAGGGGACGGTGCAGTGTCAGTCTCTGTTGGGGGGACAGTTGCCGGATTAGATTCGGGGGTAGTTGTGTGGGGTAGCAACACAGTCAGCAACACCCTCCTCAGATTCAACCACCCATGGAAAGTGTTCTGCACCTTCTGTTGTTGCACGATGGTGTGCAGGCCGTGATGTCAACGACACCAGACTATCAAACAAGACTGGGTCACACTTCTCATACTTCTTGCTCTCTGTACCTCACCTTCAACAAACTTCCCATGGGAGTGGTACTAACCTTCAGAACCAACGGGAAGACGTTCACCCTACACCAGAACCAAAACCACCTGAATCCCTGTGGTCGAGCCTCAGAACGCAGGTGACGCTTTCATTTGTGCGCATTCAGTGTCACCAGCTCATTCCCTGAAGTGTGCAACAGGGACGTCCTCACACCCAACACACACAAGACCAAGGTCCTCCGCCAACCTGCCCCCGCTGCACCGCGCTGTGCTGGGTCGTTCATACTGCAGCTCCAACACAGGGGTTCGGGTCAAATTAGTAATCACCATGGGCTGTACAGCTTCCCATTGGTTCTGAAGATTAGCTCGTGTTGCTGGAAAGCACGGTAGTGGTTAGCGTAACGCTTTACAGCGCCAGCGACCTGGGTTCAATTCCGGCTGCCGTCTGTAAGGAGTTTGTACGTTCTCCCTGTGTCTGCGTGGGTTTCCTCCGGGTGCTCCGGTTTCCTCCCACATTCCAAAGATGGACGGGTTAGGAAGTTGTGGGCATGCTATGCTGGCGCCGGAAATGTGACGACACGCGGGCTGCCCCCAGAACACTCTACACAAAAGATGCATTTCACTGTGTGTTTCAATGTACATGTGACTAATAAAGAAATCTTATCTATATTTCCTCAGGGTGTTGCTGCTACTTTGGAAGGGGCTGGGCCTGTGGGAGAGGATTATAACCTGGACGAAGAGGTGCTGGAGTCATAGAGTCATACAGCACAGGCCCTTCGGCCCACCATATCCATGCTGACCCTTTTGCCCATCTACACTGATCCAATTTGCCCAAATTAGGACCGTATCCTTCATGCTTTGCCTATCCAAGTGTTGTGTCTAAATGCCTTTAAATGTTGTTGTTGTATCTGATTCCACTACATCCTCTGGCAGAGCGTTCCAGATATCAACCGCCCATTGTGTAAACAAAACTTTCTCCTCAGAGCTGCTTTAAAACCCCTTCCTCTCACTTTAAACCTTTGCCGTCTTATTTTTGATACCGCTGCCATGGGAAACAGATCTTGACTACCTACCCTACTGATGCCTCTAATGATCTTATACACCTCAATCAGGTCACCCCTCAACCTCCTTCGCTCCAGGGAAAACTAGCCCAGCCTGTCCAATCTCTCCCCATAACTAACGTCCTCCAATCCAGGCAACATCCCAGTGAATCTCCCCCACCCCCCACCCTCTCCAGTGCATTCCCATCCTTCCTATAGTGTGGCGACCAGAACTGCACACAAGACTTCAGGTGCGGTCTAACCACTGCTGTGTAAAGTTACATCAGCTGTAGAGCAGCTTTGGGGGAGTTGAGGTAGTCGGAAGGTGTGTACTGCATTGGAGGGATGTTGATGAATTAGGTAGAGTTGGGAGATTGAGGCAGAGTTCGAGTGTTGCTGCCACATTGGAGGCAAGACAGGGCAGTATTGATTCAGATTTGGAGGGATCAGAGCAGTGTTGTGTTGGAGGGTGTCCGTGTGTTGCTGGTCGAAGGCAAGTAGATCAGGCTCGTGCTGTGGTGGGGTGTTGTGGCCATGCTGGATGGGGTTGAAGCAACACCAGGGGGTGGGAGCCCTGTGGGTGAGGTCAGTCCAGTGATGGAGCAGAGTTGAAGAGTGCTGGACCAGTTTTATGTTGGGACAATGTAGGTGTGTTGTGGATGGATCCAGGTGGAGTTCAAAGTCTAGTTTATTGTCACGTGCACAAGTCCATGGGTGCACAGGTGCAATGAAAAACTTACTTGCGGCAGCATCACAGGCACATAGCATCAGATAAGCAGCATTCACAAGAAAAACATAAATTAAACATAAATTATACACAATTTTACAAGAAAGAACACAATTAGAACAAAAAATACAAAGTCCACTTTAGTGCAAAATAATCAAAGTGGTCATGGTGTTGCTAAACTGCAGTGATTAGGGTTGTGCCGGTTGGTTCAAGAACCGAATGGTTGAAGGGAAGTAGCTGTTCCTGAACCTGGTGGTGTGGGACTTCAGGCTTCTGTACCTCCTGCCTGATGGGAGCTGTGAGAAGATGGCATGGCCCAATGTTGGGGGTCTCTGATGATAGATGTTGCCTTCTTGAGGCAACGCCTCCTGTAGCTACCATCGACGGTGGGGAGGGATGTGCCCGTGATGTGTTGGGTTGGTGTCGCAGTGGGGTGTTGAAACAGCATTAAGTTTGCAGATGATACTACTGTTGTAGGCCGTATCTCAAACAGCGATGAATTGGAGTACAGGAAGGAGACAGAGAGCTTAGTGGAATGGTGTCATGACAACAACCTTTCCCTCAATGTCAACAAAACTGAAGAGCTGGTCATTGACTTCAGGAAAGGGGGCGGTGTACATGCACCTGTCTACATCAATGGTGCTGAGGTCGAGAGGGTTGACAGCTTCAAGTTCCTGGGAGTGAACATCACCAACAACCTGTACTGGACAAACCACGTGGATGCCATGGCCAAGAAAGCTCACCAGTGCCTCTACTTCCTCAGGAGGCTAAAGAAATTTGGTTTGTCCCCTTTGACTCTCACCAACTTTTACCGATGCACCATAGAAAGCATCCTATCTGGATGTATCACGGCTTGGTATGGAACTGCTCTGCCCAAGACCGCAAGAAGCTGCAGAGAGTTGTGGACACAGCCCAGTGCATCATGGACACCAGTCAGTCTCCCCTCCTTGAACTCTGTCTTTACCTCTCGTTGTCTTGGTGTAGCAGCCAGCATAATCAAAGACCCACCCACCCGGGACATTCTCTCTTCTCTACTCTTCCATCGGGTAGAAGATACATGTGCCTGAGGGCATGTACCACCAGACTTAAGGACAGCTTCTACCCCACTGTGATAAGACTATTGAACGGTTCCCTTATACAATCAGATGGACTATGACCTATGAGCTCAGGACCTCACGATCTACCTTGTTGTGACCTTGCACCTTATTGCACCGCATTTTCTCTGTAGCTGTGACACTTTACTCTGTACTGTTATTTTTTTTCCCTGTACTACCTCAATGCACTCTGTACTAACTTGATGTAACTGCACTGTGCAATGAATTGACCTGTATGATCTGTTTGTAAGACAAGTTTTTCACTGTACCTCGGTACGAGTGACAATAATAAACAAATACCAATACCAATGATGTTGCTGGTATGTTGGATGGACTCAGAACAGGGTTGGGGTGGGGGGAAGGTTATGTAGTATTAGGGGCGGGGCTATTGGTGTGTTGGTGAAGGAATTTGAGTTGTGTGATGGGGGAATTGTCATAGCATTGAGGGAGTTGGTGTTGGGGTGGGGTCACTGCAGTGCTGGGGGAGCTGGAGTCGTGCTGGGGGTGGGGATGTTGGTGTGGTGTTGAGGGAGGGGTCAGTGCTGTGTGGGGGCTCGGTGTACTGGGGGGAGTAGATGCCGTGATGTACTTGGGCCCACACCCTCTGAGCTGGGAGTCTGACTGCATGACGAGGCAAGAGGCCACGGATTGGGGACGTGGTACCTTCTCACATACAGCAGTCTGTCACGATGCATCAAACACTTTGGTTACACAATTTGAAATAAAACCACTGAGTTTTGTCCCTCTTCTGATGTAGCGAGTGTAAGGAAACACAGTAGTAACCAGCCAACTTTGCCTGGTAGGTGCAGGGTCCCAGACGCGGAGGCTGCTCTGTCTGTCACTCTGCTGCTCCCCTCCCTCACAGAGGCAGGTCACAGGTTGTAACACGTCTAACATAGGAATCTGTGATTACAGAGTTAAGCTGAAATATCTCTTCCAGAGCCAGAGGAGCCGCCGACTGTGAGTCAGAATGAATTGGTTTCTAACTGAATGCACGTCAACAGGAAATGGTGTCAGGAGAACCCAGCCATCTGCAGCTTCAGAACATTTTCTTTGTTTTCTCTTGGCTTTGTGTCTGCAGCACTGTCTTACCAACCTCGCCAGTTCCTTACCCCTGTCTCCCACTGCCCACCTTCTTTCCCTGATGTCCTCATCAGTTCCCAGGACCCTGGTTCCACCACCTCATCAATTTGCCACTCCCGTCACCGAGCTTCCCTTCGTTCCCTTTCCAGCCTCCTAATCCTCAACAATCTGCCCGAATTTCCTCAACTATCCCCTACTCTCTCTCTGCCCTCTCGACCAACTCCCACCTCAGATCATCTCCCTCCTCCGCAATTCCCTGCTCCTTCCAACCTGCTCATTAATTCTTTGCCTCCATCATTCTAAACCAAATCCCTACTCTAGCAATCTTAGCACTTCCCCAATTCCCTTCTGTCTCTGTCTCCGACCTGTATACTCGCCAGCCTCCTCGCCAATTCCCTACAATTCTGTCCGCCCTTGTGCCAGAGGCATCGCCTCTTGTGGTCACTCCTCGAGTGGAGTCAATCACAAACAGGCTGAAGTGGTGGCAGCTGAACTTCCCCCGGCTCCTGAGTTTGCGAGTGTGTCTTGGGGTCTAGACGGGTGCCCTAGGTCTCTGAGGGGGCTTTAAGCTGAACAGTTTGGCCCAGTCGTGGATGTTGTATTCTTGAGCCTGCAGGGAGCGGCAGTTGATAGGGTGGCAGGGAACGTTTGAGAACTAAATGTGAACGGGAAGGAAAAATGGAGAAAGGGAAAGGGAGTGAAGACTGGATTAAAAGCTGCAGAAGAAATACTAAAAGAGAAGATGGACTGAATTTAAACTTATCACTTCTAGTAGGGATGACTCAACAGTTTAATTTGTTCCTGGACCACACTGATTAACTGGAGTTGCATTAATGCTAAGGTGGTTGTATAAAAAATTATTTGCGCTGTTAACTTCCAGCCCTAAACTTTTGTGGTGAGTTTAATGGGAACTTGAAGCAGGTCTCCAGTGTTCGATCTGTGACACCAAGGGCAGACTGGTGTTAATCAGCAGGCAGGGTCTGGAGATTCACAGCTCTCAGTTGATCTCACTGGAAAGCTGCAGAGACTTTAACACAGACGTGGTTGTGGGCTGTGAACTTACCAGCACTTTCCCAGCGAGATTTTCCCCAGCACATTAACTCTGGGTATCGGTGTTAGGTCAGCTGACTCAGAACGCCAGAACCTCCAGCAGCTGCCCACCACTGCAGCCTCTTGGTGTGAGATAAACTAACTCAAAATGTCAGTTTAATGCTCAGGGTTAGAGCCGCAAAGTGTTGAGGCCTGTGCTAATTTGGTTCTGATTTTGTGGGGGTGAGTTTCGCTGTATAAACAGCCCCTCCTCTGCGTGATGCTGTTCTGTTGGCCCACTGTGGCTGGTTGAGAAGGGAAACTGTGGTTTCAGAGAGGGCCGGGTGCTGGGAGCAGCAGCCTTTACACTCTCCTCGCTTGCAGAGCTCGGCTCGGCGACCCCGCTCCATCTCCTCTCCACAACCACCATGTTCCAGCAGGACTCCCTCTCTCTCCTAAGATGAACATCGTTCCCTTTCACTGTGAGTAGACGTACACGTGGAAATTTGTTTGATGTCTGAAGTGTTCTGAGACTTGGTGCAAATGTGGCAAGCTGTGTTATTTATGATCCGCTCCAGCTCGGACAGAGCAGGCTGTTTGCTCGGCGATCAGGCTAGTGACAGCAACAGGGATAGTGCAAAGGTTCTCACTGGGGCCCGGTGCATGGTCACTGACACTCACACAGTCACTGATCCTCACTGGGGTGCAGTGCACGGTCACTGATCCTCACTGGGGTGCAGTGCACGGTCACTGATCCTCACTGGGGTGCAGTGCACCGTCACTGATCCTCACTGGGGTGCAGTGCACCGTCACTGATCCTCACTGGGGCACAATACATGGATTCTGACATTCACCAGGGGACTGACTCTCACTGAGACACTGTACACGGCCACTGACTCTCACTGGGACACTTGCTGCTGTAAGTAAGTTTCTCATTACAACTGTGCATACAGGTAGTCGTGTATATGAAAATAAACTCAACTTTGACTTTGATGTTGACTTTGTACACAGACACAGACTCTCACTGGGGTGTTCTAGGTAAGTCAGTGAGGATGTTACACATTTCTCGAGGAGACTGAGCTCTACCCCCTGGGAAGTCCCTCGCGGTGACTGGGACTGGAGTAGACTGCCCACTCCGGGCAGGTGGACGAAGGGGCCCATCCACTGGATGTGGGTCAGGGCTCAGGACAGGACAACCTTGGTCATACCTCTGCAGTGCCTTGGGGTGCCCACCATGGATTACCCAAGATCCAAAGCACATAGGCTACTGCTGCTGTGAGCTTGGCATTGGGGTCTTGGTATTTGAACTCCACTGGCCCCAGGATCTGAAGGTTGGAGGAGCAAGGGAGGCAAATGATGGATTTTGTGGTTGAAATCTGCCTTTGTAGAGGGGTGGATCCTGAGGAATGGAAAGCGATCCATGGGCTCTGGGGGGCTTTGTAGATCTCGATCCTTGGGGCACCTGTTGTAAGGCAGGGGGAGAACCTGCTGCCTTCTGAGTGTTTATTGCAAGGCCTGTCCTTCAGTGGAGGAGTCAACGATGTTGGAATTTGGTTTCCGTGTCTTGGCCTGGGTCAACGTGACCTTGGGTCTGCAGCTGGGTCTGGAGGTGACAGAGAACATAGAATGTAGAATTCAGCCCATGATGTTGTACCGAACTATATGAACACCTCCTCCATGATCAATCTAACCCTTCCCTCCTGCACAGCCCATAACCCTTCATTTTTCTTACATCCATGTGCCTATCTAAGAGCCTTTGAAATGCCCCTATTGTATCAGCCTCTACCACCACCTCCAGCAGTGCATTCCAGGCACCCATCACTCTCTGTGTAAAGAACCTACTCTGACAACCCCCCCCCCCCGAACTTTCCTCCACTGACCTTAAGAAGATGTCCTCTGGTATTGGCCATTGCCACCCTGGGGAAAAGGTGCTGGCTGTCCACTCTGTCTATGCCCCTCATAATCTTACACTACTCTATCAAGTTGTATCTCATCCTGTGTTGCTCCAAAGTGAAAAGCCCCAGCTCGCTCAATCTTTCCTCATAAGACATGTTCTCCAATCTAGGCAGCATCCTGGTAAATCTCCTCTGCACCCTCTCTAAAACTTCCACATCCTTCCTATAATGAGGTGACCAGAACTGAACACAATACTCCAAGTGTGGTCTAACCAGAGTTTTATAGAGCTGCAACATTCCCTAGCAGCTCAGAGGTTGAACGGTTCCCTGTCCATTCTGTAGATGAAGCGGGAGGAGGTGGGTTGCAGCACTGCAGTGACCACGACTGCAGAGAGTTTTGGTGCCCAGACACAGCCTTGTTTAATCCCAGTCTCCCCAGCAATGGACAAGTGGTGGACCTGCTGGTGAGGATCACAGTCTGTACACCAACGTGTAGTGAGTGCAGAATGGGAACGGAAATCAAATCTGAGCAAGATTACAGCTCCCCTCAGGTGGAGTTGAGGGCTTCAGTGGGGTTGATAAAGACCGTGCTGAGAGGTAGGTGATGCTCTCCACCATTTGTTGTATGTGGTGTGCAGTGAAGATCACATCATTGTCCCTCTTCCTGAGGGAACATGCGTTGGTGGCTCTGAGAGTACAGTTTACAGATGTGATTCCCACTGGAAAATGGTACACAGGCATTGATTCCCACAAGAAAATACTGCACAGGCATTGATTCCCACTGGAAAATGATAGCAAGCATTGCCTCACATGGGTCCAGTACACGTCACAGACACTGACTTTCACTGAGGTTCACCACTTGGACAGTGAATCTCACTGGGACTTATAAAGCTGGCAGGTGAACCGTAGCACTAAGTCATGCTGATACAGTACATGGACTGTGATGTTCATGAGTACTAACTCTCTTTTATTTAAAAAAAAATTACTTAATTCATAAAAAATATGTACAGGAAATGCAATGCAATTGGAACATGTCTCTCTACATTCATTGTCCCATCAAATCAATTCATTCACTTACAGTGCATCAATGCAACTCATGTCTCCTGTTAAATAATGCACCCATGACTTGGTCAAATACAGCATCGGGACAAGCTACAACCCCAAGCCTAAAGAGAAACTAAAAGATTTCACTGTGAAAGGTACAATGAAACGATCTGTGTATTGTCTCAGATTTCTACCTGGTACATCTGACTATAGTGGCAAACGTATGTACTATTACAACATTGCAAGCATACCGCATGCTCTTTAAAGACTAACGTTCGCTCTGCGGTGCAGGACATGGGCACAGAACCTGGATAATATTTCTCACTGGTGCAGAGTTCAGAGCTGGCTCTCAGTGGGATACAGTACATTGGCATTGAGTCTCACTGGGACACTGTCTTGCAGCAATGCTGAATTGACTATCTTTGCCACTATAAACTGATCAATGAGGCCTTTGTTCCTATAAACGCTGATCATTTGCAGGAATAGTTGTTTATCAGAGGATGCATTGCTTTCACTCTGTGCCAGAGATGGCTCTCCATCCCCCTCTGGAGTTAAGATGAGCACACTGCGGGATCCCAGGTTTATCTGAAGCAAGATTTCTGGCTAAAATGCTTCATATTACTAGCAATGCATACAAAATGCTGGAGGAACTCAGCAGGTCAGGCAGCATCTCTGGAGGGAAGTGAATTCGTTTCCCTCCATAGATGCTGCCTGACCTGCTGAGTTCCTCCAGCATTTTGTGTGTGTTGCTGCAGATTTCCAGCATCTGCAGAATCTCTTGTGTCTGTGTTTCAAATTACTGCTCAGTTCCACCAATCCTCTCCATTGACACGAGACCTCAGCACCCTCTCTTCCCCTTAGCTAAATGTCCACGGGGAAGCAGGAAGGTACTGAGGTCTTGTGTCAATCTTTCTCAGAGTTTGCTGATGTCACTTCAGGGGAAGTGTTGGGTGTTGGCTCAGTTTTACTTAGGACTTGCATACTCAAAAAAGCCACAAACCAAGGTGGGATCGTGGGTGGTGGTGGGGAGGGGGGAGGGGAGGTGGGGTGGGGTGCGGGTTAGATGTGAAGGGGCTTCAGGGGTTCAGGGACCAATTAAGGTGAGAACATGGCAGACAGAATATAAGGTGGAAAAATGTGGGCTCACCCATTCTGAAAGTAAAACAGAAAAGCAGAGCTTTTCTTAAATGGTGATGGATTGGGAAAGGTCGACGTTCAAAGGGAGTCGAGTTAGGGTACAAGATGACGTGACACAACTCAGTGACCGAACACACTTTTGGTGACGTAGTTACTGTACAAAATGGTCAGTTTACAGCAAGATTCCCAAACTTCGTGCTCGGGAGTCTGTGTGAAGATCAGAGCAGAGTACCACAGGCCAAAGCTGTTGTTGGTACTTCCATCTGTGTTTCAGCTCACACTCACAGCTCGTACAGTGTGATAACTAGTGTGCAACCCTTGTTTACACAACCCGAACGAGATTCTCATAACAATTACTTATATCAGTGAATATCTCACAATAATTTAATACACTATCTGCTTCAGGCTCATTTAGTGAGAATGGGATAAACAAGGTGCCCACAGTAGACCAGTGTTGGATTATTGGCTTTATTATAAAAGTCTTCCCAGGATTTAGGGTGGGAAGTTATTACAGGAGGACTTTTCCCAGAACTACGGACCAAACCCCCTGAGTGCACCATAGGAGACTGACTTGAACAAAGACCCTGCGCATTTTCGGCAGTTCCCAAAATGTTTGAAGATTAACTGAGTATTTCTGAAGTGGATACATTTTAGAATGATTTCGTGAAGGGGATCCAGTTGTACAGCTCTAAAATAAGGCACAACTGGAGCAGCAGGGATTAAAATATAAACTAGAAAGAGATTAACAGGTGAGGTGTCCCGAGACCCAGTTGTGAGTGTGTCCTGGGACCCAGGTGTGTACTTCCTGGGACCCAGACCTGTGTGACCCAAGGCTCAGACGTGAGTGTGCCCTGGGACCCAGGTGAGTGTGCCCCGGGACCCAGTTCATGTGTCCTCAGACCCAGGTGAGTGTGCCCTGGGACCCGGGTGTGTGTGTCCCGGGACCTGGCTGGGTGTCCTGTGTCTCTGCTTTTAGCCCCACAGTGTGTCCTAGTCCTGGACTTGGTGTGCTGGAGCCTCCAGGCAGTGGCTGTTGATAACTGCGCTGTCAGGGTACAGAGTGAATTACTGAGTGAGAACTGGAAAAGAAATGGAGAAAAGGGGAAGGAGATGCAATTAAACGGCTGCAGAAAAAAGATGGAAAAGAAAATTAAATTTGTTACTTCTAACAGGAATTATTCAACAGTTAATTTGTTCCTTTTCTTGGCCGCACTTATTATCTGGTGTTACATTAACTGGAAGGTGTTTTTAAAAAAGAAGTATTTGATCTGTTACTGTTAATTACCAGACTTAACCTTCTGCAGCAGTTTCCTAGAAATACCAGGGAGGTTGTCTCCAGTGTTCAGTCAGTGACACCAAGGGCAGACTGGTGTTAATCAGCAGGCAAGGTCTGGAGATTCACAGCTCTCAGTTGATCTCACTGGAAAACTGCAGAGACTTTAACACAGACGTGGTTGTGGGCCGTGAACTTACCAACACCTTCCCAGCGAGATTTTCCCCAGCACATTAACTCTGGGTATCGGTGTTAGGTCAGCTGACTCAGAACGCCAGAACCTCCAGCAGCTGCCCACCACTGCAGCCTCTTGGTGTGAGATAAACTAACTCAAAATGTCAGCTTAATGCTCAGGGTTAGAGCCGCAAAGTGTTGAGGCCTGTGCTAATTTGGTTCTGATTTTGTGGGGGTGAGTTTCGCTGTATAAACAGCCCCTCCTCTGCGTGATGCTGTTCTGTTGGTTGAGAAGGGAAATTGTGGTTTCAGTGAGGACCAGGCACTAGGACTACAACACGGTCACTTTGTACTTGGGGCTTTTGTTTGTCACAGGCCAAACATGTTGCTGTCTGTTCTCTGTGTGTGACACACTGGCTCACAGGGTCTGTTGGGTTGTTTGATGTCACTTGCCTAAAATTATACTCTACGTACAAGGACTTGAACAGAATGGGCCTCAGACACTAAATCAGGATGTACAGAGAGATTTGAGAGCTGCTTTGTATTAGTTTAAGGCCTGATTCTGACTGCTGTGCTGCTGGAGAGGCCACCAGTCCATTTTCCTGCAGGAAGCTGCATTCTCCAACAGTTTTCACTTTCCAGCCAACCCCAGCCAATGTCATCGCGTGCACCTTCCCCTTCCTCCTCAGATGCTCCACTCATTTCCTTTATTCTCAGCCTGTAGATCAATCCCCTCTATCACTGCCCCCCTCCAAATCTCAATCCTCTCTCTGATTCCCCAAAGCCCAGCTCACAGCCTCAAATTTCACTGCAATCTCCCCAAGCCCAAGGCCCCAGTCCTGGCTCCACCACACCCTGACTCCTCGCTCCACACCCCCATGCCACAGGTCTCACATATCCGTCCAACCGCATCCAGTGTATACTCACTACAGTGACTATCCACACCGTCACCATGGGAAATGCAGTCACTACAGTGACTAACTGTTTCTACACACAAAATTGTCACCGTACCAGCTATCATTGTAGACTACAATTCACAACAGCTTCACTTTGTTCAGCACAGTTAATTAAAGCAAAATGGTCTCGGTGTTCTAATAATTTTCCTTAATATGGCAACTGCACGGTGATTTTACACAATATGACCAATTTTTGCCACAGTCGTTATGTATAAATCATTATGTACAGCTCACGTTGTACAACAGCTCACGGGCACATTGACTTTACACAGCATGTTTATTATACCTTTAAACGTGACCGTAAACTACACAGCCACTGGTCAACCTGTTCACTTCGCAGCTTGATCACCATTCAGTGTAATCACAATACAAAAATGGTCACTACTCTCAATATGATCAACATGCCCAAGTCAACCACTTTGGCACCATGGTCACTACAGGCAGGGTGGTCAGCTCACACAATAATGTCAGCGGTTAACGTAGTTAGTTAAGATAACTCAGTTGTTATACAGCCTGGTCACCATGTGACATGCTCACTGTACGCAGAGCAGTCACAATCCATAAGCCGAGGGCAGCACAGTGGCCCAGACAGTAGAGCCACTTCCTCACAGACCCGGGTTCGATCCTGACCTCCGGTGCTGTCTGTGTGACGTTGGCACGTTCTCCCTGCGACTGCGTAGGTTTCCTCTGAGTGCTCCGGTTTCCTCCCACATCCCAGTTAGGTTAATTGGCTGCTGTAAATTACCCCTTGTGTGTAGGTGAAGGGTAGAATCTGGGGACGAACTGATGAGAACGTGGGGAGAATAAGAAAATGAGATTAATGTAAATGTGGATTGATGGTCAGTATAGACTTAATGGGCTGAAGGGTCTGTTTCCCTGCTGTATCTCTGTATGACTCTATGCACGTTATGCACAGTACAGACATTGTATACAATTACAATGCACACCACCATCAATGTTTCTACAGTTACTAGACGAGGTAACTATATATCATGATCACATATAAAAAAAATCATTGAATACAGTAAAAACATTATATCCTACATGGTCCATACATCAGAATCAGGTACAAAATGAGCACGAAGATTCTAGGATCTATAATGAAGGAAGTAATAACAGAACAACTTGGGGAAAGTAACAGCAGTGAGCAGAGTCAGTTTGGACCATGAAGGAAAAGTCATGCCTGACCTGTGGTGGAATTCCTGAAGGATGTGACTGGTAGAATAGATGAGAGGGAACCATGGACGTGATGTATTTTGATTTCTGAAAGGCTTCTGTAAGGTCCTGCACAAGAGGTTGGTTATCAAGGTTAGAGCACATTGTGACGTAGATCTACAGTTGGTTGTCAGGCTGTACCAGTGGGTGCCACTCGGATTGGTGTTTGGGCCTCAGCTATTCATCCTCTACGTCAGTGGTTTGGCCGAGGAGACCAAGCGTCATATTCCCAAGTTTTCTGACGATACTGAACTGGGATTGTGAGCACAAAGGATGTAAGGAGGCTTCAGGAGGATGTGGACAAGTTGACTGAATGGACAAGAGCAAGGCAGAGGGAATAAAGTGTGGAGAAATGTGAGGTCACCCACTCTGGCACATGTCACAGAAAAGTAGAGTGTCTGTAACATTGATGTCTGCAGGGACTTGGATGTGTCTGTACACGAGTCACTGGAGCCCAACATGTAGGGGCTGGAGCCAAATGGTACTTTTTACCAGAGGGTTTAGTTATAGGAGTGAGGAATCTTATTGCAATCATACAGGGGTTGGAGAGGCCACACCTGAAGTAGTGCGTGCAGTTTTGGTCTCCTGACATGGAGGGAATGCAGTGAAGATTTATCAGGGTGGTTCCAGGGCAATCGTGTATGCCTGTGAGGGGAAACTGAGCAAAGTGGGAATGTCTGTTTGGGAAGTTTAGGAGGAGGGAAGAAGATGACAGTGAATTTGACAAAATTCTTTCAAAGCTTCACAGGGAGAACGTTTCCCTGATGCAGGCAGATCCCAGAGTAAGGGGTGGGCTGCTTAAGACCTGGATGAAACGAAATTCCTCGGCTCAGAGGGTGGGGAATGTTGGGAATTCTGTCCCTGGGCAGCTGCGGAAAGTCAGTCATTGTGTGTATTCGGTACAGAGATGGAGGTATTTCTGGACTGAGGGAATCGAGTCATATGGGGATAACGCAGGGAAACGGAGAGGATCCTGAAGATCAGCCATGACTTTGAAGGATGGTGCAGCACGTTCAAGAGGATCGGGTGGACAATGCGACACATTCATTGCTCAGCACCATTGCTCTGCAGGTGTTCATTGCAAGACAGCACGCACACCCACTAAATGCGGCCAGTGTTTCCAATGATCAGTGCAATCTGTGCAGTGATCAGTGCTGTGTCCAGTGGTCAGTGCTCTGTGCCCAGTGGTCAGTGCCCTGTGTCCAGTGGTTGGTGCCCTGTATCCAGTGGTCAGTGTCCTGTGTCCAGTGGTCAGTGCCATGGATCCAGTGGTCAGTGCCCTGTGTCCAGTGGTCAGTGCCCTTATCATTCTACATTCGGTTCTTCCGATCGTCCTACCTGTTTATCAGCTCCAGCTCACGTTAACCTGATGTATTCACCTCTACAGGACGCAGTGACACGAGGTGGGACACTCTCAGGATGCCTCGCTCTTTCCTGGTGAGGAGTAAGCGGTTTACCAGTTACCAGGGCCAGCGGTTCAATGAAGATGATCACGTGATCGGTCTGACAAACCCTTCGGGTAAGGAGCTCCCAGCTACGCTACCTTTGCCTCATCCAGTGACGTAGGCCATTCCGCCCACCCTGCCGGCTCTGCCGCTTTCCTGCACCAACCACACGTCCCTCAATGTGCTTAATATCCAAACCAATTCAAGTCATGGAGTTATACAGCACGGAAACAGTCCCTTCGGCCCAACTCGCCCATGCTGACCAAGTACTGACCTCTGTTTTGGATGTACTCAGAGAACAAGTCTCCACAGCCCTTGTGGGAGGGGAATTCTGAGGATCCAGTGCCCTCTGGGTGATTCTCATCTCAGTGCCATGTCCCTAGGTTGTAGACACCCCAACAAGGGGAATCATCATCCTCCCATCTACCCTGTTGAGCCCCATAGTAACCTCTCATTATTCCAACCCCTAGAGGAGACTTGCCCAGTTCACTTAACCTGTCCCCGCAGGGGGATCTCCATCCCAGGAGTCAGTCTGATGAACCTTTGTTTCACTCCATCGATATTCCTTGCGCAGGGAGATCCGACCTGTGTTTGACATTCCAGCTGCCGCCTCCCCAGTGCACTGCATCATTGCAATAAGATGTCCGTCCCCTCAACCCCTGGTGCAGTAACGGTGCCACGGGAGACACAAAAGACTGCAGATGCTGGAATCTGGAGCAAAATAACAAACTCTGGGAGGAACTCAGGGGGTCGAGCAGCATCTGTGGAGGGGGGAGTGGAATTGTTGATGTTTCCGGCTGTGACTCAGAACCAGTCCTGAAGCAGGGCCTTGACTCAAAACGTTGACGGTTCCTTTTCCTCCGCAGATGCTGCTCGACCCACTGAGTCCCTCCAGCAAGTTGTTTCTTTGACATAGTGGTGGGGCGATTACATAGCAGGGAATCCAGAGGCCCGGTCTAACAAGCCAGGGGTCTGAGTTCAAACCCCACCACAGCCACTGTGGAATTTAAATTCCATTAATAATCTGGATTGTGGAAAAGTAATGATGACCACAAAAATGACCAGACTTTGATCTGTCACCCCTATCTGTAGCTTTAACCCAATGCCCTAAACAAGTCCAGCCCCCAGTTGTACTTGTCCTGTTCCCAGACAGGATGAAACAGGGTGCCACACTTCCATCGACCCAGCACTGAATTCACACCCAGCAAGTTCAGCCTTGTGAACTCTCCCTCATGAGTACGTGGGGACCAGTGGCTGAGGTGGCAGGGCTGCTTTTGAACGTTGAGGTGTGGGTCTTCGGGACTGGAACTTTCAGTCCAGATGAAGGTTTTCGACCCAAAACGTCAACTGTCTGTTTCCCTCCACAGATGCTGCCTGACCCGCTGAGTTCCTCCAGCATCTTGTGTATTGCTCTAGATCCTGTCGTGAGTGTGGCTGAGCTTATGTTCTGACCTTTACCCGGGGAACCTTATCCATAGAGAGGGTTATCCGCAGGAAATGAGGACCAGGGTCCTGCTCGGATACACTTCGGCCTTCTGCGTGGAGAGTATTCAAGGTCTCCTCACATCCACTCACTTGTGGCCTCGTCAGGAGCAGCCCACTCCTCTTCCAAATCCAAACCGTGCCTGCTGTCCCGGGATAACCCCAGCCTGCCCACCATCTCAGGATGGACCCAGGCCTGTCTGCTCTCCTGGGATGGCCCAGAATACTCAGTGGCGTGGCAGGTAGTGTTCCTGCCTCACAGCTTCAGAGACCAGGGTTCGATCCCAACCTCTGACACTGTCTGTGTGGAGTTTGCCCATTCTCCTTGTCACCCCATGGGTTTCCTCCCACATCCCAAAGACATACTGGATGGTAGGTTAACTGGCTGCTGTAAGTTGCCCCTAGTGTGTAGGGGGGAGCAGGAAAATCGGAGAGTGACATTGATAGGTTGAGAGAGAGAGTACGTTACATGGAAGCCATTTGTGTTCAGTTTTAGTCAGAGAAAAGAGTTGGAAAAGAGTTGATCTGGAAAGAGTGCAGAAGAGGTTTACTAGGATGTTGCCAGGACTCGCAGGATTGGGTTATAGGGAGAGGCTGGACAGGCTGGCACTTTTTATACGCCTCTATAAGATCTCCCCTCAGACTCCTTGGAATGTAGGAGACTAAGGGGAGATCTTATAGAGGTGTATAAAATCATGAGGGGCATAGATAGGGTGAATGCACTCAGTCTTTTTCCCAGGGCTGGGGAATCAAGAACTAGGGGGCATAGGTTTGGGGTGAGAGAGGAGAGATTCAATAAGAACATGAGGGGCAACATTTTTACACAGAGGGTGGTGCACATACAGAACAAGCTGCCAGAGGAAGTGGTTGAAGCAGGTACATTAACAACATTTAAAGGACATTTGGACAGGTACATGGATAGGAAAGGTTTTGCGGGATATGGGCCAAATGCGGGCAAATGGTAGCTCAGGTAAACAACTTAGTCAGCACTGATTAGTTAGGACAAAGGGCCTGCTTCCGTGCTGTATGCTGTATAACTCTATGACTCTATAACTAGGGCAATAGGACTTATGAGAATACTCTGAGATCCAGCATTGATCAGTGGCCTGAATGGCCTCCACCTGTCATAAGTAAATGTGTAAATACTAACGTGAGAGCTCCCTGTGCGATGATCCGGATGTACCTGCGGTGCCACAACTGACTTCCTTTTCTTCTTTCCGCAGTGGCTGGACAAGTGGAATCTGGACCTCAGGGAACGCCGTCTCTTTTGATTAAGTTGGAGGAGCCCTCGCGGAGTCTCAAACCCATTGAGAATTCCACCTCAGTCTGCGGCTCCCAGCCAAAGTGCTGGAGAGCTCCTCAGGCACACGCCAGCTCAGGAGAGGCAAGGGACGGCCTCCCAGCTTCTCGCGGAACAGACGAGGCAGTGTGCGAGAGAAGACCCAAGTGTGAGGATCTCTGGAGACCTCGCTCTCCATCAGGTGCGGCATCAAAGGTCGGGAAGTGTCCGTGGGTAGAGAGACAGGTTGATCGATAGTTGGAACCCCCCCCCCAAAATGTACAGAAGGACTCTGTGGCCCTCTCTCCGAAGGCTGGACCCAATAATCCATGTGTGGTCTCCAGAGCAGTAGAGAGCTACAATACTGATGTCATGTTCAGCTGGGGCCTTGACTGCTCTCTCAGGTATAAAGGATCTATTTGAAGAGGAGCGAAGGAGTTCTCCCCAGAGCTCTTGCTGATCTCTGTCCCTTAAACAACACAACCAAAATAAATGACCTGCACATTGCTGTTTATGGGATCTTAGAGTTTTAGAGTCATACAGCACAGAAACAGGCCCTTCGGCCCAACTAGTCCATGCCGACCAAGATTCCCATCTAAGCTAGTCCCATTTGCCTGCGTTTAGCCCATATCCCTCTAAACCTTTCCTATCCATGTACCTGTCCAAGTGTATTTTACAAGTGACTGCAGAATCTGGAATCTGGAACAACTAATCTGGAGCAGTCCTGATGCAGGGTTTCCACCTGAAATGTCGACAATTCCTCTCCTTCCACAGATGCTGCTCAACCCACTGAGTTCCTCCAGCAGATTGTTTAGTGCTGTCTTCTAAATGTTGTCAGTGTACCTGCCTCAACCACTTCCTCTGGCAGCTCATTCCATGAACTATGTAAAAATGTTGCCCCTCAAGTTCCTACTAAATCTCTCCCCTCTCACCCTAAACCTGTGCCCTCTAGTTCTTGATTCCCCAACCCCGGGAAAAAGCCTGTGCGCATTCACCCTGTCTATGCCCCTCATGATTTTATACACCTCTGTAAGATCGCCCCTCAGTCCTAGCCTGCCCAACCTCTCCCCATAACTCAGTACCTCGAGTGCTGGCAACTTCCTTGTAAATCTTGTCTGTTTAATAGCATCTTCCCTATAGAAAGATTCTGCTTTCTGTGCTCAGATCGAGGTATGGAGTGGTTGTGAAGTACCACTGTCCATTTCAGTGCAAGATAATCAAAGTGGTCATAGTGTTGCTATACTGAGGTAGTGATTAAGGTTGTACAGGTTGGTTCAAGAACTGAATGGTTGAAGGGAAGTAGCTGTTCTTGAACCTGGTGGTGTGGGACTTCAGGCTTCTGTACCTCCTGCCTGATGGTAGTTAAGATGACTTTATATTTTGAGTTGAATGATCTGATCTGTTTTAGGTTCAGACAAAGTGTTTCTCCCTTCGGAAGCTCCCGGGACACTGGGATTACGATGCAGGCCGTATCCCTGGACAGGATACTCCACAGTCAGACTCAAACACCTGGTTGAGGATTACCTGTCACCAGTGTTGGAGCCCAGAGCCAGTGTCCAGAAGCCGGACAGCGCACAAGACATTGAGGACAACAGCCACATCCTCTTCACTCAGAGAGGCAGGCACAGAGCTCCGTATGACTGCAGCAAATGTGACAAGGTAAATGCTCACACTTGGAGAGAGGCTCCCCAGGTACACACTCCCAGACACACTCAGACACACCCAGGTACACACACCCACACACACACCCAAGTACACACACCCAGATACACACCCAGGTACACTCTCAGACACACTGGATATACCCATGTACACATACTCAGACACACCCTGATACACACACATTCACAGAGGGAGAGGGAGGGGAGAAATAGAGAACCAAGCACAAGCTCACAGAGAGAGAGACAGACAGACAGACATAGACAGACAGACAGACAGAGACAGAGAGAGTGACAGCATCAGAGATAGACAGAGACAGACAGACAGACGGACAGGTAGAGACAGATGGAGGCTGCTTGTTGGAGAGCCTGAGGCAAACTCTCACTCACCAGAAACTCTGATTCAGAGGGAGTTAGTGAGAGCCCCAGGGACAGTAACTGACCCAGGGAGTGAGAGAGCCCCAGACACTGTGCCTGACCCAGGGAGTGAGAGAGCCCCAGGCAGACTTCGCTCACATCCAGGCGGACACAACTGTACTTACAGAGTGAGCGAGAGAATGGCCCTCGGGACCAAGTGCGACTCACTTCTACCCTCATTCTGTGGGTTCTGGGGGTGCTGATGAGGCCAGTGTGGGACCCACAGACTCGTCCACAGGTGGGGCAGGAGGTGTGTGACAGAGCAATGGGGTGGGGGTTGGTGTCTGGGGGGGGGGGGGGGGGGGGTGATATGCTCCTCCTCCTGTTTACACCGTGCATCCATACATTTCCCACAGACTCGGTTCTTGGTGACGTCCCAGCTGGGCCGGTCATGGGTCAGTGGGGGAGCAGCAGTTTTCACGGAGGACTTGAGAACATATTTGAACAGGTTCTGGTGCCCATCTGGACATCTCTTCCCAGGACAGAGCTCGGGGTAGACTGATTGTTTCAGGAATCCGGTGTCAGACCTGCCCGTCGGAGCCAGCTGAGTGTAATGAGGCCATTGCTAATGGAACCGTTGGCCTGGGAGAGAACACTGACATCAGTTCACTTCCCCTGCCAGTGGACTTAGAGGTTTGAGGGGAGTTAGTGTTGGTGAAATCCCAGGACTTTGGGAAGAGAAAGAGGGAGACAGACAGATAGGGAAAGAGAAATCACTCAAGGAAAGGCACACTCTGTCACACTTGCATTCAGTGTAACCCCCTACAAAGATATACCAGCCCCTTTCACGGCAATGCAGAGATATTCCTGGTCATACATTGGGGGGAGAACATCCAGCCATAACTGGGAGTACTGATGGTGACGTGGCTGGTCAGTGCCTATCGGAATCAGGTCAGTGAGACTTGGCTGGACAGTTGGAGAGTAGACTTTGATCTGTTGAATGTTAACTAGATGTGTGTGATGGGGCATGTACTGGTGAAGTGTTTGAATGGAGGGAATGATTGAGTTGTGAGGTTTGACCGCTCCCCAGTCTGGATAACTCTGGTGTTTGACCCACTGTGTGTGCCGATCCCCTCCTTGCAGTCCATTGTGAGCTAAAGTCACGGAGCCCAGGTCTGGCCCTGCTGCCCTTGCATCCATCCACCAAACCCATGGACCTTTCCACTCATTTTTAAATTTAAATTTTTAAATTTTATTTACAGTGTGGTAACAGGCCCTTCCGGCCCAATGAGTCCGCGCCGCCCATTTTTTAAACCCATATTAACCTACCCGTACATCTTTGGAATGTGGGAGGAAACCGAAGCACCCAGAGGAAACCCACACAGACACGAGAGAACATACAAACTCCTTACAGACAGCGACGGGAATCGAACCCCGATCGCTAGTGCTGTAATAGCGTCGCGCTAACCGCTACACTACCGTACTGTGATGGACACCTTGGCGAAATCCTGGACCAGTCCTTGAGCTGTGGGCCCAGCACAACTGCTGCACGTCAGGCTCTCGCCACCTTCGCTGTCCTGCAGCATTGCCCTCCCTTCCACATCAGCTCCTGACTGGGTGACACAGGTTCAGAGGTGGGTTCAGCCGGCTCGGGCTCTGCCGGCTTCTTCTGGGTCCCTGCAGGAGGGTGCTCAGTCACGTCCAGCTCATCTGCTCGCTGCTCCCTCCTCCCCCTCAAGGCTGAAAACTGAGGTCACCAGACCCGTTCTCCTGCAGTTCCTGTGGCCCAGGTCGCTGGGCGAAGGAGTCCGTGCAGCACCGATTGTTAGAGCAAAGCCTGAGATTCAATCCCAGCGCATCACCCCTGAAAAATTTAACAGACAGACTCGGTTCCCCGTCACCAGTCTCCTGTGGTCCAACTCAGCTCTGAATTTTACAGAAGTCAGCATACTGAGGCTCCTGACCCCAGCGCTGTCGGTGGGGAGTCTGCCCGTTCTCCCTGTGACTGTGTAGGTTCCTTCCTAGTGTTTCCATCCACATCCCAAAGATGTGCTGGTTGGTAGGTTAATCGACCATTGTAAATCCCCCCTAGTAGGTAGTGGAATGTGGGAGGAGTTGATGGGAATGTGGGGAGATTATAATGGATTCGGGTAGGACTGGTGTAAATCAGGTGCTTGATGGTCAGTGCGAGCTGAGTTGTATCTCTCTATGACTCTGTAAATTCCTCACTAGTGTGAGGCAGTCCCCAGATAACTAGAAGTATGCTGTCTGACCAAACAGTGGCTTCATCATGAATACGTCTTACATAGGGCTTTTCAACTCCACATGGGTTGGAGGTTCATGTCCGAAGATCGCACAGTGGCAGCCAGCTCTTCACCTGTGAGATGTGCGGGAAAGCCTTTGGCCACTCCGCCAGTCTGGAACAGCACCGAGCCACACACACCCAGACCAAGGTAAGGGCCCAATGTCCACACGCTCCTGGCTGGGAACCCAAACGCCGCAGAGACAAGGCCCAGTGATCCATTTGAACTCAGTGAAGGTGCTGGAATACAGGATGCGAAGCTGAGAAGGTGGGAAGGTGGGGTACAGTGAGGGACGGAGTGCTGCTTTTAGACTTTAACACTTATTGTGAGGAGTAAGCTGTAAGCAGTAGTGAGCAGTAACACTGTTCAGAAAGGATATCGGTCGGTGAAGGGTCCAATCATTGTGGTCTATCCGAGGAACAACAAGATGGGAAAGAGACAGGGGATCCTGCTGGGAGAGATCCAGGAACAAGAAGTGAGTTACAGAACAGACCTCAGGAGGGTTCTTCCATGGTAGTGTCTCCAATTTAGATCATAAGACCATAAGGTATAGGAGCAGAATTAAGCCATTTGACCCATTGAGTCTGCTCCGCCATTCAATCATGCCTGATCGTTGTTTAACCCCATTCTCCCACCTTCTCCCCATAACCCTCAACCCCTTTACCAATCAAGAACCTATCAATCGCTGCCTTAAATACACCCAATGACTTGGCTTCCACAGCCGTCTGTGGCAACGAATTCCACAGATTCACCACCCTCTGACTGAAGAAATTCCTCCTCATCTCGGTTCTAAAGGGAAGTCCTTTTATTCTGAGGCTGTGTCCTTGGATCCCAGACTCTCCTACTAATGGAAACATCTTCTCCACGTCCGTCCTATCCAGGCCTTTCAGTATCTGGTAGGTTTCAATGAGATCCCCCCTCATCCTTCTGAACTCCATCGAGTACAGGTCCAGAGACGTCAAACACTCCACATACGTTAAGCCTTTCATTCCCGGGATCGTTCTTGTGAACCTCCTCTGGACCTTCCCCAGGGCCAGCACATCCTTCCTTAGATATGGGGCCCAAAATTGCTCACAATTTTCAAAATGCAGTCTGACCAACACCTTATAAAGTTTAGTGGGTTAGACGTGAGCCAGTGTGGGTCCTAACATTGGGCAGGAGATGCTCAGTGGGGTGGGCCAATAGGCAATTTGAGAGGCAGTGGCTCCTTCTGCCATTTACTCTGGCCTTCTATGTGTGGACTCAAGGTTCCCCGTACCATCCCAAGTTCTCCCCCACCATGTTGAGTGCCCTGGTGGGATCCCCACAGATCACTGGGGAAGTTGCTCCTTTCCAAGAAGACATTGAGAACATCCTTGAATCTTTTGCTCTGTCCACCTGGTCTTCTCTTGTTGCCATGGAGCTTAGAGTACGCGTCTGGGATCAGCCAGTGGGATTCCAATAAAACTCCGAAAATCCGGCATCTGCTTGTTGAGAAATCCTGACGTTTGGCATCTGGCTCATCTCATTAGTCCAGAATGTGAGGTGGGGGCTCAGGGTACAAGTGGGCTGTGAGGCTGGGGCTGGGTCTGGGGTCTGCACCGTGAGCGTCACTGCGGTCTGGAACATCAGGATGGTGCGGGGGTTTGCAGCCGGGGTCTGGAGTCCCAGTATATTTACTGCTTCTTTTACACTGGGTTCAATGGAAAAGTTATCATACAATATTGTAACATGTAGAAATAGTGAAATGAAAGTGTGTTGGGGTATTAATAAGAATAACATCCAATAGTCCGGAAAATCTACCAGTCTGGCATTGCCAGAGGCCCAGGGATGCTGGATTATCGCAGTGGTAAATTAAATTTGTTTTATTATTGTCACATGTACCGAGGTACAGTGAAAATCTTGTCTTGCATACCGGTCACACAGATCAATTTATTACACAGTGCATTGAGGTAGTACAGGGTAAAACAATAACAGAATGCACAACAAAGTGTTACCGTTACAGAGAAAGTGCAGTGCAGGTAGACAATAAGGTGCAAGGTCATAACGAGGTAGATTGTGAGGTCAAGAGTCCATTTTATTGCACTAGGGGATTGTTCATTAGTCATAACAGCGGGATAGAAGCTGTCCTTGAACCCGGTGGTACGTGCTCTCAGGCTTTTGTATCTTCTGCACAGAATATCTGGGGTGGGAGGGGTCTTTGATTATTTTGGCTGCTTTATTGAGGCAGCAAGAAGTGTAGACAGAGTCCATGGAGGGGAGGCTGGTTTCCGTGATGTGCTGAGCTGCGTCCACAGCTCTCTGCAGTTTCTTGCGGTCACAGGTGGAGCAGTTGCTGTACCAAGCCGTGATGCATCAGGATAGGATGCTTTCTATGGTACTTATGTAGTTACTGTAGTTTGGATTGACGCAGAACTATGGAGAGATGCGAGTGCTTTGGGATTATGGGGGAAGGACCAGGCAGTGGGATTAGTTTGGGATTGGCCAATGGGATAATTTTGAGATTGATGCAGGGTTATGGAGAGAAGGGGCAGTGGTGTTAGTCTGAGATTAATGAACGGCAATGGGGCAGGAGGATTCGTTAGAGATTGTCAGAAATGTACAGAGAGTGGAGCAGTGTGTTTGTTTTGGATTGGTCCAGGGCTTTGGCGAGAGAAGGGTTCAGTGGGAGTTGTTTCTGGTTGATATTTAATTATGGAGAGACAGCTGGATGTTAATTGGGTTGAATAAAAAACTATGGGGATTAAACTGGACCTGTAATGTGATGTTCCCATGGTTGAATAGTTTCTGGTGCTCCACCTTTATCCCCACGGGATACCGGGGCGAGGATTGGTCACCGGAGACCTGGAATGTGACCTTGTAGAAGTCGGTTCCTGCAGAAGGGGAACCAGCTGAGAGACAATAACTTTGCTTAGTACTCTTTCTGTTTCTGCAGGAAAAGAGTTTCAACTGCAAGATCTGTGGGAAGAATTTTAAACGTTCCTCCACACTGTCCACGCACCTACTGATCCACTCAGATACCCGGCCCTATCCGTGCCAGTACTGTGGGAAGTGCTTCCATCAGAAGTCTGACATGAAGAAACACACCTTCATCCACACAGGTAACGAACCTGCTCCAGCACACTCCCTGCAGCTACTGGGATCTGCTCCAGCACACTCTCCGCAGCTACTGGGATCTGCTCCAGCACACTCCCAGGAGCTACTGGGACCTACTCCAGCACACTCACCACAGCTACTGGGATCTGCTCCAGTACACTCCTCGCAGCTACTGGGGACTACTCCAGGACACTCCCCACAGCTACTGGAATCTACTCCAACACATTCCCCATAGCTACTGGGATCTGCTCCAGTACACTCCATCCCTGCGTACTGGGATCCACTCCAGCACAATCCCCTGGGCTATTGGGATGCACTCCAGTACACCCCAGTTTGATACCCCTGCTAGTACTGTGGGAAATGCTTCCATCAGAAGAAACACAGCATCTGAATCCACTCCAGCACACTCCCCTTAGCTACTGGGATCTACTCCACTACATTCCCCTTGGGTACCAGGATTGGCTCCAGTACACTCCCCGCAGCTACTGGGACTCATTCCAACACACCGCCTCGGGTACTGGGGGCTATTTTTCACACTCCTGACGTATATTGGTACAGAAGCCAACACACTGACCCCAGGTATCGGGAGTGACCCTGGAACATTGCACGGATACTGGGAAGGGTTCCATCACTGTGATACTGGATATTTCCCTGTGTTTGCCCGTGTGCCTTTAAGTCTCCCTGGCCTCCCACTGTGCACGTTAATGCAGGACCTTGAACCATGGAAGCCGATCTCTGGGGAGAGGGACTGCAATAGACCCACATTTTCTGGTGGTTCAAAGATTGAGAGGTGATATTGAAATGTATAATTCAACAGAGTAGATTTGGAGAGTCCTTTCTCCAACCACCCAGCTGAAAAGTCTGGAGTGAGAGGGCAGAGGTGGACCTTCATTGGAGAGATGAGGGGAAACTTCTTTGCTCAGAAGGCTGTGAAATTTTGAAATTCTTCATGGATTTTGGATGCTCAGCTGATGATTACATTTGTAACTGAGATGAATAGACTTCTTGGCCTCCAAAGGAGTTGAGAGTTGATGTAAAGTTCAGCCTTGATCTAATTGGATGTTGGCACAGGTTAAAGAGGCTTCAGGATCTGTTCTGGCTCTCTCCACCTGTATAGGAAAGACCAGGAAAACATCAGGAGAGGATCACCAACATCAGTCCTTAACTCATTTTCTCTCTCAACTTTTGAAGTCGAGTTTATTGTCATCTGCACAAGTACATGTGTGCACAGGTGAAATGAAAAACTTACTTGCAGCAGTATCACAGGCACACAGCATCAGATAAGCAGCATTCACAAGAAAAATATAAATTAAACATAAATTATACACAATTTTTACAAGAAATAACACAATTAGAACAAAAAATACTAAGTCCATTTTAGTGCAAAGTGATCGAAGTGGTCATAATGTTGCTAAACTGTAGTGTGTCGGTTGGTTCAGGAATCGAATGGTTGAAGGGAAGTAGATGTTCTTGAACCTGGAGGTGTGGGACTTCAGGCTTCTGTACCTCCTGCCCAATGATAGCTCAGGGTTCCTCAGGGTATTTACTTCCCTGAGCAACTTGCTATGACAACAGCATAGCTGATCTCTGTTTAGTACATCAAACACCTACCCTCAACGATCCTCCTTGGTAGCTCCTCAAAAAGGCCAGCATAGTGGCACAGCTAGTAGAGCCACTGCCTCACAGCTCCAGTGACCCGGGTTCAGTCCCGACCTCCTGTGCTGTCTGTGTGGAGTTTGCATGTTCTCCCCGTGACTGAGCAGGCTTCCCCCGGGTGCTCTGGTTTCATCCCACATCCCAAAGACGTGCTGTAGGTCAATTGGCTGATGTAAATTTGCCCTCATGTGTAGGTGAGGGGTAGACTCTGGAGGGGGGGGGGAGTTGATGGGGATGTGGGGGGAGAATAAAATGGGATTAGTGTAGGATTAGCATTGATGAGTCAGTGTCAAGTTGGTGTGTCAAAGGATCTCTTTCTGTGCTGTATGATGCTGAGTCTATATGAAAAGCACAATCAAGTTAGGCAAATGCCACCTTCTCTTACCAAACCCATGCTGATTTTGGTTAATCTACATCAATCCAAATGCTATTTATATTGTCCATTCAAATTTTTCCCAGTTCTTTACCTACCATTGATCTTAGCCTGACTGTGCTTTCAGTACTCAGTTTGTCCCTCCCTTTTCATACAATGGCATCGTGTTAGCAACCTTCCAGACTTCTTAGACTAGAAGCTGATGGTCAGAACCTCTTCCATTTCCTCCCTGGGCCCAAAGGTTTATCTAATCATCTGAAACTAAGTTCAAACCTGTCCTTCCTCTTGTCAAGTTTACACATTGATTTCAAAAGTTATGCTAACTGTATTCTAAGAATTCCACTCCCTTTATACAATTTCTATCCACTCACTGATAGATTTACCATCCTGTCCTTGCATTTCTCTGATGTTTGCCTTACAATTTGCTTCTCTATCTCCATCAGACAGAGTTGGAGCCAGTAACACACTCTACGCGATGTGAGCTGTCCTCTTCCAATCCAAGTTGTTCTCCCTTCATTTTGGCTTTTCTGCTCCTGTTATATTTATGTTTTGATTCCACATTCCATACTTCCTTATGATATAAAGGAGGCCATTCAGCCCATTGAGTCTATGCCAGCTCACAGAGAAATCCCATCACCCCACTAATTTTCCCTATAACCTATTCTACCCATATTCCCATCAATGCTACCATCTACCCACACACTAGGAGTAATACAGAGTGGACAATTAACCTACCAACTTGCACGTCTTTGGGATGTGGAAAGAAATCGGAGTACCCCAGGGAAATCCAGACAGTGACAGGGAGAATGTGTGAACTACGCATGGACATTACCGGAGGTCAGGATTGAACCTGGGTCTCCAGAGCTGTGGGTACTAACTGCAGCACCCTGTCACCCATCTACAGCACGAGGAGATGAACTGAAGGTGCGATTGTTATTGAAAGTTTATTGTGAGAGGATTAATATTATCACTGATGTCCTGTTACAGGTGAGAAGCCTCACAAGTGTCAGGTGTGTGGGAAAGCCTTCAGTCAGAGCTCCAACCTCATCACCCACAGCAGGAAGCACACAGGCTTCAAACCTTTCATTTGTACTGTCTGTGGGAAAGGATTTCAGCGGAAAGTCGACTTGCGGAGGCATCAAGAGACACATATTGATTTTAATTCAGCTGGTTTATAGGTCCCTGCTGCTGAAGCTCTCCAGCTGAGCCAATGAACAGTGTCGTCTATTTCAGCCAATAAGCAACAATCCAGCTCTCCAATTCAACTAATGAGTGATGTTCCTGCTCTGAGATTAAACCAATGAATGGTGAATCAGCTCTTAATACAACCAATGAACAGCGTCCTAGCTCTCCAGTTCAATCAGAAATACTACATCATCATCCTGCTCTCCAAATGAACCAAAGAGACATTGTTGCTACCCAACCAGAATCAATGAGCTGTTCCAGATCCTTTTGGAATTGGTGCAGGGATGGTCTGCCAATGGGTGCAAGGGAAGTAGTTCCTTCATTCTGGTCCAGATGGAAAACCAGCAAAACAACGTCCCTGCAAAGTTTTTTTTTAACGTATTTTCCAAAAATGTTAAGTTGTAACATTGTGCCTTAACCTGGAAACCAAGTAGCGGAATTGGAGCTGGTCAGAATTTTCTCTGAACCTCAGAGGGCAATGACAAAGGTCTACGTGCTTTCATGGGGAGACATTATTCTCTCTATAGCTCAAGCCTGAGCTCAGTGCAACAGCATTTCGTAACCACCGTCCTGATAGGGTGGGGAAATTGATGCATTTCAGGTTTTCTTAGTTGTATAAATGCTTGTATGATATATTTTTAATTAATAATAAAGAAATCCCCATTTACAATGGGTGCATTACAATGTAGGATAGGGGTCAGTGTCACTGTCGGTACCAAGTTTGCTGGGGGATCTGCAACATCCTTGGGCTCTGTGGTTCAACTGCTTACTGACACAGGAAACAGAGACAGAGCTACCCACAGGACATCCATTATTGAAGGCAGTCAACACACAACCACCCACAGTGGCAGGCACTACAACGTAGCGGAAGTTACTCTACATGACACACTCAGTGCTTAAAGGTGTACTAATCCTCATATGTACTGCTTCCCCTTTCAAAAACCCATACAAACTATCAACTATTTACATACATAAAATAAAAGCATCGGTTACAGATACAAAATTATACAGTCAACTAATTATTTACTATATTATATACAGTAAAGGCCTGGTTATGTAGTACCTTTCACCATTGACATGCTCTGGTAATGGTAACTTAAAATCTTTTAATTAAGCAGTTAATAACCATGATTTACTCAGGAGAGCTCCTTGGGCTTTTCAGAGGGGTCAAGATGGTGATCCCAAGGAAGTGCAGCAAGATCCCAGGTAAATGCAATAGGACATAAGGGACATGCAAACTAAACATCTGCATTAGACATTTAATTAACTAGTAATTGTCATGTCTAGTGTGTGCTGGGTAACTGTGTTCTTTTAGATCTCAACAAGCATGCACATATCTAGTCTTCTCAACTGCAAACTCTCCACGCGACAGCTTTACTTAAAACCATGGAAAACTTACAACACAGCAAGAGGCTGTTCGGTTATCGGGAGGATGCTGTCCAGGCTGATCCCACTTTGGAGCGCTGGGTCTGTAACCCTGCCTGTCATAGTTCCAGGGACACATAGAACATTACTGCACAGTACAGGCCCTTCGGCCCACAACGTTGTGCCGACATCTTATCCTGTTCTAAGATGCAACATAGCCTTCCATTTCTCTATCTAAGAGTGTCTATGTGTATATGTGCCAGCTATATGTGTCTATCTAAGAGTCTCTTAAATGTCCCTAATGTATCTGCCCCCACAACCTCTGCTGGCAGTGCGTTCCATGCACCCGCCACTCTCTGTGTAAAAAAACTTAGCCCTGACATCCCCCCATACCTTCCTCCAATCACCTTAAAATTATGCCCCCTTGTGTTAGCCATTTTCGGTATTTTCCAAGTATTTTCCACACAGGGTGAGTGTTGCTGCTTCCACTACCTGTTCAGGCAGTCACCTCCAGATCCCCTGCATCCATTTTCCTTCTAATCCTCCTACCATTTACTATAACCCCTGCTCTTTGACCCTTCAGCTCAGGGAAACAAGCCCTTCCTATTGGCTGTATCCAGGCAACAGAAAGCATCCACCCCAGATGCTTGTAATCCCAATGGCTCACTTCTCCGGTAAGGTCTATACACCCGAGTTTACATCCTGCAGACTGGTACCTTGCTTGGGGCTCAGGGTGCACTCCCAGGAGAGTGCTAATGGAATCAGTGGTGATAGGGACCAACCCATCGAGATGTGGTACTGATGGCACTGCTGCGCTGGGAACCTGACGCAAATCCCGGCACTCGTGCAGCAAGGAGGTTCCCCCGTGGCTTGGAGACTCCCTGTGGAGGCTGGTGTTAGAGGGGGCCAGGGATGAGCAGTGCGGTCACTGGGCACTGAGAGGTGGGGCTCAGGTGCGCACTGGCCGGCATGGCGAGTGTGGGGCATTGCTGGGGTCTGGCAGCACCTGCTCCGTGTGTGCAGACTGTCTGATCCATTGGTCTTCCTGGATGCGATGAGGGCTGCTCTCTCCCACTTCTTTGTTTGCCTGCACAGCCCTCCCCAGCCCAGAGATTTCTCCAGGGTAACAAGGTCAAAGGCCAGCGACCACCGTTGAGGCTGTTACTGTCCAGAGGTCAGAAGCCAAGGAAATGGTGTCAGAGAGTCGTACAGCACAGAAACAGGCCCTATGGCCCAGCACATCCATGCTAACCTTTTCGCCCACCTACACTAATCCCATTTGCCTACATTAGGAGTTATATCTTACCTGTCTCAATGCCTCTTAAACATGGTTATTGTATCTGATTCCACTCCCTCCATTGGCAGCACATTCCAGATATCAACCACTCTCTGTGTATAAAAAAAATTTACCCCTCAGATCCCCCTTAAAACTCCTTCCTCTCACCTTAAGCCTGTGCCTCTTGTTCTTGATGCCCCTACCATGGGAAAAAGAATTCATCAATGTCCAGTAGCATTGCGAAGCGTGTGACATTGATATTAATTGTCCACTCCCTTGTTTCTGTGAGGTGTTGAGGGGCTTCCCTGTGAATTGCAGTGGTCCGTGTAGTGAAGGTGCTCCCGAGGTGCAGTCAAGACAACAGCATTGATGGGACAGTGACACACATTCCAGTGAGGAAGGTGTGTGGCTTGAAGGGAGTGGTGTTTCCACCTTCTATTCCTTGGGGATAAAGGTTACAAGACTGGGAGGTTCTCTGCAGAAAGGTGTGGTGAGTTACTGGAATGTGTCCTACAGACTGTACACAGTGCAACTGTTGCACTGGTACTGGAGGGGTGCATACTGACAGCAAGAATAGACAGTGACCAAGGGAAGTATGTGGCACTGAGGGTCACACTGGCTGCATCCATCATCCAGTCCTTCAGATTCCTGATGAGCCTTGTAAAATTGCCATCCCTCTGCCCGGCTCCTGTAGTCATAGGTTTTTAACCTTGAATTAAGTTTGAGCCCTGTGATAAATGGCCTTCAATAAATGAGGCTTTCTTTCCCTGCTCAGACCTGACTCCAACCAGTTGTGGATCTTTCCTTTGACTCCAATGACAGTTTTACTGAGGCTTGGGACACTTGGTCAAAGGGCAGCCACTCCTCAGGCAGTACCTTCTTGTGCCCAAGTCTGGATCACAGATCTGATGGCACCATTGACGACTCCGATCAATTTATTGGTGATTGGAAAGAAGCTGACAGGGCGGTAAATGACCAGCTTAAACTGGTTCTGCATTGCGGGCATGTTATCCTTAAACACTGCCAGCTTGATACTTGAGCCTTCCTGCATCAACTTAGTCAGGAGCAACACACACAAAATGCTGGAGGAACTCAGCAGGTCAGGCAGCATCTATGGAGGGAAATGAGCAGTGGATGTTTTGGTCCGAGCCCCTTCATCAGGAATAGGACGAAAGAGGGGAGAAGCCAGAATAAAAGGGTGGGAGGAGGGGGAGGAGCATGAACTGGCGGGTGATAGGTGTCCAGGTGAGAGGGGGAAGGTAGGTAGGTGGGGGTGGGGGGTGGGGGGAGGAGTGGGAATGATGTGGGAAGCTGGGAGATGATAGGTGGAAGAGGCAAAGGGCTGAAAAAGATGGAGTCTGATAGGAGAGGACAGTGGACCAGGGGGAAGGAGGTGGGGAACCGGACAGAGGTGATGGGCAGGACATGGGGGTGGGGGAGAGGAAAGAGAAGGGGTATTGGGGCCACAGCAATATGGGAAAACAAAGGGGGGGGGGAACAGAGGGGAGTGGTTACAGGAAGTTTGAGAAATCGATGTTGATGCCATCAGGTTGGAGACTACCAAGACGGAATATGAGATGTTGTTCCTCTAATCTACGTCCTTTACATGTGAATCCACTGGTGTCATTTATTGCGTCTGGTGCTCCTGGTGCGGCCTCCTCTACATCGGTGAGACCTGACGCAGGTTGGGGGATCACTTCGTTGAGCACCTCTGCTCTGTCCGCAAGGATCTCCCGGTGGCCAGCCATTTTAATTCCGCTTCTCATTCCCACACTGACATGTCTGTCCACAGCCGCCTCTACTGCCAAGCTGAGACTAGACGCAGATTAGAGGAACAGCACCTTATATTCCGTCTTGGTAGTCTCCAACCTGACAGCATCAACATCGATTTCTCTAACTTCTGGTAACCACTCTGTTTGCCACCCCCCCCACCCCCCACCACATTGTTTTCCCTTATCTCTCTAGCCCCATTACCCCTTCTCTTTCCCCTCCTCTGCCCTCACATCCTGCCCATCATCCATACCTTCCTCCCGCTGGTTCCCCACCCCTTTATTCCATGCTCTACTGTCCTCTCCTTCTTCAGCCCTTTGCCTCTCCCACCTATCACCTCCCAGCTTCTCACATCACTCCCATTTCCCCCCCCCCCCCACCCACCTACCTTCCCCCTCTCACCTGGATTCACCTATCACCCGCCAGCTCGTGCTCCTCCCCCTCCCCATCCCTTTTATTCTGGCTTCTGCCCTCTTTCTTTCCAGTCCTGATGAAGGGTCTCGGCTCGAAATGTTGACTGTTCATTTCCCTCCATAGATGCTGCCTGACCCGCTGAGCTCCTCCAGCATTTTGTGTGTGTAGCTCCAGATTTCCAGCATCTGCAGTCTCTTGTGCCGACCACTCATCTATGCTGCCGCAGTAACAGTCTCACATACCAACACACCCAATCCTAGCCCACAGACCACACAAACTCTTGGCAGAGCCACAACACAGACAAAAGGCAAAGGATAAAACAATTGCAAGAGTCCTTTCCCACTCTCTTTATAAGATTGAAACTGCTCCAGGAGTTCAAATTAAACACATTCATGTATCCAGCAGTCCATGGCATGATAGTGAGAATTCATAACTTGAGGAATACCTGTACATATTCGTATTAAAGCAAGAGTTTGCAACATTAAAATAGATTTTGTTGCATTACCTGTTCTGGCATTGGGTAGGGAATGATGACGCAGGAATGTTTATCGAGATCAAGTGCGGCAAATGTGATCCAGCCAACCCTGGCCAGTATTTATCTCTCCCCCAAAGAGACCCAAAGGAGAGAGATTAGGCTCCACCAATGTGGGGTCCTCTCCAATGTGTCTGTTTCTCAACCTCAAGCTGGGTTTCTAAATTGGTAAATTGGTTTATCATTGCCACATGTACCGAGGTACAGTGAAAAACTTTGTTTTGCATGCCATCCATACAGAAAATTTCATTACAACAGTGCATTGAAAACAATAACAGAATGCAGAATAAAGTGTTACAGTTACAGAGAAAGTTCAGGCAGACAATAAGGTGCAAGGCCATGACAAGGTAGATTGTAACATCAAGGGACCGTTCAATAGTCTTATAACAGTGGGGTAGAAGCTGTCCTTGAGCCTGGTGGTACGTGCTTTCAGGCTTTTGTATCTTCTGCCCAATGGGAGTGGACAAGAAGAGAGAATGTCTGGGGTGGGAGGGGTCTTTGGTTATGCTGGCTGCTTTACTGAGGCAGCGAGAGGTGTAAACAGAGTCCATGGAGTGTTTCTACCACTAATTATACTGAAAGCTTTGACGAGGGAGGTTTTAAGTAAACAATGACTTTTTCTCTTCAGATAAATTATTGATAAAAAGGCATTGAAGTTTAATTCGCTCTTTAAAACCTGTTGTTTTGTTCCGATGGACCCGACAGTCTGAGCAGACATCGCCCCTGTGCCTGTGGCTGAGAGCAGTTACATTCTCACAGCCTTCAGCTCAGCTCAAGTCTCGGCCTCTTCTCCCACCGCTCCTTTCCCCGTTTGGTCATAAGACTCGACCTCACCTGGTGGGGAGAAAATCAAAGGGCTGAGAGAGGAGAAATCCCTTTACTCGGGGCGGGGTGAACCTACAAACAGCAGAGTTAGTTTCCTCTCTCCACTTCTAGTAATTGTTCTTTCTTATCAGTCTTGTGTGCTTGTGATACCCTTCATTACAATACTGTGGAGGTATGACTACCATATCAAATAATTTATTTGTGTAGTTTCAGACTTACGGACAAAATCGACTTATGGACATCTGTAAAAATGGAACCCGTTCATTATCTGGAGATGGCGTGAATAGCTTCGATTCAATCAGTCAGCAGGTCAGGCAGCATCTATGGAGTGAGAAACACAGTCAACGGTTCAGGTCGATGACCCGTCTTCTTTTGCATTGCCTGAGCAGTTGAGTTTCTGCAGCTCAGATCCATGTGGCTCCCAGCAGTTTCACCTCGGATCTGGAGGAAAGGAGTGCAGATAAAGGAGAAATTGTTCAACGTGAGAACAAGGTCAGCCAAGGTTACCATTTGACTGGGTAAGCCAGAGAATCCAAATGTATGATCAGAGATTCCCAGCGGACTGTGCTGGTGAGACCCAAGGCTGTGAGGAGGATGAGTGGCACCACCACAGAAGAATTGAAATTGGAATTGGTTTATTATTGTCACAGGTACCGAGACACAGTGAAAAGCTTTCATTTTGTGTGCCGTCCAGACAGATCATGCCATACATAAGTACATCAAGGTAGTAAAAAGGAAATCAGAATGCAGAACATAGTGTTCCAGTTACAGAGAAAGTGCAGTGCAGGTAGACAAATAAAGTGCAAGGGCCACGACGAGGTAGATTGGGAGATCAAAGAGTCCATCATCTTTAGTGTATGAGAAGTCTGTTCAAGAGTCTGATAACAGCAGGATAGAAGCTGTCCTTGAGCCTGGTGATACATGGTCTCAAGCTTTTGTATCTTCTGGCCCATGGGAGGGGGGCAGAAGAGAGAATGACTGGGGTGGGAGGAGCCCTTGATTACGTTGGCTGCTTTACCGAGGCAGTGGGAAGTGTAGACAGAGTCAATGGAGGGGAGGTTGGTTTGCATGATGGACTGGGCTGCATTCACAACTCTCTTCAATTTCTCACAGTCTTGGGCAGAGCAGTTGCCATACCAAGCTGTGATGCATCCGGATAGATGCTTTCTACGGTGCATCTATAAAAATGAGTAAGAGTTATCTGGGATATGCCAAATTTCCTCAGCCTTCTAAGGAAGTAGAGGTGTCGGTGTGCTTTCTCAGCCATAGCGTCCATGTGGCTACTAGGAACTTGAAGTCCCCAACCATCATTCAACTGTGGGAATTGGAGAGTCTACGGTGGTGTACACAACAGTCAGGAGATGGATCCTGCTCTCTGCACCACGGCTGGGGGTTTACGAAGGTGGTGTGGCCTGCTCTCCTTGAAGCTGGAGATGAACTTTTCAGAGAGGGAGGATGCCATTATCGTGGTCCATGCAGGATCCAAGGGTAGGGGAGAATGAGGAATGAAGTCCAGCTGAAGGAAAGAGTAATTAAAACTTAGAAGCCCAAGGTGTTGGTGCAGTGGTTAAGTTACTAAACTATCAATCCAGACTTCCGAGTTCAAATCCCACCAAAGCAGCTGTGGACTTTAAATTCAGCTCATGATTTGGATGTTTTTTTAATAAAACATCTAACCTCATTATTATGTCCATAAAAACTAAAGGGTTGTTGTAAAACCCATCCGCCACACTGATCCCTTCAGTCCTAACCTGGACTCCACTCTACCAACCAATGTGGTTGTCTCATAGTTGAAGGGCAACTAGGGATGGGCAATAACTGCTGGCCTTGCCATTGATGCCAACATCCCAATAAAAAAAATAAAAATCTCTAGATTATTACCTGATCCATGCACAGATCAGCACGGGGTTTGAAGGATCAGGGATGAATGGCTCAAAAGCATAGATGGTAAGAGTGGACCATTCAGCCTTCTCAGCCTGCTCCGCCATTCATATAGTCAAAGCCACAGTTTCCTTTTCTATTCCACCAGTTACATCCTCAAAAAACTCCAGTAGGTTTGTTAAATGTGGTTTCCCTTTTAGAAATCCATGTTGACTTTGTCAAATCTGTTGCTACTGTTGCTATCAAGCACCCTGTTGTCAACTCCCTTCTAATAAACCCTGCCATTCTTCCTACTACATCAGGCTAACCAGTCGGTCGTTAGTGTGGGTATGCGGTCACATTTGTGGACTGCTTGCAGCCGTAATGGGAGAGCTATTACCATGGGATAAGCTCCACTTAAATTGGGCCAGATCTAGGTCTAGTGTCCTGTCAAATCCTGGCTAAATACTTTACGATGTTCTGAAGCAAAGAGACGATAGAAGGGTAGATTCTACATTTCAATTGTGCCTTTCATGACAAGACTTCTGAAAGCAATTATCAGTGAAGAAGTACCTGGGTGTGTCGTTATGGCAGCAACCTGCAACTAGTGATTAGAGTTTGGAACACACTAAGACTGCAGAGGGAACCATAAATGTAGTGGAAGTACAGGGTAGCCGAGAGTGTAATGTCTGTGAGGAACTTCAATCAATATTCCCCAGTTGAGTATTGAAGAAACCAAGAGGATCACAAACAGACAAGTCTCCTGCATAAAAAAAAAGGTGGCTACATAGATAGAGCAAGCCGTAGCGAAGATCTTCCAGTGTTTCCTGCATTTCACAACAGTACTAGTAGACTGAATGGTGATAAGTGTAACATGGGTATTTGAGAGGGTATTAAGTTAGAGAATATAGATCAGTTAACCTGACATCTGTTGTCACCAAAATGTTATAATCTATCAAGGCCATCACAATAGGGTGTTTAGAAAATTATAGCATAATTAGGCAGAGTCAATACAGCTTAATGAATGGGAAATAAGTGTTTGACAAACCTGAGGCTAGAACAGGCAGAGTGAAGGGGAGCTGGCAGGGGTAACATATTTGTATTTTCAGAACTAGTTTATAAGGTATCACACAAAATATTGTTATGCATGTTGGAAATAATCAGCAGATCAGGCGGCATCCATAGAAAGAGAAGCAGGAACGCCAGCACGTAAAGACGTTTTGCCCCTCTCTCCAACAGGATGTTTATCTGTCTCTCCATCAAGTTTCTCCTTCCACAGATGCTGCTTGACCTGCTGAGTGTTTTCAGCATTTTCTGTCTTTACTTTAGATTTCCAACATCTGCAATTTTTTGGATTATCGGTTATTGTTAAATTAGGGTTCACAAGAACTTGGGGTGATCTATTAAAGCCGATGGAGAATTAAAGGATTGAAAGAAGAGTAGGAATAAACAGGACACCCAAGAGATTGCAGATGCTGGAATCTGGAGCAAATAAATGAGTTGCTGGACGTCCAGATGAAGGGTCTCGACCAGAAGGTCAACTGTCCGTTTCCCTCTACAGATGCTGCCTAAGCTGCTGATTTCCCCTAGCTTGTTTTTTTGCTAGGAATAAACAGGCCATTTTTAGGTCTTTTACTAGAGGGATGCTGCAGTGATTAGTGCTATTCCCAGTTTAATGAGAGATAAATAGAGTGTAAGCATTAAACGTTAATGATAATACAAAACATTGTAGAAAAATGAGCTGTGAGAAGCTACATAAAGTTATAGAGTTAAGCAAGTGGGCAACATGGCAGCTTTGGGAAAATGACCTGTAAAGATGTGCCGTTGTTCACTTTGGGAAGGAAGAACAGAAAGACGAAGCTTCTTAAACAGCGAGAAACTCTGAAATCTAGGTATAGCTGGATCTTGGTGAGTTGGTTCATCAGTTGCAGGATGTGGATACAGCAAAGAATTAGGATGGTAAATGGCATGTTGGTTGCTGTCATAAGGGGGTTGGAGCACAATAAGTAAGTCTTACTGAAATTGTGCAGAACTTCAGTGAGTCCACATCCAGAGCCCTGGGTGCATTCAGTCTCAGAATATGGAAAAACTGAAGACTTGAGTGGAATGGAGGAGGGGTTTAAGAGCAATGGGACTCATTTCACACAGTCAGTGCACTCAATGCACTCAGTCTTTTTTCCTGGGTTGGGGAATCAAGAACTAGAGGGCATAGGTTTAAGGTGAGAGAGGAGAAATTTAATAGGAAACCGAGGGTCAACTTTCTCACCCAGAGGGTGGTCTGTATGTAGAACAAGCTGCTGGAGGAAGTGGTTGAGGCAGGTACATTAACAATATTTAAAAGACGCTTGGACAGGTACATGGATAGGAAAGATTTAGAGGGATATGGGCCAAATGCCGGCAAATGGGACTAGCTTAGATGGACATCTTGGATGGCATGGACTAGTTAGGCCAAAGGGCCTGTTTCCGTGCTGTATGACTCTATGACTCTATTTCAGAGTGAACCATATCAGCAGGAAGCCCCTGCCACACATCAGCACAGCAGTCCAACACTATTAAACAATGTCTGAAATGACAGAAGAATTTCATGGGATAAATACTTACTGTTTCCTCTGAGAGGTTCAGATATTTACAAGGATAGATGGCATAAATTTGGCTTGTCTTCCCTTCAGATAGTTGAAAGGATGAGCTAGATAAACAGTTTAAAATGATGATCAGATGCACAAGCAAAGTGTAACTATGTCCTCTGATGAGGAAGCTAGAACACAAGCGTGCAACAATTCAATCAAAACCACTTTTACTTGAAAAGGCTCTGAATGCTGGATGAACACATTGACATTTTCATGATGGAGATCAGTGGCTATTTGTTGGGCAAGGATGTCCAGAGATATAGACAATGATGGAGAAAGAATTAAGGTTCAGAGCAAACATGAGCTAATGAAGTTGGAGCAGGGTAGAGATCCTGAATGGTGTCCTCGTCCACGTCCACTCACCTCTGAATACACATCCTCCCCATTGAGAAACACATCCCGAGCCATCATCAGTTAACTCGAAATTACACCTTTCTCTGTGGAATATTACAAAGCTTCACCCGCAATGCACCTCCGCAATCCGCCACCTCCAATACACCCCTCTGCACCACAACTGGACTGTTAAATGGTTCTCAAGACAGAACCGTGGTGAGAGTGCTCAAGCTGGCCCCAGTATCTTAAGAACTGGCTGCCACTCATGGCCTATTCTACAATCTACACTGTGGTCTGCATTCATATAGCCCTTTAACCTGGTAAAACATCCATGCGTGACTCACAGGAGCACAATCAAAAACTGGCACTGAGCTACAAGATGTCATCAACAGCCTGGTCAAGCAATTGGATTTTAAAGAGGAACAAGATAGAGGCAGAAAGTTTTAGCTGAGAAGTGAAGGTGGGAATACTGCTGCCATTGTTAGAGTCAGAAGACAAGCTCTTAGAAGGTTTATAGAACTGGAAGCAACCAAGATAGTGAAGGGTGATAATCAGAGATGGATTTTAAAATTAAGATTTTAAAATTAATATTAGCACCTAAGGCTCTTGCAACTCATTCAAGTCATGAGTACTTGAATGAGGCACAAGAGGGCAGCCACAGAACAGTACCCAGCAACTATCAAAGGCAGAACAAACTAGTGGAACGTTTCCCTTTGACATAGCTGAAGCTGTATTGTAGTTCCTTTATATATCGGTATGAATACTTTTGAAATAAAAAATGTAGCCCTGCCTGGAATTATCCAGTGTCAGTAACTGTAGGATTGGAATGTAGATGTGAGTTTAGGACTACAAATTGTACAACACATAAACCCTTTTCTTTAGTTTCTTCTTTGGTAATGTTAACAAACCCTATGTGCTGGGGCCATGGCAGGAACATTGCAACATATAACCCACCCCATCATTCTACTGTCGTGCATTGATACAACTGGTCAGCGTTGGTCTACCATACAAAGTACAACGTCAAAAAAATCATTTGTAGGTTCCAAACAATTTCTCTTCAAGAGTGATTTGCTCTAAGTTGCAAATGGTGTGAATCGAAGTGAAACAGGATTTATATGGAGAAAAAAGTGACATCAAAATGTGATCAGGTCAGACACTTGGGTCCAGCATCTTCGGCATCAGCCTCAGATCAGTGTTCCCTCCGTACTTTTTCCAATGATATGATATCCCAAGGCCCTGCCTGCATTCTCACGTGGGTGAGATCACATGGCAGAACTTGAAAAGTGGGGAAGTGGTGGGTGGGGGGGAAAGGAATTTGCTTTCCAGGATGGAATTTATTCTTCCACTTACACCTATGTCCTGGATTCAGGTTACTTGGCTATTACCACATTGTTATTTCTGCCACCTTGCTGAAGATAAGTTATTTGTCATTAGAATAGACATTAAAGACAAGGTGCAAAAAATTGCCGGAGGAACTCAGCAAATCAGGCACCACATTCAAAGACTCAGCGGCCAGCCGAGGTGAGTATGTCACCACCATCACGGACTTTATCAGCAAGTGTGTTGAGGACTGTGTATCGAAGAGGACAATCCAGGTGTTCCCAAACCAGAAACCATGGATGCACCAGGAGATGCACCCCCTACTGAAGTCTAGGACTGCAGCATTCAAATCAGGTGACCCTGACCTTTACAAGAAATCGAGAAACGACCTCCGTAAAGCTATCAGAGACGCCAAGGGACAATACCAGTCCAAAATCGAGTCCCAGACCAGCCATCAGTTGTGACAGGGCGTACATGCTATAGCAAGCTACAAGTGAAGTCGGGCAACATCGCTAACAACAGCGCATCCTTTCCCGATGAGCTTAATGCATTCTATGCACGCTTTGAACAGAAGGGGATTGGTTTGTCACCACCCACCCCGACAGCCTCCAATGCACCTGAACCCACAGTCACCATTGTGGACATAAGATCAGTCTTTCGCAGAGTGAACACATGGAAAGCATCTGGCCTGGATGATGTCCCTGGCTGTGTCCTTAGATCCTGTGCAGATCAGCTAGCGGGGGTATTTGCACACATTTTTAACCACTCTCTGCTTCAATTTGAGGTTTCCCACCTGCTTTAAGAAGACCACTATCTTCCCGGTACCTAAGAAAAAGAAGGTAACATGACTTAATGACTACTGTCTGGTAGCTCTGACATCCACCATCATGAAGAGCTTCAAGAGGCTGGTCATGGCACGCATTAACTCCAGCCTCCCGGTAAACCGTGACCCAGTGCAATTGGTCTACCGCCGAAACAGGTCTATGGCGGATGCCATCTCCCCGGCCCAACACTCATCTATGGAGCATCTGGACAGTAAAGACACCTACATTAGACTATTGTTTATTGACTACAGCTCAGCTTTCAATACTATAATTCCAAGCAAACTCATCACCAAACTCCGAGACCTGGAACTCAACATATCCCTTTGCAACTGGATCCATGACTTCCTGACCAACAGACCGCAATCAGTGAGGACAGGCAGCAACACCTCCGGCACGATTATTCTCAACACTGGTGCTCCACAAGGCTGCGTCCTCAGCCCTCTACTCTACTCCCTATACACTCATGACTGCATGGCCAGATTCTGCTCTAACTCCATCTACAAGTTTGCAGATGATACCACCTTAGTGGGCCGTACCTCAAATAACAATGAGTCTGAGTACAGGAAGGAGATAGGGAGCTTAGTGACATGGTGTCATGACAACAACCTTTCCCTCAATGTCAGCAAAACAAAAGAGCTGGTCATTCACTCAGGATGAGGGGCAGGGCGGTGCACATGCTCCTATCTATGTTGACAGTGTTGAGGTCAAGAGGGTTGAGAGCTTCATGTTTCTAGAAGTAAACATCACCATAGCCTGTCCTGGTCCAATCACGTAAATGCCATGGCCAAGAAAACTCACCAGCACCTCTACTTTCTCAGGAGGCTAAAGAAATTGGCATGTCCCCCTTTGACACCAACCAACTTTTATCAATGCACCATAGAAAGCATCCTATCCGGATACATCATGGCTTAGTACGGCAACTGCTCTGCCTGTGACCGCAAGAAACTGCAGAAAGTTGTGGACACAACTCAGCACATCACAGAAATCAGCCTTCCCTCCATGGACTCTTTCTATACTTCTCACTGCCTTGGTAAAGCAGCCAGCATAATCAAATACCCCACCTACCCCGGACATTCTCTCTTCTCCCACATCCCATTGTGCAGAAGATACAAAAGTTTGAAAGCGTGTACCACCAGGCTTAAGGACAGCTTCTATCCTGCTGCTATAAGACTATTGAACAGTTCTCTAGTACACTCAGATGGACTCTTGACCTCACAACCTACCTCATTATGACCTTGCAACCTTACGACTACCTGCACTGCACTTTCTCTGTATCAGTGACATTTTATTTGGAAACTCTGTATTGTTTCACCTTGTACTACCTCAGTGTACTGTGTAATGAATTGATCTGCATGAACAGTATATGCAAGACAAGTTTTTCACTTAATAAACCAATTCCAATTATCTGTGAAGGCAAAGGGATGGTTGACGTTTTAGGTTAGGACCCTGAATCAGGATTATCCCCTTTGCCTACGCAGATGCTGCTCAGCCCGCTGAGTTCCTCCAGCAGCTTGTTTTATTTTGCTCCAGATTCCAGCATCTGTAGTCTCTTGTCTCCATTAAAGACAAGGTACTTCACTGGTGAGCATTCTTAAGTTGTGAAAGTTACTGTTTTTGTTTGAAGTTCAGTTCAGAATGGTCAATGAGGTTGCACAATGGTGGGTTTAGGTGAGGAAGGGATCCAGCTCCCCTCACCTTCAGTATGTGGGATCATGTGTTCCAAGGTTATGGAAGGTTACCTCATTCAGTTTCCTCATGGGAGGCTAATGGCCCCTCACCACCAACGATCCTCACTTACAACAATTAAACCATTATGCAGTTCAAGGAACATCCATTGTACTGTAACAAGGTTTTGCCAAATAAATATTTCTGTAACATAGTATTTATATTAGAGTGTTGCATAGGAAGAGGGCCTCTAGTAGCCTTTGTCCTTTTAGGCTACAGAGAAGAGAGATTGTTGACAATGGTAAAAAGTGCAGAAGAAAGAGGTGAGTTATAATTACCACTAAATAAACTTCCACCTCTGTAGGATGGGCAAAAAAAACACTGTAACAGGACAAATATCCCTGCCCTATTAAACAAGCGGTTTCTGTGATTGAATTAACGGGCTTGACAGTATGAATAACAACAGCCCACTGGAGTGTCCTCTTACAGATAATATCCCTCTGCTTTCAATTGGGATACAACAGATGGAGATAGAACAAAGACTTAATTGACCTATTGCCTCCAAAAGGGCAGGCTATGGAATCATTAAAGGATGGAAAAAAGAGAAAGGGGCCTATGCTTGTTCCTAAAACCAATCTCTGCAGGAATGCACAGAGCAGTGATGGGCTTGTGAACACAAATGAGAACCAGAGGAAATGTGGCTTCTGACACAGGCCTGTTGGGTACAGATAACCTTTGGAGATTGATTGAGATGTTTTGTTATGAATGGACACTGACCAGAGGCAGGGGTCTCATCTCAAGTTGGTCAAGAAGTAATAGTTAAATGTTTGCAATGTTAAATGTTGTATATGGTGAAATGTTGGTCAAAAAAATGCACATTTATAATGTGCAACGTTAGTAATAGGCTAATATAGGTCATGCATATTTATGCTTAGGGTATAATAATCACTATGATTTTAAGTCATCCTGGAATACTGTATCTCAGCTCTTTGCTTGCAAATACTTGAATAAACCAGTGAAAAAAGGAACTTGAATTCCAGCTGATCACTACGGCCGCAGAGGGTGACTGAACTCCCACAACAATTACCGGTTGTAGGATTTGCAGGACCCACTCCCAGGTGGAGCAATGCTCCAGTGGGTATTATTTGTTTGAAAATATTCCCAATAAACAGTTGGTGTTGAACAAGAAGGGTGGGAAAGAAAACAAGTTCAGACAGGCTTCAAGTAGGATCATTCCTGCAGGACAAGAGCCCCGACTGCACGGAAAAGCCAAGTGAGAATTAGAACTCAGGTTGTCAAGGAAATGATGTCTTCACACCTCACTCATAAACATAGGAAAATGATGCTACAGATGGAAAAATTAGAGTGGCAAATGATTGCATCACTATAGTGATCTAATGTGACCGTAGAGGGACACTAGGATAGAATAGGTCAAATACCCACGTATAATGGACTGACAGTGCCCCCACCCACAAATCAAACAGTGACTAAACATATTGGGGTTGGTAATACAGTTGTCGTGCCCTTTGCAACAAGAGAGAGTTAGGTGCTATATGAGGAATTATTCATACACAGGAAGTGGTGATATTACTTTGTGGTGAGAAAGTGGGAGATGTGGGGATGTTTTGTTGTATACTGTTTGCATGATTAACTTCCAACATTCCTTTGTTCTAAAACCTTCAAGATCAAGTTTTCTTGAACTGATAGGATTGTGATTTAAGCAACCTTGTCCAATTAACCTTTGACCAATTCATATTTTGTTTCTGAATAGTAGAAAGGGTTGGGGGGGGGGGGGGAGAGAGAAGAGAGAAATCTATGCTAAGTGGACGTTTGAAATAATCCTACATTGCATCTTGGTGTTTGTCAAGTAAGAGGTAGTATCTCTCTCAGAAACTACACAATATGAGAGTGTGGTTCACTGTAATGCTGAGAGCTGGAAGTTATCAGCCCTTTATAGTCGTGTCTTTGTTGGAAGTGTCCGTTTTATCTTTCTTCTGCAAGGATGATAATATTTTCTTTCTAATTGTTATTTAGTTTTATTCCAGTCAACTGAAGAAAGAACAGCAAGTTGTATTTTAATTCACAAACACATGCTGTCTGTCTACCTTTCTTTCATGACTTTTCGGTTAATAAGTATCAACCTAAATCAACATTAAATAGAATAAGACCCAAATTCCACAATGATCATGTGCAGTTCAGGTTAACATTGAGAGTTATGCAAGAATCTCCAATTCCAGATATGAGACTCTCATCTATTAAGAACTGGCATTTAGGGAACTATTTGAATTGTCTTCCTTAATGAAGGTTTTCTTCCATTAGATTCACAAAGATATTAATTGCAATTTCTTATGTTCTATTTGATTTTGGATTCTTAACGTAGACTTCGTACGATTTCTCAAATTCATAAAGGATTATAAAAGAATGAGTTTACTGTTATCTAACACAAACTCCATAAATTGAAATGTTGCCAGATTTGATAAATGAGAACTTAACCCTTTCCACAGGCAGCTGTTTTATTCAAGTTGTTTAATTTTAAATGGATGACTAAAAGCCTAGGCTCTTAAGGTGAACCACAATGGATTCTTTTCTCCTTAAGCAGGTAATGACAACTTTCACACTGCAAGAGGTCTAGCAGTTTCTAGAATTTAAGCACTTGTCTGCTAAATTGCAGCACTGCAACACATTGAACTTCACACTTTTCCTTGCACATTTCTGGTGGTTTGGTATTTTCTGAGACAGGTGCATAAAAAGAAATTTACCTCAAGTCTAAGTGAATGATCAAACCTTCATGGCAGTGGTTTTTTTTAAAAGAAAGAGAGCACGTTCTGGGATTTTGCTGTATATTAAAGGAATAAAGAATTGATTCAGGAAACAAAGCTGAACTTTAACAAAACCTGTCAGTTCAACAAAAAGTTGTTTAAGAATGTGAAAAATGAACAATGGCACAACACATAGATGTTTTAAGATTTAAATAATCAAAGATTGTGCCAGTAACAATACTTGAAGACAACAGACTGCAGATGCTGGAATCTGGAGCAACATACAAGGCACTGGAGGAACTCAGCGGGTCAGGCAGCACCTATGGAAGGAAATGGACAGTTAATGTTTCGGGTCAAGGGCCTTCATCTGGAGTATATTTAACAGGTTTATCTGGACCCTTCATATGGGTAATCTTTTAACAGGTTTTATGGAAACGCTGTATAGGACAGTAAAGGTTTTCCAGAGCTCCTGAATAAGACAAAAATTATCACTTCAAAGCAGATAGGAAGTCACTGCATCAAATGGCAAGTTGTCAAAAGCATGAAAGAGATTTAATTACCTGAATTTCTGGGGATAATTCATGAATTTAAAACCAGAATGTTGACTGTTAAAGTCAGGAAAGGTGTAATGAAGTACAACTAATTATCCTCTTTCTTGAAGTCCATCTCCAACCACTTTAAAAGAACTGCATATGATAACCATCAAAAAATAGAAAATGCTTGAAACACTCAGGTCAGTTGGCATCTGTGGGAAGAGAATACTTCAGGTTGGAGACCCTACATCAGAACTAGGAAGGAGAAAACAAAAGCTTGTGAACTGCATGGAGAGTGGGAAAGGGGTGATGTCTGAGAGGGTAAAAACCACGAGAGCTGTTAGACAAAAGAATGTGGGAGTTGCAAAATGCAGAGCAGGATGAATTGCCCAACAAGGTCCGGCTGGGCACATTCTCCTAGAGGGGGAGAAAAAGTAAAACAAACAAGCTGAACCAATATTACAGTTTGGCAACTGATACAGACAATTGCTTTAAGTTGTAGAATCCAGCATCGACTCCAGAAGCCAGCAGCGTGCCCAGATGGAAAATGAGGTGATGTTCCTCAAGCTGATGTTGGGCCTCACTATGACAATCCAGGGGGAGACAAACCGATGTCAGAGTGGGGGTAGGATGGAGAATGAAAGGAGCAGGCAACAGGAAGCTCAAGGTCACCCCTCCAGACTGAACGGAGTTGCTCTGCAAAATGGTCACCCAATCTGCATTTGGTTTCTCCTATGTAGAGGAGAGCACATTGTGAACATTGAATGCAGTACACTGGATTAGAAGTTAATACCATACCCACAGCCTGAGACATGGAGAGAAAAGTCTACATCTCCATACCTTCTGTGTTTTCGGAAGAGAAACGGGAAGCCAAAGATGGATGATATATGTGGCGTGATGCTGGGATGCCACAGTGAGTGTGCACCATGTGATTGGTTGCTGCAAGACTCAAAAGCAATAAAAAAGGGGCTACAGGCTTATTCTCCAAACAATCTCTGCAGGAATACATAGAGGTAACAGGTTTATGGACACAGATGGCAGCAGAGGAAACATAGCTACTGAAAGTAGGCCTGTTGAGTACAAGTTGTCTTTGGAGAGACAGGACATTGACTAATTAAATCCAAGGAGATTTATTATAATTGGATACTGGCTGGGACAATGGCCTTGTCTCAGATTGGTCAAGAAAATACTCCGCTCTACTGTGTATTCTTAGAATCAGATGATACAGGTCACATGTAATTATGCTTATGTAGCCGCACACAACGTGCTACTAAAGGAACACACAGAGGCAGAGAGTGCTGAACTCAAAAACCCTTTACTGATTCAAAATCGCGCGCTTAAATCTCCCATCCCACAGGCCCCCACGACCCGCGAGGCGGACGTGATGTCCGACTGTGCCCGGAGGGTCCGCCCCAAGCGGGTAGTTCCAAACGCGCTACCGTGTGTCTGCCCGTGGCTCCCGATGGCGGTTCAAGTCCCACGTGTGCGGGCTGCCACACTTAGGCTACTTAAAAAAAAATCACAACTTATACAGTGATTATTAAGTCATCTGAACTCTACCTGAGTGGCTTCTTTGCATATGCCCAAAAAACAGAACCAGTGGACAAGGGAAGTTGAGTTTCAACCAGTTACTGTGGGGTGCAGAGGGCAAGTTGCACAACAAGTTCCCTCCACCTGTGCTAGATATTGGTGAAAGGGCCAGTTAGTCAGCACCTCTGTAACTGAGCCTACACAAAAATGCTAGTGGTTGAGTCCACCTGTCCAAAGATAAGTTATCACGTTTCTATTCAGATATATCTCCTTATTGTGACAAATGCAATAATGGAGAGGCTTCCTTAATCCATATGTTTTGGTCATGTCCGAGTTTGGAAAAATTCTGGATGGAGGTATTTCAAACATTTTCCGTACTTTTTAAAATAAATTTTAAGCCAAATCCTTTAACTGCATTATTCAGGATTGTTGGAGAAAAAGATATAATTCTGGAGACTTCCAACTTACACATATTGGCCTTCATTTCTCTTATAGCCAGGAGTGCTGTATTGCTTAAATGGAAGGAAACTATTCCCCCCACTCATGCTCAATGGTTACGGGATGTTATGTCATATCTAAATTTAGAGAAGATCCGTTGCTCTATTTCTGGATCTATGCTGAACTTTCAAATATTATGGGGACCTTTTTCGAACTACTTTCAAAACCACTGATTTGGTGCTAAATGTACAGATATTGGCCAATACTACTATGTCTTTAGGATGTTACTAAACAGCTTTGGTTTTGGTAGTGGGGTTAGATTTTTTTTTATGTAATAAAATTATTCCAATTTATCAATATCAATTGATTTTTTTTAATCAATATGAAGCATTGTGATTTCTTGTGTGATTCAATATAATCTATTTTGTAACATTTTCTTTTTTTCCTTTGTTTCATGCATTTTTTACTTCTTATTTGAAATTAATAAAAATATTGACAAAGAAGATAAATGCTAGACATTGTGAAGAGAGAAACAGAATTAATGTTTCTAGTCAATGACTTGTCATCAGAACAGGGACAAAATATTTTTTATTTAAATCTAAGTTGCAAAGGAGGGATGGTAGGAACAAGGGTAATGTCTATGATAGAGTGGAGATTTAGAGACGGACCAAATTAAGAAAGTACTGCTGGTGCCAACTGAGACAGGTTGGTGAAGGCTTGTTCATCGCAGCCAATCTGTCTGGAGGTGCAAGAGATGAACGAGACAGAGGAGTGAGAAAAAATGCTGGAACTCTGACATAAAGGTGAAAGCTGAAAATACACTGCAGGTCAAGCAGCATCTGTGGAGAAAAAAAATTAATTCAATGTTACAGCTTGATGACCTTTCTTCAGAACCAGCCAGTTCTGATCCAAACTGGAAAGGTTGGTTATCTGATGTTGCTGAATGCAATGTTAGGTCTTGAAAGCTGCTATGTGCCGAGACAGAAGATGAGATACTATTCCTTGAGCTTACGCAAGGCTTCATTGGAACAGTTTAAGAGGCCAAAGTGGACTGGATCAGAGAATTAAAGTTACAGGCAGCTGGAGGTTCAGTTTCACCCTTGTGGACTGAACAGAGTGTTTTGCAACCCTCTGCTATTGGTTTCACCAGGGAAGAGGAGACCACAGTCTGAGCATCAAGTGGAAGAAATGCAATTGAATTGTTGTTTCACCTGAAGGGAGTGTTGGAATCCTTGGATGGTAAAAGAGGAAAAAGAGGGAAAAGGGTAGGTGTTCCATCTCCTGCAGTCTCACAGAAGGGTGCTGCAAGGGGAGTGGCTGCGATGAAGGGAGCCTCAGAGGAAATGGTTCCTCCTGAATGCCGATAGCTTGCTCTCCCTTCTGCTTTTATTTCAGATTTCTGGTACCTATAGTTACTGGTCTTGCCACAAGTTAGCGCCTTCATGAGATGACCAAGCGCACTGTGCAGAGAGTGACAATAGAGTAAAAATGTCTGATTATGTCATTGTTGAATCATCTGTGAAGGAGTCTCTGTCCAGTAGATACAACAGAAACAGAAGCAAGTCAGGTAGCTGCATACTGGATGCACAATTCATCACAATTCTTAATCATTCCATTAATTTTACAGAAATTAATTCTGCAATAGTTTTATTAGAACAAAATACAACTGCTCCTAGACTCACTTTTACTGCAGATGGGCTCAGGTGAAAGAATCAAATAAATTAACTGATTTCGACAGAGTGCAAACAAAAACTCCCCAACTCTGGCACAAAATATCTGTGAAGTTCTTTTAAAAACTTGTGGTCAAATATGAATGATTTCCAGTGTAAAGGTTGGGCACAGCACAGCACAGCTTATATTATCCCAACCATACCACTTTCCAAACTGTCCTGGGGGACCCCCCTCACTGAAAATCACAATGAGTTCAAGCAGAACTCTCAGAACCAGACAAGGACTGCCTACAACTCAAACATACATATATGGAATCACCACCAACCGGAGAGCTCATCACCACCAACACAGCAACCTGGGGTTTTGTAAATGTTTTATATGCAATTCTAATTTCCACACACAACAGATAATTAATACCAGATGTGAAAGAATCCATCCTTATTTAGATTTCCTAAAGCAATAAAGTCCCAGAACACCAGAAGACTGGTACAGGCAGAATTAGGGATACAGTTAACAGAAAAACATTCACACTTGGAATGGTCAATGGTCCACAATTTGAAACAGGAAGGCAGATGGAGACAAATTTATCTTAACACTGCACGTAGTTACAGTCTTGACATCTTAGGGTAGAAGGTCAGTGAGAAATGCGATAGAGGGAGTGCACCCAGGCGTGTTTGAGTGACGGGCATAAACTGCACACCTTATCGTCCATCCAAAGTCTTGTCACGAGCAATGACAGACTCGTCAAACTTGATCATAAGGGTGGTGCCCTTGTGCCAGTGGGCTGTCACCTTGGCAGGGAAGCCACTATAAGAGAGGATGGCCTCTACAATGCCTGCCGTGAAGGAGGCACAGTTGAGTGTGCTGTTCTCCTTGGGCACTGAGATGTATGCATTGATGAGTGGTTCTTTCTCGATGATGTAATAGGTCTTGTCGTCATCATTGGCTTGCTCCAACTTGTCTGCCTCCTTGCCGAACAGGGCCTTCCACACACTGACCTTGATAAAGAGCAGCACGTTGATGACCTTGGTCTCACGCTTGCCGTTCTTTTCTCGCATTACCAGCACGTCCAAGATCCGTGCCCCCACCTGCTGGCCCAGCTCCGACAGCTTGTTCTGCAGTTCTGATACAGAGTAGACGCGGTTCTGACAGTATTGCACGATCTCAGAGAACAGCAGAGCAAAGGCACTCAGGCTGACCTCAGACTTGGGGCGAGTGAGCGATCGCTCCAAGATGGCTGACTTGCCCCTGGTGAACCGCGTATCCATGGCCATCTTTAGGAAGACAAAAAGAAAAATCAGGAAACATGGCAAGATCAAAGACAATGAAGCAGCATGGCAGAGTCATCCAGAGATTCCAGCCCCCCATCATTGCATCATAGAATTGTACAGCAAAGAAACAGGCCTGTTCGTTCCACCTTGTCCATGCTGACCATAAGGCCTAACTACACTACATTTGCCACATTAGGCCCATATCTCTCTACACCCTTCCTATGCAAGTACTTGTCCAAATGCCTTTTAAATATTGTAAATGTATATGCCTTCACCGCTTCCCCTGGCTGCTTGTTCCAGATATTCACCAACTCCATGCCAAAAATCTGCCTTTCAGATCTCCATTAACTTTCTCCCCTCTCATCTTAAACCTATGCCCCCTAATTCTAGACTGCCCTGAGAAAAAGGTTCTATCTATCCTACGCATGTCGCTCGGTTTTATAAACCTTTAAGCTCACCCCTCAGCCTCCTACGTCCCAGTGAGAATAAATCCAGCCTATCCAGTTTCTCCTGATAACTACAGCCCTCCATTTCAGGCGACATCCTGGTGAACCTCTTCTGCACTCTCTCTATTGCCACCACATCCTTCCTGTAAATGTGGCGACCAGAACCAAACACAACAATGTCTTGTACAGCTGTAGCATGATGCCCCAATTCTTATACTCAATGCCTTGGCCTATGACGGCAAGCATTTCAAATGCCTTTTTTACTTCCCTAAGTCACCACTTTCAGGGAGCTATGGTCTTGTACCCTAAGATCTCTCAGTGCATCAATGCTCCCACAGTCCCTGCCATTTACTCTACATGTCCTACCAAGATTTGACTTCCCAAATGGCATTACCTTACACTGGCTGGATTTAATTCCAGCTGATGCACATCCCACTGTATCCTTAGACAACTCTTCACCATGTATAACTCCACCAATTTTCATGTTGTCTGCAAACTTACTAATCAAACCACCTACATTCTCATCCAAGTTATTTATATGCATATAACAATAAAGGTCCCTGTAGTACACCGCTTGTTATACACTTCCAGTCAGAAAAACACCCATACACCACTAACCTGTGCCTCCTATCACCAAGCCAATTTTTGATCCAGTTTGTCAACATGCCTCAGACTTCTGGACCAGCTACCATGCAAGACCTTGTCAAAAGCCTCACTAAAATCCATGTAAACACATCTACTGCTCTGCCTTCATCAATTTTCTTGGTTACCTCAAGGGTTTCAAAATTATCAGCCTTGTTTTCAAATTCTGCCCTTGAACTACAATCTCCAATGGCCTCTCTTCTCAAGTCTTCCATATGAATCGACTGAGGACGACCCCCTCAGGAGCACGCAAGAGACTCCACATCACTGTAACAAGGGAAATAACTCACCCAATATCCAATGCATTTTTCACTCATTAAAATAAGTGATCCAATTATTTATCTTATTGCTGTTTGTAGGAAGTTGCTAATGCACATATAATGCACATACAGCAGTTCCCAAATTCCATTGGTAATAGGAGAAATAATAGGACAAAAGCTGGAAATCCTCAGCAAGTCAGGGAGGATCTGTGGCAGGAGAAACACATTTAACTTTAGGTCAAAGGCTCTCAGGTCTAACAGTTTGATTAACGTTAAACTTTCTCTTTCCACAGATGCTGCTTGAACTGCTAAGTTCTTCCAGCTTTTATTTCATATTTCCAGTATTTGCAGATTTTTTGGATTTTCGGCCAAAGAATTCTTCACAAGTAATCGGTGCCTTTTCGACAATGCACACTACAGCAACAGTGGTGAAGGGACTGAACATCTGGGCTGGTGGATGGTTCACCATTCCTGAAAGTTGCTTTTTCTTGAATGATGGCAAGTTTCAAAGCGTGGCAGGTGCTGCACTCATCCAGGCAAGTGGAGAGTATTCCAATATATTCCTGACTTTTGCTTTGTAAATGATAAAAAGGATTGTGGCATCACGAGGAGTATCACTTGCATAATTTACACAAGCTCTAACACAGAAGGATACCTTTCAGCCAATCAGGTCCATGCCAACTTTCAGAGCATCCCACCTGTGCCTTTGCCCCATTTACCTTCCTGTAACCTATTCTTTCTCAGACGCTCATCAACTCCCCCACATTCTCCTGCACTAGGGGTAATTTAACTTAGCAACCCATAGATTTTTGGGTCTTCAGAGGAAACCCACAGAGTCACAGGGAGAACGTGTAAACTCCACACAGCCAGCACCCAAGGTCAAGATTGAACCCAGGTCTCTGACACTGTGAGACAGCAGCACTAACTGCTGCACCTCTGGGCAAACCAGGTCACTCAGCCTCTGACTACTTTCAAGCACAGTATTTGCATGGCTAATCCAGTTAGTCCTTTGCTTAATGATCACCCTCAGGATGCCAGTGACGGAGGACTCAGCAATAACAATGCCGATGCATGTCAAGGGTCAGTCATTGGACTCCCTGTTAGGGTTGGTCATTGCCTGGTATTTACATAACACAGCTGATACCCATCACCCAGGACTTAAGGCTTGCTAAGTCACAGGCACAAACTTCATTATCCGAGGACTTCTAAATGGAACAAAACAAATGTGCATTCCTTTGAAACATTGACCTTTTGGGGGAGAAGTATAAAGGGGCAGAGCAGCTGAAGGTGGTTTGGCTTGGGACAGCACACTGAAGAACACCACCAGTTTGTCCACGGACAAACACATCATCATCCTTAATGAGTACATAATTATGCAATGAGTCCAGTCGGTGAAGACCTTTCCCTGCTGCCTCACTGGGCACAAAGCTGCCTTGATGTCAATGGCAGTCGCTGCAACAGCTGATTCAAGGTGGCAACAAACACCAGATTGGCCCTTGAATCATGGTCAACCCCTGTATCAGTGCAAACACGATGGTAAGTCCTCCCCCCACCCCGCTACCACCCCCATCCCTCCCAGTAGATCCAGACCCCGGTACCCGCCCCCCCCCCGGACCGGGCACCCTCTCCCGGTACCTCTCACCCCCCTCTGTTACCAGCTCCATCCCCAGGCCCCCACTGCCACCACAGTGAGTCCGGGAGGCCCCCCCCACCGTTACCCGCTCCGTCCCCGGGCTCCGCTCCCCGGTACCTCTCCCCCTCCCCGGCTCCCCGGTACCTCTCCCTCTCCCCCTCCCCGGCTCCCCCCCCGGTTACCCGCTCCCCGGTACCTCTCCCCCTCCCCGGCTCCCCCCCGGTTACCCGCTCCGCTCCCTGGATCCGCTCCTCCTCCCGGCCCGTGCCGTCTACATCCGGGTCACTGCCGCTTCACCCCTTCCATCCGCCGTCACCCGGGCAACCCCGCCCCGCCCGGGTTCTTCCCCCGGTACCCGCCCCTTCCCCCCCCCTCCGACCACCGCCCGGTAACGGATAAACTCCCCGGGCCGGCCCCAGGCGGTCCGTGTCCCCTCGGGGGCCTGGGCGGGGCGCGCCCTCGGCCCGTGTCCCGGGGGGGCCGCTCAGACAGCCGGCTTCATAGTTGAAGCTTCAGCAATGGGAAAGATGCAGCGTTAATCGTGGGGGCCGGTGACCTCTCCAAGGCTGCAGATCGGTGTTGGTTTATTATTGTCACTTGAGGAGAGGCTTAAGGTGCTAGGGCTTTATTCACTGGAAAGGAGGAGGATGAGAGGAGACATGATAGAGGTATATAAAATATTGAGAGGAATAGATAGAGTAGACAGTCAGCGCCTCCTTCCCAGGGCACCAATGCTCAAGACGAGAGGTCATGGCTTTAAGGTTATGGGTGGGAGGTTCAGGGGAGATGTCAGAGGGAGGTTTTTCACCCAGAGAGTGGTTGGTGCATGGAATGCACTGCCTGGGGTGGTGGTGGAGGCAGATACATTGAACAGGTTCAAGAGCTTGTTGGATAGGCATATGGAGGAGTGTGGGATGGGGGGATATGCGGGAGGAAGGGGTTAGGTAGTGTGAGGGTGGTTTGATGGAGGGCACAACATGGTGGGCCGAAGGGCCTGTTTTGTGCTGTATGGTTCTATGGTTTTTTTCTATGGTTTTACGGAGGTTCAGTGAAAAACTTGTCCTGCAAACCGATGGTACAGGTCAGATCATTACACAGTGCAGTTGCATTGAGTTGGTACCGAGTCCAGATCTGGTTCAGGTCCGAAATACTTTGCCTCCTGATTCCTCCGGCCCTCCGTCTCCTTCCCCTTTGGTGTTTCCAGCTCTTGTGGGATTCAACTCCTCCAGCCGTGGTACAACTCTGGGTACCTTCTCCGTGTCCCCCCCCCCCCCCCCCCCGCAGCCTTCCTGGGACGCAGTGCCCAGAATTACCCACAGTATCCCCGATGGGGTTTTATTCATGTTTTGTAAAAATTTAGGAATCTTCTTGGGTTTTGTGCTTTTTACTAAAAATGCTCTTTTTTTAAGTTATAGAGCACAGAAACGGGCTCTTTGGCCCAACTTGTCCATGCTGACCAATTTCCCTACCTGAGGTAGTCCATTTAAGACAAGACAAGACAAGATTTCTTTATTAGTCATGTCTACATTGAAACACACAGTGAAATGCATCTTTTGTGTTGAGTGTTCTGGGGGCAGCCTGCAAATGTCACCATGTTTCTGGTGCCAACCTAGCATGCCCACAACTTCCTAACCCGTACGTCTTTGGAATGTGGGAGGAAATTGGAGCACCCGGAGGAAACCCATGCAGTCACAGGGAGAACATAGAAACTCTTTACAGACAGTGGCCAGAATTGAACCTGGGTCTCTGGCGCTATAATAGCATTACGCTAACCGCTACACTATCGTGCCTGCCTGTGTTTGACCCATATCCCTCTAAACCTTTCCTCTCCGTGTGCCTGTCTAAATGTCATCTAAATGTTGTAATTGTACCTGCCTCTACCAACTCCTCTGGAAGCTTGTACTCACAAGACAAAGGAGCAGAAGTAGGCCATTTGGCCCATCGAGTCTGCTCTGCCAGTTCACCATGAGCTAAACTATTCTACCATCTAGCCCCAATTTCCAGGCCTTTTACCATATCCCTTGGTACCCTGACTAATTAGATACCTACCAATCTCCTGCAATGATGGGGCCTCCACAGCTGTAGATGGCAAAAAATTCCATAAATCCATGACCTCCTGGCTAAAGAAATTTCTCCGCATCTCTGTTTTAAATGGGTACCCTCTAATTCTAAGACTGTGCCCTCTTGTCCCGGACTCACCTACCATGGGAAACAACTTCACCACATCTACCCTGTTCAGTCATTTCAATATTCAAAATGTTTCTATGAGGTCCCCTCTCATTCTTCTGTACTCCAAAGAATACAGTCCAAGAGCCAACAAACGCTCCTCATATGTCAGCCTTTCATTCCATCTTTGTAAATCTTCTCTGAACCCTCTCCAACATCAGTACATCGTTTCTAAGGTAAGGGGCCCAAAACTGCACACAGTATTCCAAATGAGGTCTCACCAGTGCCCCATCGAGCCTCATCAACACATCCTTTTATACACTATTCCACTTGAAATGAATGCCAATATAGCATTCGCTTTCTTTACCGCCGACCCAACCTGAAGGATAACTTTTAGGGTATCCTGCACGAGGACCCCCAAGTCCCTTTGTGCTTCCGAATTTTGAATTTTCTCCCCACCTAGATAATAATCTGCCCGTTTATTTCTTCTTCCAGTGTAAAACCGCGCATTTCTCAACATTGTATCTCATCTGCCAGTTTTTTGCCCATTCTCCTAAACTATCCAAGTCTCTCTGCAACCTATCTGTTTCTTCAACACTTCCTGCTCCTCCACCTATCTTGGTGTCATCTGCAAACTTAGCCACAAAACCACTTATTCCATAATCTAAATCACTGATATACAGTGTAAAAAGAAGTGGACCCAACACCGACCCCTGCGGAACACCACTAGTAACTGGCAGCCAACCAGAACAGGATCCCTTTATTCCCACCCTTTGCTTTCTGCCTATCAGCCAATGCTCTACCCATTCTAATATCCTTCCTGTAATTCCATGGGCTCTCATCTTATTAAGCAACCTCTTGTGCGGCACCTTATCAAAGGCCTTTTGAAAATCCAAATACACAACATCCACTGCTTCTCCCTTGTCCATCCTACTTGAGATTACCTCAAAAATTTCCGATAGGTTGGTCAGGCAGGATATTCCCTTAAGGAAACCATGATGGCTTGGACCTATATTGTCGTGCACCTCTAGATATTCCGTAACCTCGTCCTTGACGATCAACTCCAATAACTTTCCAACCTCCAATGTCAGACTAATAGGCCTGTAATTTCCCTTTTGCTGCCTCCCTCCTTTCTTAAACAGCGGAACTACATTTGCGACCTTCCAGTCCTCCGGAACCATGCCAGAGTCTATTGATTCCTGGAAAATCATCTCCAATGCCTCCACGATCTCTAAAGCCACCTCCTTCAGAACCCGAGGATGCACCTCATCCAGTCCGGGAGACTTATCTGTCCTTAGTCTATTCAACTTCCTGAGCACCTTCTCTCTAGTAATCTTGATTGTACTCAATTCTATTCCCTGAGACCCCTGACTATCAGGTATATTGCTGATGTCTTCCACAGTGAAGAGTGATGCAAAATACTCATTTAGTTCCTCTGCCATCTCTTTGTTACCCATTATAATCTCTCCAGCACCGTTTTCAATCGGTCCTATATCTACCCGTGGCTGTCGTTTACTCTTCATATATTTTAAAAAACTCTTCTAAAAAGTATCCTTTTGTGTGTTATTTGCCAACTTCCTTTCATAATTCATCTTTTCCTTCCTAATGACTTTCTCAGTTTCTTTCTGTAAGTTTTAAAAAGTTTCCCAGTCTTCTGTTTTCCCACTAATTTTTGTTTCCTTGTATGCCCTCCCTTTTACTTTTATTTTAGCCTTAACCTCTCTCGTTATCCACATTTGTGTCATTTTTCCATTCATAATTTTCTTCTTTCTTGGAATATATCTATCCTGCACTTTCCTCCTTTCTTGTAGAAATTTCATCCACTTCTGCTCTGCCGTCCCTCCATCTAGCTTACTTTTCCAATCAATTTGGGCCAATTCGTCTCTCATGCCACTGTAATTTCCTTTGTTCCACTGAAATATTGATGCACCTGCTATCAGCTTCTCCTTTTCAAATTTGAAACTGAACTCAATCATATTGTGATCACTACTTCCTAAGGGTTCCTTTACCTTTAGTTTCCTAATCACCTCAGGTTCGTCACACAGCACCCAGTCCGAAACAGCCGATCCCCTAGCTGCTCCAAAAAGCCATCCAGAAGGCATTCCACAAACTCTCTCTCCTGAGATCCACTACTTTACTGGCTTTCCCAATCCACCTTCATGTTAAAATGCCCCATAATTATCTTGACATTGTCTTTCTGACATGCTTTTTCTACTTCCAGCTGTAACTTGTATTCCACATCCTGGCTGCTGCTTGGGGGCCTGTGTATATGTAACTGCTATTAGGGTCCTTTTACTGTTGCCATTTCTTAATTCAACCCATAAGGATTCTACCTCTTCTGATCCTATGTCCCTTCTTTCTAGTGATTTAATATCGTTGCTTACAATCAGGGCCACTCCACCCCCTCTGCCTACCCGCCTATCTTTCCTACACACTGTGTACCCTTGGACATTCAACTCCCAATCACATCCATCATTAAGCCATGACTTGGTGATGGCCACAATGTCATATCTTTTAATCTGTAGCTGTACTACAAGGTCATCCACCTTACTTCTAATGCTACGTGCATTTAAGTACAGTACATTCAGACCAGTATCTGCTACTGATTTCACTGTATTTCTATTGCACAGCACATTATCCTGTCTTTTCACCTGCCCGTCCTTCTTGCCATCTTTGCTGCACACTATCTTTGACTTGTTTCTATTTTCCTCTTCTTCAACCCTAATATCCTGGTTTCCTTCCCCCTGCCAAATTAGTTTAAACCCTCCCTAACAGCTATGTTAAACATTCCCGCCAGGATACTGGTACCCTTTGAGTTCAGGTGTAACCCATACTTTTTGTATAGGTCATACCTCCCCCAAAATAGATCCCAATGATCCAAGAATTTGAAGCCCTGCCCCCTGCTCCAGTTGCTCAGCCACGCATTCATCTGCCTGATCCTGCTCTTCTTGCCTTCATTAGCACGTGGCATAGGCAGTAATCCTGAGATTACTACCCTGGAGGTCCTGCTTCTCAACTTTCTTCCTAACTCCCTGTAATCTTCCTTCAGGACCTCCTCCCTTTTTCTACTTGTGTCATTGGTACCAACATGTACCAAGACTTCTGGCTGCTCGCCCTCTCCCCTCAGAATACTCTGGACCCGATCTGAGGCATCCTGTACCCTGGCACCAGGGAGGCAACATACCATCTGGGTTTCCTTATCAGGCTTGCAGAATCTCCTGTCTGTTCCCCTCACTATGGAATCCCCTATAACTACTTCATTCCTCCTTGCTCGCTGGACCACGGCACCAGGCACTGTGCCAGAGTCCTGATCACCGTGGTCTTCCTCTGTCAGATCATCCTCTCCAACAGTATCTAAAACGATATACTGATTTCTGAGGGGGACTGCCACAGAAGTGCTCTCTACTATCTCTCTATAGCTCCTGTCAATCACCTCCTCACTTTCCCTGATTAACCGAAGGTCATCAAGCTGCAGCTCCAGATCCCTAACATGGTCCCTAAGAAGCCACATCTCCATGCACCTGACATAGATGTAGGCCTCGGGGAGGCTGCAAGTCTCCCAGGGTCCCCACATCTGGCACTCCAAGCACAAAACTAATCCTACAGGCATACTGCTAATGCTACTAAATAAATAAACCAGTGACTTACCCCCTTACTATAACTCTCGCCTCTTACCTGTTCTCGCCGAAGCCTGTTGAGCCGAAGCCTGTTGAACCAAAGCCTTACCACTCCGACGACGACTGCTTCCCGACTACCACTCCGCTAGTCAATGCCTCTCTTCTACAGTGAAGGTAAGTTGCTCCTGCTCCTCCAGGCTGTTCACTCGCACTCCGACACTCCGAGTGGAGCCTCAGAACTGTACCTGATTTACAGCACTCCAAAGCTCCAGCCCTTAATACTCCTTCCCTGATGTGTAACTACTGTGATGTTGTAACCCTTCCACCTTTGCCCTCTGCACTGGGGGATCTGGGCCCGCCGACCCCAGGCAAAGCACCTTCACACCGACTGAAGACACCCACGGTAACGCTCACCTTCCCTGCGGCACAGGCTGGGCCTGAATGCTGGAGCAGACCGGGGATGGAGGGCCGGGGGGTGATCCGGGGGCTGCCGCAGGCCGGAGTGGCGTCTCTAAGTAAGAGCCAGTAACAGAGGGATAACCCGCTGCTCCTCGGTCCGCCACGGTTCCCCCCACAAAACGAAACACAAACAGTGGCGGCGGAGCCTCGCACGGGGCGGCGCTAACCGTGGCTGGAAGTTGTGCAACCGTGACCAAATCCGGAACAGCCAGCAACTTCCCACAATATCACAAGGTCGCACAAGGTACACAAAAGTCACAATGTCACTATGCCTAGTACCTGCTGTGTGGAAAAAGTTGCCTCTCAGATCCCCTTTAAGTCTTTCCCCTCTCACCTTAAACCTATGCCCTCTAGTTTTAACCTCCTCTATCCATGAGAAAAGACTGTGACCATCCACCTTATTTAATGTCCCTCATGATTTCGTATACCTCTGTAAAGTCAACCCTCCACCTTCTTGGCTCCAGGGAAAAAAAGCCCCAGCCTGTACAGTCTCCCCTTATAGCTCAAGTCCTCCAGTCCCGGTAACATCCGTGTGAATGTTTTCTGCACCCTTTTTAGCTTAATGACATCCTTCCTATAGCTAGGTGACCAGAACTGCAGACAATACTCCCAAGTGCAGTCTCACTGACGTCTTGTACAGCTGTAATGTGACATTTCAACTTCCCCTTCTCAATTTGCCCTGCCAGTTTTAAAGTGTATGAAGCCTTTCATTTTCTATACCATTTTTAAAAATGAACCATTTGGTTTATACAATTTTCTGACCAAAAACTATTACTTTACAATTTCTGTCCATTCTACCAATCTTACAGTACTTATTCTCATACATCAAACCTCCCTCTAGTCCAGCTATTCTCCAATGCTGTTTTAAGGCTAATAGATATTTCAATCTCCATCCTACAAAGCCTCCAACTTACCTAAAAGTTTGCATCTGTAGTGAATGGTTCCACCTTCGTAGCCTGTGTAATAGGCCTCCTGAAGTCCTTTGCTAGCCAGGCAAAAGTACAACTGAAAGAATTAAAGGAACAAGAAACAATAGGCCATCGAGGCTGACCCTTCTTGACAGATCTCTAATCCACCTACCTTGGCCCAATATCCCTTAAACCTCCCAAGTCAACATCTTGCCCGACCAAATTAACTGCAGCCATCTTACTGCAGGTCCTGGCACTCACCAGCAGCACTGCCACATTAATCCAAAGCAAAGAGCAGAAAAAATAAGAATGAGAAGCAGTTGTAGGCCATTCAGCTCCTCTTTCATGCTGTACCATAAGAATAGGAGCAACAGTAGGCCACTCGGCCCCTCAATACAGTTTGCCATTCAATATGCTGATGACTGATCTGCCCCAGGCATCATTTCTCCTGTGCCAGTTCTTCATAGCCCTCAATTCCCTGATCGTTGGAGAATTTATCTATTTCCTCTTTAAGTACCCCAGTGACCTATCCTGCACAACCCTCTGGTTGTAGAATTCCAGAGATTCACCATCCTCTGAGAGAAATTCCAATTCACCTCAGTTTTAAATGACTGTCCCCTTATAATTATGTCCCCTCATTCTCACCAGTGGCAACATCTCAACATCCACCCTGTCATGTCCCTCAGAATCTTGCATATTTCGATAAGATCACCCCTTGTTCATCTAAACTCCATAGAATATAGATCTAGTTTCTTTAACTGCTCTTGATAGGACAGCCCTCACATCTCAAGTGAATCTCTTATAGACTTCCTCCAATGCCAGAATCAGAATCAAGTTTATTATTACTGACTTGTATGTCATGAAATTTGTTGTATTGCGGCAGCAGTACAGTGAAAGACATGAAATTACTATAAATTACAAAATAAACAAAATAGTGCAAGAAAGGAATAACAAGGCAGTGTTCATGCGTTCATGGACCGTTCAGAAATCTGATGGCAGAGGGGAAGAAACTGCTCCTGAAGTGTTGAGTGTGGGTCTTCAGGCTCCTGTACCTCCTCCCTGATGGTACAGTAGTAACGAGAAGAGGGCACGTCCTGGATGGTGAGGGTCCTTAGTGGTAGATGCTGTCCTCTTGAGGCACTGGCTCTTGAAGATGTCCTTGATGGTGGGGAAAGTTGTGCCTGTGATGGAGCTGGCTGAGTCTACAACCCTCTGCAGCCTCCTGCGATCCTGTGCATTGGAGCCTCCATACCAGGCTATGAAGCAACCAGTCAGAATGCTCTCCACTGTACATCTACAGAAATTTGCAAGAGTCTTTGGTGACATACCAAATCTCCTCAAACTCCTAATGAGGTAGAGCTGCTGGCATGCCTTCTTCGTGATTGCATCAATGTGCTGGGCCCAAGATAGATCCTTGGAGATGTTGACGCCCAGGAACTTGAAGCTGCTCATCCTTCCCACTGCTGACCCCTCAATGAGGACTGGTGTGTGTTCTCCCGACTTCCCCTACCTGAAGTCCACAATCAATTCCTTGGTCTTGCTGACGTTAAGTGCGAGGTTGTTGTTGTAACACCACTCAACCAGCTGATCTATCTCACACCCGTAGGCCTCCTCATCGCCATCTGAGATTCTATGAACAACAGTAGTGTCATTGGCAAATTTATAGACGACATTTGAGCTGTGCCTAGCCACACAGTCATGAGTGTAGAGAGGGTAGAGCAGTGGGCTAAGCACGCATCCTTGAGGTGCGCCTGTGTTGATTGTCAGCGAGTAGGAGATGTTGTTATCAATCCACACTGACTATGGTCTCCTGATAAGAAAGTTGAGGATCCAGTTGCAGAAGGAGGTACAGAGGCCCAGGTTTTGAAGCTTGCCAGTAAATAAGGGGACCAAAACTGTGCACAATCCTCCAGGTATGTTCTTACCAGCACCCTATACAATTGTAACAATACTTACCTATTTCTGAGCTCCAACCCATTTGCAATAAAGGCCAATATGCCACTTACCTTCTTAACCACTTGCTGTAACTGCTTGCTAACATTTTGCGATTTGTGTACAAAACCATCTAAATCCCTTTATACTTTGCTCACCTGCAATCTTTCTCCATTTAGATAATAATCCTGCCTTTTGATTCCTCTTACCAAAGTGCTTGACCTTACACTTTCACACATTAACCTCCATTTGCCAAGTTTTCGTCCTCTCAACCTATCAATGTCCATTTGTAGAGTCCAAATATGCTGATTGCAAAATGTTCTCCCACCAATTTTCATTCAATGGCCAATCTTTTACGTTGGAGCCACCTTCTTGCATTAACCCCATATACCTTGATTCCTTTAATAGATCTATCAGCCTCAGTTACTAAATGTACTCAGCATCAGAGCCTTTACAGCCTTCTTGGGTAGAGAATTCCAAATATTCGCCACCCTCTATGTGAAAGGAAATTTCCTCTCACCTCTGTCCTGAATAGATGACACATTATTCTGAATCTGCAACACCTGGTTCTAAACTCCGCAGGAGAAACATCAAGTCTGCATCCACCCTGTTGAGCCCTGTAAGAATAACACACACAATATGCTGGAGGAACTCAGCAGGTCAGGCAGCATCTATGGAGGGAAATAAACAGTAATCATTTCAGGTCGAGACTGGAAAGGAAAAGGGTAGAAGCCAGAATAAGAAGGTCGGGGGATGGGCAGGTGATAGGTGAGTCCAGGTGAGAGGGGTCACCTGTGGGATAGGACAGATGAATGGTATCACCTATCACCTGACAGTCTGTGCTCTTCCCCCTCTCCCAGCCTTATTCTGGCTTCTGCCCTCTTCCTTTCCAGTCCTGATGAAGGGTCTCAACCCGAAATGTCGACTATTTCCCTCCATAGATGCTGCCTGACCTACTGAGCTTCTCCTGCATTTTGTGTGTGTTGCTCCAGATTCCAGCATCTGCAGAATCTCTTGTGTTCCTGTAAGAATTTTGCTTGTTTCAATGAAATCACATCTTATTGTAAACTCGAGGGAGTGTAGATTCAGTCTGCACAATCTCTCTTCACGCAACAAATCCACCCACTGAGAAATCAATCTGGTTGGCCCTTGCTGCATTCCTTCAATTGCAAATCTATCTTCCCTTCGACAAAGAGGCCAGACCTATGCACAATATTCGAGATGCAGAAGCCAGGGCCTGATATCATTGGAGCAAGATGTTTCTATTCTTGTTCTCAAATCTTCTTGCAATAAGTGTCAACAAAGCATTTGCCTGGAGAGGAGATGGGGAGAAAATTAAGTTGGCTGCAACCCCACTCTAATCTGACAAAATGTAGGTCAACGCTCCTAGGGTCGTCACTCTTCTTTCTGGAAAGGAGACAAAAGGTCGGAGTCTAAGTGATCACACATGCTTTACTCTGTTAAAATGGTTCATTAAAAAGTTTTGTGACTATTTATGCCTCCCCCAAGAACAGGCCCTAATCAGACCAGAATTGGAACACTGCATTTAGTAGCTGACATCACAGGAGGGATAAATTAGCCATGGAGGGATGGCAGGATATGTTCACCAGAATGACACAAGAGCTAAAAGGGTTAACTCATCAGGAAAGACTGTATAAACAGACTATATTACCTTGGATTTAGAAGGTTTAAAAATATATTCAAGAGAGTAGATGCAGAAAATATTTCCACTCATAAGGAAATCAATAAGACAACACAACTCTTAATAAGAACTTGTCCAATTCAGTGAAATAGGGTAGCTTTTCTTACAAAGGATTATGAATTTTCTTCCCAAGAACCCGTGGGCGTTGTTGTATAATTTTACCTTACAAGGGTTTGTCCTCACCTTTAACCCCACCAGCCTCCACATTTATTGCATTATTATCCATAATTTCCACCACCACTATCAGCAGGATTCCACCACCAGACACATCTCCCCACCACCACCCCTCCCTTGCAACATTCTGAAGGGACCACTCCCTTTGTGACTCCCAGGTTTGCATCACCCATCTCCACCAGCCACTCTGCTCCTCACATCACTTTGCCATCTAACCACTAAGGTATAACACTTGCCCTTTCATCTCCTCCCTTCCAGGAACCTGAACACTTGAGGCAGTGATTCACCTGCACTTCCTCCAGTTTAGACTGATGCCTGCAGTCTCCTCTCCATTGGAGAAACCAAGCATAGACTGGGTGTTTGTTTTGTCCAACACCTCCACTCAGTCTGTCAGGGCAGCCCTGAGCTTCCAGCGGCCTGTCACTTTAATTCTCCATCCCATTCCCACTCTCTTTGTAAACTGTAACTAACTCAGTTTTTCTCTTCCCACCCGATCTGCTGAACATTTCCAACATGTCCTTTTATTTCAGATTTGCAACAACTGCTGTGTTCTGAGTCCCACAGTTCCAGCATGTTATTCTCTCTCTCTCTCTTTCTCTCTCTCTCCCTCTCTCTCTCCCTCCCTCTCTCTCTCTCTCTCCCTCTTCCTCTCTCCCTCTCTCTCTTTCTCCTGTCTCTGTCATTCCCTTCATTCCCTCTACCCCTCTCCTTCACTGCAACCTGGAACAGACTTGCTTTCTCACTTTACCAGGTGGAAGACGCTGCCCGACCAGCTGAGTATCTCCAGCATCTTCTGTTTTAATTTCAGATTTCTGGCATCTGCTGCTTTTTACTACTAGATTTTTTTTTCACTGGTTAACATCAGCATGAAGGGAATATGAAGGAGAGACAGGTAGCTGGAGCTGAGGAACAGATTGACTGTGTTCTAATTCAGAGCTTCCCAAACTTTTATTATTAAACCCCACTTCAGAGACATTTCTCTTCCTATTTCCCCGTCCCTTCTCCATTCTAATTATAGACAATGGATCAAATCTCAGCTGTCTAGTTGCGTCTGGACCACCACCCTCCACCATTTGAACTTTGCCATTTGAAAACCTTCGATAAAATCAAATTGCCTAACGAACCAATGGCCTCTTCCCTCCCAATGATCTCAAAGGTATCCGTGATAATAACTGAACTTCAGTAAATGATTACAAGGTCTGTTGTAAGTAGCTCTTCACAAATATCTCCCTAATATCTGTGTACATGGAGACTTTCCCTGAGGTGTTTGGAGGTGTTGATTCCCTCAATGCCATTGGACCGTGACTGGGAGATCTATAGACCTGGGAATCACCACCAATAGTGGTACAGAGAGATCCTTGTCTTCCTCCTATCTATTCAGCAATCTATCTTCTCCATCATTCTTTCCTTTCATTTATATGTTTTCTCTGGATATCACCTATTCCACCCAGCTGCCTTCGCCCTCTGTCTCTCCTTCTACCTGTCCCTTTCCTCCAAATATCATTCATTCTGTATACCCACTTTTCCACTATGTCCTGTCAAGATGCCTAATTACACCTTCCTGCCTTCTCAACATTCCTGTCTTCCACCTACATCCTGCCCTTTCCCTCTATACCTCATTCCCCTTCTTCCTGAGCCTCGCCTTTTCCCAATATTTCTCAGTCTACCTTCACTCTCATCCCACATACAGCCTACCCAGTTTGTCTGCAAATGCCTCTTTCCATTATCCACTTTCTCCCTCGTTCCCCTAACACATCCCTGTGTCTTTCCGTCCTCCAAAATCTCTCCTTCCACCTGCTATCTTCTTCCTTTATTCTGCCTTTTCCCAACATCTCTCATTCCACCTCACATCCATTCCATCAGATTTCTCCCTAAACCTGCCAGTCTGCCTTCTCCCAATGCCCCTTATCCCACCAACTGCTTTTTGCTGATACCCTCATCCAACTTGACATCCTTCATTCCCCCAGCTTTTTCCTGGTCATTCATTCCACTACTTTTTCCCAAAATCACTCCTTCCAATTACCCACCTTCAACCTACAGCCCATATTTCACCTACCCATTTCGCCTGAAATCCCTCGTCATACCCCCCACGTCTTCTTCCTGTGGCCCTCGTTCTACCAACTGCCTTCTCAATATATCCCTCAATCCTCATACTTGAGGGATATCGGGAAAAGGTAGGACAGAAGAAGGTGGAATGAGGGACATTGGGACCTTGGGAAAAGGGGACACATTTGAAGAAGACAGGAAAGTGGAATGGGGGATTTCACGAGTCCAATGCCAGGTTCCCAAAATGGAAAGAGTTTATCAAGTGACCATATTCAACCATGTGTTCAGAACCTCTTAGGAATTTTGGCCAATGACCAGATGAGTGTAATAGAGCGTCAATGCTGGGATGTTGGTCAGGGAAAGATGCTGACATCAGGTCACATATTCTTCCAATGAACTTGGAGGACTTTGCAGACACTGTTGGCAGTATTCTTCAATATCTTGAGGTACCTACTGCAGGTATAATGTAGGTTGATATAATCTGTCCTAGTCCGACATTTAGGGTTACCAACTCTTGCTGGGAACTCTCCTGGAGATTTCAGTTTACAACCAACTGCCACCCCTCACCCTTGCAATATCTGCCTCCCCAACCAATCTTGGCCATCAGTCAGATGGTGATCTCCCTCTCATGTTGTATTTTTCTATCAGGAAAAATAAAGTTACAGAGTCATACAGCATGGAAGCAGACTATTCAGCCCTCCATGTCCGCACTGACCAGTGGGAATCCATCTGTACTGAGCCCATCTCCCAGCATTTGGCCTATAGCCTTCAATGCCTAGGCAATTCAAGTGCCTGTCTAGACACGTATTCTATTTTGTCAGTGACTCTGCCTACACCACTCTCTCAGGCAGCGTATTCCTGGCATTCACCACTCTCTGGGTGAAAAAGGTCTCCCTCTGATCCCTTCTAAATCCCTTACCCCTTACCCTAAATCTATGTCCTTTAGTTTTATTCACCTCTGATAAAGAGGTAAGATTCCTGCAGAGAAACAGAGGACTGCAGATGTTGGAATCTAGATGAAAAACACGATGATGCTGGGGGAACTCAGCCGGCCAAGCAGCATCCGTGGAGAAAAGCGGGCGGTCAATGGTTCAGGACTGAAGGTAGGAAAAAGGAAAGCCCAATATATAGGAGGGAAAAGCAGAGCAGTGATAGGTGGACAAAAGAGGGGAGGCAGGGTGGGCACAAGGTGGTGATAGATAGATGCAGGTAAGAGATAATGATAGGTAGATGCAGTCTACCCTGTCTACACCCCTCATTACAGCTTCCTTTCTTCAATAAAAACACAATCTTGAACATGCTAAATAAAACATTGACAGGAATAGAGTTTGATTTAATGTCTCCTGGGTTAGCCTGGAGTTGAAGCCTATATCTTGGGAGATCTTGGGTATTGCTGGAAGACTGGAAGTCCTGCATTTACACGTGAACTTTTAAACAAGGGACGAAGGTTAGGTGTGGGAGTGTCTCCCAACACACGGCACTCAACTTTATTGAGCTGCTCCTTTAGTATAACTCTTTACACAATGAAGTGCAGTAAACTCTCTTCGCTGAGGAATTGGGTCTGGAGATGCTGACATCGGACAGTAGGGGGCACCGTGGTTCCAGGAGCATTTTGCGTCGGCTCCACGTGCAAGTGCGGAGGACGCACCTTTCCCTTTAAACATTCTTAAAGGCAAAGTGGGATTACACTGTCCCGGGTTGGTGGGGAATGGGAGAGCGCAGCCATCCCAAAATTGCTTGCAGTGAGTCAGATAGCATCCCGGGGAATGAGCGAGGGAGGAATGCAGTTTCTGGCAGGTGTAAACTGCCGGGGGTTGAATCAGAGGTGAGGTTTAAGGAAACTTAGAGAGAAAGAGAGAGAGAGAATTTTGCAAAGTGTTCCAGGTGAATTCAACTTCACAGGTTCGAGGTTGCACTTCTGTTTAAGAATACAGCCGTGTTTACAAATAAAGATATAGCGACTTTGACTGGATCTGAAAAGTTAAATACCCCTACCATTTATTAAAACTTTTAAAAGAATTGATTTTTTTTTTACAAAGGTTAAATCTTGAGCTCCTGTGAGAATGCTTAGGTACTTTTTTAAAGCGCTGTATTGGCTGACGAAATAATCTGTGAAGACCTGTTAAAAGTGCAACAGGTAGACTCCAGAAGACTGGACAATGCTGGATGGACCTGGGAGTTGTGTTCGGTATACTCCATGCTAAGGACTCCATGTCTGGATGTGCTTCTGCTCCGGACCCTTGCTGCTGACCCGCACCGATCTGCTGCCTGTGGAGCTGGAAGCAATGCACCGGGGCTTGGGGAACACGGGCAGCGCAGCGCAGACTCCCCCGGGGGGTGGTCAGACCCCCGGCACAGGGACCCCGCAGCTCACCGAGCTGGTCCGGGATTTCGCAGACACCCTGGCCCAGTTTAAGGACACGCTTCAGGTTGAAGGTAGGTGCTGTCACTCAGTGTTTTCAATGAGCCATAACAGTAGTGATGGGGACAGGTCTGTCACTGTATAACACTGGGGTACAGTACCGGTGGGGATGGGTCTGTCACTGTATAACACTGGGGTACAGTATCAGTGGGGACGGGTCTGTCACTGTATAACACTGGGGTACAGTACTGATGGTGATGGGTCGTCACTGTATTACACTGCAGTACAGTACCAGTGGGGTCGGGTCTGTCACTGTATAATACTGGGGTACAGTACTGGTTGGGACTGGTCACTGTATAACACTGGGGTACAGTACTGGTGGGGACGGGTCTGCCACTGTATTACACTGCAGTACAGTACCAGTGGGGTCGGGTCTGTCACTGTATAACACTGCGGTACAGTATCAGTGTGGACAGGTCTGTCACTGTATAACACTGGGGTACAGTACTGATGGTGATGGGTCGTCACTGTATTACACTGCAGTACAGTACCAGTGGGGTCGGGTCTGTCACTGTATAATACTGGGGTACAGTACTGGTGGGGACTGGTCACTGTATAACACTGGGGTACAGTACCGGTGGGGATGGGTCTGTCACTGTATAACACTGGGGTACAGTACCGGTGGGGATGGGTCTGTCACTGTATAACACTGGGGTACAATACCGGTGGGGATGGGTCTGTCACTGTATAACACTGGGGTACAATACCAGTGGGGATGGGTCTGTCACTGTATAACACTAGGGTACAGTACCAGTGGGGATGGGTCTGTCACTGTATTACACTGGGGTGCAGTACTGATGGTGATGGGTCGTCACTGTATTACACTGCAGTACAGTACCAGTGGGGTCGGGTCTGTCACTGTATAATACTGGGGTACAGTACTGGTGGGGATTGGTCACTGTATAACACTGGGGTACAGTACTGGTGGGGATGGGTCTGTCACTGTATAACACTGGGGTACAGTACTGGTGGGGATGGGTCTGTCACTGTATAACACTGGGGTACAGTACTGGTGGGGATGGGTCTGTCACTGTATAACACTAGGGTACAGTACCGGTGGGGATGGGTCTGTCACTGTATAACACTGGGGTACAATACCAATGGGGATGGGTCTGTCACTGTATAACACTGGGGTACAATACCAGTGGGGATGGGTCTGTCACCGTATTACACTGGGGTGCAGTACTGCTGGGGATGAATCTGTCACTGTATAACACCGGGGTACAGTACCAGTGGGGACAGGTCTGTCTGTATAACACAGGGGTACAGTACTGGTGGGGAAGGGTCTGTCACTGTAACATGGGTTCGGTACTGGTGGGGGTGGGTCTGTCACTTTATTACACTGGGGTGCAGTACTGCCTGGAGATGCGTCTGTCACTCATTGGTTCCAAGATAGTCCTGATTTGTACAGGTCTATCTCTGCACAATACTGCCCTTCAGTGCTGTGGGCACTGTACAATACTGGAGTACAGATGCAATGGTTACAAATCTGAGCCTGTATATACTTGAAATAAATTTAATCTTGGTGGGCGAAGTTTATTGATGTACAAGGCAGGGATACATTCCTCATGGGTATAGACCTGCGACAGTCTAACTGTATTGATCTGTCATTATATTCCTGGTGAGTACAGGTATGTCACTGTATTGTTACACAGTGATAATCCTGTCCAAACCACCTGGGCTACGTTTCTGCATTAAACAGTAACACACCATGAATCATCAGGACAGCATGTACTCCTGGATTATGCAATGTCAGAGCTGTACCCGTCAGTACTGTAGCGCCGGGTTATGCAATGATAGAGCTATAGTAATAGATGTTGGACTAATCTGTTCAGCCCTTCATGCCTGTACCACCAGTGAATAAATCATGACTGATGTTTCACCTTGTTGCTACGTTTCTGCACTTACCCCGTGCCCATTGAGTTATTTATTATTCACACATTTATTTGTTGGGTGGAGAATTTGCCTTGCTGCCCTCTGGATGAAGAAATTTCTCCTCACCTCAGTCCTGAGCAGCTGACCCTTTATAACGACACAAGGACTCTTTTCAGAGTCTGAGTCCTCCTCGGCTTCATCTGAAGCTTCTAGGTTGGTGTGGTGCACGGACACAGAATCGGACACTGGAGCCCTTGCCCACTGCCTCCTTCCTTCCTTCTCACCCCCTTCACCCAGCATCCTGCCCGCTCCCCTGGCTGGACTCTGGTGTCCCGTTCCTGATCCCAGCCTGTTCCCCACCTCCAGCTCTGGCTGCACACCCGGGCCACATTCCCAACGCTGGCTCCAGCCGCAGATGTGGATCATCTGAGCTAGGGACCACAAACGTGTCCACGTCACCCCCATTGCACTGGGCACTGATGACCACTGGACTGGCCACCACCCATTCTGTACTCTTACCTCTGTCAACCTGGCCCCAGAACACCAGCATTAGCAAAATTACTTCAGGAAGGTCAATGTCAAAGCTCCTGAGGACCCCACAAAGGTATCTCTTCTCTGACAGCAGGCAAGCTTGTACTCCCTAGCCACAGAGTGTCCACACGTTTGGCCTGCCCTGTAGTGCACCCCCAAAGAGGCTCAGGGCCCTTCTGTCAAGAAGGAGCAGGACTGGTGTGATGAGAGGGATGGAAGAGCTGGTCAGTTGCAAACGCACCGTGTTCCTGGTTAGAAGCTCCAGCTTTACTGAAGGGAAAAGCAGCAGCCGTACTGGTACCTGAAGGCAGAGATCCAGCAGTAAAACCCACGAAGTAAGGAACAGTTGATGAATGGAGAGAATACAGGAGGCTCAGCAACGCACCAACAGCCAGGACGTGCACAGGGTCTTCAGCACTGTCGGCCCTCCACAGTCCACCGCACTGAGAGGACAGAGGGTGGTCATGCCTTGCGGGAATGAACTTCCTCTACCGTGACTCTGTCCTTGACATCAGTGCACTTCACTCCACCCCACAACAGCCTGTCCGGTCCAGCCTAGCCTCCGCTCCTGAACGAGAAGTCACAAAGGCCATATCCCAGCTAAAAAATTAACAGGGCCTGAGGGCTTGGTGGTGTGCCCACTGAAGTTCTAAAGCTCGGCGGTGAAGAACTTCAGTCACAAATTCACAATCTCATCCTTCACGTCTGGGAGGAGGTGGATATGCCAGGGGCACTCCTGCAGTTATCACCATTACCTTCGAGGAAGAAGACAAGTGGCAAAACTAGTGGAGCCACTGCTCACAGCTCCAGCTCACAACCTGACTTCGTTCCTGACCTCAGGTACTGTCTGTGTGGAGTTTGTACGTTCTCCCTGTGACCCTGTGGGTTTCCTCCCGCATCCCAAAGACGTGCAGTTTGGTAGGTTAATTAGCTGCTGTAAATTGCCCCTAGTATGAAGGTGAGTGGTGGACTCTGGAGGGAGGGGCAAGTTGATGGGCGTAATATGGAATTAGTGTACTTGGACACACGATGGTCAGAGGAGACATAGTGGTCCGAAGGGCTTGTCTCCCTGTTGTATGGCTGTCATAATTACAGAGGGGTCTCTCTCGTCATAGCCCTTCTCTACCACCACCTCCCAGTGGCCGAGAGACCACTTCCCAAATCACAGGATGCATTCCATTCACGTAGGGACACAATGGACTTGATTTTCACCATGAATTGCGCAGGGAGCAGTACTAGATACCATACAGTGGCCTTTCTCAGTCTCACTGAAGCCTTTGACTCCATCAGCTAGGTGGGGCTGTGAAGCACCCTCCTCAAGTTAAGCTGCCGCAGAAATTCATCTTAATCTATGTTAGCACAATTACTGACCAATGGGTCTGCAGCACAGCAGACTGCAGTGAAGACTGGTGTCTACCAGACTGTGTCATCGCCCTGACACTTTTTACCATCTTTCTCTCTTGTACCTTGCCACCAACGAATTTCCCGAGGGAGTGGAGCTAATCTACAAGAATTATTGCGAAACTGTTCGACCTATGGCAACTGCAGTCAGAACCACGGTTACCCAAACATTGATGGACAAGTTGCACCCATGCAGGTAATGCTTGCATTTCAGTACACTTGGAGGCTGGGCTCCAAACTATCAACTTGTTCACTGCGGCGAATGAGAGGATGGGCTTTGCACTCAACGTCTACAAGGCAAAGGTTGTCTACCAACTTGGCCCTACCTTACAACACTGCCCTCTGACAATGAAGGTTCTCAGCAAGAATCTGGGCAACGTGGACCACTTCTCGTGTCTCGGGAGTCACCATTCAGCAAAAGCAGATGTTTCTGATTAAGTGCCAGCACAGCTTTCGGCTAATTGTACTGAGAGGGGTTTCAAGATGAAGACCTCAGATCACAAAATTCATGGTCTACCGGGCAGCTGTGATTCCTGCCCTCCTGTATGTTTCTGGGACCTGGACTAGCTACAGCTGGAGCCTCAGGCTCTGGAAAGATACCACGAATGCTACCTCTGCAAAAACCCTCCTGATTCACTGAAAGGATAAGGAAAACCATGTCTTTGTCCTCTCGCACTCCAACATCTCGAGCATCAAGACCTTAGTGAACTTCACTGTACAAACAATATCATTCACGTGCCCGACACCAGAATCTGTTCCAAACTCTTTCATGGAAGAGATTATCAGGTAGACAGAGGAAAACTTTCAAGGATGTTCTCTAAGCTTTCTTAAAAATGAAAGATTAGAACCCCTGGTACAGGACCACATAGAGTGGGGAATATTCGGTTGGCCTTAAGAACCTCAGCCCCATGTGTTAGGACCATAAAGACGCCCAGCACAAATCGTGGTAGAAATGTATCACATCACAAACTGCCCACTGCTGGCACTGTCTGTGGGAGAGTCTGTCGTTCCCACACTGGCATCTTAATTCACCCGAGAACCCACAGAACTGGGAGCAAGTCACCCTTGTTACCACTGAATTATAGACCCTAGCACTTACCCCACCAGTGATATCAGGATAACTCGTCCATTTTGTTCTTCACTTAAATGGTGAGTTGTGACCGGGAACTGCTGTAAAGTCCATGGAATTTCTGAAGATAACAATTCCTCCCCTTCTTCCCCCTCCCCCGTGTCCCTCCTCCAAATCCTCATCCTCCCCCACCCCTCCTCTGCTTCCCCTCTCCTTGCCCCACCCCCACTCTCCTCAACCCCCCCACTCTTCTTCCTCCACCCCATCTCCTTCCTGCTCCCCTCTCTCCTTCCCCCCCACTCCTCCCCCTCCTCCTCCCTCCCTCCTCCTCTCCTCTCCCTCTCCCTCCTCCACCCTCCCTCTCTGCTGTGTAAGCTTTAAGATCTGCAAGCTGCAGATCTTCCTGTAGACATCCTCCGCAGACGTGTCAGGATGTGGTTGGCGGTCTCTCTGTTACCCCACGTGTTGATGCTGTTCTTCTGTTTTCCCCACATACCCTGGTCAATGCTCCCAGTGCCATCAGCCCCACCATGGCACAGGAGGCAACTTCAGTGACCAATACCACTCCCACTTCCCTCCCTACTGCAACAGCCCTCATTAACCTGTGCCTATCACTTTCTCCTTCAGCGGATGTTCCTGTGGAGCCTGAGCTGGTTCAGGAGCGCCTGACGGCAATGCTGTTGGCTCTGGAGCTCGCCATCGATCACTACCCATCACTGAATCCTAACAACATCCTCCTGGAGACTGCAGCCATGGTGGTGAATATGGTACAGGGTAAGAGCTCTAGATTGTTGGTGAGCTTCATATGGAGCCAGAGTCGGGAGAATGAGCCCACACGGGCTGCTATCTCCCAGTCAGAGCGAGATGGACTGGGGACTCCGGATAACTGGCAGCTCGTACGTCTATGTTTTAATTCGTCACTGGTTTAATTCTAACTTTCTCGCTCTTTATTTGAGGAGATGTGGATTTAATCTCCAGACGGAGGACCCAGTGACACTATCTAGGCTGATACTGCTCATCTTAATGCAAAAAACAGCAGATATTGGAGATATGAAGTAAAATTGGAAATAATGTAAAACACAGTGGGACAGGCAACATCTGTGGAGAGAGGAATGTGGTTCATGTTTCAGGTCAGTGATGAAAGAACTTTGATGATAGCTCTTGGACCTGACACATTCCCTCTGTTTCTCTCTCCACAGATGCTGCCTGACCTGCTAAGTGTTTCCAGCATGTGTAAATCATTTTTATTACTATAGAGGGAGCCTATTTTGTTGGTGCTGTTTGTCGTTGGGATAAAATGTTAGACCAAAGTCTTGCCTTTTTGTTGAGAACAATGTGAAATAGCCCAAGGCATTATTGGAGAAAGTGAAGGAGTGTTTTCTATGTTGCCTTGGCCCCAAGCAACATTACCAATAATAGATTAATTGATCACGTGTGCCTACTTCATGTCCAAAAAATAGTTCAGAGGGCAAGTGGATTTTGCCCTTCATTGCAATAGAGCTGGAGTTTAAAGTCGGGAGGATTGTTACAGTACTGTACTGTGCACAGTTTGGTCTCTATTTCTGAAAAGGGATGTAGCAGCATTGAAGGAAGTACAAAGGTGATTCACCAGGCTAATTCCTGGCATCAATGGTTGTTCTATCAAGAGAGCCAAGACACTTTGGGTCTGTAGCAGAATGAGGGGTGACCTTGGTCAAACATATAAAATCCTAAGGAGGGTTGACAGGGTAGGTGTTGGGGTATTTCCACTAGAGCGAGAGTCACGATCAGAACTGGATCACCCACTTCCACTGCAAGAAGAGTTAAAGGAAAGTTTCCAGTGCAAGAGTTTCCAACCTCCTGGAAGACCAGAGCACACTCTGTTCTGGCTTCAAGATCCTGCCTATTCTTTTGATAGCAGCCTCCAGTCTGTAGACCGGAAGGACCCAGTCTGGTTTAAACCAAAGACTCTGCAGTGAGTAAAATCTTGCAAGCACTGCTGAGGAGGAAGTGCACAGGCTTTGCAGATTTGCTGATGTCACAGATCCTGATGAGACGGTGCAGCTGCCCTGAAGCACCCGGGGTACATTGGGCCAGTGTACCCACACACTACCAGCTGCTGACAACCAGGCATCGATGCCCAGCAGAGGAGCTAAATCGTTAAGGAGCACAACCTGTGAGCCCATCTCGTCACTCCTTTCCTTGTAATACGGATCCTGTACTGAATGCAGAGGCGCGGCGAGCAGAGGGCTGCTGACGATTAGGACATTGGAATCAGTTATCGACGCACAGAGACATGGAAGTTACAGAGGAGAACGGTAAATAAAAACACCCCCTAATTGAGCCATAACGTGGGGCACTTTAGATGAAATTTTCGAAGGATTTTGTTGCTTAAAATAAAAAATGCCCGTAGTCAGTAAGCTGGGGCTTTTTCTCTCAACCTTTAAGTTCTTGTCTCCATTTAGGTCACTGTTGACCACATCCTGTGACATTCTTTGTGTTCATAGAACAAACGTCTAAATATCTGCAGGCTCAACTGGATTGCTGCTCACTTCAAACATGATTGCTACTTGCTGCAAATAAATTTCTTACCCAATATCATAACTCTCTTTTCAAATGGATGACTGGTTGGCTTTTAGCAGAATGGCTCAGTGTGGCAACCCTGAATGTACATAGTGGGGGAAGGAAGGGTGACTGTGGAAAAGAATTTGGGGAGCGTAATTGGGACTTCATTGAACTGCTGACTAGTCTGTTTCCTTCACTGCTTTTTAATTCATCATTCGCCATTTTAGGGAAGTTAAACCCTTGCAGGGATTTCTTTTATCCCCTCATCAGTGCCCCTCCCGCTCCCCGACTAATGTAAGAGACTCCCCTCACTGTTACTGGCCAGGTTGATCCTTAATCTCAGGTCTGTGGCATCACAAAGCAAGGAACCGCTCCGAGAAGTTGCATCCCTCTGACTCTCTGCTTCCTTCGTGGGACTATGGTGCATGGCCAGTCACAGGCACACCCACCTGCACCCATGCATTGTTGCAGTGTGCTGCAGCGCTGTTGCAGTGTGCTGGAGTGCCATTGCAGCAGCTTCAGCTCAGAGAACCGGTGAGGGTGGTCGACAGGATCTTTCGGACAGGGACAGAATGGGAACCTACGTTTATATCATTGCTTTTCAGGACCTCTCAAAGCCCTTAATTGTCAGGTTTTCTTTTTAAATGTTGCAATATAAGAAAAGTTCCATAACAATCTAAGAAACGTATGGCCAGTTAATATGCTTTGGTAAAACTAATTTGGTTTAGATGTTGGGCAAGACCTCAGAAGGATCATATTTGCTTTTTCTTTTGAAAAGTGTTGAAATCTTTCATATCAGTTGGAGAGAGCAGGAGAAATCTTAGTTTAATGTCTCATCCAAAAGACAATGCAGCACCCCTACAGTACTGGCCGGGAGCCTCTTCCTCAATTATGTGGCGTTTCCTCTAGAGTTGAGGTTCTTCCCACCGAGTGAGGCTGACACTCGGCCACAATGCAATCAAATGGCTCCTCAATGTCCCCTGGAGTGGATCTAATGTGACTGATAACATTATAACCTGCCCACTCCACACCCATCCTTGAAAGTCACTGACCCAGCCTTGGGTGCAGTCTCCTGGGCATCTTCATTCCCAGTGCCTCACACACTAGATGTCACAGACCTTGCACGTCAGTGCAGATGAAGGGTCTCGAGCCGAAACGTTGATTGTCCATTTCCCTCCACAGATGCTGCCTGACCTGCTGAGTTCCTCCAGCATCTTGTTTTTTTGCTCCAGATTCTAGTATCTGCAGCCTCTCATGTCTCCACCTCACACACTATAAAGCCCTCGAAGACTTCATCTTCTTCCAGTTCCAGCTCTTGTAATTCCCTGCTTCCCTCACAGACTATGGAAGGCCTAGACCTTTAACTCTGTCTTTCTCTTTCCAAACCCAATCGCTTCTCCTTCCTTCCTTCCTTCCTTTTCAAGACTCGGTTTAAAGCCAACCCCCAAGTGTGTGCTTATCTTCTTGTGTGGTTTGGTATCAAGTTTTGTCTGATCCTGTTCTGATGTTTTACTATGTACAAGACTATAAAAATTTGTATTGCTATAGGGATTGTTTATTGGTGTTTTCAAGTACCGTCAACATAGAAATCTCACCATTTGAAAGAAAAACAGAAAATGCTGGAAACACTCAGCTGGTCAGGCAGCATCTGTGAAGAGAAAAACAGTTAACATTTCAAGTTGAAAACCCTTCCCAGAACTGAAAATTGAGAAAACAAATTAGTTTTACTTTGCAGAGAGGGAGGGAAAAGGACCTCACCACTGAGTTCCTCCCATGGTACTGCTGATTAACACAAGGTCATCATGTTCCCTTGCACTATGACTATAGTAATCCACGACCATGGGTTTTTTTGGGGACCATACTGTGGGATACATGGTCGGTAGTGAGGTGCAGTAAAATGCCTGTCAGTTCCCTGGGTCTGGGAATTTTACAGACAGGAGGATTAACCATATCATGGCTCCAAGCAGCACAACTTGCTCAAGCAAAAAAATTCTGCAAAATTTCCCCAAGCAAAACAATTCTGAGGAAGTGCAGAGATAAGAACTGAAGAAGTATGTGTGTGTGTGTGTGTGTGTGTCTAAATACACGTATTTTGTGGAGTATATTTACATATAGAATGCACTTTATCAGCCTAAGTCAGTATTGGTTGGGTTTTTGTGCGCGGAAGGGGATTTCACTGCCCTGCTGCGTGTACGTAACCAAGTGACAGCAAATGAAAACCAAAACACTGCAGATGCTGTCAATCTGAAATAAAAACAAAAAACGCTGGAAACACTCAGCAGATCCGACAGCATCTGTGGGGAGAGAAACAGTTAATGTTTCAGGTCCAGTAATTCTGACGAGGGGCCTTGGATCTGAACCATTAACTCTGTTTACCTCTCGACAGAGTGTTTCCAGCATTTTCTGTTTTTATACCAAGTGGCTCTTGTTGTTGTCAGGTTGAATGGAAAACACTGAGTTAGCAATTCGCAGTGGTAACAGTTCAGAGATGTGATGGAAAAATTGCGACAACGGGAAGTTGGATTGGTGAAAAGGAACAATACGCTCTGTGTAGGTTTTTTAATTCTTGTATAACTTTTTTTACAACAAATATGTTTCTTTTTAGCAAAAGAAGCTGAAGTATTAGATCAAAGGAAAAAGATTTTAATGTCAATCAGAGCAGTGATATTAGGATCTGATTTTAGAATTCAGCAAAGGAAGGCCAAGGTATAACGGGAAAGGGAAAGTAGAATCTGGGAGTAATGTAATAAGAAACAAAAGAACAATTTTGTAAAAGTTGCTTTAGATGTGTAGAGGGGAAATGTGGTTCCTTTACTGACTTAGACAGGAGATGTTATGTTGGGGAATGAGGAAATGGCAGAGCAGTTGAGAAATATTTTGTGTATGCCTTCAGGGAAGACATGGATAAAATCTCCTGAAAGTAGTGGAGTACAGAGAATGAGTGGGTGAGAGAAATTTGTATTAGTTAAACAAAAAACTGTTAAATTAATCAGACTGTAAACTGATGAATCCCCAGTTTCCGATGACTTCTCAAGGTTTGAATGAGGTAGCGATGGGGATTCACTTGTTATTATCCTCCAAAATTAGATTCCAGAACGATTGAAGAGATTTGAAGTCGGTAAACATAACCCCAGTGTTTAACAATGAAGGGGGAGAAAGGTCAGGAAAGGAAGAGAAATCTGTGAACTACAGACCTGTTAGCCTGACAGCAGCAGAGATAAATGTTATTAAAGAAATATGAACAGAATATTGAGAAAGTAATAACAGCACTGGGCAGAGTCAACATGAAAGTGTTATGAACGGTAAACAGTTTACATGGACTTTCGTAAGCCTTTTGTCGAGGTCCTGCATCTAGGCTGGCCCAGAAGGTTAAGGCACAAGGGATCCAAGGGGTGTTGGCAAACTGCATCCAAAATTGTCCTGGTGATAGGAGGCAGAGAGTAGTGGTGGATGGGCATTTTGCTGACTAGAATTCTGTAACGAGTGCACCGCAGGGATTGGTGCTGGCACCTTTGTTTCTACTGTATATAAGTAACTTGGATGAGGATGTAGATGGTATGATTAGTAAGTTTCCAGATGCCATAAAAAATTGAGCCACAGATAGCAAAAAAGGTTGTCTAATGTTTCAGTGGGACAAGAGTCAGTAAGAAAATTGGGCAGACCAGTGGCGGGTGGAATTTAGTCCAGACAAGTGTGAGGTAATGTGCTTTGGGAAGTCAAATTCTGGTAGGACTTGGTAAGAACCTCAGGAGCATTGATGTACAGGAGGGCCTTTGGGTGAAAGTGGTGACACAGGTGGATAGGGCAGTGAAGAAGACATTTGCTATGCTTGCCTTCATGGGTCGATGCATTAAGAATAAGAGTTGGGACGTCATGTTGCAGCTGTACAAAACATTGGTTAGACTGCGCTTGGAGTTTGTGTACAGTTCTAGTCGCCGAGCTACAGGAAGGATGTGGTAGCAATGGAGAGAGTGTAGAGGAGAGTCACCAGGATGTTGCCTGGAACGGAGGGCTGTAGTTAGAAGGAGAGATTGGACAGGCTGGGTTTGTTCTCACTGGAACGTAGGAGGCTGAGGGGTGAGTTTATGAAGGTTTACAAAATCATGAGGGACATTAGATAGGATAGATAGAGTATTTTTCCCAGGGCAGGGGAGTCTAGAACTAAAGGACACAAGTCTTGGGTGAGAGGGGAGAAACATAGTTTCACACAGGGTGGTGGTTATCTGGAACGAGCTGCCAGAGGAGGTGGTGGAGGCAGATACAATTACAGTGTTTAAAAGGCATTTGGACAGCTACTTGGATGGGAAAGGTTTGAGGGATGTGGGCAAATGGGATTAGAACAGATAGGCATCACAGTCAGCGTGGGTGAGGTGGACCAGAGGGCCTGTTGTACGACTCTATGAATCTGACTTTGAGGTGATATAGGCGAGCTAAGTCAACGTGGAAAATGTAAGCTCATTCTGTGGTGGAAGAAATGGAAAAGCATTTTCCATTTCTAAATGGAATTTTTAAATGATGAGAGACTACAGAGTATTGGTGTTCAGAGGGACCTGGCTGAATTTAAACACAATTCACTGAAAATTAACATGAAGGTGTTTTCAGCAATCAGAAATGCAAATTGTATCTTGATCCTTTTTTGCAAGGGGATATGAGTAAAAGAATAAAGGTCTCACTCTGATTACATAAGCGACAGGTGATACTGCACCTGGAATATTCTCTACGGGTTGATCTCTTTGCATAAGGAAGGATATCCTTGTGATAGAGCAGAACAAAAGTTCATTAGAGTGACTCCTAGGATGAGGCTTGTACTCTACAAAGTGAGCCTGTTCTCTACCCCCCCCCCTCCCCCCTCCCACCTAGATGAGGTATTCTCGTTGCTCTACAGGGTAGATGCAGGGATGGCTGGGGTGTCTAGAGCTGGGGGTTATAATCACAAAGTAAGGGGTCGGTCATTGGGGAATTAAATGAGAAGAATTCTCTTCACCTAGTGGGTAGTGAATCATGAGAGTTCTCTACCCCAGAGGGCTCTGGAAACTCACTCACTGAGTATGTTCAAGGTGCAGATCAATCAATAGATTTTTGGATATTAAAAGAATGAAAGGTTTCAGGATTAGGATGGGAAGTTGACCTGACGTGAAAGATCGGCCATGATCTTATTGAAAGGCAGAGGAGGAGGGGACAGATGGCCTAATCTATTTCATGTGCTATTATGGTATTAACGTGTTCAATGTATTTGTTGCTTCCAACTGGCATTACTGTACAACTCTGTACAATTGCTGATCTGTCTGACTCTTTGACAAGACAAGGCATCTTTATCAGTCACATGTACATCGAAACACACAGTGAAATGCATCTTTTGCGTAAAGTGTTCTGGGGGCAGCCCGCAAGTGAAACCTCTTCCTTTTTCCAAGTGAATGAGAATGGAGTTGGGGTTGAGGGTTAGTCCTGGACCACAGACAAGGTGAGTCTACTGTGCTACAAGAAGTTTGATTAGGATGTTCCAACAGGAGAACAGAAATGAGTACCGTACCAAGTCAATTTGTTCTCCGGATCGGATTAATGATGCTAATTTATTTAAGTTCCCTGACTGCCAGGGTGGGAACAGTATTCCCGTATCCGATCCAGGCCTATCAATGCTAAGCTAGTAACTTAACCACAGGCTCCTGTCCAAGCATTGAGCTCTGCAGCTACTATGTGTCTCCATGAGTGGAAGAAATCCGACCACTTGTATGAGGAGAGACCTGACAGAAGTTTATAAAATGATGAGAGGCAGAGATAGGATAGACAGTCAGAATCTTTTTTTTCTCAGGGTGGAAATGTCAAATACTAGAGGACGTGCATTTAAGGTGTTGGGGGGTGGGGGGGGAGGTTTTTTGACCCAGAATGGTAAGTACCTGGAACAGGCTGCCAGGGGTAGTGGTGGAAGCAGGTACAATTGTGGTATTCAAGAGGCAGTTAGATAGACACGTGAATATGGAGGGATATGGATCATGTGCAGGCAGAAGAGGTTTAGTTTAATTTGGCATCATGGTTGGCACAGACATGGTGGGCCGAAGGGCCTATTCCTGTGCTGTACTGTTCTGTGTTCTATGTAGCTCATCTGTGTAGCTCAACTAGAAAAAAGACGGGGTGTTTGGAAAGTCCTTTTATGCACAGGGTGGGGGAAGATGTGGGAGTAAACTCAGATATATGTTCCTTTTCCCACTACCTTGTAGAGGGAAATTGATCTAAAATGGAGCTGGATTCATACCTATTGGGATGGAGGATCACAGGTTCTACTTCTGTGGAAGAGGGAGGACAAATGGAGGGCACATCAAGGCAGATTCCAGATGGAGTGGGATGAATCCAGTGAGGCGCAGAGGTTGGGGTGTGGGGCTGGTGATGCAGAGGGTGTCGGTGTATGCAGAGTCGTGCAAAAAGATGAATTACTGTTAGAAGTGCAGCTCCTCAGCAATTTCCTTTGGATTGAGTGTGAGTTTAATGGAGCCAAGAAGTAACCTGGGTAATGAGAGTTAAACATGTTAAGAAAGTCCTAATCAAACTGAATGTTTGTTGGCTGAACTCCAAGAACATTGCACGTGCATCACTTTCTGTGACTGTTATGTCTCCTCCCACACCTCAGAAACCTCAGAGTTTGGGACTTTCATAGTTTCACTGGCTAAATGTCACACTGGGGAAGGGATTTTTACTGACATTTAACATGCACTCTCAGCTTATGGAGCGTCCACAGCTTTTTATTTTATGACGCCATGAAGTTGTATTTTTACACCCTGCATAAACTGGTGATAAACATACCTCTCCAGGCAAAATGCTGCCATCTGAGGCGAGTCCAGCTGGCTTACGGTCCGAAGCTGGACAATTGCCACGTACCAGCCGGTGATTTGATTGGGAGTGCAGCATATCAGCCCACAGCCTGTAGATAGCCATTAATGAACCGCAAGGACCATCAGTGTGATTTCTGTGTTACATCCAGGAGCTAGAAGTCTCATGCATGCCTTTTGCTACCTCTAGACATGACCATTCCCTACAATTCCCACTAGCCCCCATTTGCAGTTCCTCACCAGAATACTTGATCATCCAAAATTCTGCTGCCTGTATCCTAACTTGCAAGTTCCACTCCCACCCACCGAGCCCTGTCAGCTCGCTGATCTGTGTGAACTCCCAGCAATGCTTCAATTTTGAAATTCTTTCACCCGCTTTGAAATCATAGAACCTTCTCCCACCCTATCTCTGTAACTCTATAACCCTGCCAGGTATATGTGCTCCTTTAATTCTGGCCTCTTGATTACCCCCTGAAGGTAACCACTTCACCTTTAGTGACCATGCTTCAGCTACCAAAGACTTGAGCTTTGTACGTTCTCCCCTTATCCTATTTATCTCTCTCTACTGTCATTTCTTTGTTTAAGATGTTGCTCTAGTTTGACCAAACTTTTGGTTATCTGCCCAGACATCTCGTTATGTGGCTTGGGGTCAAATTGCTTTTGATAACAGTCCTGTGAAGTGTAAGGGGACATTTTACAATGTTAAAAGCTATATTTTTCAGCTTTCAACTAAGACTGAGCCAGCAGCAGAGGCAGGTGTCCTCTGTGTTAACACCAGGCAGCACACATGACATTGGTGCATCTTGATCCATGCATCACACCATTGTTTAGTGGCTGAGATAGAACATAGAATATTACAGCACAGTACAGGCCCTTCGGCCCACAATGTTATGCCGACATTTTATCCTGCTCTAATATCTATCTAACCTTTCACTCCCACGCAGCCCTCCATCTCTCTATCATTCATGTAGCTATCTCAGTCTCTTAAATGTCCCTAATGTATCTGCCTCCACCACCTCTGCCGGCAGTACGTTCCATGCACCCACCACTCTGTGTAAAATAACTTACCTCTGACATCCCCCCATACCTTCCTCCAGTCACCTTAAAATTATGCCCCCTTGTGTTAGCCATTTTCACCCTGGGAAAGTCTCTGACTGTCCACTCAATCTATGCCCCTTATCATCTTGTACACCTCTATCAAGTCACTTCTCATCCTCCTTCACTCCAAAGAGAAAATCCCCAGCTCGCTCAACCTATCCTCATAAGACATGCTCTCCAATCCATGCAGCATCCTGGTAAATCTCCTCTGTACCCTCTCTAAAGCTTCCACATCCTTCCTATAATGAGGCGACCAGAACTGAACACAATACTCCAAATGTAGTCTAATCAGAATTCTATACAGCTGCAACATTACCTCGCTGCTCTTGAACTCAATACCCCGACTAATGAAGGCCAACACACCATACGCCTTCTTAACAACCCTATCAACCTGCGCAGCAACCTTGAGGGATCTATGGATGTGGACCCCAAGATCCCTCTGTTCCTCGACACTACTAAGTCCTGCCATTAACCTTGTATTCTGCTTTCGATCTTCCAAAGTGCATCACTTCACAATTTTCTGGGTTGAACTCCATCTGCCACTTCTCAGTCCAGCTCTGCATCCTATCAATGTCCTGTTATAACCTACAGCAACCTTCTACACTATCCGCAAAACCACCACCCTTTGTGTCATCTGCAAACTTACTAACCCACCCTTCCACATCCTCATCCAAGTCATTTATAAAAATAACAGAGCAGCAGTCCCAGAACGGATCCCTGTGGAACACCACTGGTCACTGACCTCCAGGCAGAATACGCTCCATCTACCACCACCCTCTGTCTTCTATGGGCGAGCCAATTCTGAATCCACATAGCCAAGTTTCTCTGGATCCCATGCCTCCTGACTTTCTGAATGAGCCTTCCATGAGGAACCTTATCAAACGCTTTACTAAAATCCATGTACACCACATCCATTGTTCTACCTTCATCAATGTGCTTTGTCACATCCTCAAGGAACTCAATCGGGCTCGTGAAGTATGACCTGCCCCTCACAAAGCCATGCTGACTGTCCCTAATCCGCCTGTGCTTCTCCAAATGCCCACAAATCCCGTCTCTAAGAATCTTCTCCAGTAATTTGCCCACCACTGAAAAATGCACTCAGCTTCTATGTAGAAGCCAAAGATGTGTCCCAGACCATTGGGTCTGTGGAGTTGATGTATTAGAATGTCCAGTGACAGATCGGGGGTTGAGGGTGATGGGGATCTGGTGCAGAAGAGGAGTTGAGGCCTAGGATAGATCAGCCATGATCATATCGAATTGCAGGGCAGGCTTGAGGGATCAGTTGGTTTATTCCTGCCCCTATTTTCCTTTGTGATGCTGTATCTGAGGAGCTACCAGAAAACAAATAATGTGACAAGTGCCCTGACATTTACCCCTGGCTGAGAGGAGCCAAATCAATACAGAAACCTGACTGGATCTGTTACACAGGTTGAATAAGTCCTCTCTTCTTTTTCTTTAAGTCCCCTCTACCCCTAAGGTCATTTGTTATTAAGGGTTTTCATTCATAAAGTTTCAATGTTAACGGCTGGTGGTAGGAACATGTGGTCCAACTTCTGCTTATAGAGTTGTACAGCACAGCAACAGGCCCTTTGGCCCACCGTGTCTATGGCGACCATCATGCCTATCTAAACTAATCCCATTTGCCTGCATTAATTCATTACCCCTCTATACCTTGCTCATTCAAGTACCTGTCAAGATGCCTCTTAAATATTGTTACAGCTTGGTGACATATGTTCCCTTGAGAGTTTCATCCTTGATCTGTCTTGGAAATGAATAGAGCAAAATAAAACTCTTCCATAAATCTCTAGACAGAGCTCTCTGTAACTTCAAGCACAGGGAGGAGGGCTTGACATTAATCAATAGAACAGAGGGTGGTAGAAGTGATTAATGATCAGTTACTATCTGGTCCTCTGCAATTTGCTTTCTGTTTACTTGCTGAAAGTTCCTTCCTGAAAGTGGCCATGTAAGTAGATAAGGTGGTAAAGAAGGCACATGGCGTGCTTGCCTTCATTGATTGGGGCATTGAGTATAAGGGACAGGAAGTCGTGTTGCGGCTGTATAAAACTTTGATTAGATCACATTTGGAGTATTGTGTTCAGTTCTGGTCACCCCATTCAAGGAAGGATGTGGAAGCTTTGGAAAGGATACAGAAGAGGTTTACCAGGATTCTGCCTGGATTACAGGATATGAGCTACAAGGAGAGGTTGGACAAACTTGGGTTGTTTCCTCTGGAGCGTCAAAGGTTGAGAAGAGACCTGATAGAAGTTTATAAAATGATGAGAGGCATGGATAGAGTGGACAGTCAGAATCTTTGTCCCAGGGTAGAAATGTCAAATACTAGACGATACACATTTAAGGTGAGAGGGGGAAAGTTTAATGGAGATGTGTGCGGCAAGTTTTATTTTACACAGAGGGTGGTGGGTGCCTGGAACGGGCTGCCAAGAGGAGTGGTGGAAGTAGATACGGTAGTGGCACTTAAGAGGCTTTTAGATAGACACATGAATATGAAGGGAATGGAGGGATGTGGATCATAAGCAGACAGAAGAAATTTAGTTTGATTTGGCATCGTGTTGGGCACAGACGTCGTGGGCCGAAGGGCCTGTTCCTGTGCTGTACTGTTCGATGTTCTATTGCTGAACTCTTAGTCACCCTCTCCCTATCTGTTAAATGAGCTGGATGAAACAAGATGAGAGTTTCTGACAGTTTGGCTCTTTTCTTATCGGAGTCTGGTTCTGTACCAAAAACTGTATTTGAGAACTGACTTCTTCAGAAAAATGCATCTTAATATTGATACTTTTTCTGATATTTTTGCTAATCAAGTTCCCCTCTGCCCCTGAAGACATTAAATCCTTTTTGGTGTTGGGTTGGTGACTGGTTCTCTCTTGACTTGTTCATTTTACATGTGTGACAAGAATATTACATAGAATCCTAGTTGTATTTCCCTGATCAACCCCTTCCTGAGGCCACCACCAATGGTACCGGTTCCTCCCCAGCGATTCTGTCTGTACCCTTTGTGGTTCTAATGCCAGATGTCCTCAGCCCCCTCTGTTCCAAAGAGATGATCTCCAGCTTCTCCAATCTGGTGAAGGGTCTTGGCCCAAAACGTCGACTGTTTATTTCCCTCCATGGATGCTGCCTGACCTGCTGAGTTCCTCCAGCACTTTTTGTGTATTGCTCCAGATTCCAGCATGTGCAGAATTTCTTGTGTCTACATAACTAAAGTCTCTCATTTCTCAAATCATTTTGGTAGGAAGAGAGGACAGAGGACCAGAGAAGAAGTATATATATAAAAAAATTAACAGGAATGGGTACTGGATGAAAAAAACAGAAAGGAAATGGATGAGAGCTTTCCTTTTTACTTTGTTCAGGAACTTCCAGTCGCTTGGATCCTTGACTCTAGAATTCCTTTCCCTCCACAGATGCTGTTGGACCTGCTGAGTTCCTCCAGCAGTTTGTTTCTCTTGCTCTAAAATGTCTCCTTACCTCGATCAGCAGAGATTATTCATCTCCACTTCTGAAGTTTCTAGGGGCAGCAGAAGGTAGTGCAGCTCCCTCATAGCTCCTGGGTTCCATCCCAATCTCCAGTGCTGCCTGTGTGGAGTTTGCACGCACCCCCTGTGATCGTATGGGGTTATTTTTTTTTATTTACAGTGTGGCAACAGGCCCTTCCAGCCCAACGAGTCCGTGCCACCCATTTTAAACCCTCATATTAACCTACCCATACGTTTTTAGAACGTAGGAGGAAACCAGAGCACCCGGAGGAAACCCACGCAGACACGGGAGAACGTACAAACTCCTCACAGACAGCGACGGGAATCGAACCTCGATCGCTGGCGCTGTAAAAGCATTGCGTTAACCGCTACGCTACAGTGCCACCCAAGTGCTCTGGTTTCTTCCTACATCCCGAAGCTATGTTGATCGTTGGGTGAATTGGCTGCTGTACACTGCCTGTCGTGGAGGCAGATGGCAGGAGAATTGGGGTAGTTGGTGGGAATGTGAGAGAGAATGGGTTACACGGAAATAAGTGGGGGAACGGGATTGATGGGAGTGCTCTCAGCTGGCATAGACTCGACGGGCTGAACAACCTCCTATCTGATAAGGCAAGAAATATAAAAGGTGGACAACCGTGGGGCCTTTTTGGTGTTATATTAGAAGCCCTGTTCAAATGTGCACACTGGCCTATGATAGCAACTGATCTGTCAGTGCCTCAAATTAATAATTGTTGTCCTGGTTTTCAAATCTATCCATGACCTTGCCTCTTAAACATCCCCTGCCCTATAACCCTCATGTGATCATTTGCTTCAGGTTTGGAATAAGTGTTTAAAACTCACGTCAGGAGAAAATGATCAGTTGATGTGACGGAAAACCGAGAGAAAATGAAGAGGGAAAGAAAGTGAGACTGATTTTGGAGGGGGGAAAGGAACGGGTTCAAGAAAGACAATGGATCAACTTGATGACAAGTGGAGCAATGGCTACACTCCCATTTCTGTAGCCATCTGGGTCCTCAGCTCTGGGACTCCCTCGCTAAACATCTCTGTCTCTCTTCCTCTTCCTCTTCAAGTTTATCATCATAGGCATACAGTACATACACAGGTTACAAATGCCATGAAAATCAGCCTCTTGCAGCAGCAGCACAATACATTACAAACATAACGTAAGCTAAAGTTAATCTAAATTATACAGAAGTTATTCGTGCACAAAAATAAGCAAAATAAACATGACACTGGTGCAAGCTGAGAGAGAGAAACAGAACTATAGTCTGAGATAGTGTTAGGGTTTTTCAGGTTGGTTCAAGAACCTGATGGCAGATAACCTGATCTCTTGATAATCGAAGAGGAGGATTTAAGAAGTGAGTTTTTTGTCATCCTTCTTAATGTCTCTGTTGGTGTCATTTTATTCTCTCTGATTGTGCTCTTGTTAAGCATCTTGGTATTGGTATTGGTTTATTATTGTCACTTGTACTGAGGTACAGTGAAAAACTTGTCTTGCATACCGATTGTACAGGTCAATTCATTACACAGTGCAGTTACATTGGGTTAGTACAGAGTGCATTGAGGTAGTACAGGTAAAAACAATAACAGTACAGAGTAAAGTGTCACAGCTACACAGAAAGTGCAGTGCAATAAAGTGCAAGGTCACAACAAGGTAGATCGTGAGGTCAGAGTCCATCTTATCGTTTAAGGGAACTGTTCAATAGTCTTATCACAGTGGGGTAGAAGCTGTCCTTAAGTCTGGTGGTACATGGCCTCAGGCTCCTGTATCTTCTACCTGATGGAAGAGGAGAGAAGAGAGAATGACCCGGGTGGGTGGGGTCTTTGATTATGCTGGCTGCTTCACCAAGGCAGCAAGAGGTAAAGACAGAGTCCAAGGAGGGGAGGCTGGGAATGTTAACTGGAAGTTTGTTGTCGGGTGGCAGAGAGAGAGGTGTTAGAAGTGCTTCTGCAGATAAGGAACAGTGTTGATGATCTCGGGCTTTGGCGTTGGTTAAGAACTTTGGAAGGGAAAAAGTGCTTCACTGCAAAGAACAAAACCTGTTGCAGCAATAGATGGGACGGTAAGAGACAAAAGAAGGACATTCAAGATCAAAGTCCGAATTATAGTTGGGCATCTATTAATACATGGGTTAGAAGTAAACTTTTTATATTGGATAAGTTTGGTTTGTTTGTTAGTATTTGGAGATCAATTAATAAAACAGGCTCTACTTTAAGTAACTGACTGGCAATTTATTGATTTATTCTTGCGATGCAGATGTTGTGGATGAAGCTGGCATATTTTTGCCTCTCCTTGTTGCTCTTGAAGGTAATGGAGGGCACTCTGTCTGAACAACGTAATGCTGATTCTGCAGTGGATAGGACAAAGGAGGTATCTGTGATGGGGTGAGGCCAGGATTGCAATGGGGATAAACCGTTGAATATAGAACATAGAAAAGTACAGCACAGGAAAAGACCCTTCGGCCCACCATGTCTACACTGATCATGATGCTAAATTAAAGTAATCCCATGGTCCATATCAGTCTATTCCCTGCCTGTTCATGTGCTGGTCTAAATGCCTCTTAAACATTGCTATTGTATCTGCTTCCACCCCCTCCCCGGCAGCACGTTCTAGGCACCCATCATTATTCCTGTTTTTAAAAAAAATCTTGTCCTGCACATCTGCTTTCACCTTAAACCTCTGGCCTGTGGTGATTATATGGAAGTTAGAAGTTATTGGGTTAATGGATAAATGGCAGCATTTAGTTTATTGTTTCAGGTTTCCAACACCTACAGTTAGATGATTTTCATTGTTCAGCCACAGTTTTTCAAAGGTACAGGGAGGGGTGTTGGAGAACTGCCCAACTGAAAAGTCCTGCACGGGGTACGAGCTCTTTAAGTTACACCCAACAAGAGAAAGGTTGACATTCCGTCAGACTCCTTGTGCCAAGTAGCTTGTCGCAAGTATCACAAGGTGCAAGTTAAATGCTACTTGTTGCTTGTAATGAAAACCAGAAATAATCTCAATCTAACTTTCCTGAAACTGGCTGGATCGGGCAGTTTACTTTTATGCCATTTAAGTTTACTTTCCATTGGGGTCAAGTGAAGTGTATAATGGCTGTACAATCCGGTACTCTCCGGTAATGATCTATTGTTAATAATAACCAGAGTCTATCAGGAAGAGAGAGAGCTTACAGATGTAAGAGTATATCTTTATTGGCACGGTTAGTAAGTTTGCAGATGATACTTAAATAGGTGGTGTAGGTCGTGTAGAAAGTTATGAAAAATTCCAGGGGGCGGTGGGGGGTGGTGGGGGGGAGATGGTGGAGGAGGGTCTTGATCAGCTAGGTTTGTGGGCTGAGGATTGGCAAATGGCTTTCAATCTGGATAAATATGAGGTATTGCATTTTGGGAGATCAAACTAGGGTAGGTACAGTGAATGGTAGGGCCCTGGGGAGCGTTAGGAGTGCAAGTGCATAGTCCACTGAAAGCAGCATCATAGGTAGACAGGGTGGTGAGAAAGGTGTTCAGCTCACTGGCCTTCATCAGTCAGGGCATTCAGTATATGAGTTGGGAAGTTATGTTGCAGTCATAGAAGATGTTGGTGAGGCTGCACTTGGGGTATTGTGTACAGTTCTGCTCACCCTGCTATAGGAAAGATCTTATTAAACTAGAAAGAGTGCAGAAAGGATTTACCAGGATGTTGCCTGTACCTGGGGACCTGAGTTACAAGGAGAGATTATATAGACTAGGACTTATTCCCTGGAACGTAAGAGATTGATTGGGGGGGGGGGGGGGGGGTGCGACCATGATGTATAAGATCATGAGGGGCATAGACAGGGTGAAAGCACACAGTCTTTTTCCCAGGGAGAGGCTGCTAAAAACAAGAGGGCATAGGTTTAAGATCAGAGGTGAGAGATTTAGAAGGGACATCAGGGGCAGCTTCACACAAAGGGTGGACCATATTTGGAATGAGCTGCTGGAAACAGTGGTTGAGGCAGGCACATTAGCAACATTTAAAAGCCATCTGGATAAGTACATGGATAGGAGAGGTTTAGAGGGCTACGGGCCAAACATGGACAGGTGGGACTAGCTCGCTGGGCAACACAGTTGGCATGGATGAGTTGGGCCGAAGGGCCTGTTTCCGTGCTGAATGACTCTATGACTTTATCTCCAATGAGTGTCCAAGGGCAGGAAAATGGTAAAAAGGCAAAGTTGAATGCTCTTCATCTGAATGCGTGCAGCATTCTTAACACAATAGATGAATTAATAGTGTAAATAGAAAGAAATCATTACGGTCTAAAAGATTTTATGGAGAAATGGGTAAAAGGGAGCAGTGGAGCTGAGGATTGGTAGAAATGAGAAAAGGAAAAGATTAGTGAATAATAATGTAGACCCTTTACAAATTGATACAGGAGGAAATTAAGCCATTTGGAAATGGCAGAGAGATTAACCAAATGTTCTGTGTCTACCTTCACTGAAAGAGGAGGTGGGGAATTAACACTGGCAAAACAAAACCGAGGTATCAATGGGACATCAGCAGGACCTGGTGACCTGCTTCCCAAGGTTTTCAAGGAGCAGAAAGTTGCTGCGCTCTTTGTATCTTCTGTTACGAACCAGCAATGAAAGAAACATGCTGAGTCATGATTCAGTGTTTAAAAACTACTTTATTAATAACTACTTATGATAATAAGAAAAATAAAAGTAAAATTATTAGAATGTTAGAAGTAAAAATGTTAACCTTGAACATTAACCCCAAAAACTAAACTCATCGTGTGTGTGTGTGGCAAAGTCCCAAACTCCAAGTCCAGGAATAGTTTTCAAAGTTCATTTCAGCAAGCCGTAAGGTGAAACATCAGCAAAGGTTTCTTCAACAACCACCGTTGTCTGAAGATAAAACGTAGATGTAGAGAACATAGAGAGAGTAATTACGAAATCCAAGTGTTCCACGATGGAACCCAAACGACACCTCAAGTGTTTACTCGGTAGTGACTTCCTCACCCCAAAAAGCATCGGAATCGTGGCCGTCCACACAAATACCTGTTTCCTTCTACAGGTCAGCAACAAAGTGAACTCCACTGGATTACTTCCAATTTCCATACGTGGATTGCAGTGACAGACACAGTTATTGTTTCTCATCCATCGATGAGAAACTAGAAGGCTAGTGTGTCTCTCTCCCTTTTTTCTCTCTCTCTCTCTCTCTCTCTGACTGACTGACTTCTTCAACAACGTCATTACGTCCTTCATCTTCTGTTGACGTAAGCACGCCCCACACACACACACACACCACTATGTTCTATCTTAAAGGGACATTCACCTAGTCTGTAACACTTCCAAAATTCCACAGATTATAGACTGGTTCCCATGGGATCTGAGGGTAGAACATGTGAGCCCTACATCAGAAGGGTGGCAGAGAGAAAATGAAGACTATGGACCAGTTAGCCTGAAGTCAGTAGAGGGGAAAATGTTGGAATCTCTTCCTATTTCCCTCTTTCCCGCTCCCTTCCTCTCCTTCCCCTCTCTTTGGGATGTGGGAAGAAATTGGAGCACCCGGAGGAAACCCATGTGGTCACAGGGAGAACCCGCCTCACTGGAGCTGTGAGGCAGTGGCACTACTTGCCGCACCACTGTACCTCCCATTGAGCGGAGGTCTATCCTGTGACTTGGAGCCTGGTCTCTGAAAGTGTTCAAACACGAGCGTCGTCTGTCTTCAGCAACTCGGAGACTGAGGTTGGGTGGCCTTAGACTGGAGTGGAGGGAGCATTTGTCCTGCAGATTGGCTGCACTCCAGTGCAGTGACATTGGAAGGAAGGAAGGAGTTAATATGACGATGCAGCCTTGGTCTGTGTTGTGGACCTGTTCGTTAGAATTATGACCTGCCTGCAATCATGAAGCTGTTTCTACGGGTGACCATCTATGAGAAGGGTGCTGCACAGTAGCTCCCACTTGGAGACTGAGAAAGGCCCACCTATAGTGGACGGAGCCACTCACTGCACTTCTGTTGAGGTTGTCGAGCGGTGAAAGTTATGCCCACCATGACTCGGGAGAGACTGAATGCACATAGTGATGGGGGGAGTAGCTCTTCAGCCACCAGGACAAGGTGGTTGAGGAGGACCCTGGGGATGATATAACAAGGGGAGTCTTCTACCTCCTCTCTGGAACATGGTCTTTTCTGTGCTACGTGCTTCAGTGCTATAAGAAAGAGTCCATTAGGAACACGGCAGACCCCATTAACTGAGGTGGTGTGGGGGTACTAAGTGTGAGAATATGGAGCTTACTGCCCTCCCACCCTACCCATCCAGAGCCCAGTTCAAGGTAATGCAGTTCAGCACTGACACCCTCCTGCTATCTCTTTGCATCGTGGAAGCTGAGTTAAAGGGAGGCGAGGGTGAAGTGAACAGCCTTCAGCACTGGGACTGTATTGTTAAAACGAATGTTCTGACAGCTCACTGTCAGCACAATGCACCTGCCGCAAGAAGGACTCGATTCTGTTGACAGTTGGGTTGGGCCAACTGATCTCAGCCAGGATGATTTTTTTTTAGCGTACCACAATTAGCCTTTGTGCCAAGGCTTATAGAAGTCAACCTGGATACCCAGGTCTCAATCATTTTGAAGTGATTCCCAATGGAAGAGTGTGCATGAGAGAGGTTTGTGGGGGTGCGAAGGTGGTGTTGCAATGTCCTCCACTGTCAGCCATTCCCTGCTGCATTGAGGCTCGCCTGAGAGAGGAAGGATGGTCTCTTTGGCAGTGTTTCTTGGAGCTAGCAGTAGAAATAATGGAAAAGGAACCTCCTCAGCATAGTAGAAGCACGATCAGCTGACTGCAGGCCGACCGGAAATGGAGTTAAAAGGATTAAGTTCATTCAGATTTAAAAGGGACAGGGTTGGATCCACTGAAAGAAATCTAATCGAACTGAAACAAGCAAGAAATAGGCCCCTAACCCCTCCATTCCTCCAGCGGCCAGGTCTTTAGCTGCCTGGGCCCCATTTCCTTACCTAAATCTATGTAGCCCGCCCCCCTGCCTGAAATCCAGGCTCTGTGGCCAGACCTCTGGGTCATCTCTTCTACCCTAGTGTGGCTCGGAGTCAGACTTTGTCAACGATCAAAGCAGTTTTGGAATGTCCGATTGCATTAACAGTGCTGTGTAGATGAAAGGTGCAGTTAAAAAGGGAGCATCAGTAACTGGATCCGACAGCGGAAACTGAGCTAAATCTGAGCCCTGGTTCCTCTTTATGACTCTGAGTCATGGATCTCAGGGACTTCCCTGCTCTGACTTTGGCCAAGTCAAGGCAGAGCAAGACTGGATTGTCAGTAATGGCGACTGTGCTTTGGGTTACGAGAGAGTACATCAACTAATCCTGCTGCTGAGTGTCCTCTGGTGACTCCTGGAGAACAAAGGAGTTGCCATTGATTGACAGGTAACTCTGTGAGCGACTATCTCACCAACATTGGGAACGTCAGCCTTGTCCCTTTCACAACCGGTGACGTGAAGAAGTATTTTATGGCCAATGGTGTACATGGGAAGTTTGGTCACTGTCACAGGACCGATGCTTGCCAGTGTTTGTGCAGCAAGATGCAGACAATCCGACTGTTTTGGTGATGTTGGTTGACTAATAAATATTGGCCAGAATGCGGGGAGAATTCCAGTGCTGCTCTGTGAAGGAGAGTACCTGCCTGAGAGAGCAGATGGAGCCTTGCTTGAATGTCTCATCCAAACCAAGGAGTCCCACACTGTCAGAGGTGCCACCTCAATGATAAACTGATATGAGGTCTGGCTATAAGTCAGCCCTTTGGATAAAGGGCAGAGGGTAAATACATCAATTACATCAGTGGGAACTGATGTGATTGTTATCAGCAGGGTTTGTAATGGATCATGTGAGGCTCTGTCACAGCTGTGTGGTGTTACAGTGCCACACCACAAGGGTGGCCTTGGCTCTATGGGTTTCAAGTGTCCCGTCCCAACCAACTGAGGGTGCAGTTGATGCAGTCACAAGACGGTTCAGGTTTGTGGACAGGTACAAAGAGCTCAGCCCTGATTTTAAAAAGAACGGTGCTGGAAGTGGAACCTACCCTCCACACACAGACTGATACAGCTGTTGTACGCTCAGAAGATAACTTCATGCAGCTTGGATTGCAGTGTGCGTGTTTATGTCAGAAAGGCCTCTTGCCTGGCAGTCTAAATTCAGTGTTCTCAGAATCGAAAAGGGGAAGTAAGGCCAAAAGGGGTGAATCACTTACGACACACAAAATAGTGCCTACATTCTATTCTCCCTTTCTGTTGCATCTCCCGCGGGCACTGACTGCCACTACTACTTTCCCCTGGTAACCATACCAATGACCCACCTTCATGTGGAGATCTATTCCCCACGTTAGAGGGATGGTCTTTTTTATCCATTGGGCATTTCCTTAGGATTGAGATGACTTCCTTCCACTGGCTTTGTGGGTTTTGAGGTAGCTAAAGAGGCTAGTTAGGAACCTTGGTCTCTTCCTCTGGTAGGGCAGGTGGTGGCTGTTGGGATGGCAGGATGGGAAGACTGAGGTGGTCTGTTCCTTCAGCTGTTAAGGCAGGGATTCTGTGGGCTCCTGATACATGGCCTGGGGTTCCTCAATGCCTAGTGTACATGAGTGGTACAATCTGTGGGGAATTGATGAGAATGTAGGGAGAAAAAAATCAGGATTAATGTAGGGTTAGTGTAAATGGATGGTTGCAACACACAAATGTTGGAGGAACTCATTGGGTCAGGCAGCATCTGTGGAGGGACGTGGACAGTCAACGTTTCGGGTCGAGACCCTTCATCTGGACTGAGAGAGGGGACGTGGCCGGTAGAAAAAGGGTGGGGGGAAGGGGTGGAGCAAGAGCTGGCAGGTGATAGGTGGATCCAGGTGAGGAGGGTGATAGGCAGATGGGGGAGGGAGAGAGTGGGAATAGCGGACAGAGGCCTGGAGGTGACAGGTGGAGGCAACACAGGGCTGCAGATGATGGAATCTGATAGGAGAGGAAGGTGGAGGGTGGGATCAAGTGAGGGAGGTGGGGAGGGCAGATGGCAACAGTGGGGCGAGGGGAACCCAATGGGAGGAGTGTGTGGGTGACGGGCAGATTGAGTGAGTGGGGGAGGGGTAAGAAACCAAGTGATGGGGCTGGAGTGGGTGAGGGAAGAACGAGGTAGATCAGGAGGAGAGAGAAAAGGGGCAGAGTGGGGAGCAGGTTACTGGAAGTTGGAGAATTTAAAGTTCATGCCATTGAGTTGTGGACTGCCCTGGGGGACTATGAAGCGCTGTTCCTCTCGTTCGATGGTTGGCATAGACTCAGTGGGCCGAAGGGCCTGTATAACTCTAGACTCTTTTTTTAAAAACAAACAGATGAAGTTTTCAAAGAGGTGGTTAGGTTTACACAGTCACAAGGAGAATGTGTAAGCTCCGCACAGAGGTCAAACCCAGGTCACCAGAGCCGTGAGGCAGCAGCTCGATTACCTGGGTGCTGTATGGGGGAGAGGTTATATGTGGGCAACATAACTCTTGGGCATACCTGGGAGCTTCTAAGTATCACACCAAGCAGTAATTCTTCTAAGATCCTGAAAATTTTGAGCATCAGTTAGATATTTTGAACATGAGGGAAAGCGGTCAGACTCCCTTGTCCTGTGCAATGCACTTGGACCTTTGCAATGAGTAAACGCCCAGCTACATTTTCCCCTCCAGTATCCTCCTCCCATCCTCCAAACTGCTGGTAGAGCCTGCCCCTTCAGGTGAAAGGAGGAATGGGAGAATGGAGAATGGCCTTAAGTAATGTGTGTGGTCTGTAAGGGTTAGGAATGAATGGAATGTGAACTGGTATGTTGAAGGGAGCAGCTTGAGTAGGTGTGTATTTACCTCTGGCTGTTATAAATACCAGGGTCAGGAAGTCTTTTGGCAGGGCCAGAAATTAATTGGTTAATGACTAATGAGAACACCTATTAAAGGGATTTGGAGCTGTGATCTCAGATCCCTAGGTTGTGCGGACACATGATCGAACTAGCAGCTCGTCCTTTATTTTGTGGTGGGGAGAGGTGATCAAGGAGCCTCAAGTCAAAGCCATGCAGGGCTAATTACTGTCCCAGTGCTGAGCCTTCACAGAGAGGGAGGTAACTGGAGGCTGCACCAATTTGTTTCTTTTGGACCCCATTGTTTAATTGAATACACAAAGAGGTTCCTGGTGCCTTTCATCTGTGCCACCCCGCATGGGTTAACCCTCACTGGATCAGTTGTGTGGATGGGGGGGGGGAAGGAAGCACCTTGTGTTCCTGCAACCCTGGTTTGGAGCCTCTGGACAATGAAATGGCCAAGATGTACATTTTTTGTCCTGTGGATGTGGTAAACCATCAAACCGCACTTAGTTCACATTTGTCCCTTCCCTTTGAGCAGATTTTATTGGGTTTATGATGCAAGGTGAATGGGTTAATCGCTACTGAGTTGTTCAAGGAAGTTGTAATGAATGAGAAGTTTGTCTGTACAAACTGTAAGTAATATTGTCAGAACCTGGCACCTGGGTTTCTTTTATCTGACTTCAGGCTGCCCACATGATCCGTAGTTCCTCATCGAGCTTCATGGCTGAAGGTGGAAATTTGATGAGGAACGTTGGGAGGAGCTGATCAGTACCGACATCTTCTGGGTAACGAGAACCACTGTCATCAAGTGCATGGGTGATGCGTTCTGCCTTTTCGGATGCGGCATTATGAGGGCAACTAGAAATAGTGAAGACGGCATGGACTCCTGTTTAAAAAATAGTTGTTATTCCTGTTATTCGTTATTCCTGTTATTCATTATTCCACTTTCCACAGCTGTAGTTCCCCAGATCTCTGTGTGTCTTTTAACACGGCATGATTATACACATGAGTTTTAAAAGGAAGAGAATTTAATCTTAAAAGGTTAAGTCACAGTAGTTAGATGAGGCTGAGGTACACATTAAACGGCAGAGAGGCTGCAAGAGGCTGAAGGGCCCAAGTATTCTGAAGAAACAAAATTGCTGCCTAATTGCTGATCCTGTAAGTGAACGTAACTAAGATCAAATGATTGGTGAGCATCAACACTCTTTGGGCTTGTTCCAGTTGAAGCTTTTTTTTGGAATGAAGCAGATTTCTTGTCCCATTCTTCCCCTGACTCTCTGTGCACCTATTTCTGATCTCAGTTTCACTCCCGTTACTTGGTTTGTGGAGGTTCTGAAGGTGCTGATCCTCCCCCTCCTCCCCCCCCCCCCCCACCACCACCCCTACATCCTAGTAGGTACCGAAATGCAAATACCAGCGAGGGCTGCGATCAGATGCATGAGCCCTGGTGACCTACTGCCACTTTAAAAACAATCCATCAGAACACTGGAGCCTGGCTACAGTGTCCAGTCTACCTACTGAGGCCACATGTATAGAGAGGCGTTGTTGCTCTAAGAAATAATAGTCTCTGAGAGATACAGCACGGAAGCAGACCCTTTGGCCCAACGAGTCCATACCAACCAACAACCACCAATGTACCCCAATCCTGCATTAGTCCCATTTTAATCTCACCACATTCTTATTAATTTACCCCCCCCCCCCACCGCCAGATTTCTACCCTTCACCTACACACTAGGGGCAATTTACAGCAGCCAATTAACCTACCAAACTGCATGCCTTTGTGGGATGTGGGAGGAAACTGGACCACCCAGAGGAAACCCATGCAGTCACAGGCAGAACGTGGGAGCTCTACACAGACAGCACCCGAGGTCAGAATCGAACCTGGGTCTCTGGCGCTTTCCCAGCTGTGCACTGTCCTGCTAGTGTTTGGATTGCAGCTTTCTAGGCTAGTCAAAACTACCTTAATGGATTCATGTTTCAAACAATAATTCAGAGTTTGTTTCAAAAATATTTATTACGTGTGTTAACCCAGAACACTGTTCCATGTCTCTCTGCCCTGTCAGGCATGTTTTTTTGACAAAAGGAGCTCAACAAAAATCAAAATGTCAAGGTATTTTGACCCTTTGGACATTGCTTCCCTCCTCGTTCCTTTCCCCACCCTGTGCCTTTGGCACCAGAGGAGGAATAAACACTACAAACCTTTTAATGTTTCTTATCCAAGTTGTGTGTCTAATCACAAAATTTGGCCCTTTGTTACCTAGTTGTCAGAGAGAGAAATACATGGGTAAAGATGAAAACAGAAATATATGCAAAGTGTTTTGATAAAGTCTTGCCTGTACACTGCTTCTGTGGTGCTGACCGTGTGTGTGACAGATCTGAAGCCTAGCGGAAGTGAAGGTTCTATGTAGGTCGCTGTTTGTGATCGTGTTCAAGTGGGTTTATCTGTTGCCCAACCAAGAGAGTCCTGTGAAGACTGTGGCTTTGAACAGGGGTGTGGGTGTGTGGCAGGTGGGTAGGATATTCCTGGCACTTGAACCAACAACTATCAAGTCATCTTAATAACTGCATTGATTGATTTGGCAGTCCTGCAGCTGTCACTACACGGTAAATGGAAGGCAGCAAGCAAGAAGCAGGACAGTGTTTTGCAGGCCATTCTTTCCCCTCCTTCCTCTCTGATCTAAAGTCTCATCCGTTTTTGTGGTCGGTTTCAGTCTATGTCTTGCAGGAAACTGTATTGAGCTTGAAACTTTGTTCCGCTGTTTAGCATTCTACTGGAGACGGGAGCCACTGGTAATGACTCAGAGTTTGCAGGAGTTGCTGGGGTCTGACAAAGGGCAGGGGAAGACCTGCTGCTTTGTCCATTGAAGTTTATCTACAACTACAGATAACAAACTCTGGATGGTGCGAGATTTGTATGTTAATGACCTGGAAGTTGGAGCTGCCAATTTGTGGAATGCTCTATTAATTGGATTTTTCCTGCACCCTGCCGCTTGGAAATATTTGTGCTGTCAGACAGTGAATGACAGAACCAACGGTGCATTTCCCTAACTAATGAAATTTAATGTTGGGAAATATTAGGCATGAAGAGACTGAGAGCCTTAATCCCCAACTGAAACAGGTAGGTAGTCTTTCAGTTTAATGTTTTCTCCAAAACTTGGTACCTGTGGCAGGGCAGCACTCCCTTAGTGGTGGACTAGTTGGCAGCACTAGGTCAGGTCAAGGGTTTGCCCCCTTGGGGTGAGGATGGAGGAATGGGAGTGAAGCATGAAGGGCAAAACATTCTCTTATTTTTACACTGTACCCCTTCCCTTTGGGCACCAGACACGATCACACCCCTTCCCTCCTCACTGCCTCAATGGCAGGTGTTAATCAAGTTGTGGGTGAAAAGAGACGGGAGATGTGGAGAGCACGAGGGGGAGAGGAAAAATGCAGAGGAGAGAGAGGGAGAGACGGGGAAGCAGGGAGGGAGAGACGGGGAAGCGGGGAGGGAAGAGGCGGGGAAGCGGGGAGGGAGAGGCGGGGAAGCGGGGAGGGAGAGGCGGGGGAAGCGGGGAGGGAGAGGCGGGGAAGCGGGGAGGGAGAGGCGGGGAGGCGGGGAAGCGGGGAGGGAGAGGCGGGGGAAGCGGGGAGGGAGAGGCGGGGGAAGCGGGGAGGGAGAGGCGGGGAAGCAGGGAGGGAGAGACGGGGAAGCGGGGAGGGAGAGACGGGGAAGCGGGGAGGGAGAGATGGGGAAGCGGGGAGGGAGAGGCGGGGGAAGCGGGGAGGGAGAGATTGGGAAGTGGGGAGGGGAGAAATGGGGAAACGGGAAGAGAGAGGGACAGGCGGAAGTGGGGAGAGGGAGGGACAGATGGGAAGCAGGGAGAGGGAGGGAGAGACGGGGGAGAAAAGGAGATGGGGGTTGGAAATGGAGAGACCAGGGGAGGGGAGATGTGAGAAAGAAAGAGGAGGAGAAGGGACTAAGAGAGAGACCCATCAACCTTCTTCGACCTAAGATGGACCTTGGCCACCTACCTGGCTCCTCATGCATCTTCCTTGCAATGCCTCGTCCAGAATTGCTTTTTGTGTGAACTTAACCAAAGTATTTGATCCCGGGCCGCATAGTTGTTAGTGGGCAAAGGAACCTGTACGTATGTAAGAGGCCAGAATTGGAGGAATTATAGGAATGATCTTGCAACAAAAGGGGCAAGGCCAAAGTAGAATTAGAACGTAATGAGAATTTAAATTCTATCAGTAATTCTCAGTTAGAGGTGTGTGTAAGCCATCCTTAAGTATGTCCATGTATTGTCTTTATTGGAATTGTAGAGGGCACAACTGAAAATTATAACTCAAAGATTATCCTCTTTCAATTTGGAGCTCAGCTCAACAAGTTTGAAAATCATTGGACTGCGGATTGGAGGTTGATTCCATGATGTTTCGAATTAACTGATTCTACTGCACTACTGTTAACATCTTGCCACATATGTTAAAAAAAATGATATGAATGTGCACTTGGACAAATGATAAGAATCTTTGTACATATTGATTAATTCATCAACACATTTCAGAGTGCAGGTAGTATTTTGTTCTGAGAGAATTATTTATGACGACTCAGAGTTAGAATTTGAGGTGCTGCATTTATCTGACAAGATTGGCACTAATTACTTTGTGTCTCATTCCCAATTATTTCTTGATGATTTATTAGGATAGTGTTGCTACATTTGTTACAGAAACCACTGAGCAAGGCAAAAAGCAGCTGTCAGCACTGTAACCTGTCAGGAAGTGTTAAGCAGTTTGGAGAGACTAATGAGAAGATATCCAGGTTGAATAAAGTGAACAAATAACGTTAGTCTGAATTCCCCTGCAGACAGGTTACATAAGGGAGGACTTGAAACTGGCAGTGAGGAACATTGTGGTTAAAAGCTATTCTCTGTAATTTTATTGGTGCATTTTATATCTTGAATGTTAAACTCTGCTGTTGAATTAATGTGCAAATGGATTGTAAGCCAATGTTGTAAGGTATTGTATGTTGCTGTCGGATTTGGTGATCTCGGTACGCAATTAGTGGAAGGGTAACTTCCTTTTAACACAGCAAAATTGGGAAGATAGAGTATGAAAGGGTTCAGAAGGCAATTGTAGAATGATGGATGGAGGGGGAGAAGATGATTAGGTGGGCCAGAGGCCAGGTCCAAAGGGATAGCTTGGTGGCTCAGTAGGTTTATAGTGTTGTCCAAGCCATCGTGAAGCTGATTTGGAGATCGTTGGAACAGGAATAAAGAGCAGTGTTTGAATCCAAGCAATGTCTTACCTAAAGGGAACAGAAGAACTGTTTGACAAAAAATGTCCAAGGTTCCATTTAGTTGATCTGCTGCCATTTTGGCAGTCGAACAGTAAAATAATATTTGTGGCTTTTAACAATTGTTATTGGTTTATTATTGTCATGTTCTAAGATACAGCCAAAAGCTTTTATATACATGCTATCCAGACAGATCATTTCGTACTAATGTACCTCCAGGTAGTACAAAAGGAAAACCATAAGAGAATGCAGAATATAGTGTTTACAGTTACAGAGAAAGTGCAGTGCAGGCAGATAAATAAGGTGAAAGGGCCATGACAAGATAGATTGAGAGATCTAGAGTTCATCTTTATTGTAAAAGAGGTCTGTTGGTTTTTCGTACAAGAGGTCTGGTGGTACGTGTTCTCGATATATCTTCCCAATGGAAGGGGAGAAGAGAGAACAACCGGGGTTAGAGGGGTTCTTGATTATGTTGCCTGCTTTCCCGAGGCAGGGCAGGCATGGTAGTGTAGCGGTTAGCGTAACGCTATTACAGTGCCAGTGACCCAGGTTCAAGTCCCGCCACTGTCTGTAAGGAGTTTGTACGTTCTCTGGGTGTCCTGCATGGGTTTCCTCTGGGTGCTCCAGTTTCTTCCCACATTCCAAAGACGTACAGGTTAGGAAGTTGTGGGCATGCTATGTTGACGCTGGAAGCGCGGCAACACTTGCGGGCTGCCCCCAGAACACTCTACGCAAAGATGTGTTTCACTGTGTGTTTCGATGTACATGTGACTAATAAAGATATCTGATCTTAACTTCTCTTAAGTATGGACAGAAGCAAAGGAGGGGAGGCTGGTTAGCGTGATGGACTGGGCTGCGTTCACAACCCGGCCATTTCTTGCGGGCTTGGGCAGAGCAGGTTGCCATCTGATCTTGAAGGGCGTGTTATTGACTTGGGTTCTCGAGCAGGATTGATTGGTGAAAGGAAGGGAATGGGGATTGAAAAAGACCAGAGGGCTCAGGGTGAAACTCGGGCCAACTAATATCATGTCATCTATCCTAGTGCAGTAAAGAACACATCAGCCAGCCTGTCTGCTGGCCATACAGAGATAGGTGGGAAATAAGTTGTGAGGAGTCATAAAGTCATACAGCGCAGGAACAGGCCCTTCAGCCCACTGAGACCATGCTGACCATAAGCATCCATTTGCCACTAATCCCATTTTATTCTCCCCATGTTCCCGTCAGCTCCTCGGAGAGTCTACCACTCACCTACACACAGGGCAAACTTCTCACAACATCTGGAGATAATTCTGCTCTGAAGGGGATTGGGCAGAACAGTAGGAATTCAGTAATCATTCATTCTGCGCACCTTACTGAGGATTAATGAGGGGCAAGGTCTCTCTCTCTCGAGAGGAATCTTCAAACCTCCCTTCACAAACTCTATTCTTTATCACCAGGTTTAAGTGCTCAAGACCAAAGCAACGAAAAACCAAGACGTTACAGTGAAATATTCCGGGAGCTGGATGCATTTGAAATTTCCTTTGGAAACTCGTGAGTAGAATCAAAGTCTTGTTAGATCCCACTATTTAATAATTGATTCCAAGCTTTCTGTGCTGCACTTCCACATGGTGTGGACAAATAATCTGTGTGACTGAGCACTACTGTAATCATGTAGCACCTATGTCAACTGATCCAGGGTCTGTGTCTGTCTAAAAGAGCAAATCTTGCACGTATCAGGCATTTCCTGCTGTTAACTGAATGAGGTGCCCTATAACTACACACACTGATGGAGACCTTTTCCCCAGTCTCATGTTGTCGAGATGACTGGCCCATCTTGTGACCACTTGGGCAGTGTCTCTCTGTCACTACCAGGATGCTGCCTATCCCACTCATACTCTGCAGTGCAGTGAAATGTCATTGATTCCCTCTGAATCAACTGTTCCGGCTTGCCAGAGGCAATTAGGGAATGGAGTTACACTACAAGAGATCAGAAGATCAAATCTTCACAGAGCAATCTGTGCCTCTATCTACCACACCAGCCTCCAAACCTGACCATGTGCAATATCAGCCAACTGCTTCCTGAAGCTTGAGGTGTGATGGACCCGATACCTCTGCTCGATGCAGACTTTTTCCCTGATGAAAACCTTGGTGAGACTTGCTTCCAATTCCTTGGCAGCTTTCTTTCAATGAAACTGGAATAAGTGTAGATTTTAAACTCAGTGTCAAACCAGTCTGAGGTTGGGTACTGCAGAAATATACCCTGCACAGAGTGGTGAAGGCCATACCCCAGAACTGTCAGCAGGTGAAAAGGGGGCTGTGGTTTCTGATGATAAGCCATGCATCCCTCCACCACCCTGTACTGACTTCCTCCCAAATCAAGAGAACATTTCAAATACCAATCAGACATTTCGACCCTGGGAAAAAGATACCATCTGTCTACCTTATCCATGCCTCTCATAATCTTATAAACTTCTATCAGGTCTCCCCTCAGCCTCCGATGCTCCAGAGAAAACATCTCCAACTTTGTCCAACCTCTCCTTATAGCTCATGCCCTCTAATCCAGGCTGCATCCTGGTGAACCTCTTCTACACCCTCTCCAAAGCCCCCATACCCTTCCTGTAATGGGGCAACCAGAACTGAACGCAGTACTGCAGATGTGGCCTAAACAGTTTTATAAATCTGCAACATAAATTCCTGACTCTTGAACTCAGTGCCTCGACTAATAAAGGCAAGCATGCCATCTGCCTTCTTTACCACCCTATCGACCCGTGCGGACAAGATGCCCACAGCAGCCAGCAAATCCATCCCGCCAGTCTCCCAAACACTTGTTTGTATGTACCTTGCACCTTATTGCACTGCACTTTCTCTGTAGCTGTGACACTTTACTCTGTACTGCTATTGTTTTTACCTGTACTACCTCAATGCACTCTGTACTACCTTAATGTAACTACACTGTGTAATGAATTGATCTGTACGATCGGTATGCAAGACAAGTTTTTCACTGTACCTCGGTACAAGTGACAATAATAAACCAATACCAATAAAGTAACTGTGGAAGATTTCTTTAACCTATTGTAAATTAACACAGCATTCTTCTTCCTCTCCCAGCACGGTGGACCTTTTCATGACAGAAGCAGACAGCAGCTTAACTTCCCCAGAACAATCTCCAGAAGAGGAGAGCCTGGTGAGTCCTCAGCTTTTACTTGTGTTCACCTATCCTCATCAGCAGAGATGTTTAAGGCATTTCTGTCCTCTACCCACGGTCAGATTCCTGGATATTGGAGTTTTCAGACAAGATGCCAGCTTTCAAAGAAACAGTAATACTACAGGACCGAGATCTGACTTCTGACAAAGCCTGTGAAGTAAACAATTGCATACACGGTTGTAAATGGACTTCAGTTATGCAATCTTTACAATTGCAGAGTTGTGTATCACGTCACCTTCGGGGGAGGAACTACCTTGCAGACTCGACATGCTTTTTTGAAGTATCAAATGGGAAACAATTTGGAAAATAAAAAGTGGAACCAGTGCCTTGCACTGTACAAACACACACAGACCAGTAAAGTTCAGTGTCTAGAGAAGCTGAGTGGGCTGATCTTCATGTAAAGTGCGGTGGAAATCTAGTCTCTCCTAAGAAGCTATGACAAGGTCAATTGATACCAAGTCTGATAGACTGTTGTTAGTTAAGGCATTAAAAGATAAGAAACCAAGGAAGATAAGATGGCACTGGGATCCAGATTGTGGAATAAAACTCGAGGGGCTGAATGGCCAATTGTTATTCCTGTAATCAGCCAGTGATCCCCCCGATCACTGACCAACTGGGGACGTGTGTGGATGTCGTGAGGACCTCTGCAATGTTACCCACAGACAGCATGTCTCCCAGCTGGTGACAAATAACCAGTTTGGGTGAGGGTGTGTCAGGAGAGAGGATAAAATCCTACCCAGCAGAGCAGGATGGGAAAGGAAAGAAACTGGAGAGTGTTCTGTTCAGTCTGAATGAACCGAGAATACTCTCACAGACGGCCGTGGTGGTCGCTGCCCTTTCAACAGAAGAGTCAGTCGGACAGCACAGAAAACAGGTCCTTTGGCCCACTCATCCCATTCTCCTGCATTGGGCCCATATCCTTTTATGCCTGGCCTATTCATGTGCCTGTCTAAATGTCTCTTAAACTTAGTAATTGTATCTGATTCCACCACCTCCTCTGGCAGTGAGTTCCAGGTATCACCCGCTCTCTGTAAAAGAAAAAACCCTCAGATCCCCTTTAAAATTCCTTTCTCTCACCTTAACCCCAAGCTCCCTCATTTTTGACACCTCTACCGTGGGGAAATGGTTCAGACTATCTACCTATCTATGCTTATAATTTTATACACCTCTGTCAACCCCCCTTCACTCCAGGGAAAACAAGCCCGGCCTATCCAATCTCTCCCCCTAACTGAAGTCCTCCACCCAGCGAACATCCTGGTGAATCTCCTCTGCACTCTCCTCCAGAATAACCACATCCTATAGCGTTTTGTAGAGTTGCAACTCAGCTCCCAACTTTTACATCCTTTGGGGAACTGTGGACTTGAACCCCAAGGTCCCTCTGTTCATCAATGTTGTTTGGTGCCCTGCCATTTACTGTACATGTCCCACCGCTATTTGACTTTACAAAATGCACTAACTTGCGCTCCTCAGGATTATATTCCTTCTGGCAATACTACCCCCCCAACTTTCCATCTGATCTATAACCTTCCTTACTATCCACAACGCCACCGATTTTTCATGTCATTCACAAATCATATCTCCTACATTCACATCCAAGTCCGTTAATATATATTTCACAAACAGCAAAGGTCCCAGCACCGATCCGTGGGGTAACACCGCAGGTCACCGACTTCCAATCAGAAAAACATCCCTCCACCACCATCCCTGCCTCTCATCACCAAGCCAACTTTGGATCCAGTTAGCCAGCTGGCCTTGGATTCCAGTGCCTTAACCTTCTGGACCAAGCTTTCATGCAGGACCTCATCAATGATGTCAAACATCTCCTTAAAACGATACCGTGCTGACCTCTTGAGCGATGCCTTTACCCATTATGTTGCCCAGCTCTGAATCTTCTACAGAGTCCTATCTACCTCATCCTGCACCACAGGCAGGGCTTGCTCCGATGTTTCTTAGCCAGAAATTGGTGCCCTTACAGCCCAGCAACTTCGAGGCAGACTTCACCCTCTCTAGGGACCCTGCGTTTGCTGCTGTTCCTTCCTGAATCTCCCTCGCCTCTTTTTGTTTCTCTCCAGAGCAAACATCTCCACGTAGCACACAGTTCTGCAGTACCGACAACCTTCTCCTGAGTTCAGGAGTGTAATCTCAGTGGGATATTCTGACGAGGTAAAGTTGGCATTGTTTTCCCCCACTCCCTAGTTCGTAAGTACTGAGCACAACTGCAAACCCAGCTCCCTCAACTACCACTGCAACTGGAAAGGCTGGTGAACCCCAGACTAAGTAACATTTATTGCCATGTTTATGATCCTGGGAGCAAAGTTTCAATCATCAAGTCATTGTTTCCATTGTCTTTCCTTCAGGTGAATGAGGATTTCTTCCCGGAATGCCATGATCACGTAATGGAGGAGAGGGATGAACTCCAAAATTCAGGTATGCCTGATAGCTCGTTGCAGACATCACTGCATTAGATGGGTAGGGAGTAGAGTGCAGATCAGTTAAATCTGATGTGAAAATGTTTTTGGATTCAACTTGCCCTTTTGGGGTAAATAACCCACATCACCAGGATGGCCAGGTTGAATCGGCCCAGAAACAGAATCGTTCTACCCAAGTTCTAGTTGTTGAATGTGATTATCTGCTGAACCAGAAGTTGAGGCTTTCTCAGATGGATGTAGGAACTGCCCACTCATTTCCTGAAGGCTTACCCAAGTGGAATTGTGCACGGAAAGGGTGCCTGCCACTACTGCCTCTGTATCCCATCAGATGTTAATTCCATAAAGATTGTGGGAGTGTGTGGGAGATGGGAAGAGCATATTACACTGCACAACAAGGGAGAGCAGTAAATACAGAGAAAGAGACTGACTTGACTATTCTATGTACAGCTTCTATTGGTTTTAACCCATTCCCATGTATTAGCTGTGGCTCAGCATTCTCGACCACTGAGCAGAGGGGTGTGTGTTCACGCACTTCAGAGATTCTGAGCATTAAAGTGTTGAGGAAGTATTCCACTGATAGAGGTGCAACTTTCAGGTGATGTGTTAAACCTGTCTGTGCTCTCAAATGATGTAAAAGATGCCGGGGCACTATTTTGCAGAGGAATTAGTCTGGTATCTGGCCACTATTTATCCTTCAATCGTTCCTAATGTATTTATTATCACCTTCCTGTTTGTGTGAGCTTGTAGATCCACAATTAGCTGCTGCGTTTACTGCACTGTAGCAGTGATTACACCGAAAATTACTTAATTGACCATGTAAATATATTGAGATGTCTTGACACTATGTAAATACATTGAGATGTGAATGACGCTATACAAATGCACATTATCCTTGCCTTACTGTATCTGCCATCTCACCGCTCCCTGCAATTCTGTCTCATGCAGGTGAACTGATGGCAGAAATGTGTTGCATCTTATGCTGTACACTGAGTTTAATTCATTTCTTCTTCATCACTTCCTATTTAACACAACTTGCATTTGTATTTTAACTTACTAATTTAATTTACAAGTATGCTTCATTGTGAAGTTTTTGACCAAAAATTTGCATCTTACGCCACATAAGCAGATGTTGGATCTGGTGACAAAAAAAAAATGGTTTTAAGGCAGGCGTTAATGGAGGAGAGAGAGGGAGCAAGATGGTGAGGCACTGAGAGAAAATTCTGTGGTAACTTCGGGCATGGTTACCCGTGGTGAAACCTGGTAGGTGATTATCTGAATAAACTGCAGATGCCAGAAATCTGAAATAAAAACAGGGAATATTGGAAACACTCAGCTGGTTGGGCAGCTTCTGTGGAGAAAGAAAAATGGAGTCAACATCTCATTTCAAAGACCCTTCATCAGATAGATCCTTGGGGAACCCTACAGAGGTAACAGCAAGCAAAGCAATCAGCCCAGATGTTGCTCTGAATACAAATGGAAGCAAAGAATAGAACCAGATGAGTGTAGTCCCACCCAACTGGGTGAGAGTGGAGAATTACTGACGAGGAAGTTTGAGAAGTAGCATTCAGCATTGGTGTCGGAGTCAGGCCTAGGTCAGAGGTCATTCATTCTGCTTCTAAACTGACCCTGTAACAGATCCTCCCCAGGTCACAACAGGGTTCTGTTTCTGAGAACTGTTCGCAACCCCAAGTGTCAGAAATGCAGCCACCCAACAATATATTTGGATAAAAACATGGGCCAACCAAGGGCAATCTGTAGTTAAACCAGGGCATTTAAATCAACCATTCAGATTTCCACAAACTGAGCCCCCAGACAGCAGAGATGCCTGTAGCTGGCTGGTCTCCCAAATGTTCATTCATGTGTACGGGCTGTATGTGAGTCAGACAGTTGTAACCTGGGGAGGGCTGTATCTCTAATCTCAGCCCAGGAAGCAATAGGTGACTCACTGGAACCAAGCAGTAAATATAGCTGAAGTTTCAATCACCCACAGTTGTAGGGATGTAGAAGATGTCATCAGTGTCTAAGTATTTGGGGAACTAAACACCAGAGGTGTGGCTGGAGCCAGAATGGGTGTGACTTCCTTCATCAGCTGAATACAATGAAGAAAAGGTAGTTGTTACTGAACTGCATGAACAGAGTGATCTGCGCAGTGTCAGTGAAAGAATTTGATGATCTGTTATTGAAGAAGTATGAAAAAACTATCCAATAGTCATGTTGCCAATATACAGAGGCTGCTTTTGTGCTCCTTGATATTGGCACATTCCTGACTGAACTGGACTATCTGGCTCTTCTGCATTTTTAGTAAGTGTTTCAAGTTATGGGGAACGGTTAGTGCAGCAGGTATCTTCGAGCTAATCAGCACATGCCAGCCTCAGCCTGGAGCCAGTGCAGTGGCCTCATTATAAAAAGACACTATTCTCTTTATTAATGTAATGAAGACTCATTGCAGAATAATGCAGGCACACCAACACTTTGTTTCATGTGTCAGCTTGGTAAGTTTTGACACATTTACACACAGGCTCACTGACATTGTGCGGGTCTTTGATGTACTTTAATGACCCAAGTACACAGGGCACAGTTTCAAAGTCTGAAGATAGACCATTATGTTCTCCTCAAATTTGTACTAAGAGAAATGTTACCTAAAGACTTTGTTACGGTGACAGCCACAATCTGCAGATTATGTACTGCAGAGTTGGTGGGTCAAGAGGGACAAGAGGGTGTGGTGACAAGTGAGGCAGGTACAGAGACCCATTGAGTGTTGCTCGAGGAGACCAAGCCATTATGTACATCCAGCAATTATAAGGTTCTTGCAGCTTGTGTGGATGAGCGCAGGAACTGCAGGGAGGATGAGCAAATAGACCACAGCACTGCTGTAGAGGGGGTTATTCAAGCTGGGGGAGTAAAAGGGAACGTTGTAATGAAAGGGGACAGTATAATTAAGAGGGCAGACAATATATTTTGTAGCCCTGAATGTCCTGCCTGGTGCTGAGGTTAAGGACATCTCCTTGGGACTGGAGAAGAACTTAGAGGAGAAAGATCCATATGGGAACCACCGAGACCACTAGGCCTAAGAAGGGGACTGTACGGAAGGAATAGGAGGCAACTACGGTCCACGTTAAAAAGCAGAATCACAAATGCAATAATGTTTGGATTACTACCTGAGCCCAGTGCAATCGTATAGGGTTGTTGAGATTAGATGATTGGATGCAGGGCTCAAAGATTGGTTTGGCCAAAATGGATTTCAATTCATGGCACACAAGCAATAGTACTGGGGAAAGGGGGAACTGTACCACTGCAACAGACTTCAGTTGAATTGGGCTGGGGCCACACCCTAGAGAATGGAATAGCTGGGGGTGTAGATAAGGCAATAAACTAGATAATGGAGCCGGGGGAGGGTTCTAGTGAGGGGAAATGTAGGAAGTTACTGAAAGGATAAAGCGATACTGGCAGAATAATGAAATGACTGTTGATAACCAGAGTCTGTCAAAAGGTACAGAGCATTCCTCCAAATAGAGTCAGACCAGGGAAAAAATGGCAAAAGGCAAAAATCATCATTGCCTGATGCACAACAGGCATTCGTGATAAGATTGCCGAATTAATAGTACAAATAGATTATGAGAAGGTACAACCTAATATTCATTACAGAAGTGGGGTTGCAAAGCGACAAAGGGTGGGAATTAAACAGATCCAGGTTATTTAACATTAGGACGATATGGGCAAAACAGGAAAGGAGGGATAGCCCTTAGAACAACGTACGCGGTAGAGGCTGCAGAGAAAAAGCATATTCTTGATTTTTCCAAGCTAGGTAGGAAACAGCAAGGGACAGAAGACAATGGTGGGAGTATGTATAAATTCTCGAAGTATAGGTAGATGACTAGCACCTAGTGGCTCCGACATCCACCATCATGGTGCTTCAAGAGACTGTCATGGCACGCATTAGCTCCAGCCTCTCAGACAACTTTGACCCACTGCAATTCGCCTACCACTGAAACAGGTCTACGGTGGATGCCATCATCCTGGCCCTGCTCTCATCTCTGGAGCATCTGGACGGTAAAGAACACCTACTTTAGACTATTGGAGTTTAGTGATGAGCCTTCAATACTATAATGCCAAGTAAAACTCTTCACCAAACTCCAAGAACTGGGAGTCAACACCTCCCTCTGCAACTGGATCCTTGACTTCCTGACCAACAGACCGTAATCAGTGAGGATAGGCAGCAACACTCTGCCATGATTATTCTCACCCGGTGCTCCACAAGGCTGCATTCTCAGCCCCCTACTCTACTCGCTATATACCCATGACTGTGTGGCCAGATTCTGCTCTAACTCCCTCAACAAGTTTGCAGATTATAACCACTGTATATCTCAAATAACAATGAGTCGGAGTACAGGAAGGAGATAGAGAGCTTAGTGACATGGTGTCATGACAACAACCTTTCCTCAATGTCAACAAAACAAAAGAGCTGGTCATTGACTTCAGGAAGGGGGCGGTGTACATGCACCTGTCTACATCAACGGTGCTGAGGTCAAGAGGGTTGAGAGCTTCAAGTTCCTTAGGGTGAATGGTCACCCATAGCCTGTCCTGGTCCAACCACGTAGACGCCACGGCCAAGAAAGCTCACCTGGCCTCTACTTGCTCAGGAGGCTAAAGAAAGTTTGGCATGTCCCCATTGACCCTTACCAATTTTTATCAATGCACCATAGAAAGCATCCTATCTGGATGCATCATGGCTTGGTAAGGCAACTGCTCTGCCTGTGACTGCAGGAAAAGGCAGAGAGTTATGGACACCGCTTAGCACATCATGGAAACCAGCCTCCCCTCCATGGACTCTGCCTATACTTCTCACTGCCTCGGGAAAGCAGCCAGCATAATCAAAGACCCCACCCACCTGGACATTCTCTCTTCTTCCCTCTCCCATCAGGCAGAAGATACAAAAAGCCTGAAAGCACGTACCACCAGGCTCAAGAACAGCTTCTATCCTGCTGTTACAAGACTATTGAACAGTTCCCTAGTACGAGAAGATGGACACTTGACCTCACAATCTATCTCGTTATGACTGTGTTCTCTGGACTCCGGGCAGGTCCCGGCTGATTGAAAGACAGCGAATGTCACGCCACTATTTAAAAAAAGTATGTAGGCAAAAGGCAGGTAACTATAGGCCAGTTAGCTTAACGTCTGTAGTTGGGAAAATGCTTGAAGCTATCATGAAGAAAGAAATTGCGAGACATCTGGATAAAGTGGTTCCATCAGACAGACACAGTATGGATTCAGGAAGGACAGGTCCTATTTGACAAACTTACTGGAGTTCTTTGAGGATACAATGAGCGCAGTGGATAGAGGGAAACAGGTGGATATTGTATACTTGGATTTCCAGAAGCCGTTTGATAAGGTGCTGCATAAAAGACTTATCCATAAGATAAGGATGCATGGAGTTGGGGCTAAGGTATTATCGTGGATAGAGGATTGGAATAGAAGGCAGAGATTTGGGATAAATGGGCGTTTCTCTGGTTGGCAGTCAGTGTTGAGCATGGTGCTGCAGTTGTTGGTGCTGGGCCCGCAACTATATGTGATGTACATTAACAACTTGGAAGAGGGCACTGAGAGTAGCGCATCTAAGTTTACTGATGACAATAAATTGAGTGGAAAAACAAACTGTGCAGAGGGTGCGGAGAGTCTGCAGAGAGATGTAGATAAGTTAAGTGAGTGGGCTGGGGTCTGGCAGACGGAGTACAATGTTGGTAAATGCGAGGTCATCCACTTTGGAAGGAAAATAGAAGATCAGCTCATTATCTAAATGGTGAAAAGATTGCAGCATGCTGTTGTGCAGAGGGGACTTGGGAGAGCTTGTGCACAGATCACAAAAGGTTGGTTTGCAGGTGCAACAGGTTATCAGAAGGCAATGGAATGTTGGCCTTCATCGCTGGAGGGACTGAATTTAAGAGCAGGGAGATTACGTTGCAACTGTACAGGGTACTGGTGAGGCCACACCTCGAGTACTACGTGCAGTTCTGGTCTCCTTACCTGAAGAAGGATAAGATACAGGAGCCTGAGGGTACATACCACCAGGCTCAAGGACAACTTCTATCCCACTGTGATAAGACTATTGAATTGTTCCCTTGTCTGATCAGATGGACTCTTGACCTCTCAATCTACCTTGTTGTGACCTTGCACCTTATTGTCTACCAGCAACGCACCTCCCTGTAGCTGCGACACTTTACTCTGTATTCTGTTATTGTTTTTACCCTGTACTACTTCAATACACTGTGTATTGAATTGATCTGTACAAACAGTATGCAAGACAAGTTTTTCACTGTACCTTGGTATAAGTGACAATAATATACCAATACCAATACTGACTTTGGAGGTGGTGCAGAGGAGGTTCACCAGGTTGATTTCGGAGATGAGGGGGGTTAGCCTATGAGGAGAGATTGAGTCGTCTGGGACTATACTCGCTGGAATTTAGAAGAATGAGAGGGGATCTTATAGAAACAAATAAAATTATGAAAGGGATAGATAAGATAGAGGCAGGAAGGTTGTTTCCATTGGTAGGTGAGACTAGAACTAGGGGACATAGCCTCAAGATTTGAGGGAGTAGATTTAGGACGGAGATGAGGAGGAACTGCTTTTCACAGAGGGTAGTGAATCTGTGGAATTCTCTGCCCAGGGAAGCAGTAGAGGCTACCTCATTAAATATACTTAAGACACAGTTGGATAGATTTTTGCATAGTAGGGGAAGTAAGGGTTATGGGGAAAAGGCAGGTAGGTGGATCTGAGTCCACGGCCAGATCAGCCATAATCTTATTGAAAGGTGGAGTCAGCTCGACGGGCCAGATGGCTTCCTCCTGCTCCTATTTGTTATGTTCTTATGACCTTGCACGTTATTGTCTACCTGCACTGTACTTTCATTGTAGCTGTGATACTTTTACTTTGCATTCTGTATTGTAGAGAAGCAGAGTTTTTTTTTAAATAGTAGGAGAATGAAAGGTGCTGGTGTTCAGAGGGATCCAGGTATTCTTCTACATGAATTAGCCTAGCAATAAGGAAAGTAAAAACTACATTGGCCCTTATTGCAAGAAGATTTCAGTAAAACAGCAAGGGCATCTTACTGGAATTATATAAGGCCCTGGTGAGACTACACCCAATACATTGGGTGCAGGTCTGGTCTCCCTACCAAAGAATGGATACACTTGTGCCAGAAGCAGTGCAACAAGGGTTAATTGGATTGATTCTTGGTATTATGGGTTGTCCTAAGAGGAGAAATTAAGCAGACTGGCCCTTCTCTCTCAAGAAGAATCGGAGGTGGATCTCATTGAAGCATCCAAAATTCTTACAGGGCTTGACAGGGCCGATAGGGGATGGGGTATCTAGAACCAGGGGTCACAGTCTCAAAGTAAGGCAGAACAAAGATGAGAAGAAATTTCTTCACCCAGGAGGAGGTACGTCTTGATATTTCTCTGCCCAAGAGGGTTGTGGAGGCTCAGTCACTGTATATATTCATGAGTAAGGTTAATAGATTTTCAGTTTTTTTGGTCATTAAGGGAATCCAGGAACGTGGAAGCAGTACAGTGAAGCTAAGGTAAAAGATCAGCCACGATCTTATTGAATGGCAAAGCAGGCGGGGGGGGGGGGGGCCAAATGGCTCACCCCTCCTCCTATTTCCTTTACTAGTATGAAATAGTCTATTTTCTTCAGTGGCAGGTCTCACGACAAGGGGCCTTAACATTAGAGGCAGCCTGTTGAGGGATGATAGAAACATAGAAAACCTACAGCACAATTCAGGCCCTTCGGCCCACAAAGTTGTGCCGAACATGTCCCTACCTTAAAAATTACTATGCTTACCCATAGCCCTCTATTTTTCTAAGCTCCATGTACCTATCCAAAGTTTCTTAAAAGATGTCGAAATCTGGAAAATTCCCCCCAAAAATGTTTAAGATTTGGGTCAATTGAACACTTCAACTGGCAAAGTGATGAAAATAGAACCAGAAACAGAGTTAACATCTCAAGTCGAAGACTCTTCATCAGAAGTTCTTCATCCTGAAGCATTAACTCTGTTTCTCATCCCACAGATGTGGTCTGACCTGCTGAGTGTTTTAGATTTCTAGTATCAGCAGGTTTTTTTTGATTTTCAGCAGCAAAGTGATGAGGTTATTTATGGAATGCACACCCTGTAACAAACTTTAAGTTAATTCAATAATAATTTTCAAAAGGGAATTGGATATGACATTTAAAGGGAAAATTTGGGGAGTTCAGAGAAAAGTCGAAAAGGTTGGACCAATTGTTTAGTTCTTTCAAAGAGCCAGAGGAGGGCAGATGGGTTGAATGGCCTGCTCTTGTGCTGTATCATTCAGTAAATGCACATACTTGTACAATGCAGAACCAGAATGAGTTAATTTGTACCCCATCCCCAAGTTCCTGAGCTCAATTTCAAACTGATCTGATCACAACCAACGTTTGGCTTTCCACCAAAAATGGGAAAGTGGCCTACAATATTTAAATGACCCGATCATGAAATATTTGCTGAACCTGTCATTCCTGTAACTTCCATTCCCACCACTATATGCATCTCGTTCCTTCTCTGTTGCTAGTTTTCTGCTTTATGCTATTTCTATAAACCATAATGAGTATCTCTATCGTTACCTTCTGTATTTATCTTTGTCTTTCCCTATCTGGTGATTTCTTTCTCGTGTACAGACTGTATGTGTCTTTCACTGTGTCTTAAGCAATGTGTTAATTAATCCTCTTCTTGGTATCCTCCCTCTGACAGTCATCAGGATATGTTGCTACTTAGTGCTGTTAATCTCCTGATTGTCCCTCCCAAGGTCAGACTATTGAGGGGCCTATTCCTCTGCCGAGCCCTGCGTGTAATAAGCAATCCAGGCTGATGATCCGGTGTCCTCTCCACTCTCTTTGCAGTGGAGGAAGCTGATGGAATGCTGCTTAAGTGTGTAGGAGGTGTGGAGTCAGCCCTGCTATATGCCAAACTCTGGGCCAAGTACACAAAGGACCTGCTGTCATGGATGGAGAAGCGAACTTCTGCTGGTGAGTGACGTGACTGGCAAGTCAGTACCGTGCGGTGGGGAATACAGTGCACCCGGTGTCTTTATTGTTGGACTGTGTGTGTTGCCAGTGTTTCAAGGTGTGTGTGTGTGTGTGTGTGTGTGTGTGTGTGTGGTGTGTGTGTGTGTGTGTGCGCGCGCGCGCGCTCTCGATCAGTACCACTTGGTGGGGGGGAAGAAAAGCATACGCTTTTTATCACACACAGAGGTTGCTATGCTCTCAGAGACTGCATTACTGGCTGAAGTTTACCCTTGGTAATCGGAATCACTGTGGGCAGGTGTGCTCTCAGTCTCATACAGTGGTTGGGTAGGGTGAGAATGTCACTCAATGTTGCTGAGCTACGTGGTTTCAGTGTCGTTACTACAAAGTGGGGTGTTCGGTCTATATTGTTTGGGTGCTGCTGAGCTGGGACTGGGGGTTGCTTATACTCTAGTAATACAGGATTAACAGATGCAGGTGCTCTCTGCTGGTATTACTATGGGGAGAGTTGTGATGTTTCATATTAGTGCCAGTGTAGCTGAGGGAAGATATCCCCTTGCTGTCATTATCACTGTGACTAAAGCAGTCCTGACTTGACACCACCTACACTTGGCTTCCTCCGCTTGCAGAGAGTGAAGAGACACCAAATCATGAACAAGGAGTGTCCCTGGAGGTGTCACTATGCAAGGGACATGCTCTCGGTGGTGGTACTACCTTACAGGAGCAGTAGCATTTCTGTGGTGTCTAATCATTGGGAGTGAGATGGGAAAAGGTGCATAGCGCTCTGTGAATTGCTGTTGCTGGTTGGGTTGGATATAATGAGTGGGTCTGTCACTGAATAATGCTGCAGTACAGATTCTGTTTCTGTGTGAGACTTGAATTCTAAACTCATGAATATAAGACCACCACTCATTTGTGTTGGGATGTACAGTATATCAGTCAAATACACCTGGTCTTTAAGATACAAAAATAGACTGAAAATACAGCTTGGCTTTTGAGTTGGTTCACGTCTAATATACTATAAGTGAAATATTCCTCCCATCCACTGAAATGTCTCGTCGTCAGAGCAGTTACGGCAGAGGCAGAGTCCATTCCACTGTGCCAGCTCCCCCTCTGTTGTAACTGCTTCAATGATGAGATTTTCCATACAGGGGTCTCTGTGATGTCTTCCTTCTTCCTTGACTGTGGCTTCCCTTCTACCATAGGTAACAGAGCCCTTGGCCACATCTCATCTATTCCCACACCTCTGTTGTCAGCCCCTGTCCTCCTGGACAGAGCAAGGATAGTGTTTGCCTGGTCTTCATTTTCTATCCCACTAGCCTCCACAATGAACAAAACATCCTTTGCAATTTCCAGCACATCCGGTGAGGTTCCACCACCCAATACGTCGTCTCCTCCACTTTCAGCATCACAGATGGGCCGTTCCCTTCCTGACTCCCTGCTCTGTTCGGGGAGATGCAGCACCTATCCTCCGCCATCCAGGGACACCAATAATCCTTTAAGGTAGAGCAGCAGTACACAGATTGGATGGTCCCTTCACACAGAATCTGCATTCAGTCTGCAGGGTGACCCTCAGCCTCCAATTGCCTTCACTTTAATTCTCCATCCCTCTCCCGCTCTGTCCAGTTCGCCTGCTGCTCCTACACAGTTCTCATGAGTCACAGCACCTTGTCTTCTGTCTGGACATGCTGCAGCCTTGCAGTCTCGATTCAGACATCTCTCTTCCTGTCTGTATCTGAACTAGCCAGATGTAGGGTCATAGAGTGGTGCAGCATGACAAGCCCTTCAGCCCCCACCTCCATGCCAACCTCTTTGCCCGTCTACACTAATCCCATTTGTCCGCATTAGGATAGTATCCTTCTATGCCTTGCCTCTTCACGTGCCGTCTAACTGTATCTTAAACATGGTGATTGTATCCGATTCCACCACCTACTTTGTCAACAAGCTCAGATATCAACCACTCTCTGTTTAAAAGATCTTTTCCCCTTAGATCCCCTTTAAAACTTGTTTTTGAAACCCCTACCATGGGAAAAAGATTCTGACCATCTGCCTGATCTGTGCTTCTCATAGTGTAGCGGTTAGCGTAACGCTTTAACGGCGCCAGTGACCCGGGTTTAATTCTGGCAGCTGTCTGTAAGGAGTTCGTATGTTCTCCCCGTGTCCTGCGTGGGTTTCCTCCGAGTGCTCCGGTTTCCTCCCACATTCCAAAGACGTACAGGTTAGGAAGTTGTGGGCATGCTATGTTAGCGCCGGAAGCGTGGCGACACTTGCGGGCTGCCCCCAGGACACTCTACGCAAAAGGTGCATTTCACTGTGTATTTCGATGTACATGTGACTAATAAAGATATCTAATCTTATCTTACCTTATTCTGTATATCTCTATCAGGTCACCCTCAGCCTCCTTCACTCCAGGGAAAACAAGCCAGTTTATCTAATCTCTCCCCCAGAACTAAAGTACATCAAATCCAGGCAACATCCTGGTGAACCTCCTCTTCGCTTTCTCCCAATGCAACCACATCTTCCTAAGGTGTAGCAACCAGAACTGCTCACAGTGCTCCAAGTGCAGTCTAACCAATGAATTGTAAAGTTGCAATATAACATCCCATTTTATATTCTATGCCTGACCTACGAAGGCAAGTCTGTCAAATGTCGTCTTCATCACCTGTGTTGCCACTGCCAGGGAATTATGAACTTGAATCCCAAGGTCCCTCTGTCCATCATTCCTTAGCACTCAACCCCTATTTGACTTCCCAAAATGTATCATCTTACACTTGTCAGAATTAAAACTCCATCTGCCAATGCTCTGTCCAACTTTCTATCTAATCTATATCCTGCTGCAGCCTTAGAGAATCTCCCTCACTATCCACACCACCACCAATCTTCGTGTCGTCCACAAACTTACTAATCATACCTCCTAGGTTCACATGCAAGTCGTTGATATATTATCACAAACAACAAGGGTCCCACCACTGGTGACAGACTTCCAATCAGAAAAGCATCCTTCCACCACCACTCTGCCTCCTATTACCAAGCCTACTTTGGATCCAATCAGCCAACTCGTCTCGGATCCCATGTGTCTTAACCTTCTGGATGAGCCTGCCATGCAGGACTTTGTCTATATGGACTTCAGTGAGGCAGACTGCCCTGCCTTCATCAGTCTTCCTTCATTACCACCTCAAAAAAAACTCAGTCAAATTAGTGAGAGAGGGCCTCCCCCTCACAAAGCCATACTGTCTATCCCTGATCAACCTCTGCGTTTCCAAATGTACATAAATCCTATCCCTGCCTGAGACATTTTTCCAATACTTTCTCTATCACTGATGTAAGGCTCCACTGGCCTGTAGTAGCTTATCCCTATTCCCCTTCTTAAATAAAGATCTTTCAGTCTTCTATCTCACCTATGGCTAACAAAGATTTTAAAAAAACCCATCAGGACCCCAGAGTCTCATGGTATCTTGGGACAGACCTCATCCGCCCTGTGGCTTATTAACCCTTGTGTATTCCACGACATCTTTCTGTGTGTTTCGATGTACGTGTGACTAATAAATAGCTTAATCTTATCTAACACCTATCATCAAGGATCCCCATCATAAGATCTCTTTATCAGTCACGTGTACATCGAAACACACAGTGAAATGCACCTTTTGCGTAGAGTGTTCTGGGGGCAGCCCGCAAGTGTCGCCGCGCTTCCGGCGCCAACATCTGGGTCATGTCCTCTTCTCACTGCTACCATCAGGCAGGAGGTACAGTCCCACACCACCAGGTTCAGAAACAGCTACTTTCCTACAACCATCAGGTTTTTCAACTGACCTGCACAAGCCCTACCTCAGCAATGGAACACTACCACCCACGTCTTGCACTACCATGGACTTGGCTTTGATTGTGGGTTTTTTTTTTCAGCACTAAGGTCTTGCTTTGCACCTTTTTTCCACTGTATGGTATAATTTATATTCTGTGTGTTGCCTACCTACGTGCTTGTGATGCTGCTGTAAGGTTTTCATTATACTGTACCCACCGTACTTGTGCACATGACATAAACTCAACTTGATTTGACCTCCACCATGTTCCAGACTATCAATGTACTCCTCCTTCAACTTGCTGTCTTTCATGTCTTTCTCTTTGGTGAATACTGTTACTCATTTTGGACCTTGCCCACATCCCCTGATTCTCTAAGGGAACTCGCTGTTTTCCTGGCTGCCCTCTTGCTCCTGATGCCCAGTTCTGCTGCTACATTGTCCACCTAATAATATTGGATCAGCTCTTCTCTTTGCACTGACACTGTTTAATCTGCCAGGCATTTCCTACAGCTTTGACCTGCGTTTCAGTTCTTTTACCTCCCTTCGTTCTCTCGCTCTCTCTCACCGCATTAATCTATCAACCAGATGGCTTCAAAAGCTTATCACCATATTAACCCTGACCTCACCCTATTAGAAATATTCTCTTTGTTCAAAGCATCCTTCCCCTACCTCCTGCAATTTAAAACATGTTTCTTTTCCCCCAGTTCTGATGAAGGGCCTCTGATTCTACCTCAGCAATGGACACTACAGACTCCCTCTTGCACTGTCGTGGACTTTTCTCTTTTTTTCCGCTAATGTCTTGTTTTCTCTTCACTGACCTGTATGATTTATGTGAGAAACAAAGGACTGCAGATGCTGGAATCCAAATGAAAAACACGATGATGCTGGAGGAACTCAGCAGGCCAGGCAGGATCCGTGGAGAAAAGCAGGCGGTCAACGTTTCGGGTCAGGACCCTTCTTCAGCACTGAAGACAGGAAAAGGGGAAGCCTGATATATAGGAGGGAAAAGCAGAGCAGTGATAGGTGGACAAGAGAGGGGAGGCGGGGCGGGCACAGGGTGGTGATAGGTAGATGCAGGTAAGAAACAGTGATAGGCAGGTGTGGGGGAGGAGGGGAGAGTAGATCCACCGGGGGATGGGTCAAAAGTAAGGAGGGGAAAAAGTGAGGTAGAGAAAAGAGAGAGAGGCTGGGAAAGGGGAAAAAAAAGAAGAGGCGTGGTTGGGGGGTGTTGTTGGGGGGATTACTTAAAGCGGGCGAATTCACTGTTTGTGGGGGGGGAGGTCTCCCACTTTAAGTAATCCCCCCCCCACACCCACCGCCACCCCCACCCCCAGTCATGCCTCTTCCCTTTCCTAGCCTACCTCTTTTTTCTACCCCCTTTTTCTCCTCCTTACCTTTGACCCATCCCCAGTGGATCTGCTCTCCCCTTCTACCCCACACCTGCCTATCACTATCTCTTACCTGCATCTATCACCACCTTGTGCCCACCCCACCTCCCCTCTTTTGTCCACCTATCCCTGCTCTGCTTTTCCCTCCTATATATTGGGCTTCCCCTTTTCCTCTCTTCAGTCCCGAAGAAGGGTCCTGACCCGAAACGTTGACCGCCTGCTTTTCCCCACAGATGCTGCCTGGCCCGCTGAGTTCCTCCAGCAGCATCGTGTTTTTCATGTATGATTTATGTTCTGTGTGTTGTCTGAACCTACGTGCCTGTGATGTTGCTGCAAGCAAGTTTTTTCATTGTACCTGTACCTCACTGTACTTGTGCACATGACGATGAATGACTCAACTTGACGACCTGAAAATTTAGCTATTTCATCTTCCATAGATGCTGCCTGATCTACTGAGTGTTTCCAGCATTTTCTGTTATGTTTTCCTCTTCCTTACTTGGGTTGCAATTTGGTGTTTTCGGATTGCACATGGTTCCTTTCACTGATTGGTTTCATGGTACCTCTGTTCACATTGGACTAATGCCAGTTTTAAAATTAATATGATGGTTGCTGGGGTGTCATTTTAGGGAAAGCCATACTGCATTTCCTCAAAGCGAGAAAGGGAAGAAGGGTTGGTTGCTGTTTATTTTAAGCACAGAGAGAAAACAGACCAGTTTTGGGAGGGTGATTCTGAAAGTGCTGTGCATTTAAGTGCATTTAAGGTTATGATTGCAGTCATTTATAATTCAACAACTCAGTGCAAAGTGTTCAAAATTGCAGACAGTGCCAAACAGGGAGGGACAGTGAATATTGGGAGACAGCTCAGTAATCACAGAATAAGTGATACAAAAACATGAGTGGGCAGGACAACAGAACTTGATGTTTAACAGACACATATAAAGTTTAAACACATAGGAAGGAAGGGGGGCTTCACACACGTTTCCTTTGAGGAGTTGGAGCAGCGGTAGGGGGGAGGAGTTGATGGGGATGCAAGAGGTAAAAATGGATGCCTGATGGTCAGCATGGACGAGGTGGGCTGAAGGGCCTGTGTGCCTCTATTAAACATGTGGAGGTTAAAATAGATTCAGTAGACTTAGCCGTCAGTGTTATTTGCATAATAAAATGTGTCCTTGAAAACAGCATTGATCTAAATGAAGGTTCTGTGCTTGTTGTGGAGGGTGCATCTCCTTTGTCAGGCAGAAGCCTGCTGGAGCCGATCACTGCTCCTTAAAAGGGACTGCTGGAAGCTGTGGAAAAATCGCTATGGATTCTTGTGCGTCTCATAGAATATATAACAGGCCATTTAGTGTAACCAGTCCACGCTGGCATTTTTGTTCCACTGCAATCTCTTCCATCTTTCCTCATCTAAATCATCAGGGTCATCCTCTATTCCCTTCTCCCTTGCTTTTGACCAACCACCATTTAAATGCATTATTATTCATTTCAACCACTCCTTGTGGTGGTGATTCTCTTCTGACTTGCCTTTGAATGTAATTGAGGACAATCTTACAATGATGGCCTTGAGTTATGCTGTTCCCACATGGAAACACTTTCAATCTACTCCATCATTTTAATGACCTCTAATGGGTCACCACTCAACCTTCTTCTCAATAGTTTTCTCCTTTCCTGTTGTGCGTACCCTCATGTTTTTGGTAACGTCCTTGTAAAGTATCTTTGCAATCTTTCTGTTGCCTCACATTACTCCGCTGTGGTCCAACCAAGGTTTGATACAAGTTTTTAGCATAAATTCTCTACTTTTTCAATTCGACCCCTCTGTGATAAAGAGTAGAGAACAGAAAATCCAGATGTGAGCACTGCTGTTGGTGCTGTGCGAGAGGATGGGGAAGGCTTGTTATCGTAGCTGATCTATCTGGAGGAGGGTAAAGGGAGCAGAGAGAAAAAAAACCATACTGGGATTGTAAGATGCAGAACACAGCAATCACTGGAAGTCGGAAGTAAACAGGAGAATGCTGGAGGTACTCAGCAAGTCAGACAGAGAGAAAAAGTTAACATTGGAGATAGATGACCTTGCATGAGAAATGGCCATTTCTGACACGAAATGGAAAGGCTGGTTATCTGAAGTTCATTTCGGATCCTGAGTGCTGAAATGTGCCTAGTCAAGAGGAGACGCTGTCCTACGCTGGAACAGTGCAAGAGTCCCTAAGGTGGAGAGGTCAAAGTGGCAGTGGGATGGAGAATTAAAGTGCTAGGCAGTTGGAGCTGAGGATCAACTCAATCTGTATTAGTTTCCCCAATGCAGAGACCATATTGTGAGCACTGAATGCTCTTAATTGGAAGAAAGTGCAAGGGAATCACTGCATCACATAGAAGTGTTTGGACTCCTGAATAATGAGAAGAAATGAGGAGAGGAGATTGTCACATTCCTACAGCTACATGGAAGGTGCTGTGAGGAGCAGCTGTTGTTGGAGACGGTAAATTAAACCTTGGAGTTGGAGAGAGGCAATCCCTTTGGAATGCCGGGAGGTGAGGAGCATCTCTGGTGCTGGCATCTCATTGAAGGTAGTGGAAATTACAGAGGACTTGTTTTATGTGGAAGCTGATTGGGTGGGAGGAGATAGTAAAAGCAGAAGTGAAGGAAATGGAGCAGATGTGGTTAATAATGCCGGCAATTAAGGCAGTGGGGAAGCCACAGTTAAGGAACAAGGAAGATGCCTCAGAACAGATGTGACAGAGCAGAAGAAACAGGAAAAATGGAGTCCAGAGCTTAGTGGAGAATGCACCATTCCAGTGGAGTCTTCCAGTATGCACCAGACAGAGTTTCATACCACTGTTTGCTAAAACAACTTCGCCACGAGGAGAGCAAATTTTTACCAGAGGGCCTCCAATAACAGTAAGTGGAGGAGGAGGAGAAGCAAGATCTTGGCTGCAGGTGGCAAAGGGTGATAGTTGTGGCGAAGAGGGAAGCTCTGCTGTCAGGGTAATCTGCCACTAGGCTGGTTGTAAGTATGCAACTGAGGGGCTGCACCCACAATACCAGCCATTTGTATTAATTTGCCAAGAAACCATGACAAGTGAATGTAGAGGTACCATTCTTTAATTCAACTCCCAGAGACACATGAAAATGTTTCTGAAATCTTTCAACTTTGAAAAGCTCAGCAGGATCACCCTGAGGACACAGTGAAGGACACAACTTTACTGAAACCACTAAACAACAAAGCGTTTTGGGGAAAAACGTAGTGACAGATGTACAATGTTTTTTTTTAAAGTAGTCTGCCTTCAGAAGCAAGTCTGTACCTATGGCTCAGAGTGAGTGAGCAGGACCCTTGATATTAATGCCTCAGAAAAGACAATTCAGTTGTAGGAATAATGTGGATTCACACAGATTTTACAGATTTCAATCTTGGATTCACTCAGGAGGAAAAGTGCTGTGACTGATGGAGCAGTACCCTGGAATTCTAGGAATTAGCAATGTAATTGTTGGTCACCGTCCTCATGATTTTTTAAAACCGCCAAAGTTATAGCTAATTCTCAGCAGTACATGATCTAGTTAGCCTTGCAATTGGAACAGGTCTGGACCAGCTAAACTTAATTCATGGACCATTAACCGCGCAACTCTGTGCCGATCGAAAATCATCGGATTTACATGTTGACTTTGCATGACTGCACCTTTAATCACAGCCTGCATCAGAACTGGCGCTGGCAACATTAGACCACCGTTGCACCAGCATTTTTAAAAACGTGAGCAGCAAAGCACTTTGAAATAGTCATCCTTGTGCTGGTGACCTGGTCAGACAAGATTCTGAAGCTGATCACATCGTGACATGATGTGGGCTTGAGAGGAGATAAACTAAGAACAATTCCAGTAACTCATCTCGTGCAAGACTTGAGGTATCATTTCTGCTGATCTCCGAAATGGTGCAAAATGAAGAGGATGCAAAGCTTGGATGACCTGCAGACAGCACTGACACTGGCTTCAGCTATTGATATCTACACAGTGAATGGCAACAGCTGACTTAAAATTGAATCCCCAGCAATAGGTTGGGTCCAGGAAAAGGACATTAGCACGTGCTTCCTCTGAATGCTAGAGATATGTGGCTTAAACTATGAAGAATAAATACTGCTGGTCCCGACAGTTTGTGACATGATGTCCCTACCACAAGGCTCCCAAAACCCTGCTACTGTTTCACGTCCACAATGAAAGGGAGTGGAAATAAGTTGATAATATCATCCATCGTTTCAAGAACATTCAACAGAATGCTTTGCCTCACAAGGAAACCAATGTGGGATATACTGATCCCTCTTTTAAGCCACACATCACTCAATCTGGAACTCCCGTTGGCTTCTTGACACTTGAATGATTGAAAAGGTTTTAATTAAAAAGGATAAACAAATGATCAAATATATCACTTTGCCTAACACTTCTGTGTGTCTGCCAGCTCAGCTTGGTGGATCTCCTCCTTTGTAATACTGCCTCTGTTACTGCTGCCAGATTGGGAAGCCGCTCCCTGTCATTTGATGGGAGAACAGTAGGTGACTATGATGGACAAACGTGATGAGCTTTTGTCCCAGAAAGGGCAGCTACTGACTGCAGCATCTCATCACGATGAGCTGCATTCTGGTTTTGTTACCTGTGCAGCAAAGGCAAGGATCTTGTCTGAGAACAAAATGCAAGCTGCTGAAGGAATTCAGCGGGTCAGGCAGCATCTGTGGAGGAAAATGGACAGTCGATGTTTCAGATCGAGACCCTTCATCTGGACTGAAAGAGTGGAAGATGGCCAGTATAGCCTGAAAACAGGTCGTCGGAAAAGACATGCTGATCCTGGAGGACAGCGCCTTCTCACTCCACAATGCCAATGATTCTCTCCCAGGAATAGTCAGGCAACAATCTACAGTTCTGCTATGACGTTTTACATGACAGCTGTAGACCCATGACCAGTGACCAAATCCTACAATGCAGCAATCTGCTCAGTGATGGCAATGTTCTCCCCATTGTCAGTACTCTGTGCAGAACAGCAATTTACTTCCGTTTGAGAGCAACCTATTCTAGGTGGCATTCTCTGTTTTCTTATGACAGCAGTCTGCTCCCAAGTGCTAGTACCCTGAGAGTCTGCTGGGGCATGAGAGTCTTTGGATGGTGCCTGCCTGTATCTCCATGGATAGAGAATCCTGCTCCTTCAGCTGCTGCACCGTGAAGTGTCAATGCTGGCTGGCACAGAAATGTATTCTACTTTGAGCGTGGAAGTGATGTTTTCTTGGCTCCATTTGAACTACTGCTGAGGTTGGGGATTAATTATGTGGTCTTCTCATCATCTCCTGCAACTTGTTTGTCAGGCAATCCAGGAAGTGCGCCAAGCATTTGGATATCCATCCCATCAATCTGCTTATATGTGCTTTCCCTTCATATTCTGCCAAGCCAGTAATATTGCGCATTCCCACTAGCTTCCCCTTAGATCCAGGTGTTTCTCCTTCTCTAAACCCAGCCTCTTTACCCACTATCAAAGCTGGTGCTTTCCAGTGTATGACACAAGGAAACTGTCTGTTCTTCCTCTTCCTCAGCTGGTTTTTGTCCCTGTGCAGCGTGATGGTCTACAGCTTTGTTCTGAGATGCTGCAATGATAAAGGCACACAAACAAAACAAAATGTGGTTGTGGTGAGCAGATAGGGCTATTTGTGGCCAGTGCACATGCAGAAACATAGAAAGGGTGCAGAGGAGATTTACTAGGATGCTGCCTAGAATGCGGATCATGCCTTATGAAAGTAGGTTGAGGGAAATTGGCCTTTTCTCCTTGGAGTGACAGAGGATGAGGGGGGACCTGATAGAGGTGTATAAGATGATGAGAGGCATTGATTGGGTAGATAGTCAGAGGCTTTTCCCCAGGGCTGAAATGGTGGCCACAAGAGGACATAGGTTTATGGTGCTGGGGAGTAGGTATAGAGGAGATGTCAGGGGTAAGTTTTTTACTCAGAGAGTGGTGAGTGCATGGAATGGGCTGCTGGCAACGGTGGTGGAGGTGGATACGATGGGGTCTTTTAAGAGACTGTTGGATAGGTACATGGAGCTTAGAAAAATAGAGGGCTATGAGTAAGCCTAGTAATTTCTAGGGTAGGGACATGTTCGGCACAGCTTTGTGGGCTGAAGGGCCTGAATTGTGCTGTAGGTTTTCTATGTTTCTATGTTTCTAACACGTTCATTGCATTAAGAGTGGAACTGATGATAAAGATCCAGAGGATACCTGCCTATGTGGGAGATTGAGGGCTGTTTCAGTGCCACCAGCAACATGGGCCTGAACTGGCTGTCTCCCATTTGGAGAGCCATTTATTTAGGTTCTGTGCAAAATGGCTTCCTTCTGTCCACTAGGATGATAGCTGACGGTTGTCATTTCTCAATTGCTGTGCATGTGTAATAAAGTGGTACGGCAATTAGAGCAGTGTCTGTCAGTGTGGGATGGGTGTGAGTTACTCCGAAACCTGAGCATTGCAGTTGTAGGCAGCACAAATGTGCAGTTCAAAGTGCTTTTGGCCTCTTCACTGATATCCTCTAGTTTTAATCTCTTGATTATTTCCAACTGCTGCTCCACTGACAACGTTTGTCCCTCCAGCTGTTAAAGCCCTAGATTTGGAACTGCTCCAACCTTTTGTGAGATGCTCCTTAAAAACCCACTTTGTTGATCAAAGCGCTGGTCAGTGGCACTAATATCTACCTTGGTAGCTCAAAGTCAAATTTTGTTTGATGAAACTGCTGAAAAGCGTATGGCACGTTTTGCCAGATAAATAGATTGTTGTTGTGTTGCAAGAGCTGTGACTGTAATAATATTAAGAGGGACTGGTACCCCATATTGTGTCCTCAAGTAGTTCACAAAAGCCTATTATTCCTATGAGGTTCTCTCCCAATTAATTCAGCAGAGCTGGGAGAATTCTGCTGTTCACGTGTCCATGGTGCACAGTCCCAGTGCTTCAACTGTTGTTGAGGTTAGCTGATTCCAGTGATGGTTGAGGGGTTGAGCAAGAAACATTGTCCTCATAAGGACAAATGGACACCACAAGGGATGAAAACCAGGACGTGATTATGGGGTTGGGAGACTGAGGATTTCTCTGAGGTGAAATTGGCTTATTTACCTAGGATTGGAGTATTTATGCTGGAGGTGACCCAAGGATGGGGTGGGGGCCAGTGGAAGCTCCTATTGGAAATAATTGGAGATATCTGTTTACCTTAGGGTGACCAGATAGCGAGAGTACAAAATAGGGATCCAGAACTAGAAAGCTGCATATATGGAACTCCAAACTAACAATGGAAAATGCTGGAAATACTCAATGGATCAGTGTTATGAGAAAGGTCCTTTTGGTATCTTAAAGATAAAGGCGTCTGGACACACAGTCTTTGTACTTTAAAAGGAGGACTTTATTCACAAAGACTGACGCAGGTACAGAATGTGAAGGAACAAATGCACCCTCGCACACTCGCACTAGGGTGATCGTGAAACTGGGGGGGGGGGGGGGGGGAGTCGCAACAGGGGTGAAGTGCACACACGCTCTCTCTCTCTCTCTCTCTCTCACACACACACACGCACACACACACACACACACACACTCGCGCGCGCACACACACACACACACACACACACACACACAAAACGGACTAGTACAAACAATCAGGGAACGAACAAATACGTTGTCTGGACCCCCTGAATCGGGACAAACAACGGCTCTACGCTACTGGGAATCTACTCAGGACGCTCCTAGCCCCCTGTGGAAGTGCACCCTCCCACCTGTGGTCTCGACCCCAGCAGCAATCGGAAGAGAGGAAGAGAGCCCACGTGTGCCATCTTTTATAGGGCTGTAGCTGGGGCGGAGCCATTCAGGTGAAACAAGCCAATGAATCAGGGTCAAGAACAAAGGTGGGTTACGAGCCAATCCTCAGGTGTGCTCTTTAATGGGTGGGGCGGAGCCGGACCCTTGATTGACAGGGGTGTAGCTTCCGACTTGATAGGCAATGCTATCATCTGACCATGGGGGTCAGTAGTGTTGTCACTGTCATCTGACCCCTGGCCTTTCATACTACAATCAGGCAGTATTGGGTGAGAGAGAAATAGTCTATGTTTCAGGTTGATGACCATTTATCAGAACTAGAAACTAGGAACTGAAAAACAGGAATTTCTTTTTAAGTGATGGTGGCGGGGGAGCAGTTGAGATATAATAAAAAGAAATGTGCACTTAGCCTGGTTGCTCTAATAATATGCTGAGCAAGTTCTCTGAATAATTGGCATAGAAGTATTGAGAAAGTGGGAGACGGGGATTTTGGTGTTTTCAAGCTCACCAGAAAGAACTCCCTTTAACTTGAGAGACTTCAATCTTTGTTTAGTATGGTGTTCAATAAATAAAGAGCTGTTCTGTAAAGGGCAATCTAAGTATAATGTAGGACCATTTTTTGTTACTGTTAGAAAATAACCAATTAATTAGAACTATGTACATTTATGCTAAGGCCTTTGGAATGTTCTTTGGAATTTGGAGTTCAGTTGATCTAAGACTGATACAACCCAGCTTCTCAATTCCATGACTATTGCCTTCGTGGAAACTCACTCCTACCTCTAGTTCCAATTCTAGATCTTGAATAGCTTTTGTTTCAGTGGACCCACCAATACCTTCTCATTAGTGAGAGGACCAGGATAATGTTCAGCTCCTAAGTTAACTGATGACATAGAGATCACTGGTGTAGTGATAGATTTCCTGCGTCAAAGATCTGGGAGTAGATTAAAAGTATAAAGAAATCTGTTTTTTAAAAAAAAGGTAGTTTTGCAAATGTCACTTATCTGGACGGGACTTTTCCTTCCCTCAATGCTGACGGAATAAGGAATCCACCAATGACTCAAACCTCATATTCACCAGACTGTGGGAAAGCAACTTCTCTACTCTGACAAAATCCAGACTTCTCCACAGCCTTAACAGGTCAGAGGAGCCCTCCAGCCTAATAGCAACCCTATTGCAATACTGTCAAGATCCCAAGTTCTATAAACCCAGGGAATCATTCCCCAGTACAAAGCCCAAGAACCTTCTAACGTGCTAGGCTGAAGCAGCTGATGGGCCCTGCAGATCTGTGGTGGAGGATGGAAAGAAGAAGCCAAGCCACTCTGTTATTGGACATTCCAGCCATAACTTTTAGGATACATCATTTTCTGGGACAGGAGGGACAGTCAAAAGCTGTGTTCCGAGAACGGACAGATGGGCCATGGATCAGTACTCATTATGATGAGGACTGGCATTGGGTCAGTGAGAAGGGAGACAGACAACCGCACATTAATCGGCATGTTGCTGTAAGGCAAAATTGGTAATTCAGCATGTGCATTTGTTCCCTGCTTCACATTAAGGCATGGTAGTGTAGCAGTTAGCGTAACGTTGTTACTGCGCCAGAGACCCAGGTTTAATTCCAGCTGCTGTCTGTAAGGAGTTTGTACGTTCTCCCAGTGATTGCATGGGTTTCCTCCAGATGCTCTGTTTCCCTCCCATGTTCCAAAGACGTACGGGTTAGGAAGTTGTGGGCGTGCTATGTTGGCGCTGGAAGCGTGGCGACACTTGCGGGCTGCCCACAGAACAATCTACACAAAAGATGTGTTTCACTGTGTGTTTCAATGTACATGTGACTAATAAAGATATGTGTTCTCTTGATCACAATGTGCACACATGTTCTTTATTAAAGTGCAAACTTTCATTATACTCTGGTCACCCAAAATATTCAAATGGCAAGGGTGAAAAACTGACACAAATGATGCCCTGATTGCATCTTGATCAGATGCTGGGATATGGGACTTAATAGCCAGATAATCCCGCTGTTAGTGAGACATCTGGTCATCTCCTTTTATTACAGGTAATGTCACTTTTCTCCCCCTATAGAGTTTTATATTCCTGCCCAGCTCTGGTAACTCCTCTTTCCCTGGTGTTTCATATTTGTGCTCCAGAAAGAGGAAAAACCTAGCAGAATATGATTGGAACAGCAAACCCTGTTAAGGGTGAATAAAAACAGAAAATGCTGGAAATACTCAGCAGGTCAGGCTGCACTTGTTGGAAGAGAAAGAGAGTAAATGTTTCAGGTCGAAGTCCCTTCATCTGACCCTTCATGTTCTGACAAAGGGTCTTCAAACTGAAACATTAGCTCTGCCCGCAGATACAACCTGACCAGCTGAGTATTTTCAGCATTTTCTATTTTTATCTTAGATTTTCAGCATGTGCAATTTTTTTGAATTTCATTTACTTGTTGAGGGCGATTCTGTCCACTTCCTGCGTACAGGGAGAGGTCACTGAACAGCAGTTCTGACGCTGACGAAGTTTATCTCCTTCCCTCAATCCTGGACACTTTCTTTCCCTACTGTGGCAAAAAATAAGATCAGTAACTCTGCACAGATCAGGAAGAAAAGTTGTTGTCTTCTGCCTAAGATGATTCTTAAATTTGGTTAATAAATTCAAGATAGTCATGATGTAGATTAATCCGTGAAGAAGAAAGGGGCGGAAGGAACTGCTGATAAGAAACAAAACACTGACATAGACCAGTCAGGTAAAAACTGCATGCTACTTCCCTATAAAGTCTGCAGCATGATGGGTCTAACTACTGCATGTTTTGTAACACCACTCTACCTTGGTTCTTTCAATGGTGATGGCACAGTCACAGAAATATCTATACTTCTATAGATTTGTGACCTGACTATACACCCATTTTCTCCATGTAATAACAGAACAGAAATAGGTGAGATAATTTGGTTTTCCTTCAGTAATGTTGCCATTCCCCTGACAATGTCCTTGTTTTGCAGAGATTGAATTCTCGAAGAACATAATTAAAATGGCAGAAACAAGCAAGAATTTGATCAACCAAGAGGTAAGGTGTTCTGTGCAATGATGTACAACTGATGTGTTCAGTAGGTTGTTTGGGGTCCTCTATTTATTTATTGTCTATGACTCAAATTCACCTTAACTAGTTGGTTTGATCACTCACGTCATTGGACAACACTGTCACAGGAAACCCCTCACGGACTGGTGAATGCAAACAAAACCCCTCCCAGGGTGTCATTGCAAAGAGAATGGGGTTCTGGGCAACACCAAGAATAAATTAATTTCCAATACATCATGATGCTGTTTGTGGTATTTTGTGATGTGACTATAAACCAGAAGCAAATATATAAAATGTAGAACTACTCAGCAGGTTGGACAGCATCAATGGAGAGAGAAACAAAGTTAATGGGATATCTTCTGCTACCTTAAAATCACAAGTCATCTGATTTCTATCAGCACGGTCCGGTCCAAGGTGCCGTCTTCTACTGGGAGGCTGATTTCCAGCTCATTGGCATGGCACAGAGTAGTGCAAGGCTTCTCACAGCATATGTACCTTTGACACTCAAAGGCATTCAAAATCACAATAAAAACTAAATAATCGTCAAGTATGCTTGCAAGAATTCCTTCACCGTGCTAAATTTAGTAGCCGAGTTATGGACTTATTAGATCCATGTGCATCTTGGTGAAACATGAGCCCCATTGCTTCAGAAGTTGTTATTGACCTAAAATATATTTGCCCTGTCTTTTCCCAAGTGTTTTGATTATTTTGTTTTTATTTTAGATTTTTAGCATTCATATTATTTTGCTTTTGAATCAACAAGAATAACTGCACTGCAACTGTGGATAAGTGGGCTGTACTTGTGTCTCCAGGTCAGAGGATCATGGGTTGAAGTCTCACATTAAAATAACTTAAGCATCAGCAACTAAGATGACATTCAAAGAATCCGTCTTTATGATTAGATGTTAAACTAAAACATTAGCATATTCCTGAGAGAGCATGCAGAGATTCCATGGATAGGAAATATCCGATCTCTGTGGGTGTTTTCCCAGTGTCCCAGTCACATTTTACACTTAACCAGCAATGAGGGTAAGGTAGCACATCTAGTACAGCGGCTGCCTCACAGCTCCAGTGACCTGGGATTGATCCTGACCTTGGGCACTTTCTGTGTGGAGTTAGCAAGTTCTCCCTGTGACTGCGTGGGTTTCCTTCGGGCACACCAGTTTCCTCCTAAATTGCAAAGACGTGCACATTGGTAGGTTAACTGGTCTGTAAATTGCCTTTACTGTGTAGGTGGGTAGTAGAATCTTGTGGAAGTTGATGGGAGTTTGTGGAGGATAAAGTGGGTTTTTGACAATCAGCACAGACTTGGTGGGCCGAGGACCTCTCCATGCTGGATGACTCTATCACTATACTTTACTTGAACCATTTCCAGGCTGCTACTGGGACCTTCCGTATGTGCCTCTCCTGGTTAGATTCCAGCTTGGCTTTGGAATTGAGGAGTGGTGTTTAACACCCAGGCTGGGAAAAGATATGATCCAGAGCCTGTTGCCTGGTCAGTCTGAGCTGCTCCATTCAACTGTTGTCTTAAAATCAGATTGTTCTATAATTAAACCACAAAGTTGTGTTCTGTATTGAGATGTCAATCTGCAAAACATTTGTTTTTGGATTAATGTTCAAACTCATGGCCTTGTAACAGAATAATTGTGGCACATCGAAGCTTCTGGAATTTACAGAGAGTGATTAAATGATGAAGATGTTCACAAATGATTCATATTCTTCTAACAGAAATTCATGCCTTTCCAATACACCTACACAATGGCCTTGCAGCATGACATCCAGCAAGGAGATAAGACAATTAAAACCATGAGTTTGCTGCAACAGAGTAAATACACTCAGGTGAGGAATTTGGTGACTGTCTTGCTTGTATTTCCAATAGTTGGAACAAATAGTATAGTATTGCTTAGAAATTTGCCTCTTTTATTGCTTGGTCTTTGGCCTTAAACAGCAAAGAATTTGGTCATGATAGTGTTTATACTCCATATAAGATTCCTCCCACCCAACTTCATAAGCTTTTTTTTTGTTCCTTTTCTTCAAATGTTTAACCAAGCTTCCTTTTAAATGCATCTGTGCTTTTCACCTCACTTATTCCTTGGGGAAACAAGTTCCCCATTCTAACCACTCTGAGTAATGATGTCAGCACAAATTCTAATTGTACTACCCTTGGAAATCCACCCTTAGTGTTGAATTTCCCCTCAAAATAGAAAAAGTGTTTTGAGTCAATCCTAACCACACACTTCATAAAAGATCCTTTGCTGAATAAACCGTTAGCCATTCCTTTTATTATGGAAAATAATTCCATCCTGTTCTTTTGTCAAGTTGAACTGATGTGGAAAATAAAATTTTGGCACATAATGTGAATAATTTGAGATTTGGCTTTTGAGAAGCATAGCATGTTTGGAGAGGGACTGGTGAATTTGAACCTAGATTCCAAATCTCTCATCACTAACATTTACATTGTTTCCATCGAAATGACACATATTATTTGTTATGATATAGTCTATAGCCATTTACTGTTACCCAATTAGCAGGGTAATAGAAGGAAATTAAACGGGTTTCAGTCTTCCTTCCTTAAATTAAATTTTATTTACAGCGTGGTCACAGGCCCTTTCGGCCCAACGAGTCCACGCCGCCCATTTTCCTCTAGTGTTTATGTCCTTACTCCGGTAGCTACGTGCTATGAGTGCAAAGGTTCACAATTTGTAACGCACAATGTCACACCTCATCACTCTCCTTAAGTGAAATACAACGAATAATAATTTGTACCACAATCAGCCACTCGAGCTGCTTTCTTTTTAAGATATCCTATTTGAGAATTGCTTTGGCTCAGTAGTAGCGGTCTTCACCGTGAGCCCAAAGGCTCTGTGTTCCATACCTGAGTTTCTGCTTCAAGGCAGTATTTAAGACGTGTCATACTGTTGCAGTACAGTCTTTTAAATGAGATGCTAAACTGGGACACATCCAGTCTCTACAGTGGATGTAAGAGATCCCCTGCACTATTCAAAGAAAAGCGGGCAAGTTCTCAGTTTCACTGGTAACCTTTATTCATCAGACATCAGAGTTTGATTCACTGGTTATGTACCTGTTTGTTATGGTAAGCACAAAAGGCTGCTGCTGTATTTGCCCAAGATGGTGATGACAATTGTAGAAACATAGAAAATAAGCGCTGGAGTGGCTACTTAGTGCTGCTCCATCATTCAACACAATCACAGCTGATCATCTATTTCAATACCTGTTCCCACCTTCTCTCCAAATCCTTTTCTTTTATATATAAAAAAAGCATTAAAAATACATTTCCTTCTTAAATATATTTAATGACTTGGCTTCAATTGCTTTCTGTGGTGGAGAATTCCATAGTTCTCCACCCTCTGAGTGAAGAAATTTCTCCTGAATTTTGTTCTAAGTGACACATCCCATATCCTGTGGTTGTGCTCCCTGGAGCAGGATTCTCCAACCATTGAGAATATTTTCCCTGTATCTAGAACAAAAAAAACATAACGCTGGAAGAACTGAGCAGGCCAAGCCGCAACTCTTGGAGGCAAACGGTGTCTGTCGATGTTTTGGGTTAAGACCCTACGTAGGACTAAGAGGGAAGAGGACAGGTGGCCAATATTACAGAAGTATGAGGAGTGGGACAGAGGCTGGTAGGTGATAGGTGGAACCGTATGAGGGAGGGATGATGGTCAGATGGAACCAGAGGGGGGAGGGGATGGGAAAGCATGCACACATTTGCCCACAAACTCTTGAAGAAGCTGTTTTCTTTTAAATTGATTCTCCTTTTTACTTCTGAATAAACAGCCGCTCATGATGAAAAAAAATGAGGTGGAAAAACAACGACGAGAATTCAAGGAGCAATGGCAAAAAGAGCAGCGTAAAATGGTGAGTGAAACACTACTGGAAAAGCACATCACCGGGGTATGACTGAGAGTACATCCTTCAGCTGCATGCTGGACAAGAGCCAGTGACCTGATTCAATACTGCAAATGCTTATACTTTAGGGTTATTATTACCGAATTGAGTGTTAACTCTGATTTTACCCCTCTGCTCCTCCCATCCCACTACTAAAATGAGCAGAGATCAACTGTATTTGTAAAAAGAATAACTTTATCTATAAACTCTTTCTTTCTTAAAAAAAAACAGGGCTCCTCAAGGGCTGAATAAATAAGTGGCATTGCCATCTTTTCCCTCCATCCCCTCCCAGGATCAACTAACTCAGCAGACCTTGACTAAATGTGCCACTGTTAGTTTGGCTCACAGGATAGCACTCTCACTTACAAGTCAGAATGTCATGATACCAACTTCCACACCAGAGACTTGAGCCCACAAAATAGGTTTATTGTAATGCAGAGTTGGAGACTGGATATTCAGGTTTGCTTTCAAAAGGTGAGAAGTAATGGAACGATGGCAGGATCATTGTTAATCATTATTTACATAAACTGTTCTTGGGAATCAGAGTACAGTCTTAAAAGAGGTTAACACAGAGGGAAATGTATAAATATATGAGGTGGTAAAACTTGGGAAGAATAAGGCAGCCACACAAGTCAAGATGTTCGCTGATGATTGTGGAATGTTCAACATTCATAACTCTTCAGCAAATGAAGAAGGCCATGCCTACATGCGGCAAGACCTAGACAACATTTAGTCATGGGCTGAATAAATGACAACAGAAGTGCCAGACGGCGACCATCTCCAACAAGATGAAGTCTAAATGCGTATACTTGACATTTATACTAATCCAATTTTCTAATTCTCCTCACATGCAATTACCGTTGGTATTGGTATTGCTTTATTATTGTCACTTGCACTATGGTGCATCGGTAAAAGTTGGTGAGAGTCAAAGGGGACAAACCAAATTTCTTTGCCAAGAATGTGAGGAGAATTTTAAAAATGGGATTAATGTACAATTAGTGTAAATGGATGCTTAATAGTTGGCACGGACTTGGAGTGCCCTAGGGCCTGTTTCCATGCTATAGTTCTCTGCCGTTGACATCCTGGGGGTCAATAGTGACCAGACACTCAACTGCATGATGGATACTCTCCATTTGCCTGGAGTACACCATCCAGGAAAAAGTAGACACTTGACTGGCATCTCATCAACCACTCTAAGCATGCATTCTCTCCGTCACTAGCACACAATAGCTGCAGTGTCTACCACCTACAAAATGCACTGCACTTCCTTGCCAAGGCTTCTCTCACAGCACCTCCCAAACCCACAAACTCTATCACCAAAGACAAAGACAGCAGGTGCACACCACCCCCTGCAGGTCCCCTCTAAGTTGCACAGTATCTAATCAGCAGCGCTCTAGGAGTAGCTTCACCAGAAGGACTGAAGCGGTTCAAGTCTCCACCACCACCTTCTCAAGGGAAATTAGGTGTTGGAAATAAATACTGGCCTTGCAATGACTTCCAAATCCTAAATTTGAAAAAAAATTGGATTTGTCTGAAAGACTTAATGGAGCAGAGAAATTCAAGATTATGGATATTGCAAAAGATAATAACATAAATTAACAAGGCCACAAAAAAATCTTTTGAAGATAAAATTAAAAACAGAATTTATGGACAAACGTGGTGCTCAAGAACATGCTGAGTGTTTAGAATTCTGGTTGAGTACTGTAAGCAGTGCTGGTACCCATTTATTAAAATAACGTAGAGATACTTGAGAAGGTGAAAAAATATTGTTATGAGCCAGGTCCCTTTAAGGCACCTGGACAGTAGAGTAGTGGTGGGTGTGTGGTGTTGTCAAGACAGCAAGAAGATAACAACGTGCTGGCTGTTTTGCTCAGTGAGTCGAAGTAAGTTGGAGAAGAGAGAGAGAGAGAGAGAGAGAGAGAGACCGACTGCTGGTGTGGTTCTGTTGTTGCTGGTACGTAATGTTACGGACTCGGTGAATGTCCCTTTAAGATAGAGTTAGTAGTGTGTGTGTGTGGCATGCTTACATCAACAGAAGTAAAAGGACGTAATGACGTTGTTGAAGAAGTCAGTCGAGGTCAGAGAGAGAGAGAGAGAGAGAAGGAGAAAAGGGAGAGAGATACCAGCCTGCTAGTTTATCTATCGATAGATGAGAAACAATAACTGTGTCTGTTACTGCAATCCACGTATGGAAATTGGAAGTAATCCGGTGGAGTTCACTTTGTTGCTGACCTGTAGAAGGAGACAGGTATTTGTGTGGAGTTGGATGCTTTTCGGGGTGAGGAAGTCACTACCGAGTAAACACTGAGGTGTCGTTTGGGTTCCATCGTGGAACATTTGGACTTCGTAATTACTCTCTCTATGTTCTCTACATCCACGTCTTATCTTCAGACAACGGTGGTTGTTGAAGAAGCCTTTGCTCATGTTTCACCTTATGGCTTGCTGAACTGAACTTTAAGAACCATTCCTGGACTTGGAGTTTGGGACTTTGCCACACACACACGACATGTTTAGTTTTGGGGTTAATGTTCAAGGTTTAACATTTTTACTTTTACTTTTATTTTTCTTATTATCATAAGTAGTGATTAATAAAATAGTTTTTAACACTGAATCATGACTCAGTGTGTTTCTTTTGTTGCTGGTTCGTAACAATAAGAATAAGAATAATAGCAGAGCTAAAAGGTTGTACCAATCAGAAAAGGGTCAGAGCTTCTTTCTCTTGAGATAAGAATGAAGGGTGTCTCCATTATAGATTCTGAAAGAATTTAATACAGCAGAAGAGATGTTTGGAGTCCAGAATCAGAGGCCACGAATACAAAGCAATGCGATACAACAGTTAAAGTAATGTGGAACCAACTACACTTCGATGTGTAGTTGACAGGACTAGCTTGGATGTGTGTAACGAATGTCACAAACCAGCAACAAAAGAAACACACTGAGCATGATTCAGTGTTAAAAACTATTTTATTAATCACTACTTATGATAATACGTAAAATAAAAGTAAAAATGTTAGTATGTTAGAATTCAAAAATGTTAAACCTCGAACGTTAACCCCAAAGCTAAACTCGTCGTGTGTGTGTGTGACAAAGTCCAAAACTCCCAGTTCCGGAATGGTTCTTAAAGTTCAGTTCCGCAAGCCATAAGGTGAAACATGAGCAAGGGCTTCTTCAACAACCACCGTTGTCTGAAGATAAGACGTAGACGTAGAGAAACATAGAGAGAGTAAATACGAAATCCAAATGTTCCACGATGGAACCCAAACGACACTTCAGTGTTTACTCGGTAGTGACTTCCTCACCCCGAAAAGCATCCGAATCGTGGTCGTCCACACACAAATACCTGTTTCCTTCTACAGGTCAGCAACAAAGTGAACTCCACTGGATTACTTCCAACTTCCATACATGGATTTCAGTGGCAGACACAGTTATAGTTTCTCATCCATCGATAGAGAAAACAAGCAGGCTGGTGTCTCTCTCCCTTCTCTCTCTCTCTCTCTCTCTCCTTCTCCTTCTGACTTCTTCAACAACGTCATTACGTCCTTTATCTTCTATTGACGTAAGCACGCCCCACACACACATACACACACACTCTCTATCTTAAAGGGACTTTCACTGAGTCCGTAACACCTCCCACCTAAAAAAAACTTTTCCCAAGAAAAATTTACCCGCGCTTACAGTTAGTAATGTTAATAATTATCATGCTACACAACTACAGACTATCAGATTAGTACAGATACATGTTTCCCATTTAACATCGGGAAAGACAATCAGCAATCACATTATCTTTGCCTTTAATGTGAGTTATCATGAGATCAAACTCTTGCAAAATTAAACTCCAGTTTAACAGCCTTCTGTTCTTGTTTTTGACTCGGCTCAGAAACACCAATGGGTTATGATCTGTATATACAGTCAATGGTTTCTGAGCGGTGCAAACATATACACTGAAATGTTGCAAGGCTAAAACAAGTGACAGTAATTCCTTCTCTATGGTGGAATAATTCTTTTGATGCTCATTAAATTTCTTTGAAAAGTAAGCTACAGGATGGTCAATATCATCAAGGTCACCCTCCTGCAATAACACAGCTCCTGTAGCTTCATCACTGGCATCTACTGCTAATGAAAATGGCTTTTCAAAGTCAGGTGTTTTGAGCACAGGATGGTAGCATAAAATGGCTTTCAGCTTCTCAAATGCTTCTTGACAAGAATCTGTCCAAACAAACTTTACTCCCTTCTTCAGAAGATTAGTTAGGGGAAGAGCAATATCAGCAAAATTTTTACAAAATTTTCGGTAATATCCAACCATTCCCAAAAATCTTTTAACAGTCCTCGTACCTGTGGGAATAGGGAACTCAGATATTGCTTGAACTTTTGCCTGAACAGGAGCTTGCTTGCCTTGACCTACAACATAACCAAGATACGTCACAGTGGCATGGCCAAATTCACTTTTAGCCAAGTTAACTGTAAGGTTAGCTTCGGAAAGTCTTTCAAACAACCTTTCTAATGCAGAGATGTGATCTTCCCAAGTATCATTCCCAGTCACTAAGTCGTCAATGTAGGCATCTGTATGTTTTAACCCATGAATCACTGAATTAATCATTCTTTGAAATGTTGCCGGAGCATTTTTCATTCCAAATGGCAAAACATTGTATTCATACAATCCAGAAGGGGTTACAAAGGCTGAAATATCCCTTCCTCTATCTGTTAATGGAACACACCAGTACCCTTTTAATAGGTCAATCTTTGTAAGAAATTTTGCCTTTCCCACTCTATCTATGCAATCATCCACCCTAGGAATAGGGTAAGCATCTGACTTCGATACAGCATTCACTTTCCTGTAATCTGTGCAAAATCTAACAGTTCCATCAGGTTTAGGTACAATAACACAGGGCGAACTCCAATTTGAAGTAGAATGTCTAATAATATCATTTTCCAACATGTATTTTATTTCCTGATCAACAAGTTTACTTTTTTCCACATTCATTCGATATGGGTGTTGTTTGATTGGTTTTGCATCCCCAACATCAACATCATGGGTAATTATCGATGTTCTGTTTGGAACATCTGGGAACAGATTTTTAAATTTTAAAATTAATTCTCTCATCTGTTGTTTTTGTGAAACTTGTAAAAGGTCCAACGTCGTTTCAAGGTTCTCCAGGATATTTTGGGTTTTTAGTCTCGATGGAACAATATTTGGTCTAAATTGGCCTTCCTCAACATCAACATCAGGCATTCTAGAAACAACCTTTACATCATCCACCAAGGCCACAACTGAATCCCTCTCATAATAAGGTTTTAGCATGTTTACATGACAGAGTTGTGTTTTCTTGCGTCTATCTGGTGTTTTGATTATATATGTTAAATCAGTCACTCGAGATTCAATAACATAGGGTCCAGAAAAACGAGATTGCAAGGGATTATTTTGGCTAGGGCAAATGTCCTAGGCTGAGCACGTCTATCAAAATATGTCTTAGGCCGAGCACGTCTATCAAAATATGTCTTCATTCTTATCTGGCTGGTTTTCAAATTCTCTCTCACTAGCTGGCAGACTCTCTCCAACCAAGTTTTAAATTTTTGGACATAGTCCAACAGACTCAAGTGCACTTCTTCATTAACCCATTGCTCTCTTAACAACTCCAAAGGTCCTCTCACCCTATGTCCAAATACAAGCTCAAACGGACTAAATCCTATTGACTCCTGGATTGATTCTCTAACGGCAAACAAAAGTAAATGGATACCTTCGTCCCAATCCTTTGTGTTTTCAAAGCAATACGTCTTCAGCATATTTTTGAGAGTAGAATGAAATCTCTCCAGAGCTCCTTGAGATTCTGGGTGATATGCAGATGATACAATCTGCTTTGCTCCCAGCTCATAGACTATTTGTTGAAAAAAAATTGACATAAAATTACTACCTTGATCAGATTGGATTTCTTTTGGCAAACCAAACAAGGTAAAAAATTTTAAAAGAGTCTTTGACACCGTCTTGGCCTTAATATTTCTAAGGGGTATTGCCTCTGGAAATCTAGAAGTGGCACACATGATGGTTAACAAATACTGATTTCCAGTCTTAGACTTTGGTAATGGGCCAACACAGTCCACAATCACCTTCGAAAAGGGTTCACCAAAAGCAGGAATTGGTTTCAAAGGAGCCACAGGGGGTTTTTGATTTGGTTTACCTACCATCTGACATGTGTGACAGGTTCGACAAAACATCACCACATCTTTTCTCAAACCAGGCCAATAGAATTGTTTCAAGATCTTCCCTACAGTTTTATTCACACCAAAATGACCACCCAAAGGCATACTATGAGCCAGGTTTAAAATTTCATCCCTATAAACTTTTGGAACAACAACCTGATGAATAACTTCCCATTCCTCAGTAACAGGAACATGAGGAGGTCTCCATTTCCTCATTAACACTCCATTTTTGACATAGTATCCAATTGGCACTTTTTCAATCTCCTCACATGAGAGAGCTTTTTCTTTCAATTCTGTCAACTCAGGGTCCTTTGTCTGTTCCACCATAAACTCCTTCCTCGACAAAGACAAATCTTTAAATTCAGGCTCACTATAAGGATGTTGATCCTCCAGTGAAGACAGAAAAGTCTCAGATAAGGCATCATAATTTTCTTCCTGTTTAGGACTGTCACAAGGAACCACATCAGACTGCACCGGACTGTCTGTCTTGGCTAATTCTCTAGCTCTAGCTCGAGTCACCGCACATGATGGGTAAACATCTGGATCATTCTCAGACTCATCAATCCTTGGTTTGGTCGTTAACCGTACCACAGGAACAATTTCTCCATCTGCAAGGTCATTTCCCAATAACAAAGAAACTCCTTCCACTGGCAAACTAGGTCTTATCCCTATCTCGACTGGTCCTTCTACGAACTTTGACTTTAAAATCACCCTGTGTAAAGGGACAGACATGGTGTCATCTGTAACGCCTCGCACTAGATTTACCTCACCAGTGTCACTTTCTTCACCAAAATTTAAAACACTGTCCAGCAAGAGAGATTGACTAGCCCCAGTATCTCTAAGAATTTTCACTGGCACCTGGGATGACTCATCATTCAGTGAAACAAAACCCTCTGATACATAAGAACGGAATTCTTTTCTCACCTCCTCCAACTTTTCCGCTTTTCCCTCTTGCAAGGACTGATCTTTAACAGCATCTCCTAAACCTTTTCGATTTTTAATTGCCTGAAAGCAAGCATTGGGCACAGCTTCCTTCCTTTTCTTCAAAAGGGCACAATTAGATATCACATGGCCAGGTTTCCTACAGTAATAACAAGTACGCTCAACAGGTTTCTCCAGCACTGGCTTCTTTTCATCTTTTCCTTTTTGATTACCTCCCAATTTAATCTCTGGTTTACCTGGATTGTTTTTGTAACTCTTTTGAAAGGTTTTAGGTTGTCCCCATTTGGATTTATGGGTTAAAGCATAATCATCTGCCGGCCTAGCAGTTTCTTGTAAAGTTTCCACTGCCTTTTCATTTAAATATGTTGTTAATTCAGCTGGAACACATCTTTTAAAGTCCTCCACCAGTATCAATTCTTTCAATTTATCAAAATCCCCATCTACATTTTTAGCCATGTACCATCGTTCAAAACATATTCTCTTTCCATTGGCAAATTCCATATAAGTCTGGTCTGCAGATTTCCTCAAGTCTCTAAATTTTTGTCTATAAGCTTCAGGTACCAATTCATAGGCCTTCAATATAGCTTGTTTTACCTTGGTATAATCAGCTGCATCCTCAGCAGACAAAGCAGAATAAGCTTTTTGAGCTTTACCTTTAATCACACTCTGTACCATGAGAGCCCATCCTTTCCTTGGCCAGTTTGAACTCACAGCAACCTTTTCAAAATGTTGGAAATACTGATCAACCTGATCTTCCTCAAAAGGAGGGACTAATCGAACCTCCCTGCTGGCTGAAAAACCATCATCAGAATCAGATTCCGAACTCTTTCGCTTCATTTGTAACTCATGCTGCCTCTGTTTTTCCTTCTCCTCTGCCTCAAACTTTAACCGAATTAGTTCCCGTTCCCGTTCAGCCTCTAACTTCATCTGAGTTATCTTTTGTTCAGCCTCTAATTTATCTCGTTCGGCTTCTATCTTTAACTGGGTTTGTTCTCGTTCAGCCTCTAATCTCTTTTGCTCTCGTTCAGCTTCTAAATTTCTTTTGTTCTCGTTCAGCCTCTATCTTTAACTGGGTTTGCTCTCGTTCAGCCTCTATCTTTGCCAGCTGCACCTGTGCCTCAGAAATTGCTATTTCACTGCCAGGAAACTGTTTTAACACTTCCTTCTCAAACACCTTCTTTTCCACATAATGGCCAGCTATCAGTTTCTGAATATCTGCCTTTCTCATAGACTGCTTTACTTCTGTAAGGTTTAACCTTGTAGCAATCTTTATCAGATCATCCTTTTTCGCCACCTCCAATCCCTTTTGGGTTGGTGACTCCAAAAATGCCTTAATATCCATTGCTGCTGGTTTCCACACACACAAGCCAATTAAAAAGAATTTATCAGACCATCTCAAAAATCTTTGGATTGAATCCCGAACAAATCTCGTCAATCTGGGGAACGATCCCAGTCGACACTCAAAAATCCTTGGATTGGAGCCCGGACGAGCCCCCAATTTTGTCACGAACCAGCAACAAAAGAAACACACTGAGCATGATTCAGTGTTAAAAACTATTTTATTAATCACTACTTATGATAATACGTAAAATAAAAGTAAAAATGTTAGTATGTTAGAATTCAAAAATGTTAAACCTCGAACGTTAACCCCAAAACTAAACTCGTCGTGTGTGTGTGTGACAAAGTCCAAAACTCCCAGTTCCAGAATGGTTCTTAAAGTTCAGTTCCGCAAGCCATAAGGTGAAACATGAGCAAGGGCTTCTTCAACAACCACCGTTATCTGAAGATAAGACGTAGACGTAGAGAAACATAGAGAGAGTAAATACGAAATCCAAATGTTCCACGATGGAACCCAAACGACACTTCAGTGTTTACTCGGTAGTGACTTCCTCACCCCGAAAAGCATCCGAATCGTGGTCGTCCACACACAAATACCTGTTTCCTTCTACAGGTCAGCAACAAAGTGAACTCCACTAGATTACTTCCAACTTCCATACATGGATTTCAGTGGCAGACACAGTTATAGTTTCTCATCCATCGATAGAGAAAACAAGCAGGCTGGTGTCTCTCTCCCTTCTCTCTCTCTCTCTCTCTCCTTCTCCTTCTGACTTCTTCAACAACGTCATTACGTCCTTTATCTTCTATTGACGTAAGCACGCCCCACACACACATACACACACACTCTCTATCTTAAAGGGACTTTCACTGAGTTCATAACACGAAACACATAGGGGTGACATGAAAAAAGCAGACGGGAACGAAACTCGTGGCATAAATATAGATACGGATCTTTTGGGCCTAATGATAACAGTTATTACATGAGGCTTTGACTTCACTCCTGCTGGGTGCTAAACGTCCGATGACATTGTTTGTTAAGAAGGGGAATTTAGTGGTCAACAGTGATCCATGATTGAAGCCACCAAAAATGAATGAACTGTTTATCTCCTTTACTGTACTAGGCTTCTGCATTATTGGCCATGGCATTCCTTACGGCGCAGGGGACCACTGTCCCTATAGAGTCCATACCAGCTCAATGCAAGAGCAATCTAACTGACTCCCCTGCCCTCTCCCTGTAGTCATACATTTTTTTCCTTTTCAGTTACTTATCCAGCTCCTAGCTGAATGCAACGATTGAATCCACTACTACCATAACAGTGCGTTCCAAACCCAACCCACTTGCTGTGTAAATAAAAATGACACTTTTGGTTCTGTTACCTTCATGAGTAATTGTGTCCTGAGCATGTGATAAGATTAATAAATAAATGCAATTGTTTACCCCTATCTACTGACAACTATAGGGGTGATCAGATAAACTTTAAAAATAAAAGGTTTATATGCTGGAAGCTATCAAGCTGAATGAATGAAATATCTATAGGGAAGCAGCCAGTGATGAGACTATGAATTTCTTCCTATCTACAGAATGATGCCTTAACGGCGCTGCGGAAATCCAAACACATGTATTTCCAGCGTTGCGAGGAATTTGAAAAAGCAAAACTGCAAAGTGCCAAGGCAGAGGAAGAACAGCTCTCGCTGAGTATGAGTGGTACTAATCCAGGTAGCGCCAGTAAGCACCTAGAGAAACGCAGGCGGTCAAAGGATGAAGCACAGTTGAAGGTGAGTAAATGGAGCTTGTCTGAGCAGGTTGTCGGCTTGGGTAGAATATGCTTCTGGAAGCTTCATCGTTTGATTATTTGTAGCATTTCACAGGAGTGTTCTCAAGCAAAATTGATTTCAAGCCACACTGGTGCAATAACCAAATGCTTAGTCAAAGAGATGCAATATAAGATTTAAAAGCACAGAATTAGTCAGTAATACAGCACAGAAATAGACCCTTCAGCCCACCAATCCTACACTAATGCCATTGCCTACCTCCTGCTGTCTTGGTGTAGCAGCCAGCATAATCAAAGACCCCACCCACCCGGGACATTCTCTTTTCTCCCCTCTTCCATCGGGTAGAAGATACAGGAGCCTGAAGGCATGTACCACCAGACTTAAGGACAGCTTCTACCCCACTGTGATAAGACTATTGAACGGTTCCCTTATACAATGAGATGGACTCTGACCTCACGATCTACCTTGTTGTGACCTTGCACCTTATTGCACTGCACTTTCTCCGTAGCTGTGACACTTTACTCTGCACTGTTATTGTTTTTACCTGTACTACATCAATGCACTCTGTACTAACTCAATGTAACTGCACTGTGTAATGAATTGACCTGTACGATCGGTTTGTAAGACAAGCTTTTCACTGAACCTCGGTACAAGTGACAATAATAAACCGATCCCAATACTACTTTTCCACTTACAATCCCATCAACTGATGACCTAGGGGTACAAGTACATAGTTCCCTGAGAGTGGCAACACAGGTAGACAAGAAGGCGTTTGGCACTCTTACCTTCATCAGTCAAGGCACTACTGAGTACAGGAGTTGGGATGTCATGTTACAGCTGTACAAATCGTTGGTGAGACCACACTTAGAGTATTATGTGCAGTTCTGGTCGAACAGCTACAGGAAGGATGTCATTAAACTGGAAAGGATGCGTAAGAAATTCACACGAACGTTACCAGGACTGGAGGCCTTAAGTTATAAGGAGAGGCTTGATAAGTTAGGACATTCTTTCCCCTGGTATGTTGGAGGTTGAGGGGTGACCTTATAGAGGTAGATAAAATCATGAGAGGAGTAGATAAGGTAGGTGGCCACAGACTTTTTCCCCAGTGTACGGGAGTCTAAAACTGAAAGGCATAGGTTTAAGGTGAGGGACTAACACTGTATCAACACCACCACCAATTTTTGTGTCACTTGCAAACTTATGAATCCTACTTCCTATATTCATATCCAAGTCGTTAATGTAATAAGAGCCCCAGTACCGATCCATCATACACCACTGGTCAGACTTCCAATCACAGAAACAACCCTCCACCACCACCCTCTGCCTCCTATTACCAAGCCAATTTTGGATCCAATTTGCCTTGGATGTCATGGGCATTTGAACTGAGACAGGGAGTTTGACCATCTTAGGCATCACAGCTGAGTATTCATTCTGTCTGAGTCTTTAAGTATCTCATTCCCTTCTCCAGGGTCACAAGTTCCAATTTAGATGTCATATAGCATGACTCCCTAGTCTTATATTAATTTCCACCTTTTGTTGTTGGATCAGGATTGAGATACTTTTAAGACGTTGGTGAGCTTCTGTGACCAGACTGTTCCATATGAATTTTCCTTGGATCTGGCGAAGCTCGAATAAAAGTGGTCTCTCAGAAAAAGTCCAGTTATGCCTTTACAGCCCCTGAGGCCTATTCATCTGAACAACCTTCAATGCTGATTGGCGTAAACTGTATCTCTCTTCCTTGATAGGTTCAGGAGGCTGAAGCACATTATAAGCACTGTGTCCATGAGGCCAACTTCAGACGCAAAGAAATGGAGAAAATGAAAGTGGAAATCATAACGCAGCTTCGCAAACTCATCTGCCGTGGTGATCACATACTAAAACTGGTGAGCTCATCAGCTACCTCATTTCTTCTTTTACTTTTGTCTTGTCTCATGTAAACTTGCCCTCCAGTTCCTTCCTTCCTTTATTCTCACGCTTAGAATTCACCCTGCTTCAGCATGTCACCTACATTTTCATCTTTGCCATTATAATCCTTTTTTTTCTAGGTCACTCTCATATTTTTTCTAGGTCACTCTCATTTTTTTTCTGGGTCATTCTTGTTCAATCTCCTTCTTAGGAAGGATATACTTGCAATAGAGGGACTACAACAGAGATTCATCATATTGATTCCTATGATGATGGGTTTATCATATAAGGAGAGATTAGGTGCACTGGGCTTGTACTATCTAAAGTTTAAAAGACTCAGAGGTGATCTTACTGAAATGTTCAAATTCTTAAGGGCCGACAGGGTACATGTGAAGCTGATGTTTTCCCCAGCTGGTTTGTCTGGGACTAGACGACAAATCTGAAAATAAGGGATCAGACTTAAGCACAGAGGTGAGAAGGAATTTTTTCCACCCTGAGAGTAGGGAGTCTTCGGAATTCTTCACCCAAGTGAGCTGTGGAGGCTCAGTCATTCGGTACAATCAAAGCAGAGGTCGAGAATTGAAGGATGTGTGGTTTCTGTGCGGAAAGTGGCATAGAGGTAAAAGACCAGCCATAACCTTGTCGAATGGTCTATTCTTGCTATTTCTTGTTTTTGCTTCACTCTTTGCCTTTTGTCTTTTCTTCATCCTCTCACTGTTCCCTCTACACTTGAATGGTGCCCTGGCCCTCTTTTGAAGGTTAAATTTTAGACTGCCTTCAAAGTGCATATTCCGCGCACCCCCTCCCCCCCCCCCCCCCAAAAGCAATCCTGTTTCCTGAATGCCATAATGGATGCCACTTAACCAAAGGGCTCAGCAACAGAACTAGTCTGGTAGTTGGAACATTGTCCTACTTGATACTGAAGGCAAAATGAGCAGTGAGTTTAGATCTGAGCCCATCCAAGTATGTAAATCACATTCAGTACTTCCTCACCTCCTAATAACTTAGCGTATCAAGGCAGTTCTGAGGTTTGAAGTAATCTATACAGACATGGTAGTGTTTAGTGAGATATTGTAGAAGAAACCCTTCTTTGTATCTAATGCTTAATATACCTCCTGTATGCTATGAACGTTTGATAGGAAAATGTAGAACAACCTTTCCTCGGACTTAAATCCATGTTGTATCTGACCTGGAACTGGGAAGAAAAACAGCACTTGAATTTTAATGGCTATACCCGAATCAATGCAGTCTAACCTTCCCTATGTTGGTACCAACAGGTCTCTATGAACATGTTCGAAATGAAGCAGGAGCAGGTCCAACAAGTGCCATCTTCCTTACACTCACTGCATGAAAACATGAAACTACATGAACCTGCCCAGAAATATTTTGAATTTATTCAAAACTTGGACAAGAAGATGCTGTCCACAGAGAGCTATGAATTTGAGGAATTTTCTACCCCCAGCAGGAGGTCAGTGATTCAGAGCTTGAACAATGACTTTAAATGGAACAGTTTGGTCTCTTGACATTGAATGGGAAGTTTGGCCTATTGTAGGATCTGATGGACCCATTGGATTTTTTACAGTGGGTCTTACTGAAACAATTTATCCTATTGGGATTCTATGACAGTGTGAAGGGAGGTTTTCGATAAATTGCATGTTAATTTTTTTCAGGTCCTCCCCCACTGGAAGGAGAAAAAGTGCTGCCCCGCTGACCCATCGAACATCGGCATCCTCTGGTGATTTTCCAAATATGCCGGATGAGCTTGAAAGCAAGCTCAGTAAGTTAATGTTAATGGTTTTCAAAGGCTTGGTTAGGTTCTGTTGGGGGGGGGGGGGTGGGGGGGAAGAGGTGGGGAGCGATCTCATGGCTCAGTAAAAGAACCAATCAGAAAGGAATTGCCTTTGACAATAAGAGGCTGTTCTATTGTGAAATTTACAACTGAACACCCAAATATTTATCCCTTAATCATAACTGAGGCAAAACTGTGCAATTTGTTGGAATAGGGTGTAGTGGATTGTATTCTCCAGAACCAGCCTCCAATTCATATCTAGTATGTGGGTGGACAGAATGGGCTTGCGGCCTATGCAGTACCACATGGTCCAGTAGCCAAGGCAAACTCGATGACTGTCTTGATTCTATTCCATCACCACTTTCCTTGGCATACTTGCTACCCTTCTCATCAGATCCCACAAATAGCAAAGTGGCAGTGATCAATTAACCTGTTTATTGATGGCTCCTTCTCATTTTCCTTTTAAACCAAAAGCGAACAGGGCCTCGGCTTATTGATTTGCCCTGGTCCTTATCAATGAACTGACATGTCGGCCTGGATTATATTGGAATCGTCTCACCAAAAGGCGGGAGTGCTACCAACTAGAGGCAGGAAAGTTGTTTCCACTGGGAGGTGAGACTAGAACTGGGGGAGATAGCCTCAAGATTCGGGGGAGTAGATTTAGGACGGAGATGAGGAGGAACTGCTTTTCCCAGAGAGTAGTGAATCTGTGGAATTCTCTGCCCAAGGAAACAGTAGAGGCTACCTCATTAAATATACTTAAAACACAGTTAGATAGATTGTTGCATAGTAGGGGAATTAAGGGTTATGGGGAAAAGGCAGGTAGGTGGAGCTGAGTCCACGGCCAGATCAGCCATGATCTTATTGAATGGCGCAGCAGACTCGAAAGGCCAGATGGCCTACATCTGCTCCCATTTCTTATGTTCTTACTAAGCCCAGACTGGAACAAGGCGCTGCTTTACTCTCAGCCCCACCCAATATCAATGTGATTGAGAAGGTTTATCAGCTCACTGAAAGCTGCAGGATACTTTCTTAAGTTTATCCATCTTTATGATTCTTGAGATGCCCTCAACACCTTACCTCCATGTTGGGAAACGTCAGGGGCTCAGCAACAGGTTCAAGACTTTATGCTCTTTTTTTTATTGCAGCGTTTCATAATACAGCTGGAACTAAACCTGGTTTAAGTGATTCAGAAAGTACCGGAGCCAGCAGTGAGTCACGTTCCCTTGATTCACCGATGTCCAGTCCAGGTAAATGCCAAAGAAAGATGTTGCTACAAGATGTCATAATAAGATCGAGCAGGTAACACAGATTTATGGAAGGGTGATCATGTTTGGCACATCTGTTTGAGTTTTTGGGAACAGATAAAGAGAAACCAGTGAATGTGGTGTATTTGGACTTTCAGGAGGCCTTGGACAAGGTACCGCACAGAGATTATTAAACAAAATTAAAGCATGCAAGGTTGGAGGTACAGGAAGTCCACGGGTTACGAACTGATTCCGTTTCTGAGACTCTTCGTAACCCGATTCCTTGTGTAACTCGGAATAGTGTCCGCACATGCGCACTTGGGCCGGGGATCGCAGCCGCACGTGGCCCCGGCCGCACACGCGCACTTAGCCCAGGGACCACGAAGGTCGGTTCGTAAGTACAGACGTTCGTAAGTCGGGGACTTCCTGTAATTCATTGGTGTGGTGTGAGGATTCATTTAAGGACAGACAACAGTGGGAATACATAGGTCATTGTCATAGGAGGAAGCTATGATCAGGGAATGCTGTGGGAATCCGTGCTGGGCCCCAGTCGTTCACAATATTTCTCAGTGATTTGGATGAAGTGGCAGTGTTAATTGTGAGGACGATACAGACAGGAAGGGGATATGGACAGGTTAATTGAATGCGTGAATGGAATTCAAAGTGGAAAAAAAAATTTTAAATGGTGTAAGATTGAAAAATGTTGTGTTCAGAGGGACCGTGGTGTCACTGTCCACAGATTACTGAAGTTAACATGCTGGTGAAGCAAATAGGAAGACACAGGGTACCTTGGCCTTTGTTACAAGTACTTGAATTCAAGAGTAAAATGCATCTTACTGCAATTATGTAGGCTAGTGTGAGACTGCAGCTGGGATATTGTATGTAAATCTGATGACCATACCCAAGGAAGGGATACTTGCAATAGGATTGCTATGAAGTTTTCGTATCACTTCCTGGGGTGGAGGTACTATTCTATGAGGAGAGATTAAGCATACTGGAAAAATATGTCTAGAGTTTAGAAGAATGGGAGGTAATCTCATTGAAACATAGAAAATTCTTTGGGTTTGACAGGGTAGATGCAGGGATGCTACTATTAAACAAATCAAGCAATATTAAACAAATCAAGCAATATTAAGCAAATCAAGGGATAGTTCAAAGGTTAAAGGATCAGCCAAAATTGTATTAAATGCTGAAGCAGTGCAAGTGGCTGAATGGCCCAGTCCTGCTTCTATTTTTCATGTGCTTAGTTTATCAAGAATCAACATCAATGAGAGGAGGGAGAGGAAACATGAAGAGTTGAGTGGGACTGGAATTAGGAAATGGTTGAAAACCCATTCAGTCTCCATTTAAAAGGAATGTGAATGTCTGATCTCGTCTGAGATAATACTATCATAAATGAGCAGGAGAGAACGATGAGTTCAGTGTCAAAGACTGTCTTGCAAGTACAGTGACCATGGTGATAGATAACACTGCAACTTTTGTGTAACTTAAGTTATCTAGAAAATAATGTTCCAGTAAATTAAAATTTTGTGAATCGTTGTGTTAAATTGTTTGAATAGAGATCTCCAGACGCCCACTCCCACAAAGCACTGCAACAGTCTGCAGTCAGGACTGTGCGACTCATTATAAAGCAGTGATCCTGATCACAATTAGGAGGGTGCATATTTGTATTACTGGAGTGTATTTTGTAGGCCTACTGAGTTTTTACAGTGACCATCGTTCTAATAATCAGCAGATTATGGCCGATATGTCTTGGGAAACCCACGTTCAATGTTTCAGGAACAGCTTCTTCCCCTCCACCATCAGAGGATACTTGAACATTACCTCGTTACTCCTCTTTTGCACTATTTATTTAATTTTGTAATGTATAGTAATTTTTATATCTTGCACTGTACTGCTGCTGCAAAACAACAAATTTCATGACATGTCAGTGATAATGACCTGATTCTGACCAACCAGGACAAATCAGCCCTTATGATTGATATCTCATCCACCACCCTAAACGTTCATTCCTGACACCACTGGCACATGGTAGCCAGTGTGTACCATCAACAAAATTCACTGCGGTTACTAGCCTAGGCTACTCCAACAGCACCTCCCAAACCCACAACATCTACCACCAAGAAGACCAAGTGCAGCAGGCACATGAGGACATCGGCATTTGTGGATTTACCTCAAAACTAATTTGGAACATGATGCCTGTCATTCTTTCTCATTGTGTTTAAATGCTGGAACTGTTTAGCCAACAGAACTGTGAGAGTACCTTCACCAAAAGGACTGCAGTGAATCAAAAAATGACAGGCCACTGCCACCTTCTCGGGAGCAATAGGAATCGGCAATAAATGCTGGCCACACCCAGATCCCAAAAGTCGAATGAAGTAGTAAAAAGATTCTACGTTTAATAACTTGTATTTTGGGTTTTTTTCCAGCTCATTTTGGAAGGAAATTACCAAAACCCACAGTATCAGGGATGTCTCCAGATGATTTTGATGAGAGGGATGGGAACCAGTTGCAAGATAATGGTACGTTACAGGGGCTTAAATTTAGTTTGAGAATTGAATTGGGATGCAACTTGTCCCTCCAATGCATAAACATGTACGTAACCAAATCTAAATGAAGATTGTCAAGCCTCATGTCTGCTCTTGCATGAACTAGGTACTTGGAGAAAACTGTTGAAAATTGTGGGATGTCCTCGGTAGAAAATGTCCACAGCGGGCCAAGGACAGACCATTAGCTGGCAGCAACGAACCTACCAAGCAACCAGACAAAAACCCAACTTCAATTAGGCTGCTCCTGCAGGAGAAGCAGAGGGGGGAACAGGGAAACAGCACTTGAGGGATGCAGTGGAAGAGAAGGGAGGAGGGAATAGAGGTGTGACAAAGTGTTGAAAAAAATGGGGAATACAAGGGTGATGAAATGAGAAGATGCAAAGGATGAGAAAAAGAAAATTGGATAATGAAAGCAGGAGATGATAAGAGGGAATGATGAAATCATGGAAAACAGAAAATGGATTAGAGGATCCTATTGAGATGGAGGGAAAGGGTAGAGGGTGACAAACAGGTGAAATAGAAAGGATAGGGAGAGCAGAACTGGAGGGTACGAGAGGAGTATGACAACAAAAAGCAAAAGGATAAAAGAGGGAATAGGGAATAAAGAAGAATTAAATGGAGAGGATGTGGATGGAGAAAATATAGAATCATGATTCATCTTAAAACCTTTTACATTCAGATTTGGCAGATTTAATGAATGAGACGTCGAGAACACCAACAACCTTCAAAAATATTGTGCTCTCTAGAGCAGCACAGACACACCGATTTCGGAAACTCAGGGCCCCAACCAAATGCCGAGAGTGTGACAGCCTTATTGTGGTGAATGGCGCTGAGTGTGAGGAGGTGAGAACATAGATTACAAGACACTTGAGTGTAATCCAAAGTTCAAGCAGATGTCTGTGGTCTTACCATAAACCAACAGCTTTGATACTTTAACTGTAACAGAGCAATTCAAAGAATTGAAAAGCTGGCTGAAAGATGGTTCAAATGGTTAGGAGGAATAAACTGAGAGTGAGCCAAGCCCAGATCTGGGCTGGTGTACCGGCCTCAGCTGGGGCGTCTATTCTCAATGCTTTTACCATCTTTCTGGAGAATGTACCACTGTGGATATCAGCTGCACCAGGAATAATGTTTGTGCTGAGGGTTCATTTGTGATAACCAATATGTGCAGCAGGGATGAAAACTACTGAGAGAGGATCTCAAATCCTCAGGTTTATTTCCTCGTCCCTTAATTTCCTCTACAAATCCTCGTTTGTTGCTGGATTACAGTTCCTTGGGAATCCTCTGGAATCCAAGATGCTCTTTATAAATATAGGCTGTCAACACTCTCATGTTACAAATAGCTGTCTGGGAAAGATTTCAGAGGACACACAAAGAACTGTAACCCAGCAAGAAATGGAGATTTGAGGAGAAAATTAAGGGACAAGAAAATCAATCTGAGGATTTGAGACCCTGTTCCAATAGTTCTCACCCTGCTTGAGATATTGATTATCATTAATGAACTCAGCAAGAAAGCCATCCTCGGTGTAGCCTGCACCCAGGGTTTATCAGTTGCCATTTATGCACAGTGGCCCAAATACCTCTACGCTCAAGAATCCCTTGGGGTCCCCTTTAAACTGAAGGCCCCTGACCTTCTCAGTCTTCACTATTGGAAGACACTGGAGGCTGGGAACATCTCTTTTGTGTGAAATACTGGCAAATCTCTTAAGGGAATTTTCCAGTCACTTTATGTTCAGAATGCAGCAAATATGTAGAAAGGATGGAGGTCGAACCACATTTGTCCCTCTACACCAAGGGCATTGTGACCTCCAATAAAATACAGGAGTTTTCAAGCTTTTGTTGAAAGCACATTTCTGCAACACCAATCCCACTCCAAGTTGTATTGTATTCTTTGAGGATTTGTCTATGCTCAGTAATACTGGTGGTATTTTGTGTTTATTTTTGGTGTTTACTCTTTACAGTGCTACCTGGCATGTCATAGGAAGTGCCTCGAGTCCATTGCCATTTTGTGCGGGCACCGTAAGCTGCAGACCAAGATCTCTCTATTTGGAGTAGACTTTGCACAGGCACCGAGAGAGACAGCTGATGAGGTGCCCTTCATCATCAGAAACTGCACAGCAGAGATAGAGCGGCGGGCACTTGGCATACAGGTAGGACCGTGAAGGCAGAGATCTAGATAGTGAGTGTACTCAGAGGAGTACTGCATAGAATCAAGGGTTTAAACAGGCAGGGACTATTTACAGTTAGGAAGCCTAACAGACTCCAACACTGACAATATTTGTTTCAATGTGTCCAGTGCTGTCCAGCAAGCCCGTCTCTTATACATAAACCAATATGCTGGTGTATCCTTTCTTCACAACAGCAATTACTCCCACCATAAACCATTTTTTAAAAAAATATTAATTTTTCTTTGGAATCTGGACATTACTGGCATTTATGCTCGTCCACAATTATCCTTGAAGGTGGCATTGAGCCATCTTCTGGAACGTCTGTAGTCTTGTGAAGGTAGACCCACAGTGCTGTTGGGGAGGGAGTTACAGGATTTGAACCTAGTGACATTGAAGGACCAGCAATGTATTTCCAAGTTAGGATATTATGAGAAGGGAAAATGCAGGTGGTCGTGTTTCTTTGCATCTAAGTTATTGTCATATCTCACAACTCACTTATGTCACACTGTCATTTCACTTCAGGTTTAATTTGTCCTTCAATAATTTCTAATTGGATATCAAAGTGTTGTATAATGCTTATTAATCTTCATATTTCAGGGAATCTATCGAATGAATGGTTCAAAGATACGCATCGCCAAACTGCGCCAATCTTTTGAAAATGGGAGGGACCTCACCGACATGTCTGAAAACCCGCCTCACGACATCACAAACCTGTTGACCCTGTACCTTCGAGAGGTGAGTTGCAGGACTGTACATCTGTTCACAGCCTGAGACTTTCTGACAGCTAATTTTAAAAAGTCAATCTGCTGCCGCAATAGGTCAGTGATCTGTGTGCCCTGGTTGGCTGTTTGTTGTGACGACCATTTTGCTGATTTGGACTAGCTCATTAACATCCTAATTGTAAGGGGGGGTGGGGGGGTGGGAAGTAAAAGATTAATCATAATGCCAAAACCTTGGCCATGTAGTCCTTTTTGCTGTTGTAGATGGTGATACTATGATCCAGCAGCAAAGACAGCGGTGCATCCTAGAGAATCTCAGGTGCACTTTTCAAGAAAATTTTTAATCACCCCATCCCATTTACTGTGTGAAACAGTGTTCATGACTAAGTGCCTGTTCATTTGCTAAATAAATACTTCAGGCAACTTAAGGTAGAAGATTATAAGAACAGGTAAATTAAATTTATTTAAACTTGAGGCTGAATATTGAGTAAACTGCCCTGTGAAGATAAAAGTTTTGACATTCCTAAGCTAAAGCAAGCCAGAAAACAGCAAAAGGGAAAAGAGTAATTTACTGATGTTTTTTTTTAATTTTTAAAAAATTTTTATTTACAGCGTGGTAACAGGCCCTTCTGGCCCAACGAGTCCACGCCACCCATTTTAAACCCATATTAACCTACCCGTACGTCTTTAGAATGTGGGCAGAAACCAGAGAACCCAGAGGAAACCCACGCAGATGTGGGGAGAACGTACAAACTCCTCACAGACAGCAACGGGAATTGAACCCCGATCGCTGGCGCTGTAATAGCGTCGCGCTAACCGCTACGCTACCGTGCCGCCCCTAAATTCCACAATTGGGAATAAAACGGATGAAGTTGGAGCTCGGCCTACACATATTTGGTCGTACTAAACCAAATGGTGCCAGAAGGTCCAGAGGTGTTGTATACAAAGTCAACTGATTTCAATATCTTTTGACTTTCCAGATCTTAAGTTGTGGGGACATGGGTTTATCGGCTTTCCAGAAACTGCTACTAGAGGTGCAGGGTTGGGATTAGGGTAAGCCATGATCATTTGCTAACTGCTGCACTTGATTATCTGCTGACAGCTTAGGCCTTCACATTAAATTTAGTCAAATGACTATACTACTGGTTTATGTCCTACTGGGTGGGTAGCATAAGTAATTTTTCACTAGTGCCCTTATGGATTTTAAATATGCTCTTCTATTTCATTACTTAAAGCTCCCAGAGCCAATTGTTCTCTTCAGCCTCTATGATGATTTTATGAAGTTTGCCAAAGAGCTACAACAGGCCTACGAGGAGCTGAAGGATTGTCAGGCCAAGGGAATACCCACAGCTACTGATAAATTACCACAACTCATCCAGCAGGCCAAGGTCTTGCTGCAGAATCTTCCAGTTTCCAACTACAACACTCTGGAGCACCTTATCGGGCATCTCCACAGGTAGGCCTAACATTGACATATTCCTCAACAGATATGGAATGAAAAGGAAAATTGTGTTTATGGTGTGAGAAAATTCAGAAGCCAATGATTCCAGCCCTACATGGCAAACGGTTCACTATCACTTTTTGAGAGAAGGGAAGCTGGAAGCTGCCACTATAACCTGTGTTAACTACACAAAGGTTCAACCTCACAATTTGTGGCAAATGTCAGATGTGCTTGAGGTGATAGATATGGATTTGCAAATGTGTGTTTAGCTGTGATGTTGTCCATGAGACCCAGTCTGTTGACAAACAGCATCCATGTTCTCTTAATGACCATCTATCACCCATGATATCAATGTTTAATTAGCTGTAAAAAAAAATTAATATTAACTTGTGGACCTGGACAAGGAGGTATTAACATATTGTTGCCAAATTCTGTTCTCAAGTTACTACCTTGATGATATGTCCACTTCTACTGTGCCACTATTGGGCTAGTGGGAGACAGTGTGAAGTCTGTGTAAAGAAAAACCATATCCCCCTCAGAGAGAAAAGGATAGTAGGCTTATACTTGACAGGACATTTCCCCATTCACCAGTTCCAAGTTAGGATTATGTGAATGCTAATGCTAGTTGGGTAAAGGAATCCCTTCTGGCTCAACTTTTGGACCAGAGCTAACCTGTGAAAGTTTATTAGCTGAAACTCTATTCACAAGTAGAGAAACTTCTGTGCAATAATCTAACTTGGGTCAATGAGCAGCAGGTCCCACATTATTTGGGAACCTCTTTGAGAAGTCATTGGAACACCATAGTCAGTCTGGATTCCTAGCTAATGGGCTTCCTCAAGTTCTGACTCATTGAATAAAAAATCTGTTGAAGTTAGTTTTCGTCCACCTTATTCCATCAGTCTAGAGGCATGGGCATTTTGTCCATCTGAATTACCAGCAAAAAGCCCTCTGTAGTTTCTCTAATAGCTCAAGGTGACTAACGTGTAGACCTAGTGGAAGAGCTTGATATGCATGGAGCTAGGGGTTGAAAATTGTTATTGTTTGGGTCAGTACTTTCGGCTTGGCTGTGATCCACATTGAGATGCACACAGATATGGAATAAAGAACCATAGGTCAGCAGAGCTCTTGTTACAGCCCAGGGTGATAATGGAGGGAGGGGGATGTAACTCTTTGTAGCTGCAAGGTAAATCTCTCTTCTCTTACAGAGTGGCAGCACGATGTGAAGAAAACAAGATGTCACCGAATAATTTGGGAATAATCTTTGGCCCCACACTAATTAGACCTCAGGCTTTGGAAGATGCTGTTTCAATGACTTCCTTGGTGAACTCTGGATACCAGGCTCAAGTTGTAGAATTCCTAATCATGCAGTACAATCAGATATTTGAGCCCAAAGAAGGTCTCAGTTCTTGGGCTGATGCAGCCAAGAATTCTCCGATGGAACGTACCGCAAACAGAGCAGACGAGGCTCTGAGTTCGGCAAAAAGCAGGAGCCAATCTTCAGAGGTACAGACTTGCAGAATTATTCCAGAAGAATTGTAATGTGTACAAAGTAGCAAAGATCTCAGTTGGTAGCATTTCAGGTACACAGAGTATCCCAATGTTTCATGAAGAGGCAAATGCTTTGAGGTTCTGGTCTGGTTCTTAGTATTCACAAATAAAAATTGCAGCATTCAAGTCCAGCTCACTTTGTATGTAATGATGTGCAGTCTGGATAAATAAGTGATTAGATGTGGGAGAGTAACTGCTGATGTTAGGTTTTGGGGAAATGATTGAGCTGCTAAACATACAGCAAGAGTAAAAGAATAATCAATGGAGAACTTTAATGTACATATAGACTGAGCAAACTAAATTGTATCAATACTATTTAGATCTAGTATTGTGCAGTGAGAAAAGATTATTAATCTTTGTAGTTAAGAAGTCTTCACAGGCATGAGTTGCAAGTCACTACAATAGATTAAGAAATTACATTAAAGAGTCAATACATAGTTTACAACCTAAAAAAGTGTCCTGGAGGCACAAAAACACAACAGGAAAAGTGGTCCAATCATGTCTAATGAGCAGTTAAAGATAACATTAGATCAAAAGAAAAGGCTAGAGGCTCGCCAAGAAGAGCTTTAAGAAATTTCAGAATTCAACAAAGTGTCGATAAGGTAGGGAAAAGAAAGATAAGTTATCGAGTAAGAAACAAAAATAATTGTAAAAGGCTCAGGAAACTTATAACAAGCAAAAATTAATGAGGATCCTTCACAGACTGGGTCAGAAGTTACATTAAGGAAGGAAATAAGCACATTTTATCTGCCTTCACAGAAGATTTTTAAAAAATGCCCAAAAGTAAAAGAGAACATCAGGTCTTGAGAAATGGAGCAACTAAAGTGGCGTTCGTTTAGAAAAACACTACTGGACAAAATAATGGGACTGAAAGCAAATAAACCCCCAGGAACCAAAGTGCTACAGGCAGTGGATGCACTGGTTACCATCTTCAAAATGTCCGTGAATTCTAGAAAAATTTCCAAATTGAAAGAAAACGGATGAAATATTTCTATGTAAGAAAAGGAGACAAAGTGAGAAATTAGAAACCAGTTATCCTGTCATCAGTAGCAAGAATCTTGAGCTCGGTCACCAAGTATATTCAAAACAAATTGATAGACCTTTGGATATTAACAGAATCGAGGGTTATGGGGATAGTTCAAGAACACAGTGTTAAGATCAAGGCGGCTTTTTATCTTTTGAATGGCAAAGTGGCCACGAGGGCCAAAGGTCTTCTTTCTGCTTCTAGTTATCTTCTATTATGTCCTTAAAATCCGTAGTGCTCTTTTCTAAAAAAAAACTTAAGCTAGATAAAATTAAAGTTTAAAATTTTCCTCCATAATATTTAATATAGCAAGTCAGCCAGTCAGGTGTGTATAATCTGTCCTTTAGTTATTGGCTTTTTGTTCATAAAATTTGGCTAGTGTGCAGGAGCTTAAGGACATAATCTAGATTGAAACCTCTGCACAGTACAGAGGAAGTGCTTATTATCAGAGGTACTTTACAATGTTAAACCAATGCCCCGTGTATCTGCAACAAAAAAGTGCTGGGAACATTCTCCCAACCTCCCTTCTCATGACCAGGACCCGTACTTCCAGCAGGAGTCACTGTCCTATGTCCTACTCTTGCTTGGTTTAGTTTTCCGACCACTTATTGAACTCAAGTTTATTGACACTAATTGGAAGAGCTCCACAGCAATCCCAGCTGAAAAATCAATTTGGCACATGTTGGGGGTAGAAATTAAAACCTGGTCTATTTGACTCCAAAAATAAGGGAGTGGGTGCAGAATGGGTGTCAGGGGAGTTTTACTGAACAATCGTACTCATCCCATGTTCACTGTGTCTCTCCTACTGCAGAGCCTGGTTCTGAAGCGACATTCAAGTGAAGGGTATGTGTCAGACAGATCCTCATCAAACGAAGCACTTGATGACACTCAAGACCAACGAAGAGTCAGCTCTGACAGCTGTGACATAGCAGGTAAGTAACACCGCCTACAATGTGGAGCTTAAAGTTGGCAACATCACGCGCTGTTCTCTCGCTTCTTCCCAATGCACAAGGAGGGTGTCACAGTGAATGTGCGGATGGAGTGGGGATGACTGCGCTTAGAAATTGTGCTGAGGCGTCAGGTTTAATCACCAAGATAAGGAGGAAACTGTTCTGGTGCTGGGGTGGGGTGGGAGGGGTGGGGGGTTGATCTCTAAAATCACAGAGCAAAGGCATGCTGGAAAAATATTTTGCATGGGATAGATGGAAGGGTACCAGCTGTTTCTGCCCATGTGTACAAATAAATGTTATTGTTCTGTTTTGAGATACCAAAATGGCAAATGAAACAGCACCGCAGACAAGTGCATGCAACTTTGTTAGGAACATGCGCTCATGCTAAATATCTAAAAAGACAGATTCAAAAGTTAAGCATTGATATAAAAACAGAAGCAAGAACCATAACAGTAATGATGTGGGAAAACATTAACAGAATAATAGAAATGATAAATCACTACTTGAAAATAAACTTTGAGGACTGAGGAACAGCAGTGGGGGTGGGGGGGGGGGTAAGATAAAAATACAGAAAGATAATCAATGGCTCTTCATAAAGACATAGTGAGGCAAAAGTGGCAATGAGATTTCACAGCATTTGGAACGAAGTGTTTTGTCTGAAGGCAAACAGAAAACGACAGTGCAAGGCTAGATGGAAAAAGGCAGCCCAGCTTCCCCTGTGCAGTCTTCCCCAGATCCTCCTTTCCACCACCCCACTCTTCTTCTGACTGTATCCTTTCCACTCGTTCTCAAATCCTTTTCACTCTGTCCACCACCACCTGCTCACATTGCCCATTAGCCACCAACCCACCCTCAAATACTCCTTGATCTTCCATTTTTAAAAAAAATAATCACTTCTCTGAAATTCAACTTCAGAGGTAGTACATTCGGGCTCAACAAAGCAAGGAAATACTCAATAAGTTTTAGGATATTGAGCTGAGCAGTATATAGGAACAGGAGCACAGATCCATGAATTAAGGTAGATAGGAAGATATGTAGAATACTTAACTCAATATCTTGCCAATAAAGTAGCAGGAAGATCATGCTGGAACTGTGTAAATCACCAGTTTGGTCATGGTTAGATCCTGCGCAGCTCTGGACACAGGCATGACATAATAACAGAAGAATGCAAAACAGATTTGAGGATATGGCAAGGACTGGAAAATTGTTGTAATGAGGAAAGACTGACCAGGTTGAAGTGGTTTTCGTTAGAACCGAAAAGGAAAGGGCAATATCTAATTGAGGTAATAAAATCACGAGAGCTAGGCAGCATGAACAGAAAGGATCCATTTCTTGACAGATAGGAACAAAACCAGAAAGCATGGAAGTCAGCAGATCAAGCAGCATCTGTAGAAAGAGAAACAGAGTTAACATTTCAAGTTGATGCTCTTTCGTCACAACTGAGAGGTGAGAAAACAAGTGTGTTTCACTTTGCAGCAGGAATGGATAGAATACTGTAATGTCTATGTGGAGACTCAGATGCTGCTGATACCCATCTAACAAAAGGTGATGGAGGCTTGATAATCATAGTGGATATCACTGGAACAGTGTAAATAGCAAGAGATGAATGAAGACAGTAAGAAGGAAAACAAACTAAGATGTAGGACACAGTAGTTACTATAAAGTGAATGCTGAAAGTATTCCAGTTTCTGTGGAAAGAGAATCTTGATCTCTGGTGCTGTCTATGTAGAGTTTGCACATTCTTCCCGTGAAGTGACTGCATGAGTTTCGGCTGGGTGCTGCAGTGTGCTTGATATCTCAAGGATGCGCAGGTAGTTTAAATGTCAATGTAAGTTACTTTTTCTTTAGTGTGGGCAAGTGGCAAAAGAATTTAATAAAATTGATGATCATGAGAGAATAGGTTGCAAGGGTACAGGGAAATAAGGAACAGGGGTATCGGGAACTGGCATGGACCCAATATTCCGAATACCTTCATCTCATGTCAGAATATGTAACATGTTGACACTCAAAGGGTGAAACGTGTCAAGTTGGAAGATATTGCTGCTCCTTGAGCTTATAATGGAGAAGACAGCCGAATGGGATGAAGAATTAAAGAACTGAATCATTCAACATGCTCTATTTGCACTCCAGACAGATCAGCCTCTGAGATAGCAATGCACATCACCTCTATAATCTTGGCCTCCATCTCATCACCTTAAAACACAATTGTTCTCCCAATTTTCCAGTTCTGATGAAAGGCTATTGACCTGAAACATTTAACTGTTTCTCTCCCCATATAGCTGCTTAACCCGAGTATCTCCAGGTTAGCTTTATTTCAAGTTTCAAACATCTTAAGCTTTTGCTTTTCAATAATTAGGGGACACTTAACTGGAATAGAGGGAAGGCCAGGAAAAAATGTTTCCTCAGCAAGATCCAACTATCTGCCTATCTGGTGAAAGCAGAAACCTTTTGTCACCTAGAGGACCAATTGAACAGCTGTCACTGTAAAATGGGAGCCCATTTTGGTCCAACGTGGTGATAATGAACCAAATAGGCTCACAAGGGTCTTCGCGTCAACTGTTTCTCTCTCCACAGACGCTGTCTGACCTGCTGTGTGTTTGCAGCAATTTAATGTTGTTATCACAGACTTCCAAACTGCAGGATATTTTTCCCATTTGTCCTTTTTCCTGAGGCTGTGCCCTCTGGTCCTGGACTCACCCGCTACTGGAAACATCCTCTCCGCATCTGCTCTATCCAGGCCTTTCAAGTTTGGTGAATTTCAATGTGATCCCCCTTCATCCTTCTAAACTCCAGCGAGTACAGGCCCAGAGCCAAATGCTTCTCATATGTTTACCCTTTCATCCCCGGGATCTTACTCGTAAACTTCCTCTGGACCCTCTCTAATGCCAGCACATCCTTCCTTAGATATGGGACCCACAACTACTCACAATACTCCAAATGTGGTCTGACCAACACCTTATAAAGCCTCAGCATTATATCCTTGCTTTTATATTCTACTTCTCTCGAAATGAATGCAAACATTGCATTTGCCCTCCTTACTACCAACTCAACCTGCAAGTTAACCTTCAGGGAATCCTGCGCTAGGACTCCCAAGTCCCTTTGCACCTCTGATTTCTGAGCTCTCTCCCCATTTAGAAAATAGTCTACGCCTTCATTCCTTCTACCAAAGTGCATGACCATACACTTCCCTACGCTGTATTCCGTCTGCTACGTCTTTGCCCATTCTCCCAATCTATCCAAGTCCTTCTGCAGACTCCCTGCTTCCTCAACACTACTTACCCCTCCACCTATCCTTGTATCATCCGCAAACTTGGCCACAAAGCCATCAATTCCATCATCCAGATCATTAACGTATACGTACAACGTGAAAAGTAGCAGACTCAACACCAACCTCTGTGGAACACCACTAGTCACCGGCAGCCAACCAGAAAAGGCCCCCTTTATTCCCACTCTTTGCCTTCTGCAGTCAGCCAATCTTCTATCCATGCTAGTACCTTTCCTGTAATACCATGGGCTCCTATGTTGTTTAGCAGCCTCATGTGCAGCACCTTGTCAAAGGCCTTCTGAAAATCCAAGTAAGCAACATCCACTGACTCTCCTTTGTCTATCCTGCTTGCTATTTCCTCAGAGAATTCCAACAGATTTATCAGGCAAGATCTCCCCTTAAGGAAACCATGCTGACTTCAACCTATTTTATCATGTGCTTCCAAGTAACCCGGAACCTCATCCTTAGTAATGGACCACTTACCAACCACTGAAGTCAGGCTACCGGCCTATAATTTCCTGTCTTTTGCTTCCGTCCCTCCTTAAGGAGTGGAGTGACATTAGTGATTTTCCAGTCCTCTGGAACCATTCCTGATCCTAGTGATTCTTGGAACGTCATTACTAATGCCTCCACAATCCCTCCAGCTACCTCTTTCAGAACCCTGAGGTGTAGTCCGTCCAATCCAGGTGAGTTATCCACCTTCAGACCTTTCAGTTTTCCAAGCACCTTCTCCTTAGTAATAGCAGCTACGCTCACTTCTACCCCCTGACTCCCTTGAATTTAGAACATAGAACAGTACAGCACAGAAACAGGCCCTTCGGCCCACAGTGTTGTACTGAACCAATTACGTTAGTAATAAAATAATAAATTTCAGGCATGTTGCTAGTGTGTTCCACAGTGAAGACTAACAGAATATTTATTCAGTTCATCTGCCATTTATTTGTTCCCCATTACTCCTCCAGCATCATTTTCCAGCGGTCCAATGTCCACTCTTGCCTCTCTTTTACTCTATATATCTGAAAAATCTTTTGTATCCTTTTATATTATTGGCTAGCTTACTTTCATATTTCATCTTTTCTCCCCTTATTGCTTTTTTAGTTGACTTCTGTTGGTTTTTAAAAGATTCCCAATCCTCCAGCTTCCCACTAGTTTTTATAATATTGTATGTCCTCTCTTTTGCTTTCACGCTGTCTTTGACTTCCCTTGTCAGCCACGGTTGCCTCATCCTCCCTTTGGAATGCTGCTGCTTCTTTCGGATGAAATGACACTGTGTCTTCCGAATTATTCCCAGAAACTCCTGCCATTGCTACTGTCAATTCCCTGTTCAGGTCCCCTTGGCCAGCTCCTCTCCCGTGTCTGTGTAGTTACCGTTACTCACCTGTAGTACTGATACAGCCACCCACCTACGTCCACCCGCCCCACCCTCCCACCAGCATGGAAAGAGGCAAATGAAAAGAAAAACTGCAGATCCTGTTCACCTTACTGATGCTTGGGTCTATCTTAATAATGACAGCATAGGAGGCCAATCGGCCTCTCGGGTCTATGCCAGCTCCCAGAGTAATTCCTGGGTGACTGTCAGGAGAAGGGCTGAGAATAGCCAGGTAGTGCAGGGTACCCCTGTGGCCATTCACCTCAATAACAGGTATACTGCTTTGGATACTGTTTGGGTGGGGGGGGGGGGGGGGTGGAGGTGGGAGCGAAACGTACCAGGGGAAAGTGCTCAGGTCTCTGGCACTGAGCCAGGTCATGTGATGCAGAAGGGAAGGGGGGAGAAGAGGAGAGTGGTAGTGATGGGGATTCCATAGTAAGGGGGGCAGACAGGAGATTTTATGGACATGAAAGAGACTCCCAGATGGTATGTTGCCTCCCTGGTGCCAGGGACAGGGACATCTCAGATCGGGTCCACAGCATTCTGAAGGGGAAGACTGAACAGCCAGAGGTCGTGGTACATATTGGTACCAATGACCTAGGTAGGAGAAGAGGTCCTGAAGAGGGAATATAGGGAGTTAGGTAGGAAGCTGAAAAGTAGGACCTCAAGGGTAGTAACCTCTGGATTTCTGCCTGTGCCACACACCAGTGAGGGTAAGAATAGGATGATTTGGCAGATGAATGTGTCACTGAGAAATTGGTGCAGGAGGCAGGGTTTCAGACTTGTTGATCATTGGGATCTCTTCTGGAGAAGATACGACCTGTACAAAAGGGACGGGTCACACCTGAACTGGAGGGGAGCCAATATTCTTGCGGGCAGGTTTGCTAGAACTGTTGGGGAGGGTTTAAACTAGTTTGGCAGGGGGCTGGGAACCAGAGTGAGAAGTCAGAGCTTGGTTCATTTACTGTACAAGTAGATGCAGAGTGTAGAGAGACTGTGAGGAAGGATGGGCAGTTGAAAGGGCAAAATTGCAGTCAGCTGGATGGGCTAAAGTGTGTCTACTTTAATGCGAGAAGTATCACGAACAAGGCTGATGAACGTAGAGCATGGGTAAGTACATGGAACTATGACGTGGTGGCCATTACAGAGACTTGGCTATCGCAAGGGCAGGAATGGCTGCTGGATATTCCATGGTTTAGATGTTTCAAAAGGGACAGGGACGGAGGTAAAAGAGGTGGGGGAGTGGCTTCGCTGATCAGGGACAGTGTCCCAGCTGTAGAAAGGGAGGATGTCCTGGAGGGATCGTCCACTGAGTCAGTGTGGGCGGAGGTCAGAAACAGGAAGGGAGCGATCACTCTATTGGGAGTATTCTACAGAGCTCCCCAATAGCAACAGAGATGCTGAGGAGCAGATCGGGAGGCAGATTTTGGAGAGGTGCAAAAATAACAGGGTTGTTGTTATGGGTGATTTCAACTTCCCTAATATTGATTGGCACATCCTTAGTGTAAAGGGGATAGATGGGGCAGAGTTTGTTAGGTGTGTCCAGGAAGGACTCCTGACACAGTATGTGGACAGGCCGACTTGAGGAGGGGGCGTACGGGACCTGGTACTAGGCAATGAGCCTGATCAGGTTTCAGATCTCTCGGTGGGAGAGCATTTTGGAGATAGTGACCTTTACCATAGCCTTAGAGGGATAGGAGCAGACAATATGGGGAAGTATTTAACTGGGAGAGGGGGAATTATGATGCTATTAGGCAGGAACTTGGGAGCTTAAATTAGGAACAGATGTTCTTGGGGAAGTGCACAGCGGAAAATTGTATGTTGTTTAAGGAATACTTGCATGGGGTTTTGAATAGGTTTGTCCCATTGAGGCAGGGTAAGGATGGTAGAGTGAAGGAACCGTGGTTGACAAGAGATGCAGAATATCTTGTCAAGAGGAAGAAAGGAGCTACCTGAGGTTTAGAAAGTATGGATCAGACAGGGCTTTGAGGAATTACAAAGTAGCCAGGAGGGAGCTTAAGAATGGACTTAGGAGAGCTAGAAGGGGGCATGAGAAGTCCTTGGCGAGTAGGATCAAGGAAAACCCCAAGATGTTCTACACGTATGTGAAGAATAGGAGGATGACTAGAGTGAGGGTAGGACTGATCAGGGATAAAAGCGGAAACGTATCTCCGGGGCCTGACGGGATTTTCCCCAGGCTGCTTCGAGAGGCTAGGGAGGAGATTGCTGAACCGCTGGTAAGGATCTTTGAGTCCTCGTTGTCTACAGGGGTGGTGCCGGAGGATTGGAGGATTGCGAATGTGGTCCCCTTGTTCAAAAAAGGTAATAGGGATAGGCCAGGGAATTATAGACCGGTGAGTCTCACGTCTGTGGTGGGTAAGCTGTTAGAAAGGATTCTAAGGGATAGGATTTATGAACACCTAGAGAATCATGGACTGATTAGGGACAGCCAGCATGGCTTTGTGAAGGGAAGACCTTGCCTCACAAGCCTGATAGAGTTCTTTGAGGAGGTGACCAGGAAGATTGATGAGGGCAGTGTGGTGGATGTGGTTTACATGGATTTTAGTAAGGCATTTGATAAGGTTCCTCATGGTAGGCTTCTTCAGAAGGTCAGAGGCCGAGGGATCCAAGGAAGCTTGGCTGTGTGGGTTAGGAATTGGCTTGCATGTAGAAAGCAGAGGGTTGTGGTGGAAGGAGTGCCCTCGGATTGGAAGGCAGTGACTAGTGGTGTCCCGCAGGGATCGGTTCTGGGACCTCTACTTTTTGTGATATTTATAGATGACTTAGATGAGGGGGTGGAGGGCTGGGTTAGTAAGTTTGCGGACGACACTAAGATAGATGGTGTTGTGGATAGTGTGGAGGACTGTCGGAGCTTACAGAGGGATATTGATAGGATGCAGAGCTGGGCTGACAAGTGGCAGATGGAGTTCAATCCGGAGAAGTGTGAAGGACAAACTCCAGGGCAGAGTACAGGGTAAACGGCAAGGTACTTGGCAGTGTGGAGGAGCAGAGGGATCTGGGGGTTCATATTCACAGTTCGTTGAAAGTTGCCTCACAGGTGGAAAGAGCAGTTAAGAAGGCCAATGGGATGTTGGCTTTCATAAATCGCGGGATTGAGTTAAGAGCCGCGAGGTTATGATGCAGCTTTACAAAACTCTAGTTAGGCCACATTAGAGTACTGTGTTCGTTCTGGTCGCCTCATTATAGGAAGATGTGGAGGCATTGGAGAGGGTGCAGAGGAGATTTACCAGGATGCTGCCTGGATGGAGGGTATTGAATATGAGGAGAGGCTTAAGGTGCGTAGTGCTTTATCACTGGAAAAGGAGGAGGATGAGAGGAGACATGATAGAGGTATATAAAATATTGAGAGGAATAGATAGAGTAGACAGTCAGCGCCTCCTTCCCAGGGCACCAATGCTCAAGACGAGAGGTCATGGCTTTAAGGTTATGGGTGGGAGGTTCAGGGGAGATGTCAGAGGGAGGTTTTTCACCCAGAGAGTGGTTGGTGCGTGGAATGCACTGCCTGGGGTGGTGGTGGAGGCAGATACATTGAACAGGTTCAAGAGCTTGTTGGATAGGCATATGGAGGAACGTGAGATAGAGGGATATGCGGGAGGAAGGAGTTAGGTAGTGTGAGGGTGGTCTGATGGACGGCATGACACGGTGGGCCGAAGGGCCTGTTTTGTGCTGTATGGTTCTATGGTATGCCTGGAGTCAGAAGAGGTAGGGGAGGTCCTTAATGGATACTTTGCTTCAGTATTCACCAGAGAGAGAGACCTTGACGTTTGTGAGGATGGTGTACGACAGGCTGATGTGCTAGGGCATGTCGACATGAGGAAAGGGATGTGCTGGAACTTTTGAAAAACATTAGGATAGTTAAGTCACCTGGGCTGGATGGGATATTTCCAAGGTTATTATGGGAAGCGAGGGAAGAGATTGCTGTGCCTTTGGCGACAATCTTTGTGTCCTCACTGGCCACAGGAGTAGTGCCAGATGATTGGAGGGTGGCAAATGTTGTTCCTTTGTTTAAGAAAGGGAGTAGGGATAACCCTGGGAATTACAGACCAGTTAGTCTTACTTCAGTGGTGGGCAAATTACTGGAGAAGATTCTTAGAGGCAGGATTTATGGGCATTTGGAGAAGCACAGATTGATTAGGAACAGTCAGCATGGCTTTGTGAGGGGCAAGGTCATGCCTCACGAGCCTGACTGAATTCTTTGAGGATGTGACAAAGCACATTGATGAAGGTAGAGCAGTGGATGTGGTGTACATGGATTTTAGTAAGGCGTTTGATAAGGTTCCTCATGGAAGGCTTATTCAGAAAGTCAGGAGGCATGGGATCCAGGGAAACTTGGCTGTGTGGATTCAGAATTGGTTCGCCCATAGAACACGAGGGTAACGTATTCTGCCTGGAGGTCGGTGACCAGTGGTGTTCCGCACGGATCTGTTCTGGCACCCCTGCTCTTTGTGATATTTATAAATGATTTGGATGAGGATGTGGAAGGGTGGGTTAGTAAGTTTGCTGATGATACAAAGGTTGGTGGTGTGGTGGATAGTGTAGAACATTGCTGTAGGTTACAACAGGATATTGCTAGAATGCAGAGCTGGGCTGAGAAGTGGCAGATGGAGTTCAACCCGGATAAGTGTGAAGTGATACACTTCGGGAAATCAAATTTCAAGGCAGAATACAAGGTTAATGGTAGGACTCTGAGCAGTGTGGAGGAACAGAGGGGTCTTGGGGTCCATGTCCATAGATCCCTCAAGGTTCCCGTGCAGGTCGATAGGGCTGTTAAGAAGGTGTCTGATGTGTTGGCCTTCATTAGTCGGGGTATTGAGTTCAAGAGTCGCAAGGTGATGTTGCAGCTCTATAGAACTCTGGTCAGACCACACTTGGAGTATTGTGTTCAGTTCTGGTCGCCTCATTATAGGAAGGATGTGGAAGCTTTAGCGAGGATGCAGAGGAGATTTACCAGGATGTTGCCTGGATTGGAGAGCATGAAATATGAAGATAGGTTGAGTGAGCTGGGGCTTTTCTGTTTGGCGAGGAGGAGGATGAGAGGTGACTTGATAGAGGTGTACAAGATGATAAGAGGCATAGATCGAGTGGACAGTCAGAGACTTTTTCCCAGGGCGACAATGGCTAACACGAGGGGACATAATTTTAAGGTGATTGGAGGAAGGTATAAGGGGAATGTCAGGGATAAGTTTTTTTTTTACGCAGAGAGTGGTGGGTGTGAGGAACGCACTGCCTGCAGAGGTTGTGGGGGCAGACACATTAGGGACATTTAAGAGACACTTAGATAGACACATGAATGATAGAGAAATAGGGGGCTATGTGGGAGGGAAGGGTTAGATAGACCTTAGAGCAGGATAAAATGTTGGCACAACATTGTGGGCCGAAGGGCCTGTACTGTGCTGTAGTGTTCTATGTTCCCCTGCAACATGTTGTCCCTCATCCCCCGAGGCTGGGCCTCTCTTCCCTGGACAATGCTTTGATTAATTCCCTCCCCCTTCCTCCTGCTGCAGGCCTGGCGGATGGAGCGCCAGCGGTCTCGGACGACAGCCGCTCTCTGGATGGCCAGGACTTGGAGTGCGACGGCAGCGGTGACTGCTCCTCGCGGTGCGCCTTCAACCGGCAGCCCGGCAAATACCAGCGCTACGGCCAGGCCAAAACCCGGCCCGTCATCCCCAGGCCCTCGGCTCTTCCCATCATCACAGCCAACATGCCAGCGACGGCTGAGTCACCCGAGCCAGTGGCAGCCGATGGCGGGGCAGCGGGTGCCGACACAGAGAGGCGAGCCCGGGCCAAGACCGCCGGCTCCAGTCGGAGCTCCTCGCCGGACAGTGGCACCCTGCGACGCGCCGGCGGCAAGCACAAACGGTTTGAGATGACAGTCGGGACGGCTCGCCTGGTGTCCAAGCTGCAGGAGAGGCGGCGGGTGGAGAGCGCCGAGGCAGCCGGGCTCCTGCCAACACCTGACGGCGGCCAGGCCTCGGCGGCCACAGCGCACCCGGGGGACTTCGAAACAGAGCACGCCCAGCACGCGGCTGCCGCCAACGACAATGCCCTGCAGGGGAGCCTCGAATCGGAGTGGTCGCAGCATGTGACCGCAGCGGGCCAATCTGAGACGGAGCAGGCATGGGCGCAGGAAGGCGCAGAGCCGCCGGGTTGCCTCAAGGCAGAGCACACGGATGCCAGCTTGAACACGAACCAATCAAACAACGTCTCGAGCGAGCAGGCGTTGACGCAGGAGCGGCGGGACGTCGCGAGGATGCTGTACGTGCTGCGTCACCGGCAAAGCCTGGAGGGCAGGGAGGCTTACTTCGTGTGAGTGGGCAGGACGACACTGGTGTCAGCTGACTCTGACCCCCATCAAAGTGACCAATCAGGCGAGAGCGGGGGAGCAGGGGACCTGGTCCACCTCAGTGGATGGAGACCCAAGGGCTTCTTCATCTCATTAAACGGGACAGATGTATATTTTGCAAATGTGTCTTTGTAAGAGACACAGATATTCTCTCGTAATGATTTCGGTTCCTTACGATTTTTTTCTAATATAAGGGACCTTTATCAATGAGATAAAGATTGCTAACCACTTTTGGGCTGGTATCCAGTTATTTCAGTGCAACGTTGGTGGGACCTCCGCTCACCTTATGTTTGGGAGGATCACGGCCAATGTGGCTGGTGGAGCACAGATCTCTGGAACTCATGACTATTCAGAACAGGTGAGCCAAAATAAAGGGAACTGGCGATTCATTTCTGCATAATTACTAATTATGATTGTGATTGAAGGATAAATACAGACCAGAACCCCCTCTGTTCCTCTTTGAAATGGGGTGATTAGAGGGCAAAAAACTCATTTGCTAGATGATATCTCCAACAATGCAACACATGGTCAATACTGCACTAAGGTAGCAATGTGGAATGTTGTACTTCAACCTCTTGAGTGGGAATTGAATCCACAACTTTCTGTTTCAGTGAGAGAGCTACTAACTGAGCCTTCAGATGACAGTGTCATAAAATCCAACTCTTCCACAGAGAATGAAGGATGCCCTCCTTACCTACTCGGTGTTGATCTTCTGAAGTTTGTATTCAAAAGGAATTATGGAAGGTCCATGGGCTGGGAAGTCTTGAGGGTCTCTGTGAAAGGGAAGATCTAGGCTGCTATTTATACAACTTGCTTTCTTGTATGTTGCTGTGCCCTGTCCAATAGAAACATAAGGATATTTGAAAAAGCTGGTAATGTCTGAACTGGTTTTAGTTGCAAAGGTTGCCAGAGCTTCCCTCCAAATGCACAGAAAACATTTTTACAAACAAATATCTCGAATCTAGCTCAATAACCAGGCTTCGTCCTGCCACCGAACATTTGATTAAGCCAGGAGTAGGCCACTTGACCCCTCCTGCCTTCTTCACCACTCAGTAAGATCATGCCTGATCTTTTAACTCACTGCCATTCTCCTGTAATAACCTCCTTATCTCATGATTCCCTTAATATCTAAATATCTATCTCCGTCATTGAGCATGTCCAAGACGGGATCTCTGCAGCCCTCTCAGGTACAGATTTCCAAAGACTAGTGAATCACTGAGAGAAAGAATTCCAGCTCTTTAAAAAGCTCAAATTTGTGAGATGCCATTTCCCACACACCAAGCCATGCTGATTAACCCTAATCAGTCCTTGCCTTTTGAAATGCAGATAAATCCTGTCTCTCAGAATCCCCTTCAATAACTTTCCCACCACTGATGTAAAGCTCACCAGCTTGTAGTTCCCTGCTGCCCTTCTTAAATAAAAGCACAATATTAACTATCCTCCAGTCTTCTAGTATCTCACCCGTGGCTTATTCAATAAGATCTCGGTAAGAGCACCTCTCGTTCTTTATTCCAATGTAGACCCAACCTGCTCAACTTTCCTTTATACATCAATCCCTTTATCTCAACAACCAGAGATCATTCCCTGTGATGCTTCCAATTCAACTACATCCTTCTTAAACACAGAGACCAAAACTCTATGAGATGCAATCTCACCAGTGCCCTGGAAAGTTGCATCAAACCTCTCCTAAATTTCTACTTCATTATCCCTTGCAATGAATGCCAACATTCCATTAACCCCAATGCTGCACGTTCCAATTCTGTTTAATAATCTCTTGTAAGGCGCCTGATTGAAACCCTCTGAAAGTCCAAATATACCATATCGTGTCCTGTCCTCATCCATTTTGCCAGTTACAAGCTAACAGATTCTTAAACATAATTTCCCTTTCATAAATCCATGTTCACTCTGCTGAATCCTATGAGTTCCGACTGCCCTGTTACCACTTCAATATTCCAGCAATTTCCCTATAATAGAGTCAAGATAATTGGTGTATAATGCCCTGTTCTGTCTCTCCAAAATACAGCAAGGCCTCATCATGGCCAATTATGGCCACCTGATGGACCAATGTCACCACAAACCTTTGCCTAACTGTGCCCCTAAAACCCTGCTCACACCATCATAACATCCTGCTCCTGACACAGGTGTCTGGGTGACACCCAACAATAATCACATTTGCTCTCTGACAGGGCATTGAACAGATTGGGAAACCTGAAATTAAAAGTCTGATGACAGTTATATTGCCTTCATACAAAAGACCACCACGTCTGGCTTATGTGTCACTGCAGACCCACACTAAGGTACTTGACTCGCAACAGGCCACTGGAATGGCTCAGCAAGGTGCTCCGTTGTGTAACATCACCACCACTTTCTCAGGGGATGAACAGCAAAGGTTGACTTTGCAAATGATATCCACAAGCAAAGAATAAATCACATAAAGTATTCATGTAAAGAATCTCACCAATTCTGGTAATAGGGGTGTAAACCTCCTAGGACGTAAGAGCCATACAGCCTGCCATCTCCATGTTGATCATTATCTGTGCTAATCGCATTGACCAATACTTGGTCTGTAGCCTACTATATGCCTTGCAATTCAAGTTTTTGTCCAGATGCTTCTTAAGTGTTTCTCGATAAAGCCAAGGGAGTTGCTTGTGTCAATAAAAAGATTGTATCTAAAAGGAAGATGGACAGAGGTTCAGCATAGAGGAGGGAGGTTTACGGTAACCTGTGTTCAATTCCCTCAGCTAGTGGGGGCTATACCTCTCCCACTACACATTGAGGGAAAAGTCAGCCTTATGGACCTTGCAATCAGTAATGAGATCCTTTGTCAGAGACCTTGAAGAAGCATGATTGTCACTTGATGAAATTCTGTCAACCAATGAGTTGATGGTAGGGTGAGATAACTGGGGCTCTCAGCAACTGATCTCTTCAGTGTTCAAAGTTTACTCAGCAGTCTATTTAAAGAACAGGAGGAACAGAAACCACAGTAACTTCTCCCAGCAAAACCTTTCTCTAGAAGAATGCATTGTGTTAAGGATGGTTACATGCAAATTATGTGCAGAAAATCAATCTCAGTCACTTACAGCAGTAGAGTCAACAGGCTTGACTGACAAGTGAATTACCCAACCGTCTGAACTCTGATGCAGTGTAATGACGTTACATACAGTTTAAAATTAATTGGGGGACATGATGGGAGAACTTTCTTCTTCCCCTACCTGTCCTTAAAGAACTGCCTGCCCCAATAGGCGGTACCAACCACCAAGCATCTTCTTATAATGGCAAGTGTGGCGTTGGAGTTTCCAGGAATTAAAAGACATGACTGCAAGCAGCCCAGGAAGTAATAGTGGGGCATTTAAAAGAAAATTCTTCTTTTTGATGCTAGTACGTTGGTTATTAAAATATTGGAAGTGGGGTACTGTCTGAGTTGGGGTAAAACCTCTGCAAATACGTCAGTGCACTGCAGGGGTGAGTGGAGGAGCAGCTAATCCCACGCTTGTGTTTTCAGCTCTCATTAATTTGTTTGATCTTCTCATTTGACTTGTCCCCAGACCCCTTGGTCCACATGCAGAGAAGCTCGTTTCAAGACTATACATTTTTAAAATGTTAGTTAAAAAAGAATGTTGCCATTTTCCCAATGAATCACTGCCCTCTTCAAATCCCAAGATCCTTACTGTAATCTGGAAACCAACACTGAACAAACTAGGATTTTACAAAGACCCATTATCATCACTCTTATGTTTTGTACTTCTGACTAACACCTACAATTGCATTAGTTTTCTTTTTAACAACCTTATCAATCTGAGGTCTGCCCGTACTGTCCTGCGAACTTTTATACCAAATCTCTTTGTTCTCCTATAACATTTTACCTTTTTTAATTTTAGAGCTTAATCATTGCTTTTTCAACCATATCCATTGTGTCAAACTTTCTGCCACTGAATTCGATTTCCTAAGCCCATTCCCCATCCTATCATCTCTTTACAGTTTCCAGTGACTTGCTAAAGAATTGAAACCATCATGATTTTGATAGCAAATGAAAATTTCAGCTTTCCAGAACTAAAACTAAATCAATGATGTGTACAGTGAGCAGGTGGCTCCAGAACTGAACTCTGCAGAACAACACGACCCACTTCCAACCATTTTCTAAAATACCCTTCACTCCTATCTCTGTATTGTCATTTCTAACCAATTTTAATCCAGTTTATTATTCTCTTTTCACACTCATTCATTGCTTTTGTAATCTCCCATTCCGGACCTTGTTAAATGTTTTCCTGAAGTCTGTACACAACCACATCCACCACACTTCCCTCCCCACCATGTATCAACAAACGCTAAGGTATTTCTAGCACGATCATCCTTTTGAAAAAAAATTGTATGCTCTTAATTAATATTTTTTAAATACTGAGATAATTTCGTCCCGATGTTACAAACGACCCTTATATTTTCCCTTTCACAGAAGTAGGCCCTCCCCAGGTTATGACAGGGTTCTGTTCCTGAGAACTGTTCATTACCCAGGCAGTTCACAAGCTGGAAATGTGGCTGCAAAACAATTATTTAAATAAAAACGCAGGCCAACCAAGGGCAACGTGTAGTTAAAGAAGGGCATTTAATTCAACCATTCGGGTATTGCTGAACCAAGTTCCCACCCAGCAGAAGTCATCTGAAGTCCCACAGCAGCCAGTAAATCCATGCCTCTGGTCTCCCAAACACACATTCATATGTACGGGGCTGTACGTAAGTCAGGCATTTGTAACCTGTGGAGGACCTGTATATAAAAGTACAATCAGTTACCCAGATTAGTTCTGACAATCTGTTTGAAAAAGGATTTCACATTCTCTGGTCTTCAATGCACATCCATACTCACAGCTTATTGTGAACTACAACTCCAAGGGCCTCCATAACTTTCACCCTGCTCCTCCTCAGGATCTATAACATCAGATATGTTCTCCCTTTATCTTCCTTTATCCCAGCTTAAATATCCAAAAGGTTCCTCTATCTCTCTTTAGCAAAGATTGATGCAAATTACTCATTGAATATCACCATCATTTTTGATAAGATAAGATCTTTATTAGTCACATGTACATCAAAACACACAGTGAAATACATCTTTTGCGTAGTGATTTTGGGGGGCAGCCCGCACGTGTCACCATGCTTCTGGCGCCAACATAGCACGCCCACAACTTCCTAACCTGTACATCTTTGGAATGTGGGAGGAAACCAGAGCACCCAGAGGAAACCCACACAGACACGGGGAGAACGTACAAACTCCTTACAGACAGTGGCCGGATTTGAACCCGGGTCGCTGGCGCTGTAAAGCATTATGCTAACCACTATGCTACCATGCCATCCTCTACAAATTGTCAATTCTCTTTCCTCAGAAGTCTCGCTATACTTTTAACAGTTCCCCATGTACTGATGTACACTGTTGCTGAATCAGTCCCCCTTCCTTTCAGTGCTTTTCGATTGTCTTACTTCATACTCTCATTTAGCGGTCCTTCCCCATATTTCTTATTTTGTCCTTTAATTCTTCTTACCACTAACATTATTAGTTCTAACCTTTTTTTAAAACTTTAATTCTAACCTCATTGTTCATCCAATGAATCCTACAACTCCTATATTTACACAGCCAGAATTACCTCATCCATCTGATCTACCTAATTGCTGCCAACCTTATCCAGTCGCACCACCACCTGCAGACACCTGGTAATGCATGCCTGAGGAAGGACTTCTAACACACATAAGGAATTCCATTACCCTCATTAGTCCTTCTGATGCATTCTATAACTGGACAAAGAAAATCTAAAACAATCCCTACCTATCTCCCACCTTAAAGTCACAGAGTGATACAGCACAGAAACAGGCCCTTCAGCCCACCATATCCATGCCAACCCTTTTGCCCATCTACACTGAACCCATTTGCCTGCATTAGGATCATATCTTTCTATGCCTTGCCTATTTAAATGTCTGTCTAATTGTCTTTTTAATGTAGTAATTATTTCTGATTCCTCCACCACCTCAAGTGGTACGTTCCACTCTGTGTAAAATAAAACTTACCCTTCAGGCCCCCTTTAAAACTCCTTCCTCTCACCTTAAACCTATGCCCTTTTGTTTTTGATATCCCTATCATGGAAAAAGATTTTGACTTATCTACCGTATCCATGCCTCTTATAAGCTTCTCGGGTTACCTTCACTCCAAGAAAAACCAGTCCAGCCTATCCAATCTCTCCCCATAACTAAAGTCCTCCCATCCAGACAACATCGTTTTGAATCACCTCTGCACATTCTCCAGCGGATTGACGTCCTTCCTATCACGAGGTAACAGAACAGCACACAATGTTCCAAGTGTGGTCTAACCAGTGTTCTGTAAAGTTGCAATTCCTCCTGGAACAGTTCTGTTCCTTCTCCAAAACTGCAGGCCTGTGATCACTCAACAATAAATTGCTTTCTTTTATCTTTGAGCTTCAACCACATTGACTCTGTCCAAACCCATTCCTCATTTACACCACAGCCTTCAACAACAGGCACAGCCTCCTTGCCATTATGGCTCCAGTACGTCCTTCCCACCTCTCCTTGTACATTGCATCTCAGTATGTTTCATTTTCTGTTCTGATCCAGCCTTACATTATTTTTTTATTCATTCAAGGGATGTGGGCTTCGCCGGCCGAGCGAGCATTTAATTTCCTGTCCATAGGTGGCCTGGAGAAGGTGGTGGTGAGCTGCCTTCTTGAACCTCTGCAGTTCTTGGGGTGTGGGTTACACCCACCATGCTGTTAAGGAGGGAGTTCCAGGATTTGGACCCAGTGACAGTGAAGAAACAGCAATATATTCCCAAATCAGGATGGTGTGTGGGTTGGAGGGCAACTTCCCATGTGTTTGCTGCCTTTGTCCTTCTAGCTGGTAGAGTCACACAGCACAGAAATAGGCCCTTCTGCCCAACTGGTCCATGCCAACCAAGATTCCCACCCAAGCTAGTCCCATTTCCCCGCGTTTGACCCATATCCCTCTAAACATTCCTATCTATGTACCCGTCCAACTGTCTTTTAAACGTTGTTGTTGTGCCTGCCTCGACCACTTCCTCAGAATCAGAATCATCAGGTTTATTATCACTGACATATGTCGTGAAATGTGTTGTTTTGCGGCAGCAGTACAGTGCAAGACATAAAAATTACTGTTACAAAAATAAATAAATAGTGCAGAAGAGGAATAACGAGGGAGTGTTCATGGACCGTTCAGAAATCTGATGGCAGAGGGGAAGAAGCTGTTCCTGAAATGTTGAGTGTGGGTCTTCATGCTCCTGTACCTCCTCCCTGATGGTAGTAACGAGAAGAGGACATGTCCCGGATGGTGAGGGTCCTTAATGATGGATTACGCCTTCTTGAGCCACCGCCTCTTGAAGATGTCCTCAATGGTGGGGAGGGTTGTGCCTGTGATGGAGCTGGCTGAGTCTACAACCCTCTGGAGCCTCTTTCAATCCTGTGCATTGGAGCCTCCGCACCAGGCGGTAATGCAACCAGTCAGAATGCTCTGTACCGTGCATCTGTAGAAATTTGCAATAGTCTTTGGTGACAGCTTGTTCCATTTACATGGTGTTGGGTTTGGAAGGTGCTGTCTATGGAGACTTGGTGAGTTGCTGCAGTCTGCAGCTAGGTTTTTGTTAATGTCTATGTGTGCCTTTATTTCACTTTTGAGTAATTGTAGAATGACACACCATCTATTTTTGTATATTAAGCTACCTTGGCTGACCTGCCTTTGGCAGTCATTACCAAACCTTAAACGCTACTTGGATCGGAAGATGAGTGGTTCAGCAGAATGAAAGCAAAGACTGCTCAAACACAGACCATCTAGTCACACTGGGAGCTGGAGGCTCCCGATCCTTGTATTGGTGGATAACCTGTGCTTCCAGTAATGCAAGCTGCACTGAGGTTAACATTCACCTGGACTGCTGAATGGTGGGAGGTCTCTAGCTGAGCAAGACCACAGAAAGGAATGAGGGTCTCTGACTAGGTCAAAGTCAAGGTCGAGTTTATTGTCGTGTGCACAGGTGCAATGAAAAACTTACTTGCAGCAGCATCACAGGCACAGAGCATCAGATAAGCAGCATTCACAAGAAAAACATAGACATAAATTATACACAATTTTTACAAGAAAGAACACAATAGGAACAAAAATAACAAAGTCCATTTCAGTGTAAAATGGTCAAAGTGGTCACAGTGTTGCTAAACTGCAGTGATTAGGGTTTTGCCGGTTGGTTCAAGAACTGAATAGTTGAAGGGAAGTAGCTGTTCTTGAACCTGGTGGTGTGGGACTTCAGGCTTCTGTACCTCCTGCCCGATGGGTGCTGCGAGAAGATGGCACGGCCCGGATGGTGGGGGTCTTTGATAGTGGATGTTGCCTTCTCGAGGCAGCTCCTCCTGTGGATACTGCCGATGGTGGGGAGGGATGTGCCTGTGGTGTGTTGGGCTGAATCCACTACTCTCTGCAGCTTCCTGCGTTACTGCGTTCAGTCTGCATGTGCTTTGGGGTTAGGGAGGACTGGGAATTGCCTTAAATTGTAATATTAATTCCTTTTAGAAAACACAAATAATGCAAAGATCAGGTTTGCTACCGGCTCAGTATATTAGAAAAATTGTTAGTGCGCTACCCATGAATTTCCATTTATTAATTCTGACATGTGTAAGGCTTCCAACTGGTGACCATCAGAAGAACATTCCTTGATAGTTTGAGATAAAAAGTACAGATAGTAGAAGTTCCTTTCAAAAGCAGTTTATGATCCCAGTACAAAACAAGCAGATTATCTTGTTGGATAAAATGCTCAGGCTTATGGAACAGGATGAAATGAGCACCAGGAGATACGCTTGTTGCCTACTCTGGCAGAGCATTTGGTTTTGATGAAGCGTTACTACTTAAAATGAAAATGTGCTCCTTGATACATTATGGTAGCAGAGTTGCCACTGTATTGTTTGTAAAAAATAGAACATAGAACAGTCAGCACGGGACAGGCCATTCGGCCCACCATGTTGTGCTGATCTTGATGCCAATTTATACCAAATGTCCTCCTCCTGTGTATCAACCACATCCCTCCATTCCCTTCATAATCATGTGTCTATCTAACAGCCTCTTAAATTCTGTTACATCTCTTGCCCTCCTTCGAGTGGAAGGCTATGGGGATGAACTATGTGAGGAAGTCTGTGTGATTGTGCACAGAATCTTGCTCTCTACCGCTATTCTTCAGGCAAAGAGCAGACATAAACTTGACTTACAAAGTGTCTTTTATGTGGAAGAGTATACTAAGGAACTTCTAAACAAACACGAAGAACAGTCGGCTGGAGAAATATACACTGACTTAGATAAATTACTGGACAAGTATCCACAAGCCTGAACCATTTATCCAGACACAAGAGTTCAGATCATGAAGATGGAGTACGTGAGTATAATTAAATAAATCACTAACAAAATGTTCACATAAGTAATTGTGACCGTAAAACTATTGGACAGCCATTTACAAAAATACATCTGGTTCATTATACTGGCCATCTCCCCCTTTCTTTCCAGTCCAAGTGAAAGGTCCTGACCCTAAACGCCAGCTATCCATCTCCCTCCACAGACACTGCCTGACCCACTGAGTTCCTCCAGCACATTCTGTGTTGCTCTAGCTTCCAACATCTGCAGTCTCCTGTGTCTGTGATTCACTAATGTCCCTCAGGGAAGGAGACTTTCCATCCTTGCCTGATATGGCCTCTGTGTGACTCTAGACCCACCAATGCAGTTGACTGCCTCAGTGAGGGATGGGCAATGAACGCTGGCGTTGCCACCCACGTCCACAGCTGTGAATTAATAAATAGTTAATAAAAATGGGAATATTATGAGGATCAAAAGAAAAGTTTTTTAAGGAAGTTCATATAAGACGGGCCTTTAAGCACTTCAGTGAGTGAACGTTGGGTAGGCAGAAATACAGCCTTGCACTGGGATCAAGTTCTGGACTCCTGCACTGAGCCAGTGAACATCTATTAGAGTCAACGGCAGGACAAACTGCAGATTTCCCAGACTGGGAGGTCTTCCTGCAGAACCCACACCAGCTCAGACCTGGCATAAGTACAAACGGTCCCACTGAAGTGAACGGGAACAAACAACCAAGGACATTTGTATTGTCAAAGGCATTCACAAATATTTAATTTAATTGACAATCTCGACAGCCAGTGATCGGCACGTTGGAGAAGCCCAAGCACAGACTGGGTGCCTGCTTTGCTTAGAACCGGCGCTCTGTCCGCAGTGGCCATCCCAAGCTCCCGGTTGCCAGCCATTTTAATTCTCCTCCCCATTCCCACACCGGCCTGTCTGTCCTCAGCCTCCTCCACTGCCAGGGTGAGACCAAACACAAACTAGAGGAACAGCACCTCATTTTCTGCCTGGGTAGTCTACAACCCGATGGCATGAACACTGAGTTCTTCAATTTCAGGTAACCTGCTTCCCCCTCCCCACCCCTGCCATCCCTTTCTCTCTCCTACTGATCTACCCGGGTCCTCTCACACACATCCTTCTCCCCATCACCCAGTTTCTTTCCCCTCAACCCACCTACTCCCATTTGCCCATCACCCTCGCACTCCTCGCTGTTCCCACTGTCCTGTCCCCCACTGCTGTCATCTGCCCACCATTCTCATTCAAGAAGGGGACTAGGAGAGCCAGGAGGGACCATGGAGCCCTTGGCAAGTAGGATTAAAGAGAATCCCAAGGTATTCTATACATACATCACGAGCAAGAGGATAACTAGGGAGAGGGTAGGACCACTCAAGGATAAAGGAGGGAATATGTGCTTGGAGGAGGAGGATGTGGGCAAGGTCCTAAATGAGAACTTTGCATCGGTTATGTACCAAGGAGAAGGAGGTGGAAAATAGTGAGATCGGTATGAAGTGTGCTAGTATGCTAGCGCACTTTGAGATAAAGAGGTAGTGTTGTGTCTTTTAAAGAAAATTAGGGTGGATAAATCCCCAGGGCCTGATGGAATGTACCCCAGGTTATTGAGAGAGGCAAGAGGGGAGATTGTTGGAGGCTTGACCAAGATCTTTGCATCCTCTGTAGCCACAGGCGAGGTCCCAGAGGACTGGCGAGTAGCCAATGTTGTTGCTTTATTCAAGAAAAGAAATAGGGATAACCCTGGAAACTGTAGACCAGTGCGTCTCACGTCAGTGGTAGGGAAGCTATTGAAGGCGATTCTTAGAAGTAGGATCTAGGAGCATTTGGAAAATGATGGCCAAATTAGGGACAGTCAGCATGGCTTTGTGCGGGGCAAATCGTGTTTTACTAACCTGATTCAGTTTTTCGAGGAGGTGACAAAGGTGATTGATGAGGGTAGAGCTGTGGATGTTGTCAGTGTGGATTTTAGTGAGGCGTTTGACAAGGTCCCTCATGGGAGGCTCATCCAGAAGATTAAAGTGCATGGGATCCACGGAGACTTAGCCGTTTGGATTCAGGATTGGCTTGCCCATAGAAGACAGAGGGTAGTGGTCGGTGGTCTGTGACTAGTGGTGTTCTGCAGGGATCTGTACTGGGACCTCTGCTGTTTGTGAGATATATAATATGACCTGGATGAAAATTTGGATGGGTGGGTTAGTAGATTCGCAGACAATACAAAGATTGGTGGTGTTGTGGATAGTGTAGAAGATCACCAAAGGATACAGGGGAATATAGATCAGTTTCAGATATTGGCAGAGAAATGGCAGATGGACTTTAATCCAGTCAAATGTGAGGTGTTGCACTTTTGGAGATCAAATGTAAAGGCAAGACATTTAACAGTGTTGATGTACAGAGGGATCTTGTGGTCCAAGTCCATAGCTCCCTGAAAGTGGCTGCATACATCAAGAACGAGAGGATAACTCGGGAGAGGGTAGGGATAGGGTGGTAAAGAAGGCGTATAGCATGTTTACCTTTATTACTCAAAACACTGAGTTAAAGAGTCGGGAAGTTATGTTAGCAGCACAATACAGGCCCTTCGGCCCACCATGTTGTGCCGACCTTTAAACCTCGCTTAAGACTATCTAACCCCTTCCTCCCGCATATCCCCCATTTTAAATTTCTCCATATGCTTATCTAACAATCTCTTGAACTTGACCAGTGTTCCTGCCTCCACCACTACCCCAGGCAGCGCATTCCATGCACCAACCACTCTCTGGGTAAATAACCTCCCTCTGAAATCTCCCTTGAACTTCCCACCCATTACTTTAAAGCCGTGCTCTCTTGTACTGAGCATTGGTGCCCTGGGAAAGAGGCGCTGGCTGTCCACTCTATCTATTCCTCTTAATATTTTGTACACCTCTATCATGTCTCCTCTCATCCTCCTTCTCTCCAAAGAGTAAAGCCCTAGCTCCTTCAGTCTCTCCTCATAATCCATACTCTCCAAACCAGGCAGCATCCTGGTAAGTCTCCTCTGCACCCTTTCCAATGCCTCCACATCCTTCCTATAATGAAGCGACCAGAACTGGACACAGTACTCCAAGTGTGGTCTAACCAGAGTTTTGTAAACCTGCATCATTACCTTGCGGCTGTTAAACTCGATCCCACGACTTATGAAAGCTAACATCCCATAAGCTTTCTTAACTACCCTATCCACCTGAGAGGCAACTTTCAGTGATCTGTGGATATGAACCCCCAGAACCCTCTGTTGCAGCTTAATAAAACTCCAGTTAGGCCACATCTGGTGAATTGCATTAAGTTCTGGTCGCCCCATTATAGGAAGGATGATGAGGCTTTGGATAGGGTGTAGAAGAGGTTTAGTAGGATGCTGCCTGGATTAGAGTGCATGAGGTTGGATAAAATTAGGTTGTTTTCTCTGGAGCAGCAGAAGCTGAGGGGGAGAGCTGATAGAAGTTTATAAGATTATGAGAAGTTTGGATAGAGTAGACAGCCAGTATCTTTTTCCCAGGGTGAAAATATCTAATAGCAGAGGGCATGCATTTAAGGTGGGGCGTGGGAGGGGTAAGTTCAAAGGAGATGTGTGGGGCAAGTTTTTTACAAAGAGAGTGGTGGGTGCCTGGAATGTGCTGCCAGGGGTGGTGGTGGAGGCAGATACGATTGACGTGTTTAAGAGGCTGTTAGACAGGCACGTGAATGTACAGAGAATGGAGGGATATGGACGTTGTGTAGGCAGAAGGGATTAGTTTTGTTAGGCATTTATCTACTGGTTTAATTAGTTCGGGACAAATCATGGACCGAAGGGCCTGTTCCTGTGTCGGACTGTTCGATGTTCTATCCCTCCCTTATCTGGTTCCTCTTCACCTTCCTTTCCTGTCAGATTCCATCATCTGCAGCCCTCTGTTGCCTCCACCTGTCACCTCCCGGCCTCTGTCGCTACCTCCACCCCTCCCTCCTCCACCTAACCCCACCTGCCAATTAACCCCTTCTCACCTGGATCTACCTATCACTTGCCAGCTCTTGCCGCACCCCTCCCCCTCCACCATTTTATCCTTGCTACCTCCCCTCTATCTTTCAGTCATGATTCAGGGTCTCGATCCGAAATATCAACTGTGCATCTCCCTCCACGGATGCTGCCTGACCCGCTGAGTTCCTCCCGCAGCTCGTTTTGTGCTCCAGAGTGTCAGCAGCAGTGAGCTGCCTGGATGGCACGCAAACAAACATTTTTCACTGCATCTTGGTACACGTGACAATAGTAAACCAATACCAATTCCACCGTGGGAGTGCAGCCCAACACTTACCGAGGGGAAGGCTCTGCACTGCACTGCACTGCACTACATCACAACGAGTCTCACCGATTAGCCTGGAGCCAGTCTATAAGCTGGATCCTCAGAGTCTGAGAGAAGATCTGACAGAAGTTCGTAAAATGATGAGCGGCATAGAGTCTTTTTCCCAGGATAGAAATGTCAAATACTAGAGGACATAGCTTTAAGGTGAGAGGGGGAAAGTTTAAAGGAGATACGTGGGGTGTTTTTTTACTCAGAGTGGTGGGTGCTCGGAACAGGCTGTCGGGGTGGCGGTGGAAGTAGACACGGTAATGGAGTTTAAGAGGCATTTAGCCAGGCGCATGACCATGCAGGGAGTGGAGGGATATGGATCGTGTGCAGGCAGATGAGATTAGTTTAATCTGGCATCACGATCGGCACAGATACTGTGGACAGAAAGGTCTGTTCCTGTGCTGTACTGTTCTATGGCCTATGTTCAAAGGCTGTACCTGTGAAGGAACAGCGAGATCCAAGACAGAGAACCATCAAACTCGAGTTAGCTAAAAATCTTTCACTGTTACTCCCATTCCCCTGCTCTTTTCCAACACCCTGCAAATTCTTACCCTTCGGTTGTTTAAACTTAAGAGAGGAGATTCCAGAATGGGAGGCAGATAGTTAAGGGCACAAGCTATGGGGTAATTTTGTGTCTTTGAGCTCTGGCTAATGAGGGTCACGTGACAAAGTTCTTGTGCCACATATTTTTGTGGAGAGTTCATCACACTTGATAATAAAAGGAATGATTTGGTGAAGCATCTTTGAAAGTAATGAGAGAAAATAAAATTGGCTCAGAGTAAATGTGTCATAGAACAGTGCTGTTGCTAAGCAGTCTGTGCCATGGTTCCTCTGCTGTTGGTAGTACTCAGTCTGGGAATAGGAAGGATACAGAGTAGGAAGGATACAGAGTAGGAAGGATACAGAGTAGTAAGGGTACAGGATCTGACACCTGTGGGTCTTTGCTACACAAGGTTTTGGCTCTCTGTAAATCCCATTACCACATGCACCTGTTGAACTCTACCAATGCTCTATATATATGGAGTGACACACTGACACCTCCTGTGTCCATGGACTGTACCAAGGAACATCTTGCTCCCACTCTAACCTCTCTGTCTGTGGCCTCCTGCACTGTTACATGGCCCAATGGAAGCTTGAGGAACAGCAACTCCTCTTCTGCCTGAGCATGTTGCAGCCTTCTAGGCTCAATATTGAATTCTCCAACCTATGGTAACCCATTCTTTCTGTCTGTATGAGAACTGGCCCTTTCTGCCTGCCCCGTTTGGCCAAGTTTCCCTCTTTCTTATTTGTACAGCCTGGCCTGCTGGGCATGTCCCATCGCCCTGCTCATGTAACAAAGAAGCACGATGGAGCTTCTAACTGCCACATTAACCCATTTGGTCTCACCCTATCAGAGATATTCCATCCCACCTTCACCTGCTCTGCTACTGATAACTGTTTCTTTTCCCAGCTCTGACAAAGGATCTTGGACCTGAAATATGACACTGTTTCTCTCTTCACGGATGCTGCCTGGCCTGCTGAGTGTTTCCAGCATCTTGTGCTTTTTTTAAATTTCAGAGCAAAGCCGAGACAGCCACTGTGCCACGCAACCTGGTACCAGCTCCCTGCACAGCTCTGGAACTCAACCCTAACAAACCTTCTCCATGGGGAAGTTGTCTCTGATTGTGTTTTTTTTTATTGTAACTAACGTCTTGTTTTGCAAAATCTCTTTCTCTCTTAACTGTATTGTATAACAAAATCTGTGTCGCTGTCTGTACCCGCGTGTCTGTGATGCTGCTACAAGCAAGTTTTTCATTGTACCTGTGCCTCGCCGTACTTGGGCACATGACAATAAACTCGACATAAGACCCAGAGCCAGCTCCATCAGGAGCACAACCCTCCTCGCCATCAGGGACACCTTCAAGAGGCGGCGCCTCAGGAAGGCGGCATCCGTCGCTGAGGACCCTCACCGCCCGGGACGTGCCCCCTTCTCGTTAGTGCCACCGGGGAGGGGGTACAGGAGCCCGAAGACCCACACTCAGTGATTCAGGTACAGCTTCTTCCCCTCCGCCATCAGATTCCTGAAGGGTCCATGAACCCATGGACACTGGCTCCCAGCCCCACGTTGCTCCCCTGACAGGAGGGGGCGATGACGTATGTGTGTGCGTCACGCCCACTTTGCCACATTCCCCAGCAGCCCAATGGCATCGCGGCCCCGCAGAGCGGGACCAGTGCGCATGCGCGGTGCTTCCGACCGACTTCCGCCCCGCAACGCCGCGGTGGATGACGTCAGCGCGCCGGTGCCCCGCAGCGGCGGCCGCCTTGCCCCGGAAGTGCGCCGATCACCCGGGTGACCCTGAGCCCTGCGGCCGCCATGGGGGCGCACCTGGTGCGGCGGTACCTGACCGAGCCCGACGTGGAGCCCGAGCCCGGCTCCGTGCCCAGCTTCCCGCCCGACCTCGGCTTCCCCGAGCGCCGCAAGCGCGGTGAGTCACCGGCCCGCCCCGGCTCCGGGTGCTGCAGCCGCCGGCGGCCCGGGGTCCGCGGGCCCTCAACCGGCGGAGGGGCGGTGGTGTCGGCGGCACCCGGGGGGAGGGGGGTATCGGGGGGCACCGGGGGAGGCATCAGGGGGCACTGGGGAGGGGGGAGGTACCGGGGGCACTGTGGGAGGTGGGGAGTGGGGGGTGAATGGAGGGCAGCGGGGGCACATCAGTGGTCTCGGGCAGCACTGAGAGAGGGAGGGTGGACGGGAGGGGGAGCGGGTGAGGTTGAGTTGGGGAATCAATAAGAGGTCGAGGGTGCATTGTGACTGGGGGGGGAGGGAGGGAAGGAAGAAAATGAAGGGGGAGGAAAGGGAGGGGAAAGGGAAGAAGTGGGGTGGGTTTGGGGTACGGATAGGGGGTGGGGTGGGTTTGGGGTGCGGATAGGGGTTGGGGTGGGTTTGGGGTACGGATAGGGGGTGGGGTGGGTTTGGGGTGCGGATAGGGGGTGGGGTGGGTTTGGGGTGCGGATAGGGGGTGGGGTGGGTTTGGGGTACGGATAGGGGGTGGGGTGGGTTTGGGGTGCGGATAGGGGGTGGGGTGGGTTTGGGGTGCGGATAGGGGGTGGGGTGGGTTTGGGGTGCGGATAGGGGGTGGGGTGGGTTTGGGGTGCGGATAGGGGGTGGGGTGGGTTTGGGGTGAGGATGGGGGTGGGGTGAGGATAGGGGGTGGGGTGGGTTTGGGATGCAAATAGGGGGTGGGTTGGGTTTGGGGTGCGGATAGGGGGTGGTTTGGGATGGGGGTGGGGTGGGTTTGGGGTGCGGATAGGGGGTGGGGTGGGTTTGGGGTGCGGATAGGGGGTGGGGTGGGTTTGGGGTGCGGATAGGGGTGGGGTGGGTTTGGGGTGCGGATAGGGGGTGGGGTGGGTTTGGGGTGCGGATAGGGGGTGGGGTGGGTTTGGGGTGAGGATGGGGGTGGGGTGAGGATAGGGGGTGGGGTGGGTTTGGGATGCAAATAGGGGGTGGGTTGGGTTTGGGGTGCGGATAGGGGGTGGTTTGGGATGCGGATGGGGGTGGGGTGGGTTTGGGGTGCGGATAGGGGGTGGGGTGGGTTTGGGGTGCGGATAGGGGGTGGTTTGGGATGCGGATAGGGGGTGGGGTGGACTTACTACTTTAAGGTGTTAATTTCTGTGATATGTAAACATTTTTAAAATCCAGTGCAATTCTGGTTGCTGCCGACTAGAGGGAATGCCATGTTAGATCTAGTTTTAGGAAATGAACCGGGACAGGTGAAGGATCTATTGGTGGGTGAGCATTTGGGGGACAGTGACCATTGCTCAATAACCTTTAAAATTGTCATGGACAGGGACAGGTGCAGAGAGGACAAGAGGTTTTTCAATTGGGGAAGGGCTAACTACGAGGCTATAAGGAGAGAACTTGGGAGTGTAAATTGGGATGTCCTTTTTGAAGGAAAATGTACCATGGGGATGTGGTCGATATTCAGGGATCTTATGCAGGATGTTAGGGATAAATATGTCCCGGTGAGGCAGAGAAGGAATGGCAGGGTGAAGGAACCGTGGGTGATGAGAGAGGTGGAATGACTTGTTAGGGAGAAGAAGGTAACATACGTGAGGTATAAGCAGCAAGGTTCAGACAGGGCCCATGAGGAACATAGGGTAGCGAGGAAGGAACTTAAGAAAGGGCTGAGGAGAGCTAGAAGGGGACATGAAAAGGCGTTGGCTAGTAGGGTTAAGGAAAATCCCAAGGCCTTTTTCAAGTACGTGAAGGGTAGGAGGATGGCTAGGGTGAAGGTAGGTCCGATTAAGGACAAAGGTGGGAGAATTTTCCTGGAGGCGGCGGAAGTGGGAGAAGTTCTGAATGAGTACTTCTCTTCGGTATTCACCAGGGAGAGGGGTCTTGATGATGCGGAAGGGAGTGCTGGCAGGGGTAATGTTCTCGAGGTTGTTGATATCAAGAGAGAGGATGTGTTGAAGTTGTTAAATAATATTAAGACAGATAAATCTCCGGGGCCTGACAGGATTTTCCCCAGGCTGCTTCGAGAGGCTAGGGAGGAGATTGCTGAACTGCTAGTAAGGATCTTTGAGTCCTCGTTGTCTACGGGGGTGGTGCCGGAGGATTAGAGGATTGCGAATGTGGTCCCCTTGTTCAAAAAAGGTAATAGGGATAGGCCAGGGAATTATAGACCGGTGAGTCTCACGTCTGTGGTGGGTAAGCTGTTAGAAAGGATTCTAAGGGATAGGATTTATGAACACCTAGAGAATCATGGACTGATTAGGGACAGACAGCATGGCTTTGTGAAGGGAAGATCTTGCCTCACAAGCCTGATAGAGTTCTTTGAGGAGGTGACCAGGAAGATTGATGAGGGCAGTGTGGTGGATGTGGTTTACATGGATTTTAGTAAGGCATTTGATAAGGTTCCTCATGGTAGGCTTCTTCAGAAGGTCAGAGGCCAAGGGATCCAAGGAAGCTTGGCTGTGTGGATTAGGAATTGGCTTGCATGTAGAAAGCAGAGGGTTGTGGTGGAAGGAGTGCCCTCGGATTGGAAGGCAGTGACTAGTGGTGTCCCGCAGGGATCGGTTCTGGGACCTCTACTTTTTGTGATATTTATAGATGACTTAGATGAGGGGGTGGAGGGCTGGGTTAGTAAGTTTGCGGACGACACTAAGATAGGCGGTGTTGTGGATAGTGTGGAGGACTGTCGGAGCTTACAGAGGGATATTGATAGGATGCAGAGCTGGGCTGACAAGTGGCAGATGGAGTTCAATCCGGAGAAGTGTGAGGTGGTACACTTTGGAAGGACAAACTCCAGGGCAGAGTACAGGGTAAACGGCAAGGTACTTGGCAGTGTGGAGGAGCAGAGGGATCTGGGGGGTTCATATTCACAGTTCGTTGAAAGTTGCCTCACAGGTGGAAAGAGCAGTTAAGAAGGCCAATGGGATGTTGGCTTTCATAAGTCGCGGGATTGAGTTTAAGAGCCGCGAGGTTATGATGCAGCTTTACAAAACTCTAGTTAGGCCACATTTAGAGTACTGTGTTCAGTTCTGGTCGCCTCATTATAGGAAGGATGTGGAGGCATTGGAGAGGGTGCAGAGGAGATTTACCAGGATGCTGCTTGGATTGGAGGGTATTGAATATGAGGAGAGGCTTAAGGTGCTAGGGCTTTATTCACTGGAAAGGAGGAGGATGAGAGGAGACATGATAGAGGTATATAAAATATTGAGAGGAATAGATAGAGTAGACAGTCAGCGCCTCCTTCCCAGGGCACCAATGCTCAAGACGAGAGGTCATGGCTTTAAGGTTATGGGTGGGAGGTTCAGGGGAGATGTCAGAGGGAGGTTTTTCACCCAGAGAGTGGTTAGTGCATGGAATGCACTGCCTGGGGGTGGTGGTAGAGGCAGATACATTGAACAGGTTCAAGAGCTTGTTGGATAGGCATATGGAGGAACGTGAGATAGAGGGATATGCGGGAGGAAGGAGTTAGGTAGTGTGAGGGTGGTCTGATGGACGGCACGACACGGTGGGCCGAAGGGCCTGTTTTGTGCTGTATGGTTCTATGGTTCTAACGCTTGGGATCACGGCCCCAGTGTTGTCCAGAGCTGGGGTTACTGATTAAAATATCAGGACATGGTTGTAATTAAGAACGTGGATGAAAGCAGGAGTGAGCCACACACAGCACAGGAACCCTTCGTCCATTACTGATCATCAGTCACCCATTTACACTGATCCTACATTAATTTCTCCACATTCCCATCAACTCTCCCCAGATTCTACCACTCACCGACACACTAGGGGAAAATTTACAGCGGCCAGTTAACCTACTGACCCACTTTAGTATGTGGGAGGAAACTGGAGCACCCATGCAGTCACAGAGGGAGCGTGCAAACTCCACACAATGTGCATAGACCCAGGCTGCTCAACCTTTCCTCATGAGACGTCCTCTTTTTATTCCAAGAATTAACATGAGCCTCCTCGTCACTTCCTTTGAACAAGGAGATCAAAGTTTTATGCAAAAGCTCCAGGTGTGGTCTTACCAGCATCCTGCATGTTACAGCAAAACTGTGTTGCTTCTGCACTGCAGCCCACTTGGAATAAAGGCCAATGTTCTGTTTGCTTTCCGAATTACCTGCTCTACCCACATGCTGATGCAGGGTCTCAGCTCCAAACATCGACCATCCCTTTGCCTTCACGGATGCCGCTTGACCTACTGAGTTCCTCCAGTTTATTTCTTGCTCAGTTCCAAAAGCTACACTCTCTTGTGTCTACCCACATGGTGACCTTGTGTTTGCTACAAGGACACTGAGATGTTACTGTACAACAGCATTGTGTAGTCTTTCTCCATTGTCTAGCCAAATGGGAAACCTTCACACTTCCCTTCTCTATGGTCCATTTTGCAGTTTCTTTGCCCATTCACTGTAAATCCCTTTGCAGACTCTTTGTATCCTCTCCGCAACGTACTTACTGACATTTCTTTGCACAGTCAGTAAATCTGTCTACAATGCATTTGTTCCTTCATCTAAGTAATTAGTGTTTTGTATAGTGGAGGCCCCAGCACAGACTCTTTCGGTTAGTTAGCTAATCCCATCTCCATGCTAGGGTATCAGATAACTTTTGGAACTCCAAATGCACTACACCCACTGGTTCTCCTTAATGCAGTCCTGAAGCAGGATTTTGACCCGAATTCCTTTCCCTCCACAGACACTGCTCAACCACTGAGTTCCTCCAGTAGATTATCTGTTGCCCCTTAATGCACCTGCTTGTTAATGTCCTTGCAGTTCTAATCACCATTTCCCTTCCGTAAAGCTATGTCGATGTTGTTTAATTCTGTTATGAATCTCGAAATATTCTGCCTCCACTCCCTTACAAATGGATCCTAACGTTTTCTCAATGACAGTTGTTAGACTATCTGTCAATAACTTCCTCTCTCCCTCCTTTCTAAATTGGGGGTGGTGGGGGGGTGGTGTTGTGTCATACCTTCCGCGAATCTCAGGAATGTTTGGGGATCACAACCAAAGCATCTACCACTTATAAGACGTTATGGTGCAGGCCATGAGGCCCAGGATACTTGCCGATCTTTACCCCCACCAGTTTGCCTCACACATTTTGAGTGATACTGATTGTTGCAATTTCCACCCCCCCCCCCCCCCCGTTTACCCTGATATTGTGATCCTGCATCATGAAGACTAATATAAATATTTCTTCAAAACCTTTGCCATTTTCCATTATTGAGTCCACACTCATCCTTTGAGGGACCGACATTTACAATGGCTACTCCCTTTTTCTATACCTGTGGAAACTCCTGCTATCTGTTCTTGTACTGGCTGCTGTACTCTCACAACCTCCCTCTTTATAATGTTTTGAGCCTTTGCTGATCTCTAAAATGTTCCTGCTCTTCGTTCTCTTTCGTTATCTTGTAGACATTTTCCTTCGATTTGATGCCTGTTGTCCACGGACGGATCATGTTTGCCATGGTCTTCATTTCCCGAGGAACGTACAGAAATATCTCCTTGAATGTCTGCCACTGCCTGTCTACAATTGTACCTTTAAATCTTGTTACAGATTCTGCCTGCATTCTGATAAAGCTCCTTCAAATGTGCCTTTTTACCAGTTTCCCCACTCTGACCCTTTCAGCCGCACTCCTGCGTTTGTGCACCCAGTTGCTCCTGTCACGTTCCCGTTATCACCCACTGCCTTGTCCCGTCTCTTCAGCCTTCTGAGTTTCCCCCCCTTTTACTAAAGGTCAAGGAACGTGAGGTAGGAGGGGACGGCCAAGCTGTCGGGATCTGTGTAGGTGAGAACGACATACGTGGGACTAATAAAGAGAGTCTGCTGAGGGGAGATGAGCAGGAAGTGTCCAAATTAAAATCTGGCCCCCCCCCCCCCCTTCCCCGTTTTGGCAGAGTTGCAGATTGAGTGTGAATAGGTAGGGGTACTGATGTCTGTCCCAGTGAGCAGCTCCCTCTTTCCCCAGTGCTGATGCCATTCCCCTGTCCTTGAACTGCACTTTCAGCTCTCTGATTTTTATTGACCCTGTGGCAATTTGCAGGAATTATTACCTTCCTGGTTCTGTTGTTTAGTTTAGACCCTAGCTGCTCAACTCCCTCAGCAAAAGCTCTTTGTTAGTCTTGCATAAACCACAACAACTAGATCTTTCTCTTTCCATTCCTGCTCCAGCCCCCGAGATGTCCCTAACCAGGCAGGCAGCAAAGCCTTCAACTTGTGCTTATGGATTCTGTTCCCTTCACCATCCTGCCCCTGAACCTTTCTCACTCCCTGACTAGAATGGTTCACTGTAGTACGGTGTTGTGGTCAGTTTACAGTACCTGCTCTTTCCCATCACAGGCTGCAGAACCACTTACCTGCTGGACAAGCCCAAGAGCTGAGGCTCCCAGAACTGTTCCTTCTGGGTCCCTGTACCCACCTCACTCAAACTCGCACCTTCCTATCCAACCTAAAGGATGTAACCACCTTCTGGAATGATGTGCGGGTAACGTCCCTCCCTGATACCTCGGTGTCCAAACATCCAGCCCCTGCTCACTGACTCCTGAGCACCTTGAGCAGTAGATGCATAACTGTAGGTGTGGCTGCTGCACATCACAGTTGTGTCTATTAGCTCCCACTTGCCACAGCCACCGTACAGCACCTGCCTGCCATATCTCTCATAATTAAGTTTTACAACTATTACTGGCTATTTCTAATATTTGACTAGTTTTAAAGTAATTTTAGGTACACCTTTTGCTCTGGATTGTAATTTAGAACTGTCCCCTTTAAGATGAGAAAAAAGTCTACAATACACACAGCCAATGACCTTCCTGTGATTCCCACCTGTGACTGGCTGGGTTTCTCTGAGTGCTCCGGTTTCCTCCCACATCCCACGGATGTGCAGGTCGGTGGGTTAATTTGCCACCGAGGAGGTTTTCAAGCTCCTGATTTGCTTTGCGGCTGCTCACGATCTTCGATAAACACCAGCGCTGCGTCTCGTCCTCCACGTGTTTCCAGGACCAGCCCTGACCCCACCGTGTGTAGAAGAGGCTTCAGAACCCTTGTGGCTGACTCCTGTCTCCTGCCTTCAGATATGGTGATACCCTCTGGACTTCCATGTCTCAAGCTCTGCACCCCCATCTCCTCAAACACACTTGTTAAAGCACATCACTTTGATCAGCCTCCTGTCCTGCAATGTGTGATTCCATTTCGTGCTGCTGTGGAGTGCCTTGGAATGTTTGATGTAGTTTTATTATTGTAAGATTTGTCGAATTATCTGCATGAAATTGAATGTAATGGCTGTGTCTCTCTCTCAGAGATGATTGCAACGCAAGAAGAAATGAATGCTGCCCAGCTGCCCCTGAGCCAGCGCGATTACTGTGCCCACCACCTCATCAAGTTCCTCAAGTGCAAGCGGGACATGTGGCCCAACTTCCTGGAGTGTAAACACGAGCGACACGACTGGGACAAGTGCGAGCACGAGGAGTAAGGCTTCACTTTTGTGCTGGCTGATTGGTGGACTGACTGACCCACTGGATCTGGTTTAATTCCCCAACAACACCCCTCTCCCCTTCCCCCCCCCCCCCCCCCCCCCTTGTCCCACCAAACCATGGGCTGACGTTTGACCTGAAACGTCGTTTCTCTCTCCAGAGACGCTGCCTGACCTGATGAGTGTTTCCAGCGTTCTGGTCAGTGATCAGCCACGGGTGTCCGGAAGGGTTCCGGGTCTAACTACATCCATTCCATAGACAGTGTGACCCCAACCTCTGTACCCCCTGAGCCAGGTTCTCTCCTCCCCACCCCCCCCCCACCCCCCACACACACAGACGCTGCTCAACCCGCTGAGTTCCTGCAGCAGATTGCTTGTTGCTCCAGATTCCAGCATCTGCAGTCTCCTGTGCCTCCTGGTTAACTGCGTTTTGATGAGCGCAGGGTTTGTCGGGTCCAGGGTCCCCACTACCCCACCCTCCCCAGTGGAACAGCTGGTCTGCAGCTAGATCCCAGCCCCATCAGAAGGTTGGACTCTGGTGTACCGAGGAAATGTGAGACAGAGACCAGAGCACTGGGAGAACTTGGCAGCATCTGTGGAGGCAAAGGGTCGAAGTGGACATTTTGGGTCAGGACCCTGAGGGGAAGCTATGGGACTGGTGCCCCAGAGTTCAGTTCCTGAAGCTGAAGGTTTCTGCGTCTGACGGCAGTGGTGTGGAGGGGAGGGGCAGGACAAAATGGGAAAGTGGGAAGTCTTTAAGTCAAAGTCTAGAGAAATGCAGGAATAGAAGTCTTCTGAAGTTGGGTGCTGCTCCGCACTTTAGGTCCGATACTTTTAATCTCCCTGCGGCTCCTCTGGAACCCGGGGAACAGGGTAGCCCAGTGACACGGCTGGTGGACCTGCAACCACACAGCTCCGACCTCAGTTCAGTGCTGACCTCCGGTGCTGCCTGTGTGGAGTTGGCGTGTTCTGCCTGTGACTGTGTGGGTTTCCTTCGGGTGCTCCGGTTTCCACCCACATCCCAAAGACATATGGGTTGTTAGGTTAATTGGCCGCTGTAAATTGCCCCCAGTGTGTGGGTGAGGGGTAGAATCTGGGGGAGGGGTGGGGGGGGGGGAGTTGGTAAGGTTGTGGGGAGAATAATGGGATTGGTGTAAGAGGGTGGTGGGGACTCAGCGGGTGAAGGGCCTGTTCTGGTGCTGTATGGACTAAGTTGTGTTTAGTCCCGAGCATGACTCAGTGCCTGTGCAGCCATGTGGAACTCCTCCCAGCTGCAGTCCCCGGGGGAAGCACTGTTACATTTGTGCCTCATAGTCATTCAGCACAGAAACTGACCCTTTGGCCCAACTGGTCCATGCTGGCCAAGATGCCCATCTAAGCTCGTCCCATTTCCCCCTGTTTTGCTTGTATCCCTCTAAACCTTTCCCATACACATGATGGGCATTCAGTGTGACTGATCTTTCCTGTCTCCGTGAGCACACAGCCTGTGCTGAACTGGCCTCTGCCTGTGCCTGGAGCAGAAGTGTGACAGGAAACGTGGAGTGATGGCTCCACCCCAACACACGGTATCAGTGCCATTGTCAGATACAGCAAAGGACAGGTGTGAAGATCAACTTTGTTTCCACCCCAGACCAATTATCTGAAGGTGTAGAAAATGCCAGTGTCACCCCCTTGTTTTACCAAGTTTCAGACTTTAAACTCCCACTGCAGAAACTGGGGTACAAAATCACGGCCGACTCTCCCCGTGAGTGGCTGCTGTATCGTTAGTGTCTCCTTTCAGCTGGTATCTCAAACCGTCCACCGTGTGGGATGGTGCAAAACATCCTGTGCCACGATATCAGAGAGCAGCAGGTGAACTCTCCCCAGTCTCCTGTCAACAAGTTATCCCAGGGTTAACAGTGTCCTGTCAACCCTGGGACACTGATAGTTCAACGGCTCACTTAACACCTGTGGGATCTTGCTATGCACCATGTATTGCTGTGTTTGTTTAGACTCTGACCAGTGGACCTTCTGTTGCCTGCTGGACAGTAACTGTATTTACAGCAACAGTCTGCGCCAATAACCTGTCCTTTTGCCCCAGTTACGTGATGCGCATGAAGGAGTACGAGAGAGAGAGGCGTCTGCTGATGAGGAAGAAGTTGACGGAGAAGAGCCAGGCAGCATAACGAGTGATCCTGGACCAGTCTGAATCATTCTTCTGAGAACTAGTCTGCAGGAGAGATGGGTGAAATTTTGTACATAATTCTATCTCCTGAAATCAATAAAGTTGTTGTTCTAAACCTAGTGTGGCCGCACCTCGCTCTTCTGTTCCCAACCCCCCGCCACCCCACCAGCATGTGTCTGACCATGTTCCAGGTCTGGACAGTGTCAGGGGGCTGATTCCTGTGGGTGGGTATCTCAGTTGAGCCTCGTCCTGTCCCTGTGTAAATGCAGTTACAGACTTCCAAGTATTTGGAGGGCAGAGAGGAATGAGGTTGTCCCAGTCTGTGTGGGAATAAATTCTCCCAGTGCGGTAAGCAGTCCCCTGTCCCACAGGAGCTGTGTCTCAACAGTCGGGGCTTACAGTGAAGAATGGCTCTGCTCCTGGTTGAGATGAATGCTTAGAATAACTACCACAGGACTGGTCAGTCAAGGGACAGGAGGCCGTGGTGGGAAGGGGGATCCCAAAGCACCACTGGACAAGCCTCGGTCCTAGCACTTGACCAGGAGGAACACAGCTCTCTCAGTGTGTGTGGAAACAAGAGAGACTGCAGGGAGTATGAACAAACAAACTGCAGCACTGTGGTGTGGGGTCCACAGAAGCTGTAGTGACAGAGGGGGGTGATAGGGGGCAGTGTAGCTGGAGGTATTGATGTTCTCTCCAGGCATGAGCACAAGTCCTGAAGTGTGACCTGCCCAGAGTTGGGAATAACATTTCGGGGCTGGAAAGGAACTTGTTGTGAGGGGCGTCTGTGTGGGAGCAAATATCATGGATAGGATCAAGAAGGTAGTTCTGCTAAATGCACAACTAGGGTCCAAATTGAACTTCATACCTGGATTACTACCCAAGCTTTGAGCAAATCGGCAATGGGTCAGTGTATGGGTGGCACAAAGATTGGTGCGGGAGGAACAGGTTTCATATCACGGGAACTGGGGAAAGGGAAGTTCTTCCATTGGGACAGCCTTGAGCTGGGCTGGGGAAAGTGTTCTGCAGATCTTTTATAAATGGTGCTGTTGATGGAGCTTGAAATAGTTGAAGAATAGTTGAATAGTCCGGGTGAAGAAATATTTAGAAACTTTGGGTAGTGAAATGGAAATTGATAACCAGAGTGTGATGAGTAGAGATGGAAGGGTGCGCTCATGTACTCAGGAGGGTGACATACACCACCAAACTGGACAACGGGAATGGTAGGTGGGACTTTGAAATGAAAAGGGGAATTAAATGAGAATGCAATAGGAGATGATTACTGATAACCAGAGTCTGTCACAAGGGACAATATACAGATGGGTTTATTTTTATGTAGCAAGAGAGCAGGGGAAATGCAATGACAAAATTGAGGTCTCTCTATCTGAATGCACACTCCATCTAGAATTGGTTTATTATTGTCACGTACTGAGGTACAATGAAGAACTTGTCTTGCATACCGTTCATACAGATCAATTATTTACACAGTGCATTGAGGTAGTACAAGGTAAAACAATAACGGAATGCAGAATAAAGTGTAACAGCTACAGAGAAAGTGCAGTGCAGGCAGACAATAAGGTGCAAGGTCATAACAAGGTAGATTGTGAGGTCAGGAATCCATCTTATCGTACTAAGTCAACCGTTCAATAGTCTCATAAGAGTGGGATAAAAGCTGTCCTTGAGCCTGGTGGTGTGTGCTTTCAGGTTTTTGTAACTTCTGCCCAATGGGAGAGGGGAGAAGAGAGAACGTTGATGGTGGGCGGGGTCTTTAATTATGCTGGCTGCTTCACTGAAGGCAGCAAGAAGTATAGAGTCCATGGAGGGGAGGTTAGTTTCCGTTATGTGCTGAGCTGTGTCCACAACTCTCTGCAGTTTCTTGCGGTCACAGGAAGAGCAGTTGCTGTACCAAGCAATGTTGCATCCAGATACGATGCTTTCTATGGTGCATCAATAAAAATTGGTGAGTGTCAAAGGGGACATGCCAAATTTGTTAAGCCTCCTGAGGAAGTAGAGGTTCTGGTGAGCTTTCTTGGCCGGCTTGTATCAAGACCACTGAATTAATGGCACAAATAGAAATGTATGTGCAGTCTAACAGCCATTACACGAAATGGTTGCAAAGCAGCCACGGTTGGGAATTAAAAATTCCAGGATACTTAATGTAAAAATGAAGTCTACTTAATGTAGAGTTAATACTTAATGGAGAAGGAGGTGAGGCGGTCCTGACAACGTGATACATTCTAATTGAAAAGTGGATCTTAAATCTAAGCAGATTCATGTGGTGTATTGAGAAATTACATTAATTGACAAGCCATTAAATAAGCAATAGTTAACATTTAAACAATATAGCTTACCTCTTCTCGTTACTACCATCAGGGAGGAGGTAGAGGAAGCTGAAGATCCACATTCAGCGATTCAGAAACAGCTTTTCCCCTCTGCCATCAGATTCCTGAATGGTCCATGAACACTACTTTGTTATTCCTATTTATTAATTTATTTTGTAGTTTATGGTAATTTTATGTCTTGCACTATACTGCTGTCACAAAACAACAAATTTCACGACATACAAGTCAGTGATAATAAACCTGATTCTGATGGAAAAATATCTCCCTCCAAGGTCCCAAATCCCACTGTTGGACCAGCCGTGGCTCAAGACCATAAGGTCATATTAGATCAAATGAATGAAAAGGCTGACAACATTGCCAAAGTGAGCAGTCGCCTGAGAGTTGTGAACATTTCAGAATTCAGCAATGGAGGAGCAAGAAAAATGAAAGGCAAAGACAAATAAAAGACTAACCAAGGAAGAACCACAAGAGACAGTGTTTCTAAGGATTTGTACTGAGACGAGGTCCGACAGCCCCCACCATGCTTTGATCCGATCTTTGATACCAGCAAGACCAACACTGAATGTGAGGATGTGTATTTATATTTCCTTACAACGTAGGAGGCCATTTGGCCTATCAAGTCGATGGTGGCTCTCAGCGCAAACCCATTTCTCATTTATTTCCCTGTAACCTATTCTCTTTGTAATGTGCCCAACAACTCCCCAATTCTCCTACCAACTACCTACACTCAGGGCGATTCTCAGTGAACAATTAGCCCATCAGCGCCATGGTGAAACTCTCTCTACAACACAACTACCTCCTGCTGTGAAAGCCTCCGTCTAAAACCCTTGCCACCAGATCACCCAACCCCTACCCATCCTCCAGTTATATTGTTCTTCAGGAGAAGGCCATTCAGCCCTCCTGCTCCACCATTCCACATGACCATGACAACTGCTCCCGGCCTCAACTCCTCTTCTACCTCCCTATCCCCCAGGCTTTCACATCTTTATCTCCCTCCCCTTTAATGACCTCCAGCGATCCGACCTCGACACCCTTTGGGATAGAGAATTCCAGATTCACCACCCAATGTGAGAAGTTCCTACACATCTGTTTTAAGTGACTGCCCCTGACTTTGTAACTCTGCCCCCTTGTTTGAGACTCTCGCACTGGTGGAAGCATCTCAACATCCACCCTGTCTTGTCCCCTTAAGATCTTAAATGTTTTAATATGATCCTTCCTCTGAACAAAGAATACAGGACTAATGGTTTCTGGCCATTTGTGATGGAACAACTCTCTCACCTCAGGAATTAGCCAAATTAATCTCTACTGGACTGCCTCCCTGGACTAGCCAGTGTATCCCTTTCTTAAGAGACCAAAACACACTGTACTCTAGTGTGGCCACACCAGAACCTGTACAATTGTAACAATACCTCAATGTTTTTAACATCATCTTCCCAGCAAAAAGGCCCTCACCCCATTTGCCTTCTTAATTACTTGCTGCAGCTGAATTTTAACTTTTGTGTACCTCACTCATTTGCACTCTTTCCACTTAGACAACAGTTTGCCTTCTGATTCCTTTTACCGAAGTGCAGGACCTCAAACTTCCCCATTTGGATCTTCATTTGCTGTGCTTGCGCCCCTCATTCAAACTCTCCGTATCACGGTGCAAGGTCCAAATATCCTCACTGCAACAGGCTCTCCCACGTTTTTTTCATGACATCAGCAAACTTGGACACCTCACATTCTGCCCCTTCCTCCAAGTCGTTAATGTATACGGTAAATGATTGAGGACCACAAACTGATCCTTGGAGCACTCACATTCTTCCAGTTTAAAAAAGACCCATTTGTTCCAACACTCAATCTTCCATTTGGTGATTAGTCTTCAATCTATGTTAATACACTTACCCTAATACCGCGAGTTCTGAATTTGTGCCCCAGCGTTTTATGTGGCAAAATACACACTGCTGTAGCAACTCAGTGGGTCAGGCAGCATCTGTGGTGGCAAAGGGATGGTCAATGTTTCAGGTGAAGACCCTGCATCAAGACTGAGAGTGTAGAGGGAAAACAGTCAGTATAAAGAGGTGAGGAGGAGAGATGGGGGAAGAGCTGGCAAGTGATAGGTGGATCTAGGTAGGGGAGGCATGGATTGGCAGGTGGATCCAGGTGGGGGAGGGAGGGGTGGAGATAGAGGCTGGGAGGTGACAGGTGGAGGCAACAAAGGGCTGCAGATGATGGGATCTGGTAAGACAAATGGAACCAAGGGAAGGAAGGTGGGCAGATGGGAGGAGTTGGGGGGGGGGTGGGTTGAGTGTGTGGGTGATGGGCTGATGGAAGCTGTAGGTGGAGGGTAAAAAAACTGGGCGATAGGGGGCTGGGGAGGCAGGGGGCTTGGAAAGAAAGGGGTGTGCAAGAGGACCATAGAGGATCAGGAGAGAAAGGAACAGAGCAGGTTCAATGTTTATGTGCCTTCTGGAAAACCAAACAGGCTTCCCTCTACCGACCCTGCGTGTTATCTCCTTGAAGAACAAATTTATCAACAATGAATCTCCTTTCATATAACCCTGTTGACATGGCTTGAGTGCATTCAGGTTTTCTAAATGACGGGCTACTTCTTCCCTGTTTAGAGACTCCAGCACCTCCTGAACACTGGATGTTAAGCTGACAGGCTGACAGTTTCCCACCTTGTGTTTCCCACCCTGGGCTGGCTGTTTGCAGTGGGCCAGAAGTCAGGCCTGAGCCAACAAGAGGCCAGCTGTTGAACTGTCAGCCAGTTACCTGTGACATACCCTGCCTGGGCTGCCAGCCAAGAGGAATTCCTGACCCAGCCTGTCCAAGGTTGTCTGGTTGGCCACTTATTGGTGCATTCATGACATTTTTTGTGAAGCAATGAAATTAAATCCATGCCTGTACAGAAATATTAGATGGTGGAAGCCAAGAGGTTTTATTTACAAAAAAGATTGGACACAGAAGCTGGCTGTGACTTTTAGTTACAAAAGACATTTAAGGACTGATTTCAATAAAGAATCACAGCAAGAAACCCACACCAGACAAATGAAGTTTATTGTCTACAAAGAAACAGAAGTTATTGCTGGCGTTGCAGAGTTTGAAGGAAATTGTTCCTTTAATCTCCCATCACACAGAAGAGAATGAATCACCAAAATCTAAAATTGTCATTTGAAAGCCCAAATTCCCCCAGTAACCCACAGATATGATTATTACCCGAACACCTTTGAACGACATTAAGCAGAGACCAGGAGTAATGGAAACCTCGCAATGCATCGCCATTACACACAGACAGCAGTTAGTCACACCGCTGATACTAAGACTTAAAATTATGAGAAGCAGCAACTCAGAGTGCAAGAACCAAAAATCTAATTCCTCATGTGGCCTCACAGTTCACCTAACCCAGGAAGGTTCCCCCAGTATCAACATCCTGTTCCCCCCCACCCCTCCCCTTACTAATCAGTGCAAATGCGGTTTCTCAGCAGGATGGAGTCTCTGCCGATATTCAGTGCTGGGACCTCCTTTGGTCTTGTTGTTCATTTGCTCCAACATGAGGGGCTGAAGCTGCTCCTCGTCAATTTATCAGAAGAAATAAAAGTCGGGGGTGAAGGAGAGGAGAGCCAGGGAGGGGGAGGGGATCAAACACTGCCCAGAGCTGGAACACGAGACTGGCTAAAATGAGAGTGAACTGGTCACATCGCTGTCACTGAGATCTGTGACAAAATCCCTGCAGCCCACCCACCTCTTCCCAAACACCTGAATATGCTACAGGGAGATAGTACAAAGGTTGTGGGCAACAGACCTCTAGCCCATTACAGTCCCTGGGTAGGAACAGCATGGATTACACACAGAGTGAAGCTCCTTCCACGCTGATATGAAGGATCACAGTGAGAGGAGTTGATTGGCAGTGGGGACGGGATGGAAACCAGAGCTTCTGTTCCACCCTTGCACCTTCTGAAGCCCCGGTGAAGACCACTCTGTGAAGTTCCAGGTTTTCCCCAAGCTTAAGCCCCAGCTCCACAGATGTTGGTGCTGAGAGAGGCGTCAGCCTTTGAGAGGGAGTCAGTGATGCAAGCAGCCGCCAGAACCCATGACAATATACAGTTAATATTGCCCAGATCTCCCAATGACATAGGTGTGACTTCTGTTACAAGTACTGAAAGCAGCTGCTGATTCTAACAAATCCCGGGGATCGGAGATGGGCACAGCTCATGAAGCCTCCGGGCAGACAGAAATTCAAACTCCAAGGATGAAAAGTACAAACAGGTTGAGGCAGCTGTGGCTGAGACTGATGGAGAACACACTGGAAACAGATACACGGCTGGGTGTTTAAGATGAGAAGGATCTGCTCTGCCTCACTACCGACTATGAAGATGACAAATATTACTAGGACTACACTGGTTAGGTGCACAGAAGGGAGGGGAAGGAGAGGAGGCTGGCTGGGAATCAGGGTGTGAAGGAGGACACGAGGTGGGCAGTGGTAAATTAGGGTGAAATGAGCTTCAATATTTGCAAAAGGATCCAGAGTCCATGTTTCAATTGCCCCGATGGTAAAGGACCTCGGAATCCCACACAGCAACCCGACATCAAGGAGATCCTGCCCTCTAATTTTGGAATACACAGGAGGTCTTTGAGCATCCAAGCAGAACTGGCAGCTTCACGATTCTTAGAACAGTTGCCCTCCCTGAACTTTCCATCCCAGCCACAGGATCGCCCCAGTGGTCTATCATTCACAAGATCAGGGAGGCAGCACAGGGCAGCATAACCACAGACTCTGCAGAAGCTTGTTTGGTTTTTTTGCGGAAGGGACGGGGGGATAGACAGGCGAGCGGAGGGTTAGGGGCAGGGGACCCACGAAGCTCCCTCACCGCCCAGATTCACAGAGTCCAGCTTCTACAAGATGAAGGGGATGATGGGTGTGCGCAGAGGTGGATAATCACGGAAGTCCTTCAGGTAGCTGCGATGTTTGCTGTTTGCCCAGATCGCCATCTGGATGAACCCAACCAGCGTGAACAATGCAACTGAGAGGAAGAAAATAAATCCTTTTAGAAGCACCATCAAAGTGTCCCCGGCTCACCCCATGAGTATTGGCTGCCTGAAACCAGAGCCTCAGGGAACAACGGACTGGATCTACCGACAGTTCCTTGCTCCTTCGTCATCTACTTTTACACTTCCCTGGAAGACCAGGCTCAATGAGCCTAATGGTACCTAACATTCCCACGTCCACAGATCCCAGCTGGATTCACAGGGCGATGACCCCTAGCAGAAACCAGAGCCATTTCAATCCCTTAGATGCACTGAGGTGCACTGAGGCTGTTGCAACAGGAGCCAAGGCCAGAGCTGTGTCTAGCTATCACTGTACAGAACAGAAGGTGCCAGTATTCTCTGTACTTATTGCTCCGTAGCTATTAATCACAACGTAATTGTAGTTACAAGATTGGGGTGGGGCGTGGGAGGCAGTCAGTTAAAACTACTTCCTGCAGAGAGCAGTGAATCTGAAAGTCTCTACCCCGAAGGGCTGTGCAGGTTAAATCCCCGGGGGTATTTAAAGTGGAGACACAGGAGACTGTAGCTGTCGGGATCGGCAGCAACACACAACCTGCTGGAGAGACTCAGTGGGTCGAGCAGAGACTGCGGCGGGAAAAGAATGCAGGCATTTGTGGAGGTGGATACATTTTTGAAAGACTGGGGGGGGGGGTGGGGTTTGAGTGCTGTGGAGAACTGGCAGACGAGAGGCCTGGGGCAGATCAGCTACCATCGTAATGAATGGTGGGGCAGATCTGAGGGACCTACTCCTGTTTCTACTTTCTTATGTAATCAGTAAAACCCAGAGTATGGGGTCAGGAAGGATCCACTTACAACAAAAGGGAGTGCAGCAAAGCTTCACCAGACTGACCCCTGGGGAGGGGGATTTCTCGTACGAGGAGGGACTAACCAGACCAAGTCTGCACTTGTGAGTTTAGAAGAACAAGGTAATCTCATTCTGGGCGCCAACTGGGTGGAGGCAGAGTTGATATTTCCCCTCAGAAGGAGGCACTCACTCCAGACCAACATTTCTTCATCCTCAGGCTGGTGAGCCTTTGGGGAACAGGAGGCTCAGTCACTGAGTAAATTAAAGACAGAGATCCACTGAGGGCAGTGGAGGGATATGGGATTAGTGCAGGAAAGTGGCGATGAGGGAAAAGGTCCATGAATAGCATGGCAGACACGAGGGGCTGAATGGCCTTCTCCTGCTTCTGCTCCTTCAGTTGTCAGGATAAGGTTCAGTTTGACCCCTTCACACCAGCTGGCAGTCACATCGAGCCCTGCTTGCTCAGCTGATTACTACGACAGCAAGGACTGCTGGAGGCAGCATCGCCTCTCGGGTGTCAGGAACGCTGTGGCAATTACAGGGAAATACAGTGCGAGGTTTAGAAACGGCTTGAAGTTGTGATCATTGCCAGGATTTTCACTGCAACCTGGTGTATATGACAAACTAATTTAATCTGATCTGAAACTAATCTGATCCCCAGAAGACAAACTGTGAGCTTCTTCGGAATGAACATCCCCACCAAACTCAGGCTCCAGTTGGTGCCCACAGCGTGACCTTACCTGGGAGACACTGAGTCATCACCGTGAATCCAATCCAGGAGCCTACCTGCAGAGCACAGGGAGAGAACAACACCAGTTACCATCAGCACAGAGGCAGTGCTTCACCAGAGAATCACCACAGACCCACGCACCACATGAACCAACCACCCCGTGGGCAGGTGTGAAGATGGGCAAGGGTTTCACCAGCGGGAGAGCATTGAGTGAGGGGACATGGTGACAAGGGGCCAGTCATTGAAAACAGAGAGAAAGTCCTTCTTGCAAAGGGTGGTGGCTCTCCAAAATTCTCTGCCCCAGAGGGTGGCAGAGGCTGATTCATGAGGATTATTGAAGATGGATAAATATTCAAAAGATCGAGGAATAGAGGGTTATGGGGAGCAGGCACAGAAGGAGAGTTGAGGCCAGCGTAGATCAGTCATGATCATATTGAATGGTGGGGCAGGTTTCAGGGGCCGAGTGGCCTACTCCCGCTCCCGTTTTCTTGTGCTCATGGAAGGAATGTTCCCGTCAATCAACCCACTTCACAGAGTTCTCCAAGAGAAGAACAAAACCCTACAAGATTTGATAGCAAAGGCACATGGAAAGGAAGGCCCTGCAGTGATTGGATACAATTACTTTACACGTTGGACCAGATTAGCAGCTGTGAAGTGCAGTGTTGAAAGAGCAGGATGACAGAGATATTCACACCATGGAGTCCCCTCAGTGGGAGCCCGGCACACAGTCCCTGATGTGCCAATTTACCCACAAACTCAGTGTCTGGAGTTCCTCTCCCCCACGTTAAATTGTGACAAATTGTCCGTCAAAGTCTGCAGGCAGGGAAAAATTCTGGAATATGCAACAGCCAGGGGTCTGTCTGTGGGAGAGTGCCTGAACCCCAGCCTGGCCTGGGTGCCCACTCACCTCTTACTGTTCCCACACCCAGGACTAAGCGTCTGAAAGTACCCAGTCCCGAGAGCCAAGCAGCAGATGCGCCCATCCACTTACCTCGTATGTGTAGTTGGGGCAAGACACCAGGAGGAAGAGCCAGGTAAATGGGTTCTTTGTTGGGAAGGGAATCCTGCGGGTCTTGGAGCCTGGAAGGGGAGGAGAGAGAGGATGTAATACCCACTGTGCTCACCCCGTGCACTGCCCAACCAAGCCTCTCCTGGAAAGCAACAGGCTGGCACACGGCACCAGGCTGGGGTCGCCCTCTGTCATCTCCAAACTGCTGTCGTACTGGTGTACACCTCAGCAACTGTTCAAATGCATGAGGCGACAGCTTTGCCTTTAATCACCACCCCCACCACAGCCATCAGCGACGGCAACCCTGGCCTGTTTCTCATTAACTAACCCCGAAGTCTCCATGTTGTTGCATCAACTGGATTCACCCTGTAACCCAGGCCAAGCGGAAACCAAATGAAAAACCAGTACCGATCCCCAACTTGGAATCGGCTGAACCTGCCCGGTCCAATGTGCAGCCAGTGCAACTCCCCTTGCAAACAGAAAGGGCAGCAATGCACCTACTGGCTTTCACATTCCACTGGTGGAGGGGGCAAGTTGTAAACATCAGGGAGGAGAAAGAATCAAGACAGTCAATGTGCCTTGTGGGTGTCTGGTGAGGCTGAGTATTGTCATTTGTTGGGCAAGGGCAGGGAGGGATGAGGAGGGAAGGCAGAGGGGCAGACTACGCACAATGAGAGAACCCATGCACAGCAAAAGAGGTGGGCAGAGGGGGAAGGGAGGGGCAGGCACAGAGGGCAAGTACAAGAGGAAGATTGAGCAAGGCAGACAGGCGATGTAAGACAGCCACACCTCGCACAGCCAGTCCCACTGAACACAAAGACAACATTCTGTCCACAACAATGTTCGCCATCACAAACGGACAAGTGCTGCCTGATGTGTGTGACTTTTTTAGCTGGAGACACAAGAGACTGCAGATACTGGAATCTGGAGCAACAGACTGGGCAGCATCCGTTGGGTGGGAGAGAAGGAATTGTCAATGGTTTGGGTTGAAACCCTGCATCAACAATTCCTACTCTCCCGCCACCCGCTACAGACGCTGCTCGACCTGCCAAGTTCCTCCAGCAGACTGTAACCCTTTTTGCTGAGTCTGAGGCACAGATATGACTTGGAGGTAGTGCAAGTGTTGGGGTGGGTGGGGTTAGCGGGAGGGGTGCTCACCTTTCCCAGCCCTGCTGCCCTTGACTAGGACCCACACCATCTTTTGCAGGCGATGCTCTGAATACTGGTGGCAAAGGTGTGGCACTCCTGAACCTACGGTGATCTACAGAGAATGGAGTTGGTGACCAAGTCATAGAGAGGTACATCACGGAGATAGGCCCTTCGGCCCACTGAGTCCATGCTGACCGTCAAGCACCTATTTACACTAATCCTATTTTTATTTTCCCCACGGTATCTATTATTTCATGACACTGTAACCTCAGACTGGTGACAGGGGTGGGGCAAGGTAGATAGACCTGTGGCAATGAACGGGTTCATGGGGCCCAGGTAACCAGCTCCTTTCCATTGCAACAACACAATGGCAACACACAACAGTAACTGCGCTGCTCGGCTACAAGCCCCAGGCCACGTGCGAAGCTGATCAGGGAGCGGTCCCAGTCACAAGTGAAACCACTGCAATAAAGTAACAGAAAATGCCGGAAATACTCATCTGGCAATGAGGGAACTGGGAGAATGGAATGGAGTCTACAAGAGACAGGGTGGGAGGAAGAACCATAGAACAATACAGCACAATACAGGCCCTTCGGCCCACCATGTTGTGTCGACCAAACCACACCTAAGACTATCTAACCCCCTCCTCCCACATATCCCTCTATCTTAAATTCCTCCATATGCTTATCTAACAATCTCTTGAACTTGACCAACGTATCAGCCTCCACCACCACCCCAGGCAGCGCATTCCATGCACCAACCACTCTCTGGGTGAAAAACCTCCCTCTGACATCTCCCTTGAACTTCCCACCCATTACCTTAAAGCCGTGCCCTCTTGTATTGAGCATTGGCACCCTGGGAAAGAGGCGCTGGCTGTCCACTCTATCTATTCCTCTTAATATTTTGTATACCTCTATCATGTCTCCCCTCATCCTCCCTCCCTCCAATAAGTAAAGCCCCAGCTCCTTTAGTCTCTCCTCATAATGCATACTCTCTAATCCAGGCAGCATCCTGGTAAATCTCCTCTGCACCCTTTCGAACGCCTCCACATCCTTCCTATAATGAGTACTAAGTGTGGTCTAACCAGAGTTTTGTCAGAAAATCCAACACAGGGGCTTCGATGTGAAATGCAAACCCAGTTTATCTCTCCACAGGTGCTGCCTGACCTGCTGAGCATTTGCAGTGCTTCTGTTTTTATTTCAGATTCCCAGACTCTGCAGTTTTTTTTGGATTTTCAAACTACTAATACTTGTCCAAGACAGCACCGGGCTCAATCGTGTGAAGGAGGTCACAGAGAAACCACTGAGAGTCTTATTGTTACACAGGAAGATGATACCACACTGGGGGGCTGGACCCATCAGGAAACACTGAATGGACCGGTCTCTTTATGAAAGAGAGAAGCTCAGGGTGAGCTGGTGAAGCCCATTCCACCTGTGGGAGAGACCACAAATAGGAGCCATCCGTACAATGGGCACTGATAAATTCAGCAAGGGATTCAGGAGGGAATGTGGCACTCCCGACCTCAGGGAATAGCCTAGATAGACAAAAGAAATGCATTTAAAGGGAATCTGGGCAGATAAACGGGTGGGAGGGAGGACAGGTTATGCTGCTGGGGTTCGGAGAGAGAGGAGGTTAACACAGACTGCGCCAAATCTCATTCATTTTATGCAGCTGGTTTATGAGCTTGGAGGCAGCGGACAGAGTTCCACCTCCCCTACACCAAGCTGATCGACGTTGAACATCTCCTGGAGTTTACGTGTGGGGATGGGGGGGGCAGGTGAAGAGCACTGAGCAGAGGTGAGGGAAAGGCTGGCACACCAATGAAACACTCATGGTTCTGATGGACGAGGTGCTGTGATACCTGCTGGGAGAGATGGCGAGAGGGGTGGAAAGACCAGGGCAGAGGCAGAGATTGGCATTGTGCCCTGCAGTGCAATCACTTCCCTGTAAACCCACTAACTAAATGGGTCTGAAGATCAGGACAGAAGAGATTAGAACAGTCTTGACAGCTGCTTGCCAAATGCAGCCTCATCTGACTCAAGAGAGCACAGGTCTGTGCAAGAAGCGGTGAAAGCTGGGAATGTCAATCACAGTGCACCACATGACTGGGGCAGCCAGCAGCTCCCACAAGCCAAGATCAATAACACCACAGGCCAACCAATACAACCTAGGGCCTTGCTAATGTGGGCCTATACTCCCTGGTGCATTTGATTCTTAGCGTAGGGGAGCCAATTATATCAATATATAAAAAATACTAAGTTCTTATGGTACTATTCACTATAACGGAGGTGTTAAAACAGTTTGTGTTGGGTCATATCCCAAAATATTCCTGCAGGAAGCCTCCCAGACACACTCCCAGGCAGCAGCTGTAGCTGTTCTAAAAGGTGTGTGGCTCCTAAAGGGTTACTCCGAGACATGAGACGTGCCTCCTGCTAACGGGCTGTCAGCAGGCCACCTGTTCAAGAAGCATAAGCCACCCGTTTGGATAAGTTAAATACTCCAGAATCCTTGGCATCAGACTCTGAAACACTGGAGCAGACCAGGGATTAATTATAAACAAATTATCTTTACTTAGAGCAACAGCTGAAGTTACAAAAAGGCCACAGGTTGAAGTTCACGTCAAATTCCGCACAGGGACCTGGGCACCGTGTGATGTCGGTCTGTGCAGCGTTTCAAACCAGTCCTCTGGTCCCGTTCCATCTCCCCCTCGCACTAAGGGGAAGGGCAGGGACATGCTCCTGAAGGAGATGTTTGCCTACGTTCTCATGTATCTGCTCTTGGGCTTCAGCCAGCCCCAGAACTCTGTCAGAACAGGGCAAACTTGCCTCTCTTCATCATGTTTTAGGGGGCATCTTTTCCACCAAATTCTGGCCATCTTTGTTTAATCCTTATGAATATGTCCAACTCCTTTCAGCATCTCGCTCCTTTCTCTCCAACTTCTTCCAGCCCCGTCACCTGCCGAGATATTCCAGCTCCACCAATTCCAGACTTTTAATCACCTCCCCTTCCTCCAGTTCCAAGGTAAGTGCTGGAATTGCTTCCCTAAACCTGCAGCCTTACTACCCCGTTACACAAGCTCAGGTTACCAGTTGTAAAGACTCATTTTTGGCTTCAGTCAACTTTTGTTTGCTCACGTAGAGATATTTTAAAAAGTCCATACAAGATGCAAGTGGAGCTGTAAGCAGTGTTCAGAAGCCTTGTCTTGACTGCCAACTAACGTTGTAACATGAGGAAAGTTGTAATCAGAGGACGTGTGTGCACTCACTGATCAGTCATTGCATACACTAGGTGTTGCATCATTGATCCTGACTCACAGACAGGCTGGTGTCTGCAGACCTTCTAAAGTACATACAGGTTACCCCTTCAACAACTTTCACTTGACCCAGTTTTGGTCCTGGAATTAATTATTTGCATCATCCATACAATTTGCATCTCGTTCCCACTTTCTAAAGCAGACATATTAGTCGTTCCTCAATCAATTCAACCCACAGGGGTTAACCTGACAGCTTCCACTTCCAATCCCACGTTATTATAATTGTAATTAAATCCATCAGTTTTATCTGCTAACCTCTGAGGGCTAGATAACTCAAGGGCACCGTGATCACCAGTACTGCTATAAAGGGATCACCATCTCATCATCCCAGAACAAAAGGTGCAGATGGGATTGGAGAACCAGAGTTCAGTAGGAAAGTCCGAGCTCTGTCTAACCCTCCTGCTGGGTACCTCATGTCACAGAGTACCAACACACCTTAGTAATTCATAAAACACATCATCCTGTTTCCCATGCAGCTCCCACCTCCTACTAATGATCTTATTCTGGGGGTTTGGGGGAAGAAGTCATATTTTAAATATTGAGAAAAAGTGTTAAATTCTGATCTGGGAAACCACCGAGTAGGAAAAAAGCAGCATGTGGGAGCAATGGGATTGCTCTTACCAACAGCATGGGCTCAACAGGCTGAACACTTCTCTTCTAAAATGCTCTGTAATTCTAAGAAGAGGGAAAGGGAAAAGACTTCACAACCAGAGTGTAGGGTATAACATTGGTGTATACTCTCTTGACAAGATGAAGTGTGTTGGAGGGTGTGTGGGGAAAGGACAGGGCACAGAATAGTTTACAACAAGTAATAAACCCAAAGGCAGTGAGATGACAGAGTACAGTGTACCCTGAGGAGCCAATATTACTGTAAATGGTGTACAAGGTACACTGTCAACAGCTGCAAACAGTTATAGACTATTCTAGGACCTGATACAAGACTGTAGATTATAATGCAAGGACAGCAAAAAATATTTTTTTAAAAAATCAGTGATTTTCTTCTCATTGGTGTGACTGGCAATGTTGTCCTGACCTAAAGCAATGGATTGTGTTCACCTATGGCTGGTGGTCCATGGGCAACCACTGGCCAGGTGCAAGAGCAGCAATTCTCCCTTACATATCAGTGTTCCACACTGGATTCTCTTTTAGTAACCAACAATCTGAGACCTTTGTGATTTTTTTCTTTCTCCCATCCACTTCCACTCTGGCTCCCCAGTCCTTGCCCTCCCCACAACTGAAGAACACCATCTCACCCTCTGGACTCAACATAGTGTACAACACCTCTGAATGTACACGGCATTTTCTGTTTTCATTTCAGATTGCCAGTATTTACAGATTTTATAATTTCAGATAATGATTCTCCCATTTACACCTCCTGTCCAATCTTTTGTCTCTTTACATGTCTCATCACAATCCACTTTCACCTTACACTATAATCCCTTCTGCTAATATCCCATCTTCCACCCTATCTGAGCTTCCCTTCAGTTTCTCCTCATCTCCTCTTTCCTGCTATTTCTGCACCTTAAAATCTCTCCCAGCTCTAATAAACAGTGAGCAAGCTCTCCACGGATGCTGCAAGACCTGAGTATTTACAGCCACTTGTGTTTTCATTTCAGATTTTCCACATCAACTTTTGTAACTTTATCGGCAGAGTTAATGAAAGCACCTCTTCGATTTTATTCATTAAACTGAATTCAATTCTCAAAATCCTATGGTATGATGATAAACTTATAAAACAGTGACCTGGTTTTACCAGCACATCACAGGCATCCTCACCTGCCGGCCGAAGATTCCTCAGCGCTACATGGATTGAGAAGTTTCCGATTTGACAGAACTGTGGAAAGAAAGGAAGAAGTGAGACGATCAGTAAGATGGTTAAGTGGAGGTTGTCCACAGCTTACAACGAGAGCATGGGCCCCACCACCACCACTGGACAGGATCAGCATCACAGCTTGACAAGGAACATGATCTACAGCATGAGGGAACCCAACCGTGCGGACCAGGGAGGCACGATGGCCTATTTCTGTTGTGTACTTTCTATGCAGTTAACATGAGAAATCAAAGCAGGAGTAGGCAATGAGGCCCCTCAAGCTTGCTCCAGCAGTCAATAAAATCATGGCAAATTCCATAGCTCGACTTTAAAGCCAGATCACCGTATTGCCTTCCAAAACCAATCTCAAGTCTTGAAATATATTTAATGGGTAAGCATCCAGCGTCTTCTAAGTCACATAATTCCAAGGATTTACGACCCTCTGATTACGGAAACTTCTTATCTCGATGTGAAGTGGCTGACCCAGAGTTCCACACTTTCCTTCCCAACATCCACCTTGTCCAGCCCTTTGAAAATCACGTTTCAATGAAATCACCTCTCACTCTTCTAAAATCCCGTGAATATTAGACTAATTTTAATCTTTCCCCACGACAACTCCTCAATCCAAGAATCAAGGTGGTAAATCCAGGTCTCACTGCCTCCTTTAGATATGGAGACCATTGTATTCCAGCTGCGATCGTACCAAAGACCTTGTCAACTGTAGCAACACTTCCCTATTCTTGTACATTTCCCACACTTTGTCATTAGTGTAGATTGTGAACACCTTTGGGTCGAGTACTGATGCCAGCAGTGCCCTACTATTATCAGTTTGCCAACACAAAAGAGACCAGTTCATTCATACTTTAATCCATTCACTACCTACCTATTACTACCCCAAACCCATGAGTCCATATTTTATTTGATCTGATTTGCTGCATTCACTGATTCCCCTTAATTACCATGCTAGTTACATCCAGAAAATAAAGTGTCAAAGACTATTTTCCCTCCATAAATCATCGTTAATGCCCCTTGATTACATTCTGGTTCCTTAGTGCTCTATCACATCATAATGGACTCCAGCACTTCCCAAACTGTGGAAAGGGAAGCAGAGTTAACGTTTCGGGTTTTAAGAGTTCACATCAGAACAAATACTTAAGCAATTACATAGTTCTGATGGAGAGTCTTTGACCTGAACCACTAACTGGTTCCCTCTGCAGAGCTGAGTGTTTGCAGCATTTTTTTGTATTTCAGTTTTCCAACCTCTACAGTTCTTTGACATTCCAACTGATGTCAGGCTAACTGATCTATAGTTTGCTATTTTTTCTCATACTCCTTTTCTGAACAGTTACATCTGCTACCTCCTAAACAACCAGCATCTGGGGGATTCCATGAAGATGGTGGATGCACTGGGATCATCACTGTGCTTTCACCATCTCCGCTGCCACCTTTTCTTAAAATAAAGAATCCAAGGATGCAGACCATTTGGTTCAACTTTTAATCGGCACTCCAGCGTCTCTACTTCCTCAGAAGGCTAAGGAAATTCTGCATGTCCCCATTGACACCCTCCAATTTTTACAGATGCACCACAGAAAGCATCCAATCTGAATGCATCACAGCTTGGTATGGCAACTGCTCTGCCCAAGACCGCAAGAAATTGCAGAGAGTTGTGGACACAGCTTAGTCCATTCTGAAAACCAGGCTCCCCTCCATGGACTCTGTCTACACTTCCCACTGCCTTGGAAAAGCAGCCAATATAATCAAAGGCACCTCCCACCCCGGACATTCTCTCTTCTCCCCCCTTCCATTGGGCAGAAGACAGAAGAGCTTGAAAACATGCACACCAGGCTCAAGGACAGCTTCTATCCTGCTAGTACAAGATGACTGAATGGACCTCTTGTACAATAAAGATGAACTCTTGACCTCACAATCTACCTCATCATGGCTCTTGCACCTTACTGTCTGCCTGCACTGCACTTTCTCTGTAACTGTAACACTATGTTCTGCATTGTTATTGCTTTTCCGTTTACTTGGATGTACTTATATTTTGAAAAGACCTGCATGGACGGCATACAAAACAAGATTTTTCACTGTGACAATAATAAACCAATTACTTTCTCTTTTCTATATTAATTCCTACAAGTTCCTCACTTTCAATGGACCCCTGGTTTCCTACAACTTTTTGAATATTTACTGTTTTCCTCTTCATTATAGAGGACACAATAGCCCTGTTTAATGCACAGCCATTTTTTTATTCCTATTACCATTTCTCCTGCCTCTAAGGCACCCATATTTATCTTTTCCATTCTCTTTCATTTTACATTGGTTACAGAAGCTAGCACAACACATTTGTTATATTTCCTACTAGTTTTCTCTCATATTTCTCTCATGCCTTAAGACTCCTTCATCCTCAGAATTTACCACATTACTTGGAAAATTACATCTCTTCTATTACTGTAACACTATTCTTAACTTCCTCACTCATACAGCACAGAAGCACCAGGGTCAGCCCACGTCCATGTCAACCACCAACCCATCTATACTAATCCCATTTATCTACACTTGGTCCATAGCTTTCTGTGCCTTAGTGATTCAAGTGCTTGTCTAGATACTTTTTAACTGCTGTGAGAGTACCACCCTCTCAGGCAGTCTGTTCCAGATTCCAACCACTCTCTTGAGTGAAAAAGTGCTTCCTTGGATCCCCTGGAAACCTTTTACCTCTTCCCCTAAACCTACACTAATGACAAAGTGTGGGAAATGTACAAGAACAGGGAAGATTTAGATACCTCTGCTATAGGGAAACTCCTACCATATTTCCTGTCTATTTCCTTCATATTTTGTACAAGGCCATTAGGTCCCTCCTCACCATCCTCTGCTCCAGGGAAAACAAACCCAGCCCATCCAATGTCTCCTCTTAACTGAAATGCTCCGTTCCAGGCAACATCCTGGTGAATCCTCTGCACCCTCTCCAATGCAATCATACCTTTCCTACAGCGTGGTGACAAGAACTGTACACAGTACTCCAGCTGTCGCCTGATCAATGCATCATAACTCTCCTGCTCTTATATTAAATTCCCTGGCAAATGAAAGCAAGTATCCCATATGCAAGTAGCCCATACCCCACACTACCCTATCTACCACCTTCAGGGATCCTTGGACTTGTACATCAAGGTCCCTCTGTTCCTCAATACTCCCTAGGATCATAACATTTCATTGAGTGTGTCTTACCTTTATTAGTCCTCTTAAAGTGCAACACATCACACTTTCTGAATTTAACGACTAATCAGCCATGGATGGATCACATTTCCCATGGAATTTTTATTCTTCTTAGCAGAATGTACATTCAATGAGAATTATGAAACATATCTTAAGATGCAATTATTTACCTGGCGAACATTTCAATCAGTTGTTCCAATCTACCTTAGCCAACTTCATTCTCACACCTATGTATGTGGCTTTCTTCAGGTTCAGCACTACAATCCAACTGAACTGTCTACCTCTTGAAGCAAATAAGAACTAATATCATATTGTAGACACAAGAGGCTGCAGATGCTGGAAGCTGGAACAACAATCTGCTGGAGGAATTCAGTGGGTGGAGTAGCATCTTTTGGGTGGGGGGGTGGGGAGAAAGAGGAATTGTCGACGTTTCCGGTCAAAACCCTGCATCAGGACCAATATCATACTGTGTTTGCTATTCACCTGTGAATATTAATTAACCCAGTCTCATTGGAAGACAAGGTTTAAAATAATCTGTTTCCTCGTTGGTTCCAAGATGTAATGGATGAGGAAACAGTTTTGAGTTCACTCTGTGAACTCCCCTCCCAAAATATTATGCTAATCTGAATTATCTAGTCTATAATTTTGGAAGTTCCCCATGAAAGTATATTACCTTTGCTGCAAGCTGCTCCTGTTTCTTGATCATTACGTTCTCCAACAACATTACTGCTGTTCAGAGGCCTATTTTGCTACACCCAACAATTTCTTGTACTTCTGGACCATGATCATTTCTCACAACTGCCCATCATTCATTCCTTATTTTGAGGTCTACCCTACCTACTTCTCCACTTTGTCTGTCCTTTCTAAGTATGCTAGAGCACTTAACCTCCAATCTTGGTTGCTATGCAACCATCTTTTTCTCATGGTTATTAGATCAAACCATTGGTTTCTATTTGTGCCATCCATTTACCAAACTTGTTCTGAATATTTTCTGCATTCACATAAAATACATTTACTTCTTAAACCCCATTTCCCTAATCTGACTGTTCACAGATAGACTATTACGACTAATCATTCCATCACCCCTTTGTACAACTCAATGCATTTAACCTGTGGCTTTGACCATTCCTTTCAACCCTATAACTTTCCCACACCTCAGACCTCACATCTCGGCAGAAGTGGTTCTGGGACTTCAGGGTGTCAATTGCCCTGGAACCCATCTGTCTGAAGCATCCTTGGCTTTGGATGGTCACGTATATTTACTTTGAGTAAGCAATGGTCAGCTTTTTGCAACGTAGCGCTGAAAGTAGTTAGACATCCCACCACCCAAACCTTCTCCAGTCTCTCTCCATCACCCAGCTTGGGGGTCAACTCCAAATCCAGGCCCTCAGAGGCAAGTCAGAAGGGCTTATGGCAACTCTGCTTGGTTTATTCCTCTGCACCAGCTTAATCTTGCACCTTATTGTCTACCTGCACTGCACTGTCTCTGTAACTATCACACTTTATTCTGCACTCTGTCATTGCGTTTCCCTTGTACTACCTCGATGTATTTATGTTTTAAAATGATTAGTATGGATGGCATGCAAAACAAAGTTTTTCACTGTATCTCGGTACATGGTACAATAATAAACCAATTAACGTTACAATACTGGGAGAAGTAGTTGTAGTCAACAGCACCACCAATGGATTAGATGCACAGGGAATGCTGTAGGTAGTTTCTGAAATAACACTTCAGTAGATTGTAGTAGCAGGATGTTAAAAATTTATAATAATTTTATACTCAGGGAAAAATTACAAGAAATCCTGTAAAATTCATGTGATTTTTGTTATACCTTTTTTTTAAAACCAAAATAATTCCAGAGCAATTATTAATAAATAGCAAATTGTAGTGTCCATATAAGGGGGGAAACTCACCAGAAATATGGCAAATGCTATTTTCACCTGTTTATCTCCGTAGGCTGAAACAGAGAAGAAAAACATCAGATTATCCAGAAAACAAGTGCAATGATCAAACCACCGCCCACGTTTCAACCACCAAGGCATCTGAAGGTTGATGGTCAACGGCCGTCAGAAGCCTTAAAGAGTTTTTTGAACAGCTGAAGGCTACAGAATGTAGAAGTGAATCTTAAAATACTGAATGTTAACTCAGCTGCTGGCAAGAGGTGCACAAAGTGAGGGACTTATAGCCTTGTGTGGATATAAGGCATGGTGGTGGCAAGGAGGTTAAATTACTGGGCCAGTAATAGAGGCTAGACTAACAAACCAGAAACACAAGTTTGCATCCCACCACCGTTGCCGAATAGATGATGATCTATTCCATCCCGAGATCCCCATCATGGGAACCAGTCTTCAGCCAGTTCAATTCACACCACATGATATCAAGGAGGCACTGACAGCACTGCATACAGTAACAACAATTGGACCAGTCAAAATCATGGCTGTAGGACAGAAGACTTGCAGTACAGAACCACGTGCACCTTTGGCTTTTACAACACTGACAGGTACCCAACAATGTGGAAAGTTTCCCAGGTATGTCCTCCCCAAAAAAGGTAGAATTTAAATTCAGATTAATTAAACATCTGGAATTTTAAATAAAACTATTCTCAGATGTGGTAACCAGGAAACTATTGTACAGTTGCAGAAGTGTCCTCCAGGGAGGAATTCTGCCTCCTTCACTCAGTCTGGTCTGTGTGATTTAGACCCACAGCAAAATGGTGGATTCTAAACCGTCCTCTGAAATGGTCTAAGCAAACCATTCCGTTATATTCTAATCCCTATCTTGAAACAAAAATGGGATCAAATTAGCCACCATCAACCTATACTGAGTTTTGATAAATCACCCCTTACTTCTTACAAACACCTGGTGGACAGGAATTTAAACTGGAAAAACAGCAGCTAGTCATGCACTGGTGTACTGATTCAGGAGGGAGTGGCTCCAAGAGTCCTCAACACTGACCCTCCAAAGTCTCATGGCATCAGGTGAAACACAGGCAATGAAACCTCCTCATTACTGTTTACTGTCCTGCCCTTCTGCTCCTCAATGTCAAACAGCACTCGGAAGCAGGGGAAGGAGCAGTATTGTGTGGCATCACGATTGTGTGGAGTGAGATGGACTCAGAACATCTGACAGCTCAATGACAGGCATCTACAAGGTGCTGTGACCAAGGGAAGCAGAGTATTCCATCACAATCTGCAACATTACATCCTTCAATTACAATCAAACCAAATGAGGAGTGCAGATCGGAATATTGGGAGCAGCACCATGGGTTCTTAAAAATGAGGTGTCAACCTGAAGTTGCAACGCAGGTGGCAAACAGCAAAACAACATGCAAGAGACAGAACTAGCAATCCTGCTACCAACAGATCAGATCAAATGGTCCTTCCACATCTGGCTGCAAATATGGTGAACAGCAGTTATGAGAAGGAGGTGGCTCCAAGAACATTTCCATCCTCAACAATGGCAAGGCACAGCATGTGAGTGCTAAGAACAAGGCTGAAGTATCCTCAGTATCCAGTTAGTGATCCATCTTAGTTTTTTTTTTATTTTATTTACAGTGTGGTAACAGGCCCTTCTGGCCCAATGAGTCCGCGCCGCCCACTTTAAACCCAAATTAACCTACCCATACGTCTTTCCTTCATCCTGAGATTTCCACCGTTACAGGAACTAGTCTTCGATCCACGCCACTTGATATCAAGAAACCACCAAGAATACTGGATACAGTAAAGGCAATGATCCCAGCTACAGTACTGCAGATGTGCGCTCTGGAACAACTCGTGCCTCTGCTTAAACCGTTCCAGTACAGCTACAACACCAGCAGATACCTGACAACATGGAAAAGTTCCCAGGTATGTCCTTTCCATTAAAGTAAAACCAATCCAATCCAGCTAATTAACACCCAATCAGTCTACCCCCAATCAACAGAAAAGTGATGACAGATATCCCTGCACTTACTCATCAATAAAGTTGTTCACTGATGCCCAGTGTGAGTTTCTCTAGGACCACTTCCCTCCAATCCTTACCACAATCTTAATCCAAACATGGATTCAAGCAATACTCAGCAAGCCATCCATCCCTGGAACCAGCTAAATGTATTTTAGCTGAACTCCCTTTATTGCCACTCTTTAGGCAAGGAGTGCAAAACTATACACAATACTCCAGGAGCAATCACACCAAGGTCCTGTACAATTGCAATGAGATTCCTATATCCAAATTCTTGTAATAAAGGTTAACATACCATATATCCAATAGATGCACCTGCACGTTGGCCTTCAGTGACATGGACAAGCACACCAAGGTTTCTCTGAACATCAACATCACTCAATCTCTCACCACTTAAACACTTACCCTGCTTTTCGATTATGTTCATCGGTGGATAATCTCAAACTATATACCATCTTCTTGCTCACTCACTCAATGAGTCTATATCTGTTCAAGCTTCCTGACATCCTCCTCTGTGCTCATAATCACAGCTGGTTTAGTACCATCAGCAAAGTTGGGAAGACGACATTTGGTCCCCTTAGCCAAATTATTGATAAGGATCGTGGAATGCTGATGTCCAAGCACAAATCCCCGTGGTACCCCATTAGTCACAGCCTGTAACCTGAGAAGGATCAGCTTATTCCCAATCCTTGCTTCCTGTTTGATAACCTGTTCTCTATCCGTGTCAGTATATTACCCATATGCTCTCACCTTGTTGATCAACCTCCTGTGCAGGACCTTATCAAACACCTTGAGTCTGGAGGAATATGCACCAAACACAGGCAAATGGGGCTAGCTCAGGTGGACACCTAAGTCAGCATGGATGAGTTGAGATGCAAGGGCCTATTTCCATGCTGTATAAACTCTATGACCTTCTGAAAATACAAATACATCATATTTGCTGGCCCCCCTCCCTTATTTATTCTACCGGTCACATGCTCAAAAGAACTCCATCAGATCAGTAAAATATGATTTTCCTTTCATAAATCCACATTGGTTCTCTTCAAACCTTTGCAAGGCATTCTGTTATAACATTCTTCGCTGTAGTTTCCAGCATTTTCCCTACCACTTTTTTAAGTAAGTTCCCTGTTTTCACTCTCTCCCCTACCTTAAATAGTGGAGTCACATTTGCTCCCCTCTAATCCACAAGAAAAATTACAGAATCTATGGCACCTCAGAAGATAACCAGAGCATCCAACATCTTCAAAGCCACCTACGTCAGTACTCTAGGATGTAGATCATTAGGTCCTCAGGAATTATCAGCTTTTAGTCTTACCAACCTGTCTAGTACTATTTTTTGACTAATATTTAATTCCTTCTCATAAAATTAGAGAGATCACAAGATCACAAGACAAGGGAGCAGAAGTAGTCCATTCAGCCCTTCGAGTCTACTCCAAGGAAAAGAAAGGGAAAAAGAAAAACGAAATGAGAAATGGGGAAAAAAGTCTGCTCCATGAGCTAAAGGAAAAAAAGAAAAAAACACTATTCCTTTCTAGCCCCAATTTCCGGCCTTATCCCCATATCCTTGGCTAATTAGATAACTATCTACCTCCTCCTTAAACGCCTCCAATGATCGGGCCTCCACTGCTGTACGTGGCAAAGAATTCCATAAATTCACTACCCTCTGGCTAAAGAAATTTCTCCTTATCTCTGTTTTAAACCTGTACCCTCTAATTCTAAGATTGTGCCCTCTGGTCCCGGACTCACCCACCAAGGGAAACAGCTTGGCCACACCTACTCTGTCCAGTCCTTTCAACATTCGAAATGTTTCTATGAGGTCCCCTCTCATTCTTCTGTACTCCAGTGAGTACAGTCCAAGAGCTGAAAAACGCTCATCATATGTAAGCCCTTTCATTCTGGGAATCATGCTTGTCAATCTCCTCTGAACCCTCTCCAACATCAGCACGTCCTTCTTAAGATATGGGGCCCAAAACTGCACACAGTATTCCAAATGAGGCCTCACCAGTGCCCCGTAGAGCCTCATCAACACCTCCCTACTTTTATACACTATACCTCTCGAAATGAATGCCAACATAGCATTCGCTTTCCTTACCGCTGATCCGACCTGGTGGTTAACCTTTAGGGTATCCTGTACGAGTACCCCCAAGTCCCTTTGTACTTCTGTACTTTGAATTTTCTCCCCCTCTAGATAATAATCTGCCCGTTTATTTCTGTTTCCAAAGTGTACAACGGCACATTTCTCAACATTGAATCTCATCTGCCATTTCCTTGCCCATTCTCCTAAACTATCTAGGTCACTCTGCAACCTTCCTGTCTTCTCAATACTCCCTACTCCTCCACCTATCTTGGTGTCGTCTGCAAACTTAGCCACAAAACCATTTACTCATCATCCAAATTGTTAATGTACAAAGTAAAAAGAGATACAGCACAGAAACAGGTCCTTCAGCCCAAGTCCGCGCCAGCCACTTGTTTACACTAATCCCAATCTGTATTCTTCCCACATTCTCATCAGTTCCCCATAGATTCTACCACTCACCCACACACCAGCAACAACTTACAGCAGCCAATTAACCTACCAACCCACACGTCTTTGGGATGTGGGAGGAAACCAGAGCACCCAGAGGAAACCCACGCAGTAACAGGGAGATAGAGCAAACTCTACACAGACAGCACCCAAGGTCAGGATTGCGAGGCAGCAACTCTACCAGATGAGCCACTGTGCCACCCACTTTTGTTTTCATTCTCTAGTACATCTTCTGTGAAGACAAACTCAAGTAATTGTTTCAACTCCTGTGCCATTCCCTTTTACCTCACTATAAATTTTCTTGCCTCCCTCTCACTGTGGCCCACATTTGCACTTGACTGTCTTCTCCTTTTGTGTACCTATAAAAGCTCTTACTGTTTTTATGTCCCCTTCTGCCTACTCTTGTATACTGCCTTGCCTTTCTTTATTAGTTCCTTGCCCTCCTTTGCCAAGTTCTAAAATGTCCTTAGCCTTGCTGCTATTTTGGGCAACTTTGTAAGCCTTTCTTCCAACTCCAGCTGCAATTTCTCTTCAGCATCTGATGAATTTTCATGTTGTGTTTGTGTGCCTTAGGAAGGAATGTGTATCTTTTGCAGCATATTTTGTTTCTTTAAACCAAACCATTGAAAGATAGACAGCCAATGCATTTGCCCAATCAACCACGGCCAAATCTTTTCTCATGCCTTCATAGTTTCTCTTTTTTAGATTTAAAGTCTTAGCTTTGCATTGAACTACATCACTTTCAAACTTATTTAACCTTGTCTGACACCTTGCATCATCTGGCAATGGACACACTTGCAACACAGGACATTGCACAACTATTCACGTTACTTGCTTACTCAATTCTATTCTCTCATGCAGTCACCAAGCCGATTCCTTCCACTTCGTCTACACTCAGCAGCTTGAATTTCTGGAGCATTTTTAACAAAAATAAACGAGGGAAGAAACATTAGGGGCAAAGTTGGTGAAAGAAAGATTGATGCAGCAGAGAAAGTACGAAAAGTAGAGGAGGTTGATCAAGGGAACTTCCAAGCATTTGCCCGAGGTGTCTGAAGGCAAAAAGGATTTGAGGGATTCACACACAAGAATTCCCAGAAGGCTGAATGAAGGAGCTCAGCATTATAGATTCAAAGTCGAGTGTGGGCTAGAGAAATGAGCTCCAAATGCTCCTCTCAACACATAAGTGCAACCACACTACTGCAACAATATACAAATAAAAAACTATCCTGTTCTCTGTTCTCCACTGCTGAACACACCAACACACTGGGAGGAGTGGTGGTGAGGGTGGAGGATACAACTCCAGAGATAGCATCAACAACTTAATCCCTTCTTCATCCAAGTGTCCATTCAAGGGAGCCCAGCCAGCAAATGGCAGACCACTTGATGACAGAATCCTTCATAACCAGCCTGATCCTACCCTCACCCACCAGATAGTTCAAGTAGAAGGGTAACCAAGAAAAGGAACAACAGCGCTGTCCTTCCCGAACCTCAACCAGGGCCATCCCGCAGCTGCCCTCAAAAAAATCAGGTTTATTTTGCTCCAAAGACACTGGTGAAACCTAATTACCAATCCTAATGCCCAAGAGCGGCAAGATGGAATAGCTGCATCCTTGGACTGAGGGTGCTCCCACAATAGTGTTAGGAAATCCCAGATTTTCCGTCTTTAGCTGTCTATAACCAAATTGGTCTACTTTTCTCCTTTAAGGCACTCTCCTAACCTCTTCTTGCCCTAAGATTTCCATATGCACTTTGGCGTTACATGTTAACTAATTAAGCTCATGAATGAAATTAGGGCACTTTTACTACAACAACAGCACACATCTATAAGGTGTTTTGGCCAGATTTTTGTTCCTGATATACTGACATTGGAATCTCTCTTTGTGTGATTGCTAGAGCTCTTGATACTCAAAGGGCGGTTTACATTAGCATATCTTTATTTTAAATATAAATTCCTCCAGGGTATATCACTATTCATTGATGGGACACAACACCACTGGCAATGCTGGTACTTATTTTCCACCACTAACTGCCCCTGACTAAGGTTGGTGGTGCTAGAACCATATATAGACCAAATAAAACCAGGCTGGCAGACTTCCTTCTCTAAATGGAGGATCAACATTAGTGAACCAGATGAGTTTTTAAATGACAATCTAGCCATTTACTGAATTACATTACTGATAATTCTATACAAATTCCAGTTTTATTTAATTACTTGAACTTGAACTCCCAGCTACCATGATGGAAATTCAAACATATCTCCCAGATCAATGGTTCAGAACTCTGACTGCTAGTCCAGTAACTTAGCCAGTGCACCAGTTTTCTACCTAGCAGAGATGAAGTAATGGTGATGAAGATCCAAGTGTAGACACTATGCAGCTTAAACAAGAGCCTTAAGGTCATGATACTCCCATGAACCTAGTCTCCTTGTCCTTCTTGGTGGGAGAAGTGTGGGAATAGGAGGTGGTATCAAAGAAATCTCGATTAAATTGCTGAACTGTAGCCATGGTAAGCTGGTAGAAAAGGACTGAGTTCAGTGACACTGGTGCCACTTGAGCTGACTGATCCATCATCGTTCAGTGCACCTCAGTGTTGCAGCAACACAGGGCAGTTACAAACCAAGAACACCTGGACCAACCCAATAAACTAAGTTTCCAGCCTTTGTGAATGAGGCTCACCACCTTTTATAGTCAAGTCTGCCCATTATGACAGGATTTGAACACTAGCATGAATCAGCAATCACTGCCATGTTTCAGTGCATTACTGCACAGAGAGAACCTCCATTCACAGTCTGCTAATGTAATATGTAGCATGACTTACCAGGAGGTGTGTAGAGCGGGTGGTTGATGTGATATGCCAGCCAGGCAGCAAAGCCCCAGTAGTAGGTACAATTCTAAAATAGGAGGAAAAGAATAGTAAAATAGTATTCGCAACAAGAATGTGGGTTTAAGGTTAAAGCAGAAAGGGTGAAGATTTAGATCAAGCCGATGTACTCATTAATATGGCAGAATGCTCTGGATAACATATGGACAAATCTGATTGAAATTCAGCATGTGTCTGACAAACCCATCAGGCGTACAAGAATCCGTACGCCTACAAGAAGGCGTACAAGACATACGGCGACAAGACGTACGGCGTACAAGGCAAGGCTCCAGATTGTGTGTTGGTTTACTAGGACACAAACTAATGGCACATCGGCAAACAGTAATTGCTGGCTTGATTAACCAGTAAAACAACTTCATCCCTCCACCAGCACATTCACTTGCGACCATTCTTGGAATGTGGCAGAGTCTTGGCAAGTGTATTTATTGCTCATTCCTCATTTCCACAAGACGTTGGTGGTAGATGCTTTATTTGAACTGCTCGAAACACTACGGTGAAGGTGCTCCCACTACGATACTCAGTAATTGTATTGGCATACACTATCATTCCATTGGTATTGACCCAATGGAATGATAGTGTATGCCCAGATCTGGATAGGAGCATAGTAGTGATAATGCTCCCATGTACTTGTTGCCTTTGTTCTTCTACATGGTAAAGTATTATTGAAATAACCTCTGTTGTGTATCTAGTATACAGAGAAATCAGAAGCCACGGCACAACAGTGGTGGAGGGAGTGACTACCAAGGTCAATCATGAAGCATGCACTATTCCTAGATCCCAAGAAGCTTCCTTAGTGTTGCAATTGTACCATTCAAGTGAGAAATACTCCAGCGCCTTGATGGTGGAGGGGCTTTAGGGATCCCAGGAGTGGCTTCTGACCTGCTCCTGCTGTTCACAGTATTTTCGTGGCTCATTTGTTTAAGCTTCTGGCAATGAACTGCCAAGCTGGCAATAGCTGAGGAGCTGAAAAAGGGTGGAAAGCAGGTAGAGGTGGTAGATTTAATCAAATTCAAATTGAGCATTAGTCAATGCAGGAGAAGCTGGAAACGAAACAAGACAGTCACAGAGTGTCTCTGCTTATAGCTGTCATGTTTTTCTGGAAGGTTTGTGTACGAGAACCCTAGGGGGAGAGCAATCATAGTTGAACAGCCTGTCCAAACTAACACAGGCAAATTGGGTTGAGTACTGGAGGACATATACTTGCACGAACCTGATTGAAATACATTTAAAACAGCTAGAGCTGCCTAATGTTACAAATATTTTGTAAAACACATATCCAGCTCCCAGAATAATTTGATTTAAAATTGACCTGCCTGAGGAGCAGATTGAGGGCTTGTGTCATTCTAACTGGCCATCTGCATCACGGCACATATTTTGCAAGTAATATGATATCATCTGGAGGATGTACTAAAGGGGGTCAGATCAAATTCAGTGCAGAGCAACATATTTGAACCTGTCTTGACCTTCCATTTCCAGAGAAATGCAGGACACATTTATTTTGCTGAAGGATACCTGAAACAAGCTGTTTCATTAATGTCACTGTTTGCCCCAAAACTTAGTCTCTGCAATTGCAGGTAATGTTCCCTCGAGCTCAAGAAAGTTGTAAACAAAATACTACTGGAAATGCAAGATAAAAATGGGCAGTTCTGTTGACCTGAAATGTTGACTCGGTTTCTCTCTCCACAGCTGCTGCTTCCACCGAGCACATCCAGCAGTTGCTGTTCCTACTTTAGTTTAAATTATGAGGGTTGGCTGTAAATGAAGCTCGTATTCCCGTCAGCTCAGCAGGTGAGCGAGTGACCTAATTGAAGTGTTTAAGCAGATTAAAAGATTTGATAAGAGTTGGCGAGTGGGGGCGTGGATTGCTGGATGTGGAAGGGAAGGAAAGAAAAATAAAGAGGGCAGGGTAATTGGTTTATTGTTGTCGCATGACTGAGATACAGTGTCTGCCTGCCATCCAGAGAGATCATTCCGTACAGAAATGGAGTCGGAATGGGAAAGAGCATTGAGAGGGTGAGAAGGGTGAAAGGAGTGGAGAAAAGGGGTATATTTCCCCTGGTTAGGATCTAGAACAAGTGGTGTAACAAATTTAGAGCAAGTAGTTCAGAAGTGATGCAGGGAAGCAGGTCTTCACACAGAGGAAAGACCTGAATCACTCTTTCCCATGAAAGCCACCAAGACTGGAAACTTCAAAACATTGATCGGGAAGATTTTGTTTTGCTAGGGATTAAGAGTTACAGAACTGAAGGGCACAGATGAAACTCTTGGTCAGCGATAATGTAAAGACAGGGGAGTTCAAAGAGCTGAAAGCCTCTTTTCCCACGAGCTAGTTACAAGATCGGGACTGCTCTTGGGCAACTTGGTTAGCATGGACGAGTTGGGCTAAAGGGCTTGTTTCGTACTGTATAGCTCTAATACTCTAATATGCAGCCTATGGTAAAGGGAATAGATTTATCCAGTGCTGACCATAACACAGCACAGTTCTTGGCACTGTTTGCTCCAACTTGAGGACTCACTAGCTCGTGAACATCATCTTGCTGGCACGGTTCATTTCAATCCATTACAAAAAAAAGGAATGAGAGGCAGAATGCCTATCGCTGCTATTGTTTTCAATGCAAGAGTTGCTATCGGATCCTAGTTGTATGGCACAACACATGCAACTTACTGGAATCCTGAACTCCATTTAGTAGCATGGACTATTAAATTTTAACAGTACCATTCAGTATTAAAAAAGCTTCGGAAATTAAAGTCCTTACTTTATAAATAGTTTCTGCGAATCATCTTGGTCTTTCACCAGTCTGTTATACAGAAGCTGATGTAGAGCTTCAACATGCAGTGCTATCAACCATCTCCAAAGCTCGGCTGCAGAGGTTCATAATATTACAGAACGGTACAGTGTCACAGCAGGTAGTGCTGCTACTGCACAGCTCCAGTGTCCCAGGTTTGATCCTGACCTCAAGTGCTGTCTGTGCAGAGTTAGCCATTGTCGCCCTGAGAAAAAAATCTCCGACTGTCCACTCAATCAATGCCTCTTATCATCTTGTACACCTCTATCAAGTCACCTCTCAACCTCCTTCTCTCCCAAAGTGTATCCTCATAAGACGTTCTCTCCGATCCAGGCAACATCTTGGTGAATCTCCTCTGCACCCTCTCTAAAACTTCCACATTCTTCCTATAATGAGATGACCAGAACTGAACACAATACTCCAAGTGTGGTCTAACCAGAGTTCTATAGAGCTGCAACATCACCTCGTAGCTCTGGAACTCAGTACCATACACCTTCTTAACAACCCTATCGACCTGCGTGGCAACCTTGAGGGATATATGGACGTGGACCCCAAGATCCCTCTGTTCCTCCACACTGCTAAGAGTCCTGAAATTAACCTTGTATTCTGCCTTCAAATTCGATCTCCCAAAGTGTATCACTTCACAATTATCCGGGTTGAACTCCATCTGCCACTTCTCAGCCCAGCTTTGCATTCTATCAATATCCTGTTGTAATCTACAGCAACCTTCTACACTATCCACAACACCACCAACCTTTGTATCATCAGCAAACTTACTAACCCACCCTTCCATATCCTCATACGTCATTTATAAAAATCACAAAGAGCAGGGGTCCCAGAACAGATCCCTGCGGAACACCACTGGTCACCGACCTCCAGGCAGAATACGCTCAATCTACCACTACCCTCTGTCTTCAGTGAGCCAATTCTGAATCTACACAGCCAAGTTTCCCTGGATCCCATGCCTCCTGACTTTCTGAATAAGCCTTCCATGAGGAAACTTATCAAACACCTTACTAAAATCCATGTACGCCACATCCACTGCTCTACCTTCATCCATGTGCTTTGTCACATCCTCAAAGAATGATGATCTTCACTCTTTGAATGATGTTCACTGATGATCACATAATATACATTTCACTCATAATTCCTTATGAAAAGAAGTAGTCCACGTCCACATGCAGCAAGACCCATACAATAGTTAAGCATGGGCTGAAAGATGGCAAATAATAGTCACGCCACAAAAGTGCTGGGAAATGGCCAATAAGAGAGACAGTGTAACAACCTACCCTTGGCATTCAATGATATTACCATCTCCATGTCCCCCACCATCACTGACCAGAAATTTAACTGCATCAGTCATACAAACACAAATGTGGCCACCACAGCAAGTTAGAGACTGGGTACCTTGCAGTGTGTGACTTCCCTCTTGCCACTCCAAAGCCTTTCCACCATCTACAAGGCACAAATCAAGGGTGTGCCTCGATGAGTTCACCTCCAAGAACTCTGAAGAAGCTTGATGCTATCAAGGATTTGATCAGCACCCCATCAACCACTCATTGCCTCCATCACCAGCGCACAGTGGCTGCAGTGAGCACATCTACAAAATGCACTACAGTTACTCTGACAGCACCTCCATCACCAAGGAAGACAAGGCAATAGGTGTATTGGAAACACCGCCGCCTGCAGGTGCCCCTCCAAGTCGCACACTGTTCTATTTGGAACATATCTCCAGTCCTTCATCATCGCCAGTAACATCCTGATCTCCAAAATTAATAACGAAAATCTTGAAGATTTGATCATTCATATTTGATTGAATACAGAAGGTTGGAATGGGGTAAACCATGCTGTCTAAAGTTATCAGCTCTCAATGACACACCATAACCATTTCCCCTGAAAAGGAAAACCAGAATGAAGGGAAATAACCTCAACATCAGAGCCAAGCCATTTAGGAAGGGCATCAGAAAGCATTTTAATCCCATCCCTTCACAAAGGGAATCTGGAACACCACCGCCACTGGCCTCCACCACCTCAGTTGAGGATGCTGGTGGTCAGCTAGAACTTTCAAGATTGAGAGGTTTTTTTTGGGGGGGAGTGGGCTACAGGTTTCAAGAGCGTAAAGAATTAAACAAAAAAATCCGCCTTGACCCACGTTAACGATGGAGCAGAATTGAGAGGCTGTTGGGCTTACTCCCGTTTCTAGGTACTAAGTTCTATGTGCAACAAACTGCTGGAGGAACTCAGCGGGTCAACCAGCATCTGTGGAGGTGGAGAGGGGAGAGGAACTGACGAAGTTTTGGGTCAAAACCTTGAATTAGAGTCCTGACGCAGGGTTTTGACCCGAAACGCCGACAATTTCTTTCTCTCCCACAGGTGCTGCTTGACTCACTGAGTCCCTCCAACAGATTGTTTGTTGCTCCAGATTCCAGCATCTGCAGCCTCTTGCATCACCAAGTTCTATGTCCCCTGGCCAGGGGTCTTACTTACCAGGCAAGTGAAAAGCTCGATACCGAAGGACAAACCACAAACAATCAGAGAGTAAACATAGTACAGGTCAGATTTACCTTAAAGATGTTTCGAAACGGCATGGTGCCATGGGAAAAGCGATGAACAAACAATGTCTCCAGCAGCCTCTTAATGTAGTGGAAGGAGTGGCAGATACAGGCCAAGCTGTGGGAAGGAGAGCAAGAGAAGCATTTACCTCAATGGATGCCCACCGCATAGCACTGGAATTTGGCAGAGCACTACTTAACATAGCTGGTACCCTGCTGGGGTTTCTCACTGAAAACAACAGGCAAAAAATATGTATAATTGCAGCCATCAGTAGAGAACATTCAACATTTCAGTGTCTCCCACATTCTATCCCCCTACTCCCCTCACTAATGTCACAGAATCCAACTAATCTTTTACCACAACAAAAAGAAACCTATCTAATTTTTAGCATGTTTGTCTTGTTTCTCTAACTTACCCCACTCCCAAGCCATGATAAATAATCAGATCTCATTTAGTACATTTTTCTTCCCTTTCTAACTCCCCCAAAATATGGAGTTTTCTTTTGTATTCAATAGATCCCCACAATAAACTTAACATAAACCTGCACCACTGTTGTACATCTACTAACTGGTTCCTTTAGGGAAGGAAAGTTGCCCAGTCTGCATGTGATGCCAGTCCCAAAGCAACATGGCTCTCAGCTCCCCTATGAAATAAGACCAGTTATTTCTCAAGCGCATCTAAGATGAGCAGTAGATACTGGCCTTGCCAGCAAAGTACACGTCACAGACAATGTTAGGCAGAATATTGAAGGACCTTGATACTGTTACTGATGCCACCTTCTGGATTAAAAATCACCGATCATACCCGGGTAAAGAACAGGTTCCACTTTTATAGATGTTCTTGTCGATTTTGTCCATAAATCAGAAAATACACAAAAATCACTTGCAACGGTAACCATACCTTCTCAGTATTGTTATGAATGGTATCAAAAACACATAAGACTAATAAGAAAGAACAACTACTAAAAGTGGAGAGACAAACTACTTCTGTCATTTGTAGGAATGAACCTATGTATGTATATTGGACTTTAAAATTTAATAACATTATGGGGCTCGCTTGTACATACAAGTGTCCATAAGTCGGGTTGTAACCTGGGGACAGCCCAATTACCAATCTACTTCTTCAGGCAGATGGAGAATTGGTGGGGGAGCCAGGAGTTCTTCCAGTCTTTCCTCAAACAGCTGATCTCTACTGCTAGCCAGTAACCACAGTTAGAATACAAGACCACAACCTGCCCACTCTCCCTTGTCTAGGACTGTACAAGGAGCAAGCCAGCAACTGTAGAATGGTAATGCTGCAAGAACTCAGGAGCATTATAAAAAAAGTAAAAACATACACCAGTATAAAACAGATCCCTAATGATAAAGGACAGGGAAAACAGCTGAGTTGTTGATTGTTTGGGCTGACCTTGAGAATAATGCCATTCTACTGCCTATCCCCAGTTGCCTTCATGTAGGTGGTAGTGAACCTTCTACAGCTACTACAGTCTCTGTGGAATTTTAATTATTTAGGTCTAGAAGAATAATAAAAGGTTAGTCCCAATAATTTGACAACTTTTAACTTACTGCACAACTGAATGTGGACTCGAAGTGAAAGCATATTTAGGACCATAAATAAACGGCAGGCGGAAATAGAAGAGCAGGTAAATTAACAGAGGCCCAGCGTACTCAGTGAGAAACACCTAGAAAGAAATAACAAAGCAGATCAAATCACTTTCCGTCTTTGACAGGTTTCCAGAACCATGTTTCTTTTGCCAAGTTTCCTTTATGGTTAAAATCTTTTAATTCACTGAGCCTCTTTGAAGAAGCTGAAAGAGCGAGAGATCACCCCACTATGCTAGCTTGGCTCAGTGAAAGAACTCATCCCACAAAAAGCTGCGCATTCAATTCCCGCTCCAGGAATGGAATGGACAGAAACTCCAGCAGGAGACTGGCAAGAATTACAATGTCTGTTTATGTGGGCTTTGATCAGGATGGGCAACTCTCCAATTCAGGTTGGTCCTTTGGAGTTGCCATCTTGTACTAACCAGATCAAACCCTCTGACAAAACCTCTAATAGGCCAATTAATCCTGCTCCCTAAACCTATCTCTTTGGTCTGGAAAACATTTCACTTCTGACATATACATCAGATTCCCTTTTTAATAAATGCTGGTGAATCTCCTTCCACCAACCCATTTATAGAAACTGGTCAACTATTTTTCAAAAAACAATCTAAATTTATTTAATGAGCCATCATCTTCCCTAACTACACTAAGTCTTTCACATTTACAATTACATTCGCCTGCTGCAGCACAGCAGTCAACTTTCACAGTTCCACCAGCATCTGGTCAGCAGTTTGTACTGTGGCACTGAGATACTGCAGGCCTTTCTGATTGGGAGATGTGATGGGCACCCAGATATTTTCCAGAATTCAGTATGACTGCATTTACATTTTGTCTTGGGCTGCAGTAAATTAACATAGTTGTGAGTAAAAGAAAACATTTTGATTCATAAGATGGAACCAATTAAAATCAATAGTCAAACCATCAAACATTTTGCACACGAAAAATGTTCACTCAAAAGTTTCAACAATTAAGATTTCCAAACGAAACAGGAGACTGTTCGGCCCATTTTCCCTATAACCCACTCTCCTCACATTCCCAACAACTCCTCCAGATTCTACCACTCACCTACAAACTAGGGGCAATTTACAGCAGCCAAGTAATCAACTCGGACATCTTTGGGATATGGGAGGAAATGGAGCACCCACAGGAAAACCAAGGGGTCACAGGGAAAATGAGCAAATTCCACACAGACAGCACCAGAGGTCAGGATTCAACCTGGATCGCTGATGCTGTGAGGTAGCAGCTCTGCTAGCTGCGCCACTGTGCAATCCTAACGGCAATGCCCTCCACATCAGATATTAGGTGGATGTTAAAGATCCCACATATCTATTCAAAGCAGGGCAGGAGCTTCAATGTTCTGTGGAAGATTCTTGCCTCAACCATCATCAATTCTCTCTGGGCTGTGTACAAAATTGATAAGTAAATTGTTGTATACAATAATTATGAGAGGTTATGGTAAACCTGTGTGGCATCAGCCATGGCATAGTTGTCTCTGAGAAAGAAAACTTGTGATTGTTTCACTCTGGAGCAGGGCACATAAATCCAGGCTGGCACTTCAGGCCAAGACTGAAGGAAAAACTGGTAAATTGGTTTATTATTGTCACATGTACTGAGGTACAGTGAAAAACTTGGCTTACGTACAAATACAAATCAATTCATTACAACAGTGTATTGAGGTAGTACAAGGTAAAACAATGGAATACTGCATTGGAGTATTGCAATGTTGGAAGTGCCATCATTTGGATGAGCTGATAAACAAAAGATCCCATCTGCCCTTTCTGGTGGTGCATTAGCTACTAGGTTCACAGAGTTATACTGACTTGGCAACATTTGTGATTAAAGCATTGATGTTATTAAGAACTTACCGTGACCCACCCAATTTGAGCACCGAGGTCTTTGAAGTAAAGGGTGGCTGTGGTACCAACGGGGAGATTCTGCAATATTTCTTCGTCCCTCAGTGACTTCCCTTCTGCAATATCAAGCAAGAGAGATATCCCAAACTGCTTCCTCTCAGTTGCGGACTTAACAATAACAAAGGTCAGGGCCGAGGCTATTGATCAACCTTCTCCACCCTTACAAGCGGGTGGCTTCAAGCTATGACTGGATCTACCCCATTCTCCTACTGTTTTAATCTATATGACTATTATCGAGACTTGAAAAATTTAATGTTTAAAGCAAATCATCTTTAAAAGGAAATTTGGATCCAGCAGATTAATAAAATGAAGCTAAGCTTAGAATTACTTTACACCAGACAATTCAGTACTTTGTCACACACTGTGGCAACGTTGGAAAATGGATTCCTTGCCCTGCTAATTTCCCATAACTCATGCTTTGACTAAATTTGGCCCTGGGGGTTGTAGGAGGAATGCTGGCTGGAGCTCTCGAAGAGTTGAGCAAAACCCTCAACTGCCTTGTAACTACTTCTAAAGGGGAACTCTTGTAGACTACAAGATGACCATCCTCTCAGCTGGAGGCTACTTGACAAAAGGAATGTAGAAGGACAGTATGTTTGTAAACAAGGAACATAATATTTAAAATTAATGGGTTAATCTATCACCTAATGAAAGCAATAAATGCCAGCTGCATACAGTGACACAATTCCTGCCAATGTCTGAATAATTACTCCATCAATCATGCCTAAAGAATACATTTACACATAGAATTTGCATGATGTAGCTATCCAACACTCAGTCTGTTTTACTAGATATATGATCTTGGTTTAAGCAACAGGTTATGTTGTAGTTTCAATCTCGAGTTCAGGGCTGTCTAGTCATAACTTCAATAGCTGACACTGTGGCACCAATATTAGTTCAGGGACCTTTACGGAGCTTCAAAGGCCAAACCCTCTGGATCATATACAGAAACACGGTGCAAAAAAATGCCACACATGCATGCATACGACTGGTTCCAACTAAACTTCACATATTCACATTTGTTCGATGTTACTTAACATTTTACCCAACCAAAAAACAAATTAATCTGACACTGACACCCTAGTTTCAGAAGCTTTTGGGGGGGAGCGGGGGGGCAGGGTGGTGGTGCGTGGGGGGAAGGAGTATCTCAGATTCCACCACTATGTTTGCAGTGTTTCCTGACATCATTTCTAACAGGCATGGATCCAATTTTGTCCTCTATACCCCCACTTCAGTTTAGTTTCAGTAGATTTAATGAGTGATTAAGGGAATACAAGACCTTAAGTAACCTGCTCCATAATTTCCTCAGTTTCATTCTGGCGAATCTGTGCTGCACCCTTTCCAAGAAGTCACCCCCATGAGGTCAGGCACAGTATCACAGTACCAGCAGGTCACCACAAGGCGATAGGGACACATTCATACTTCGTGATTCACCGGGGCGATTTTGTTTAGGTCACTAGGAAGCTTGGACATAGCAAGGCTTGGGAATGTGCAGATGGTAATGCCAGGTGCAATGACACCCCTGATACCAGAGTACTGGGGCAGGCACCAAGCAGTATACTGTGCTCTCTGGATGAGAAGTTGGTTTATAACTTACTTGGGTCTAATCTGAGGGATTGCCTGGCAGGGTACCACTGGGTATCTGAAACAGAAGGGTAAAATTATCTCATTAATACACATTTCCACATCAGACTATGAGTTTGCATCTTACCAGTAAAAAGAGACAATTTAAGATACTGTATAATCATTGCAATCACTACTACTTAAAACAGCCCCATTAAAATCAGACAGTCACTACTGTTGGCTTAAGCATGATCACCATTTCATTCTACCATCAGTCCCAAAGTCATTGGTTGGGAATTGTAAGCATTCCTTCATTGTGGGCAGAAACACAACATAATGCCTGGAGTAAGTTGGGTGTTTAGTGTCTTTGCTGTCATAGCAACAACTATTATTCAGATCCTGAAATGGAAAGGATTTCCCAAGGATGGGTGTATAACAAACTTGAATCTTTTAGCTAGAACTATCAAGCTACACGCCTTACAGCAACAATGGCTTTGACTATTAAGTTGTTATGATTATGAATACCTGTCACCGAGCCAACTAATCTCAGCTACCGAGCCTCGGGGATTGCTAAAATGAACACCTCTGCAGTCTATAAAAAAGAGATCAGCCAGGATTCTCACTCTTGATCACTATTCAGCTCCATTGCTGGAAGTCCACAGTTGGACCAGAGGGTAACAGAGACCCCAGCAAGCCTAAGATTCTGAGGGACTGGAGGGGGTGGGGGGGGGAGGAGGTGAACAAGAGGAAAAAGTATCTCCAGCAACACCCAATTGTAAAACATTAAGTAATGATCAGCTGTTGTTAATAGTCATTGATTAACATATTAGAGAACAATGGTAGAAAAGTGTGTCTCAACATGAAGCTGGAGTGATCACACTTAGCTCACATTTAAAAAGGTAGTTCTTAGGAGACTCTGGCTTCCTACATACGTCAGTTAACTTCTATCACTTTACTGATGATTATAATCAGCCTTTGACATGGTTCTTTTGATCGCTGTGTGTTCACTGTCAACTTACTGACAGACTAGTGGCAACACCATCACAAGTTAATATATAAAAATATTACAGCTGCCTCCTTGTGGAATGCAACGGCAGAAACTTAAAAATCTGATTCCTGCTCAGAGGCGACGAGCTGATCTCAGTTGTGGACAGGCCATGCCGTTGCTGCTCTCAGACTCTTCACTGAACGGCCAAGATTCTTGCTCCCAAGATTTTAGAACACCGAAAAACTACAGCACAATTCAGGCCTTTCAGCCCACAAAGCTGTGCCGAACATGTCCCTACCCTAGAAATTACTAGGCTTACCCATAGCCTCAGCTCCATGTACCTATCCAACAGTCTGTTAAAAGACCCTATCGTATCCGCCTCCACCACCATTGCCGGCAGCCCATTCCACGCACCCACCACTCTCTGAGAAAAAAAAACTTACCCCTGACATCTCCTCTATACCTACTCCCCAGCACGTTAAACCTATGTCCTCTTGTGGCCACCGTCTCAGCCCTAGGGAAAAGCCTCTATCTACCCTACCAACACCTCTCATCATCTTATCAGGTCCCCCCTCATCCTCCGTCGTTCCAAGGAGAAAAGGCCGAGTTCCCTCAACCTGCTTTCATAAGGCATGCTCCGCATTCCAGGCAGCATCCTTGTAAATCTCCTCTGCACCCTTTCTATGGCTTCCACATCCTTCCTGTAGTGAGACGACCAGAACTGAGCACAGTACTCCAAGTGGGATCTGACCAGGGACCTATATAGCTGCAACAATACCTCTCGGCTCCTAAATTCAATTCCCCGATTGATGAAGGACAATATACCATATGCCTTCTTAACCACAGAGTCAACCTGCGAAGCCGCTTTGAGCGTCCTATGGACTCGGGCCCCAAGATCCCTCTGATCCTCCACACTGCCAAGAGTCCTACCATTAATACTATACTCTGCCATCATATTTGACCTACCAAAATGAACCACTTCACACTTATCTGGGTTGAACTGCATCTGCCACTTCTCAGCCCAACTTTGCATCCTATCTCTGTCCCTCTGTAACCTCTGACAGCCCTCCAAACTATCCACAACACCCCCAACCTTTGTGTCATCTGCAAACTTACTAACCCACCCCTCCACTTCCTCATCCAGGTCGTTTATAAAAATCACAAAGAACAAGGGTCCCAGTACAGATCCCTGAGGTACACCGCTGGTCACCAACCTCCACGCAGAATACGACCCTTCAACAACCACTCTTTGCCTTCTGTGGGCCAGCCAGTTCTGGATCCACATTGCAATGTCCCCTTGGATCCCATGCCTCCTTACTTTCTCAATAAGCCTTGCATGGGGTACCTTATCAAACGCCTTGCTGAAATCCATATACACTACATCTACTGCTCTCCCTTCATCGATGTGTTTAGTCACATCCTCAAAAAATTCAATCAGGCTTGTAAGGCAGGACCTGCCCTTGACAAAGCCATGCTGACTATTCCTAATCATATTATAACTCTCCAAATGTTCATAAATCCTGCCTCTCAGGATCTTCTCCATCAGCTTACCAACCACTGAGGTAAGACTCACCAGTCTATAATTCCCTGGACCATCCCTACTCCCCTTCTTGAATAAGGGAACAACATCTGCAACCCTCCAATATTCCAGAACCTCTCCCGTCTCCATCGACGATGCAAAGATCATCGTCAGAGGCTCCGCAATCTCTTCCCTCGCCTCCCACAGCAGCCTGGGGTACATCTCATCTGGTCCCGGTGACTTATCCAACTTGATGCTTTCCAGAAGTTTCAGCACCTCCTCTTTCTTAATATCTACATGCTCAAGCTTTTCAGCCTGCTGCAAGTCCCCACTACAATCCCCCAGATCTTTTTCCGTAGTGAATACTGACGTAAAGTATTCATTAAGTACCTCCGCTATTTCTTCCAGATCCATACACACTTTCCCACTGCTACACTTGATAGGCCCTATTCTTTCTCATCTTATCCTCTTGCTCTTCACATACTTGTAGAATGCCTTGGGGTTTTCCTTGATCCTGCCCGCCAAGGCCTTCTCATGCCCCCTCCTGGCTCTCCCAATCTCCTTCTTAAGCTCCTTCCTATTAGCCTTACACTCTTCCAGATCTCTAACAGATCTTTTGACTAGATTTATTATAGCCTTCGTACACCACGGTTCCTGTATCCTCTCGTGACTCCCCTGTCTCATTGGAACATGCCTATGCAGAACTCCACACAAATATCCCCTATTTTTTTTCTCCCTGTGATGGCCAGAGATGTGGCCACCTTCTCAAATGGTACCACTTAACTTGGCTGACAACTGGTTAAAGCCAGGAAACAATCACCAATGAACTCGGTAATGCAAATGGCGATGGAAGAGCTGGACTGCACTTAATGTTTAGGCTGCTTGTGACTGTGCTGAAATAGAACTATCATTCAGTGAGACGGGAGGGGGACAAAAATTAACTACATTGCAGCTACTGCGGTGTTTCAGACCTGTATTGCCATTTTCCCAGTGTCTGAAACCACTGACCAGTGTCAAGGGCTCAAATTTGAATCCGAAGCCCATTAGAAAATGCAAGCTTGGGCAGCAGCTGCAGGTGAGAGAGTGTAATGGACAGTTAAACAGGGTACCAGGATAAAAGGGACTCGAAGGACAACAGCTTCTGTCAGGTTATCTAAAACAAAACAGCACCAGGAGTAAAAACAGGAAAGAAAAAGAAGCTTGGTGGGAGTGGGACTCTGGTTTAACACTTTGCCGATTATCAACCAGCAGCCAAGCTGGGTACTTACGGTTCTTATGGAACATAACCTTGATCTCTCCGATCGTGGCATTTGGCTCCACCTGTTTAAAGATTTCAATAATTAGTGTAAAAGGCTCAATCAGCATCCACCCTTTAGAGTCTGGGCTACAGAAATCAGAATAAATTACCTTTGGTAACATAAAATCCCAGAATTGAGGGCCAATTATTTAGCTAATGGATGCAGCACAGCTGAGCCTGCACCTTGCAGCAGAGGTGAAATGGACAGCAATCTGGGCTGAAGTTTGCTGATTTTATTTTAAACTTCTCTGGTCAAGGGATTCAAAATTTAAATGCTGTATCAATCAATACACCCTCCACTCCGTCAGCCCTGACACCCTCCATTAGAGATTAGTTAAGTCAGCAGAAAATGAGGATCAAACCAGTAATCCTGCTCCTCCGTGAGAGTCCCAAATGATCCCCAAGGATAGAGTTTTTGGGTTGGGGGTGAGGCATTATGAACTCAGGATATCAATGCCAAAAGAATCAAAGATCCATGTTCTCCTCCTCAGGAGTCTTTGGTCTTCATACAAGCATCAAGGGAATTCACTTCAGAGGCTGGCACTGGGGCAGGAACATAGTTGTAAGAAGAGAGGTGAAAAACAATCTTCAGTCCTGCCAGTATTTTCTCCAGCGCTCCGAGCAAGCACTCAGCACCCAGCGCCAACAAATGCTGGACCCATGAAATCAGACCAGCAATTTGGGAAAAGGATTACGCAACAGGGCAGGTACTATAAAACAACCGAATGTAATTTTTGCTTTCTTTAAATTGTAACCTGAAAATGTGTTGAGCAACTAATGATGTCAACCCACATCCCTCAACTAATACCTAAACCAGATAAGCTGATCATTTATCTCATCTTATTCCTTCAGTCCTAGAATGACAATATCTCAAAAGTACTTCATTATGATATACTTTGGGATAGTCAATGCTGCGAAAAGTGCTGTGTAAATCTAGATTTGTTCTTTCCTAAACTGCACTGACCATTGCCCTATTCAATATGTGCCTACAAGCTCCTGAAATAGCACAAGAAACTACCAGGGATGGAGTACATCCACAATAAAACCAAAGGGCAGAATAAGAGCTATAAAGGGTGCAAGGGCTGGAGTGAGACAAAGCACTGGAGAACACAGCAGACGTCTCCAGTGGCACTGCTATCTTTGGTCCCTAAAGTAGCCTACCAGTAAGAATGAGCCGATTCCCTTGCAGCCTCCTGCTTCTTCAGGGAGCAGAAGATGCAGTCCACTGCCAATATCATAAAGCGAAAGCAGTATAAAGTAGGCCAGTGTCACCAGGCCTGGAATGGCCTATAAGCGCCCATAACTTACATCCAGCTGGAGCTATCATTTCAAACATCAAATGTGTTCTATAAGATGGGGACAATATTCCTTGTGGCTGGGCGAGACAAGATTCAATAATGCCCCTAGATGTTGCAGAAGTACCAGAGCATGTCTGACCATCGTAGGTCATCCAGGTATGGAGGCAGCATGGTAACACAGCAACTGGTACCACTGTCTCATGGCTCCAGGAACCCAGGCACAATCCTGACCTCTGGTGTTGTCTGTGTGCTGTTTGCTTGTTCTCCCTGCCACTGTGTGGGTTTCTCCCGAATGCTCCGGTTTCCTCCCACATCCCAAAGATATGCTGGTCAGTTAACTGACTGCAGTAAATTGCCCTACAGTGGTAATTAGCAAAAGAACTAAAGGAGAGTTAGTGGGCGTCTGAGAGAGAATAGGCTACAGAGAAATAAGGAGTGGGGAAATGGGACTGATGGGATTGCTCTGCTGGGAGTTGATGTGGACCCAGTGGATAAAATGGCCTCCTCGTTGTAACTAGTGCACATCTTTTGTGCCTTGGTTCCTACTACAGACAGGCACTTAATCAAAGCTCTGGAGGGAATGGGTTAATTAATAAAGCATTTGATGTCTCTGGGCCTGTACTCCATGGAGCGCTGAGGGAGGGATCTCATTGAAACCTACTGGATACTGAAAGGCTGGATAGAGTGAACATGCAGAGGATGTTTCCATTAGTAGGACAGTCTAGGATCTGAGGGCACAGATTCAGAATAAAGGAAAGTCCCTTTAAAACTGAGATGAGGATGAATTTCTTCAGCCAGAGGGTCTGTGGAATTCGTTGCCACAGAGGGCTGTGGAGGCCAAGTCATTGGGAGGTTCTTGATGGGTAAGGGGGTTAGGGGTTAAGGGGAGAAGGTGGGAGAAAGGGGTTGAAAAAAATATCAGCCATTATTGAATGGCGGAGCAGACTCAGTGGGCTTAGTGCCAAAGGTTTAGATGGGGTGGAGCTTGTTAAGTGTGTCCAGGACAGATTCCTGTCACAGTATGTTGACAGGCTGACTAGAGGGAATGCCATATTAGATCTAGTATTAGGTAATGAACCAGGTCAGGTGACAGATCTATCAGTGGGTGAGCATTTGGGGGACAGCGACCACTGCTCCATAACCTTTAGAGTTGTCATGGACAGGGATAGGAGCAAAGAGGACGGGAAGATATTTAACTGGGGAAAGGCAAATAATGAGGCTATAAGGTGAGAACTTGAGAGTGTAAATTGGGACGACATTTTTGAAGGGAAATGGAGATGTGGTCGTTGTTCAGGGAGCTCTTGCAGGATCTTATAAATTTGTCCCGGAGAGGCAGGGAAGGAATGGCAGGGTGAAGGAACCATGGGTGACAAGAGAGGTGGAAAAACTAGTTAGGAAAAAGAAGGCAGCATACATAAGGTGTAAGCAGCAAGGATCAGACAGGGCTCATGAGGAATATAGAGTAGCAAGGAGGGAACTTAAGAAGCGGCTGAGGAGAGCTAGAAGGGCACATGAAAAGGCTTTGGCGAGTAGGGTTAAGGAGAATCCCAAGGCTTTTTACTCGTACGTGAAGAGCAGAAGGATGGCTAGAGTAAAGGTAGGTCCGGTTAAAGACAAAGGTGGGAAGCTGTGCCTGGAAGCTGTGGAAGTGGATGAGATTCTCAATGAATACTTCCCTTCAGTATTCACCAAAGAGTGGGGTCTTGATGACGCTGAGGACAGTGTTGGTAAGGGTAATGTTCTAGAGTATGTAGATATCAAGAGAGAGGATGTGTTGGAGTTGTTAGAAAATATTAGGACAGATAAGTCCCCAGGGCCTGAAGGAATATTCCCCAGGCTGCTTCGGGAGGTGAGGGAGGAGATTGCTGAACCGTTGGCTAGGATCTTTGAGTCCTTGTTGACAACAGGGATGGTACCGGAGGATTGGAGGGTGGCGAATGTTGTCCCCTTATTCAAAAAAGGTAGTAGGGATAGTCCAGGGAATTACAGACCAGTGAGCCTTATGACTGTGGTGGGTAAGCTGCTAGAAAGGATTCTAAGAGATAGGATCTATGATCATTTAGAGAATCATGGACTGATTAGGGACAGCCAGCATGGATTTGTGAAGGGAAGATCTTGCCTCACAAGCCTGATAGGGTTCTTTGAGGAGGTGACCAGGAAGATTGATGAGGGTAGTGTAGTAGATGTGGTCTACATGGATTTTAGTAAGGCGCTTGACAAGGTTTCGCATGGTAGGCTTCTTCAGAAGGTCAGAGGCCAAGGGATCCAGGGAGGCTTGGCCGTGTGGATTCAGAATTGGCTTGCCTGTAGAAAGCAGAGGGTTGTGGTGGAGGGAGTGCATTCGGATTGGAGGGCTGTGACTAGTGGTGTCCCATAAGGATCGGTTCTGGGACCTCTACTTTTTGTGATATTTATTAATGACTTAGATGAGGGGGTGGAAGGGTGGGTTAGCAAGTTTGCAGATGACACAAAGATCAGTGGTGTTGTGGATAGTGTGGAGGGCTGTCGAAGCTTACAGAGGGATATTGATAGGATGCAGAGCTGGGCTGACAAGTGGCAGATGGAGTTCAACCTGGAGAAGTGTGAAGTGGTACACTTTGGAAGGACAAACTCCAAGGCAGAATACAAGGTAAATGGCAGGATTCTGGGCAGTGTAGAGGAGCAGAGGGATCTGGGGGTTCATATCCACAGGTCACTGAAAGTTGCCACACAGGTGGATAGGGTAGTTAAGAAAGCTTATGGGATGTTAGCTTTCATAAGTCATGGGATCGAGTTTAAGAGCCGCGAAGTAATGATGCAGCTTTACAAAACTCTGGTTAGACCACACATAGAGTACGGAGTCCAGTTCTGGTCGCCTCATTATAGGAAGGATGTGGAGGCATTGGAAAGGGTGCAGAGGAGATTTACCAGGATGCTGCCTGGATTAGAGAGTATGGATTATGAGGAGAGACTAAAGGAGCTGGGGCTTTACTCATTGGAGAGGAGGATGATGAGGGGAGACATGATAGAGGTATACAAAATATTAAGAGGAATAGATAGAGTGGACAGCCAGCGCCTCTTTCCCAGGGCACCAATGCTCAATACAAGAGGGCATGGCTTTAAGGTAATAGGGGGGAAGTTCAAAGAAGACGTCAGAGGGAGCTTTTTCACCCAGAGAGTGGTTGGTGCATGGAATGCACTGCCTGGGGTAGTGGTGGAGGCTGATACATTGGTCAAGTTCAAGAGATTGTTAGGTAAGTATATGGAGGAATTTAAGATAGAGGGATATATGGGATGAAGGGGTTAGATAGTCTTAGGTCTGGTTTGAAGGTCGGCACAACATGGTGGGCCAAAGGGTCTGTATTGTGCTGTATTGTTCTATGGTATGACTGAATGGCCTAATTCTGCTCCTATATCTTATGGTCTAATCCTGATCAACATTGGGCTTGTATACTAACTAGCTTCTAACCCAGTGGAGGTGAACGCAGGCCTGGTCTGGCAGCAGCATTCACCTTCCTCGGTGTCCACAGAGCATATGTCAGCAACTTCCGCATTGATCATCATCAGGGTGGACCCGATGACCCCACACTGGACATTGACCAACAATGTCATCAGAATCCAAACCCCCCCTAACATCAATGCATGCCACCCACATGGCAGGAAATTCCTCCAGGTAGCACAACAGACAGCTGACACCTAGTCTGACATCCTAGCAAAAATATTCCATAATGACAAGCTTTCCCACATAATCCCTGCTGACCTTTCATGTGGGAAGAAGTTCATGAAGTTGAAAATTAATACAAATGTGCTTACAGCACCTTTGCTCTTTTGCAGACGGACTCCGATAGCAACTCCTGGCCAACACTTGCCAGTTATATGGTTCTGAAGGTTCTAATGACACTTAGCACCACCTCTCAAAACAAACTTTGCAACACAGTAGACTGGAACTGCAGTCACAGCAGTGGTGGCGGTGGGATGATTTTCGCACTCTATGGGAAAACTGTGAAAGCATGCAAAAGCCACAGACAAACCTAGATTCTTTCAGGAATCCTTAAGATAAGCACAGAAAGGCTGATCAGCTTGAATTGGCTCTTTGGGAAAGTTATCAACGAATTCCATATCCATCCTTTCCCCACAACTTTGTAAATATTTTCTCTAAACACTTATCCAATTCCCCTTTGATCTGCTTCCTTCATACTTACAAATGTAGCTCAGAAATCTGCTTTAGCTCTGCCAATCACCTTAACCCTGTGCCCTAGGTATACTGTCCCTTCTACCACAGCAAACATTGCTTTTTATTTATTCTATCAAATCTCCTATTAAACTCTGCTCTCAAGGAAAGCAAGTGCCTCATTTCTCCACCATTCCCTTTATAACTAATTCCTCAACCACCCTTTGAAACTTTATTGCATTAGTATACCAGAGCAAAATCATGATTATAAATTGATCACGAGTACAATTTGAGGTGATTAATCAAAGAAAGAATTTACAGGGTGTAGGTTTGAGAGCAGATTCCCCATTGAAAGTACTGTATCAACACTAAACATCGGCTATCACATGGAATAGCCCAACCAGTTAGTGCAGACATGCATACTTTTTTGGAGTTAAACAAAGGACATGTGATTGTGCTTACCTTGTCCAGAAAACTGAGCTTCTGCTTCGTCCTGGCATCCAAGATCTCCACCTCAAAAAAAACACAAGCTTTTTTAGATTTCTTCTGCGGTTTTATGGCGCGATTGGGGAGAATTAATCCATTAGCCATCATCAGGTTTGGCTCTGGCAACATCACACTCGTGTCCATTGTCTCTGCCGTCTGTTCCACTCTAAAAATTGATCTGTCTTTTCCTCTTTTTAAAAGGCTACAAGAGAAATCAAGTCACTGCTCCTGCCCGTGGCACAGGGAGCTGACATAAAACCCAGTTATCTGTTGCTTCTAGATAGGGCAGCTGTAAAAAGGAGACAGCTCAGAGAAGAAGTAACCCGATAGCCCCGGAATCTGAGCTGTGACTCTAACTAAATATAATCTAATTAAAAAGCAAACCACAGGAGAACATCTGGGACACGGAAAGCTTGGCAAAACAGAGGAATCTATTCATATTTTTTTAAAACTAATAAACATCCCATAATGTCCACTGTCATGACACCTGGGAGACCAGACAAGGGAGATGAGGGTCAGACAGTGGTTTTGGCCACGAGTCAGGAACGAGCAGCACCTACCACCCACCCCAGCCTCAGAAGGGGGAGGAGATTATGATTGAAAATACACTCTTTGTCAGGCACTTCAGTATTCACCAAGGAGGGGGGCCTTGATGACGCTGAGGACAGTGTTGGTGAGGGTAATGTTCTGGAGCATGTAGATATCAAGAGGGAGGATGTGTTGGAGCTGTTAGAAAATATTAGGACAGATAAGTCCCCAGGGCCTGATGGAAGAGCTGCGAGGTGATGATGCAGCTCTACAAAACTCTGGTTAGACCACACTTAGAGTTTTATGTCCAGTTCTGGTCGCCTCATTATAGGAGGGATGTGGAAGTGTTGGAAAGGGTGCAGAGGAAATTTACCAGGATACTGCCTGGTTTAGAGAGTATGCATTATGAGGAGAGACTAAGGGAGCTAGGGCTTTACTTCTTGGAGAGAAGGAGGATGAGAGGAGACATGATAGAGGTGTACAAAATATTGAGAGGATTAGAGTGGACAGCCAGTGCCTCTTTCCCAGGGCACCAATGCTTAATACAAGAGGGCATGGCTTTAAAGTAATAGGTGGGAAGTTCAAGGGAGATATCAGAGGAAGGTTTTTTACCCAGAGAGTGGTTGGGGCATGGAATGCGCTGCCTGGGGTGGTGGTGGAGGCAGGTACATTGGTCAAATTCAAGAGATTACTAGATAAGCATATGGAGGAATTTAAAATAGAGGGATATGTGGGACAAAGGGGTTAGATAGTCTTAGGCAAGGTTTAAAGGTCAGCACAACATTGTGAGCCAAAGGGCCTGTATTGTGCTGTACTGTTCTATGATTCTATTATTTGATGGAAGCCAACCCTTCTAGAATGGGGACAGAATTTCAAGCACCTGGGGACCTATACAAGTCAGGGGAACGTTCAAAATGGTACAACTCCCTAGGCTGTTGCACTTGCATAGAACACATGGCACAGACCCAGGCTATTCTATCCCACACTGATCTCTGCCAGTTGCCTCCTTCTACACTCCAACTGTACTTTAGACTTTAGAGTAGCTAACACTTGGTTCACACGAACCAAAAAAAAATAAAAGGATGGAAGCGGACAAGTATCAATCTTGGACGTGGCCAAGTTCCTCTCAAAAAAGAGCCCCCACCTGATAAAAGTCCTGCTCATAAACATTTGTTTAGATTGGGAGAGCTTTCCCATTGATTAGTCAAACAACAGCCTGGCAGATTCGTACTCAGAACCATACCCAAGGGCAAGACTTCTGCATCACAATCCCTGGGAACAGCCTGTCCCACGGGACAGGATGGACTGACCAGGGATGGCAGCGGAGAGGAATACAGGCAGGAGAGCAGAGTCCTAGGAATGCACAACATTTATTCCAGGACATGAGGTTTCATGGCATCAAGTCACATGTGGGCAAGGAAACCTCCCAATTACCACCACTGACCTCCCTCAGTTAATGAACCAGTGCTCAATGTCAAACAGCCTCTGAAAAGGGCACTGAAAAGTATCAAATTGCACAGAATGCACTCAGGGTGGGGAACTTCAATGGCCATTGCCAAGAGTGACTTTATAGAGCTACCAATGACTAAGCTGGGCAAGTCCTGAAGGATTGAGCTGCCTGACTGGTGCACTCAACTTGCCACAGACCCAATATAACAGATAAACCTACTTGACTCTGTCCTCACCAATCTACCTGTGTACATCTGTGTACAAGTCTGTCTAGGAGCATAAATAGAAGCAACCACCACGTGGTCCTTGTGGAGACAAAAGTTCTGACATCGCCAGAAGGACACTTTCCACCATCATACTAAATGGGAAAGGCTCAGATCTGGCAGTTCAAAACCAGAGGCGCTGTGGACCGTCAGAACAGCAGCACAATGTGTAACCACCACAATGTGTAACCTCATGGCCCTGCATTCCCCTCACTCTACCATTACTATCAAAACAATGGATTAACCCTGGTTCCATAGCAAATGCAGAATGGAATGCCAGGAGCAGCACTAGGCTTGCCTAAAAGCAGCAATGCAGAACAGAAATGTACAAAACAGTATGCAATAGACAGAGTTATGTGATCTTTCAACCAATGGATCAGCTTGAAGCTGCCACATCCAGTCATAAATGGTGGATGACAATTAAACAGCCAACATCCTCAGGCACTGAAGATTAGCAGTGGCAACCACGTTCAACCAGAAGTGCTGAGTGAATGCTCCATCTCAGCTTCCTGCTGAGGTCACCAATGACACAGAATTCAGTTTTCAAACAATTCAGTTTATTCCAATGTAATAAAAGAAATGGCTGAGAGCAGTGGGTACAGCAAAGGCCTTGGGAGCAGGCAACATCCGAGCTGTATGACTGAAGACCTGCACTCCAGTCACACCTCTAACAAACCTGTTCCATTTCATCTTCCCAACAATGTGGAATATTACCCAGGTATGTCGTATTAATAAAAGACAGGACATGTTCAATCCAGTTATTCATTGCTCAGTCTACTGTCAATCAGAATGATAGATGGTGTCACTGACATTGCTTTCAAGTAATTACTCACCAATAATCTGCTCATCAGTGTTGAGTTTGGTTTTCACTAGGACCACTTGGCACCGGGACCCCATTAAAGCCCCCAAGTCAAATTCAAATCAAAGAGCTGAACTCGAGGTAGGGTGAAAGTAATTGCCCTTAGCATGAAGGCAACATTTGTTCAAGCGTGGCATCAAGGAGCCTTGGTAAAGCTGGAGTCAAAAAGGCATCAAGGGAAAAGAATCCAAGGGTTGTGGTTGTTGGAGATCACTCATCCCAGCATGCTCATTTACAATTTCATTTCCATTTGAAACTCCTCAGCAAATGAAGAAGTCCATGACTGCATGTAGCAAGACCCAGTTGACATTTATCCATGTGTTCATAAATGGCATTCACACCAAAATAGCTCCAGATAATGACCAAGAATAATAAGAGTCTAACCACCTACCCTTGACATCAACTGGCATCACGATCAATGAGTCCTCCATCAAACATCCTGGAGTCACTGACCAGAAACTCAACTGGACCAGCACATAATAGTGTGGCTGCAGGAGAAGGCCAGAGGCCAAGTGTCCTGAGGTGACCGACTCACTTTTCAACACTCCAACACCTTTCCACCATCCACAAGACACAAATTATAAATATTACAAATTATAAGGATATTCCCCATTAGCCTCGCTGAAAGTAATTCCAACAACTCCTAAGAAGCTCAAGAACACTAAGGAAAATGCAGCTGTTTCGTTATTTGGTATCCATCCCACCACACAAAACATTCATTGCCTCTACCACCAGCACACAATGGATGTAGTCTGTACCATTTTCAAAATGCACTGTACCTACTCACACTGACTACTCCCTCAGCACCTCACAAAGCTGTGACCTTTACTGCCAAGAAGGTCAAGAGCTTCATGCATATGGGAACATCACCACCTCCATGTTCCCCTCCAAGCTGCGCACTTGAAAATGTATTGACGATCCTTCATCTTTGCTGGTCTAAATGTGGGAATCCTCCATTCAACAGCACTGTCAGAACATCTGTGCAGGTGAAGGAGGCTCACCTCCACCTTCTCAAGAACAATAATCACTGGCCTTGCCAGTGACAACCGGGTCCCGAAAAACAAATAAGGGAAATGATTCCTGGACTGGTCTGGATTAGCTGAGGGGAACCAAGGGGAATTACGCAGGGTAATCTCACCCCTCCCAGCTGCCATTTTTAACCTAGTCTTCCCTAGGGAATTTTAATCTCCCTAGATGAGGTGTAAAGAGGTGGATGTTGGACGCATTTAGTCACATTACTTCTCCATCAAGATTTACATGGCAGCTCCCCCAGTTTCTGATGTTTCCATGGGATCATCCATGAGATCTCCCATTGTTGAACAGTCAGTGTACAATCGGTCTAGAATCAAATGCGAAGTAGCAAGCAAAGAATTCCTGAGCTCATGACCACTAAAGGATGATCGGGGCGTATAATAACTAACCTATGCAGGGACACTAGAAGCTTGGCCATTGCAATGCAAAGAATACCTCTTAGAACACATTCCTATTTTACTAAGCAAATATGAAGTGAAATTCTATCAAAGCTCCCTCAAGTAACTGCACAAGACTTCAACCTCAGACTCTCCACTTGTACAGGATCATGATCTGCCAGGAATCTCAGTGCCTGCCCACAGATAGTTACCAACCACTCACTGAAAAGGAGAACATCTGATAACTTTATCCTCTGCCATCTAGCTGCAGAGCCTTCCAAAACACATTACCGCTATAAACTGGCCCAGGGGATGGGCTAGAGGATAGACCAGTGGAGTCTACGGGCAATCAGTAACCCATTAACCTCAGACCACCCATTACTAATTGTGCGACTGATTACTAATCCCTTGCTGGCTGACTCAGCCAGTTTGAATTACTTATTCCTAGAGGATACTATTCTTGGCATTGTTGCCTCATCGGTGGATAAATCCTGACATCAGAACCAAAGATCTGCATCAGCAATTTGTGCTTTTGCATATTTGAAAAAAAAGCTGCAGGAATTTAAGCTTCAGAGTGTAAGTAAGAGAACCCATTCCCATTGGTTGAAGGACCGAAAACCAGAATATGCAGATTTAAAGACAAAGAACCAGAGGAGGAGAATCATTTTTAGTCGAGTCAGGATTTGGAACACACTGTCTGATCAGGCAATTGTTACTGTAGCTCGAGGTGGAGATTTAGCAGTGGTCTTCAAATGGAAACTGAATAGGTATTAGAGAAAAAGCAGGAGTGGTAATAAATGGCTCTTTGAAAGTGCTGGCGTGCACTCAATGGGCCGAATGGTCTCCTTCTAAGGTTGGGAATTCTATGTGGTACTGGGCTTGTGGGGAAAAAAAGCTCTTTACTGGATACAGGCAGACACTTCACGCCCAAAATGGCTGGTGAACAGGTTCTGATGCAGTCAGGGTTCTGGTGAGCCCTGGTGACAGACGACGTGAAAGCAAGCTGGGTGTGCGTTAATGTGCAAATACTAGCACCTTATTTGCAGCTGTTAAAACTGAGCACTGAGCTAGGCTTGTGTTGCTTATATTAATAGAACCTACAGGCAGGAACAAATGTAGTGGGCAGTGTAGATAGGGAACAACGATCGTCACACAACCGTCCTTCATGGAGAGACCAGAATGTAGAGCAGCACTGAACTTTACCTGGAACCCTGGCTCCATAATCATCGCACAAACAGTAAGCTATCCAGTGCTTTAATCTACCTCCTAGAAAAGCTAATACCAATAGTTGTTAAAGTGCCCCAGAAAACAGCTGAAGTCAGGGGAGTTGTAACATGTATAAGTTGTGACATGTTTGTTAAAGTCTCAATAACATGGGTTAAAAAAGTAGCAAAGCTTCAGCCCCAGTGCATGCTTCAAGGTCTTTTAACAATTTGGATTGGAGTTTGAGACAATGAGTGTGGAGATACTTTAGACAGAAGACTGCAGACCTTTTTGCTGCCAGTCTGAACAGAGAAACTTCAAGCCCTTGACTCCACACAAAATAATTAGTGATTTATATGGTTGCCTGTTTGAAGGTTGGGTGGGGGTGGGGGGAAGAAGACATGAAGGAGAAGGAAGAATGACCTCAGGTTTCTCGAGTTGTGACCGGTTATTTGCAGTAACTTCCTCCGACGAAGGCAGGTAGGGTCTAAGCAGCTGGGCTCTGGGCCAAGGTGCACTCCTGTCCACCATTTGCCTTTCCACAAGCCAGCAGATAACGACACTTGGAGTTATGGAAAGGTGGAAAGAATCATTCTTCCCAATACTGGAACCGGAGTCTGTGAACATTCTGTCACAGCTACTCAAAACCAGTATCATAATACTCGACAGAATGTAGACGAGCTACAGTAACGATTGCTTGGAACTTAAACCCAGACAGTCTCCATTGCAGGAAGACATCATACAGCTGCACCTAAAATCCTTCACACTGTAACACCCTGGTATCAGTATATTATTGTCACATATACCGAGACAGTGAAAAAATAGTTGTTTTGTGTGCCATCCAGGCAGATCATGCCATACATAATTACATCGAGGCAGTAGAAAGAAAACAGAATGCAGAATATAGTGTTGTAGTTATAGAGAAAGTGCAGTGCAGTAGACAAATAAGGTGCAAGGCCACAATGAGGTAGATTGGAAGATCAAGAGTTCATCCTTCAGTGTATGAGAGGTCTGTACAAGGATCTAATAACAGTGGCATAGAAGCTGCCCTTGAGTCTGGTGGTTCATGCTCTACGGCTTTTGCATCTTCTGCTCAATGGGAGAGGGGAGAGGAGAGAATGACCAGGGTGGGAGGGGTCCTTGATTATGTTGACTGCTTTTCCGAGGTAACGAGAAATGCAGATGGAGGGGAGGTTAGTTTGTGTGATGGACTGTGGCAACTCTATGGCAATTAAGTGCCAAGACTGCCCTCCTTCATGGATAGAACAATCAAGTAGCACATGGTATTTTACAAAATGCAGAAACAGCTAAAAGAAAAAATATGTAAATAATGGAAAACCTATGAAGAAACACAATGTTTAGCACCCATAGTTTAAAAAGTCTCCATCATGGGGCTCTTCACGTCAAGTGTGGGCTTGAGATGGGCTGACTGAATGACACTGTGATTAGTTAGCAAGCCCATTATGGTAATTAGTATGGTAGAAAGCAGAGTACAAAGACTGAGACCTCTTTCTTAGCCGGCAGCTCCTATCAACAAAGTGCTAGAAACACTGAGTAGAGCAACCTGAGTTCACATTTCATATCATTTTCATAGTTCTGGAATATTAGCCTTGTTTTCTCTCTCCACAACTGCTGCCTCCAGTATTATCCAGTACACATCAGTATCAGGATCTTGCTTTTGATGTATGACTTTACACTGAGTATTGTAAATGTTATGGTAGGCATTGGATTTGATGCATTTTTGTTAGAGAAATTTTCCTTTGTATATCTTCCAGCTTCCAGAATATGAGCAAGTCTCCGCATTTTATAATGTTTTCCTATTTCAATTTTAAGCTGTCCGTGACTTTTAACCGCCAGTGATTTATTTTTGGCACCTAACTCATGTCCCTTAAAAACATACAAGTGGGTTCTCCGCCACATGAAATGTCTTCTTCTGTGGATCTTCCACTGGGCAAATCTGTTACTGGATAAAACAATCTCGGAATCATAATGTCGAAGTTTACCCTGCTTATAATTCTAGTAACTGTTTTGGGTTTCTCTCTCTGGAACTACACTGATTACATTATGTTCGCACACTATAAAGCTGTCAACTAAACATGGTTCGTTACCACATGTAAAATGGACCATCTCTGTGCTGGTTCTAGAATATTTTATAGCAGGAAACTCCCATGAACACACTACAGAACCTTACCATCTTTCTGACACAAGCTAATTAACTTATGCTAATCTAAATGAAATTTAGTATTCCCTCATTAGAAGACTGTGTGTTCTGCATTCTAGTCTCTACATTCCACCACTTCACTACAGAGGGTCTTAAAAATTCTCAAAATGTTCTTTAATCTTTTTTTTAGCTCCACCTATGAAGTCTCTAGTACCTGCTTGTTATATTCTCCCCCATCTGTGAAGTAACTTCATCCTTAATCAAACTTTTCTTTCTACCGTTTCACCTCTTTCCAACAGATATCTTAATTCCCAAGATTCATGCAGCCATGTCTTAGTAAAGGCTACCATCATGTTACATGCCCACAATGGGCACTTGTTATCTTGGCTTCTTAGGATCTCACTCCAAATGCAGGTCAGTTTGAGTACTGTCCACTGAGTTGTGTCTGATACCTTGAGCGATGCAAGGTTCTTCAAACCATTCAGAAGGCATTTTTAACCAGAACACATCCCATGGCAGGGAATGTCTGAAGCAGCACCAGTATGTATTTAGCGGTGCGGTAATAATGGTGTTTGATCTAGATGTATGCAGATTATTGAATGTATACCTTTGCAGAGGCAGGAGAAGATCACCTTACAGATTTAATTCAACATTTTAGGAAACATTTCAGTGTGCCTGCCCTGAGTAACAGTATGAAGCACTATTTTGCTCACTATAGATTCCCACTGAAGTCTCCTCCATCAGCTAAAAAAAAATCAGCCGAGAGCAAACATAAATGCAAGGTCACCTTGCCTGAAGCTGCCAGCTTCCTAGAGGGAAGTGAATCAATAAAAACTGCTCACAGATTCCACCCAAAGTTGGAATGACATTCAGAGGGGAGGGACGGGCCAAATATCTAGGAAGACACTACAGACATTACACAGTCAGCAGAGCAGATCCCTGGTCAAAGACACATAAAATAGGAGCAGAAGTAGGCCACTTGACCTTTAAGTCTGTCCTGCCATTCATTATGATCATGACTGATCTAAGCTGTCCTCAACTCCTCTTTTGTGCCAGTTCCCTATAACCCTCAATTCCCCGGTCTTTCAAAAATGTATCCACCTCCACCTGAAATACTTCTAATGATCCAGCCTCCACAATGCTCTGGGGTAGAGAATTGCATAGATTCACCAACCTCCGCAAAATGAAATTTCTGCGCATCTCTGTGTTAGATGACCAGTCCCTTTACTCCAGCTGAAAATAGGTTACTACAAGCAGGTTCCCTCCACCTCAGCTGTAGCTAAAGTAGCCCAAAGACAGCTGTTAAACACCTGGGCTAGATCCTAAAACACAATGTTATGATGTAAACTAAATTTCTAAAGTGTACTTACTTTGTATAATCAACAGGAATGGCACCAAAATAAGAAAAACAATTGCAAAAAACTTTTGTGTCAACAGTAGCAGTCCCACCTGAGCCAGAATGCTGTGGATTCAACCACTCCAGGAAAAGGCAGCATATGATCCTGGGTGATAATCCGAGGACCATTTCAGTGTTGGAAGCACGATCTTTCCAATGACATATTAAACCAAGGTCCTGTCTGCCTTCTTAGGTGGCTTTAAAAGATTTCACGGAGCAGGCCAGTTCTCCCTAGTGTCCTGGTCAGTACTTACCCATCAGCAAAACGTCAGCCAGCAATCAGAAACAGCCCTATGGGCTGAATAGGAGACAGACTGCTCCAAATTGTAAAACCCAACTGGAACACTGAGTATCCATTCAGTCTCCCACAATACTCCTGCCAAGCATTGCCTGGATGTTGATAGTCTACGTATTTTTAAGATTAAATCTTAGCAGCAAATGGCTATGTTGACATTAAAAGTGTGCTGTGAGACAAAGCAACCTCACTTATTGTAGTGCATCTGGGAAAAGCATACATACAAGAGGAGGTCCGAGCACAGCTAGGGCCATAGAGAAGAACATGCATTATTTCCAGCTAACAAGGGAAGCCCTCTTATAAAAGACAAATGGGAAACACTAGAGCCCAGCTCTATAAATTTAGTTACATACCACACAAAGTCAGAGCCACAGAGCATGAAACCAGGCTCTTCAGCCCACCAAGTCTGTGCCAACCATCAAGCATCCATGTACACTAACCCCACATTAATCTCATTTCATTCTCCCACATTCCCATCAATAGCCCCAGATTCTAACAGTCACCTATACACTGGCAGTAATCTATGATGGCCAATTAACCTACCAATCCAGAACCGGAGCATGCAGGGGACACCCACACAGTCACAGGAAGAACATGTAAACTCTGCACACACAGCACCCGATGTCAGGATTGAACCCGGTTGCTGGAACTGAGAATCAGCAGCTCTACAAATTGAACAAAGTTGCATGCAAGTTTTGCCGCAGTGTGTCCCTCTTCCCCGGACTTCATTCCAAATCCCCTCCTGCAAAAGGTCCAAATCCAAATTGAGAGATTCTAACACAGAACCTTGCTGCAAATGTTTAAATCGTAAATTTGTTTAACTGATATCTACACTACAAACAAAGATATTTTAAGCTGCTTAACACCACAGGAAACATTAATCAAAATAAAACTGCAGATGCTGGAAATCTGAAGCAAAAACAAAGTACCAGAAATACACAGTGAGTCAGACAGTATCTGTGGAGAGAGAGAAAGACTGCTCCAATTTCAGGTCTAAAGCCCTTCAGAACTAATGACGGTTCACTGACAGAAACAAATGTTTCTCTTTCTACAGAGGCTGCTTGACCTAATGAGTATTTCTGGCATTTTCTGTTTTTATAACATAGGAAACATTCCCAGTTTAAAATAATGAATCCATATCTCTTCAGCAGGGCCTCTTATAGTTGTTTTAATTTTCAGAGGCAAGACTCATCCAGTGCCTTTGTAAAAATAATCGTATTTTCATTCTCAATGATGACGCTGGGATCGATACAATACCCCCACCCAGTGGCACATTGAAGTACTGCACCAACGTTATGGCCTGCATCAAAAGGATTACATTTTAAACTTCCTACCAGAAAGCTCACAGTGCTCACAGTATTCCACTGGAGCATCAGGCTGGATTATGTGCTCAACTCTCTGGAATGGAGCTTGAACCCTCAGGCTTCTTATTTGGATTCATTTAAGCACAGATGACATCTGATACCCCCATAGAAAGGTCCCAACTCATTCAAGGCTGAAGTGCAAATTTTTCTAGACCATCATAACTCAGTTATCCAGCAATCGATTAGGTTTGTAGTCCAAAACATGGATGTGTAATCCTTCAGGCAATCAAAACTTACTCAATATATGGCCTGACACTGCAGTGACAGTATGGTGCTTAAATAATCATAGCATGGAATGGCGGCACGGTAGCGTAGCTGTTAGCGCGACGCTATTACAGCGCCAGCGATCGGGGTTCGATTCCCGTCGCTGTCTGTAAGGAGTTTGTATGTTCTCCTGTGTCTGCGTGGGTTTCCTCCGGGTGCTCCAGTTTCCTCCCACATTGGCAAAGACGTATGGATAGGTTAATTTGGGTTTAAAAAGGGCAGCGCGGACTCATTGGGCCGGAAGGGCCTGTTACCACGCTGTAAATAACATTTTTTAAAAATTTAAAAAAAAAGAAATGGGCCCTCCAGCCCACACCAACCATCAACCACCACACTAGTCCTACATTAATTCCATTTTTTATTCACCCCATATTCTTATCGACAGATGAGAAGGGGTAATTGGGCAGGCTAGGAGTGTAGAATACTGAGGGGTGATCTTATAGAAGTGTATAAAATCATGAGGGGCATAGATCGGGTTGGGGAATCAAGGACAAGAGGGCACAGGTTTAAGGTGAAAGGGGAAAGATTTAATAGGAACCTGAGGAACAATTTTTTTCACACAGAATCTGGTATGTATATGGAACAAGCTGCCAGAGGAAGTGGTTGAGGAAGATACAATAACAACATTTATAAGACATTTGGATAAGTACATAGATAGAAAAGATTTAGAGGGATATGGGTCAAACGTGGGCAAATAGGACTAGCTTAGATGGGCATCTTGGTCGTCATGGATGAGTTGGACTGAAGGGCCTGTTTCTGTGCTGAATTCAATACAGCTGAATTGCTGTTTCAATACAGCACAGGAATTTATGCCAGCTCTTTCAAAGGCCAATCCAATTAGCTGCATCCTTGCGCCTTTCCCATGATGGTTTTGTTCTCCTACAAGTATTTATCCAAGTACATAGGAGCAAGAGTAGGCCACCAAGCCCCTCAAGCCTGCCTCACCATTCAATATGATGACTGATCTATACTGGCCTCAACTCTGCTTCTGTGCCCGTTCCCTACAGCTCTAAATTTCTCAATCTTTCAAATATTTATCTATCTCCACCATAAATTTATCTAATGCTCTGGCCTCCACCCCCCTGGGGGTGGAGAATTCCAGGAAGTCACTATTCTCAGACAACAAATCTCCACGCACCTCAGTTATAAATGGCCAGCCCCTTATTTTGTAACTACGTCTCCTTGCTTGTGACTCACCCACTAGCGAAAACATCTCAATATCTCAAACATCTGGCAGTCCAGACGAAGGGTCTTGACCCGAAACATCGACTGCCCATTTCCCTCTACAGATGATCCCGAGTTCCTCCAGCAGTTTGATTTTTACTCCAAATTTAAAGTAGTGCCAGTTAACCTGGCCTGTTTTCCCCCTCACTCTCCCTACCAAGCATTTCAACTGCTTTGTATTACCCGCTTCACCTGTCAACCGAGTGGTTTTTGACTGCAGGCAGGGTGCACTTTGATGGAGGCACTTCTTCATAAATATCTTTATGTCCATTTAACTTTCTGGACCTGCTTTTGTGAACTTGGCTTTGTTTTTTGAACCAACGTGTTGTTTGCCCATCCCAGAGATCATATGTCTGCAGGGAGGGGTGGGGAGAAGTGTTTGGATGCTTTGGCCGTCGTGGTGTGGGGCAGATTTGATGAGACAGTTGGCCTTTCCCTGGCCATCATCTTCTTATGTCAACTTCACTCCACCACTTCAATAACCTGTGTCAATTCATCTTTTCTGTGTCCTCTCATATTTAACTAATACATATACTCTATACTGTCAAGATAACTAATGGTCAGGGACTGAGCTAGTAACCAGTAGCGGTGACAGCTTCCAAGTTTCATTCTGTTGTGTTAGTACTTAATCTCGCTCTGCTCCTCGCCAAACTGCTCCTGACACTCCTCAAATTTCTTCAGAAATTTTGTTCTTTCCAAGCAAACTTCTTGACACACAGAAAGTGTCAAGAATTTTCCTTGGAACTCCTTGACATGTGCTTTAAATTAGCAGCAAAGGCATTGCCCATTTTTGTCACAGTTTAAATTCTACAAGCACACTCAGAGGATAAACCCAACAATCAAATCCAAAGAACTAAGGCTGCCTTGAGGATCCTTTCCAAGCTGTCACTCAGATCTGCGTCAGATTCAGACAGTCATTACAGCACATGCGGCCGTTCAGCCCATCGAGTCCATGCCTGCTCTCTGTATTCAATCACACTTCCCTACAGCCCTGCAAGTTCCTATCCAACTTCCTTCTGAAATATTTGATCATCTTTACGTCCACCACCCTCAGGAGCAGAGTGCTTCAAGGCATTACCACCTGCTGCCTAACAAGGTTCTTCTACATATCGACCCACACCCACCCCTCATGCCCAAAGCCTTAAATCTGTACCCTCCAACTTTTGTACATCACCTCATGGGAATGTTACTTCAATCTGCAATCAAGTCTCCCCCCAACCATCTTTCAACCTAAGAGAACCCAGAATCTCCAAATTAACTTTGAAACTAAACTCTACTGACCCTGGAACCATTCTGGTAAAGTCTCCTCTGCACCTCCTCAAGGACATTCACACCTTTCCCTCAGGTACAGTGACCAGAATTGGCTGCAATACTCCAGTTGCGAACTGACCGAAAGCTTTATGAAAAGGTTCAGCCTAACTTCCCTGCTTCTGTATTCAACATCGCTATTTATGATCCCATTTGCTTTGCTACCTACTCTCTCAAGATGTCATAGAGAGACACAGTGCAGAAGCAGGCCTTCTGACCCCAAAATTGTGCTGACCACTCTGCACCCATTTTTTTGTACTAATCCTACCCTAACCAATTTTACTCTTCCCACATTTCCATCAACTCCCATTCATCTACTTATTCAGTGCAATTTACAGCGGCCAACTAACCTATCAACCTGCATGTTTTTGGGTTGCGAGGGGAAACCAGAGGATCCCAGGGAAACCCATGTGGTCACAGGGAGAACGTGCAAACTTCACATTGACAGCACCAGAGATCAGGATTGAACCCTGGTCACTGGCGCTGTGAGGCAGTGGCTCTACCAGCTGCACCATCATGCAGCCCCTCTCACCTGGAACCACCCCCTCCGCACCCCCAGCCAGATCCTTCTGCTCCTTGACGCTTTATGAACTGTGCCATTTAACCTATATTGCTATAGCCTCTCTTCTGCCAAAACGCCTCACCTCACACTGCTCTGTGACCACTCACTGTATGCAGAAGTGTTTCTTGACGGTATTTTTTGCACTAAGCCCCTGTACCCTTTGCTCCAGCCAGCAAACAAGAGCATTGCATCATGAAGCAGTGGCCCTGAGAGAGAGAATTGGAATGCAGCCATTTTTTCCACACAATTTACAATGTAAAATCTCATAATAATCAAATTCCAGACACATGGCCAGCAGTTCTTGGGGGTATAATATCCTGTAGCATGGTACAGAACAGCTCCCTGCACATTCCTGATGAATTACTGGAAGGTGATAGCCATTACTCAGTTGGTAACACACACGTCCAGAGGTGTAGGTGTGTGAAAATTAGCAATAGTGAGAAATATTTTATGTGACAAGTTGATATTATCTGGAATTTACGACCAGAAAGGGTGGTGGAAGTTCGAAGAATGGTAACTTGCAAAATAGGATTAGAGAAATATTTGAAACAGAAAAATTTGCAAAAATGAAACTAATTAGATAACTCTTTCTGAAGAAGATACAAGCACAAGAGAGCTGTGTGATTCTCCGAGGTAAGTACAACGGCTCTATGCCCAGCACCTAATGGCTGAACAACAAAACATCTTTACTAAAGCCATTTCATACTCCATTCAAGTCAAGTTCTCACTGTGCCTCAGTAACTAAGGCCATATTTCTACCAAACTGTCAGCGTAATGTTCCCATCAGTGGGCACTACCACAAAGTAATTAGGATTGCATGCAGCCAAATTACCCAGAAATACCTATTTGTGTACATAATTGGCAGCATCCCAGGGTGGCATAATGGCACAGCAGTTAGTGCTACTGCCTCACAGCTCCAGGGACACAGGTTCGATCCTGACCTTGGGTGCCATCTGTGCAGAGTTTGCACATTCTCTCTACCCTTGATGGCAGCACTTAAACTCGCCACTGCATGGGTTTGTCCAGGTGCTTTGGTTTTCCCCCACATCCCAAAGACATGCTCAGAAGTTAATTGCCTACAGTAACTTACCCCTCAGTGTAGGTGAATGGCTAAAAGAACCAAAGGGGAGTCGATGGACATCTGCAAGAGGCAATAAGTGGGAGGGGAGAAATAGTATGGACCTGATGGGACAAATAGCCTCCTCTGGGTCATTATAAAATAAAATCTTAGTCACCTAGCCGAATTCTGAACTGCACAACTCTCAGATCTTCTGATCTTTCTCCTTGCGCAAAAAGTACTGTAAATCTTCTAATCTCCTGTATGGTTGAGCAATAGATGCAGCTGTTGATATGATATAACAGATTTCAGAAGGTGCCAAGTTACCCTGATTTTAGATAACATGTCCAACCAGGGCTGAGAGGGAACCACAGCATCTTATCCAATCCTCACAAGAATACAAGGAAGTAGGAGCAGGAGTAGGCCATTCAGCCCCTCAAGTCTGCCCCACCGTTCAATATGATTGTGGATGATCTGCTCCAGGCCTCAACTCCTCCCCTGTGCTTGGTCCCCAGAGCGCTCAATTTCCTGATATTTCAAAAAAATGTATCTACCTCCCTCTCAAATACCGTTAATGATCTAGCCACAACTCTCAGGGGTAGAGAATTTCAGAGAATCCTCAGTGATCCGCCAACTTTGTCACACCACCACACAAACTGCAAATTAATTTTAAATATTATAGTGCTGCTTGGTGTGCAAACCAAATCCACAGTACATCAAAACAAAATATTTACTTTTTGGTAAGGTTGGATGAGGGACGAGCACTTGTCAATGAATGCGGAGAGAAAAAGGGACGGGAGGAAAGAACAAAGGAGAAGGTCTGTGACAGGATGGAAGAGCTAAAATACAGAAAGAATGATGGTGCATGACAAAACAAGCGTGGGACAAGTTAAGAAACAAAAGGTTAGTTCAGAAGAGAGAATAAATGGGAGAAGCATTAACAAATTGTTGAATTCAGTGGAAGTTCAAGGAGCAGAAAGGAAGACTCCAGGTAAGACAAAGTGCTGTTCCTAGAAGAAAAACAGAATGTTGGAAGAACTCAGCGAGTCAGGGCAGCATCTGCGGAGGCTAAAGGCGCCAGTCGAGGTTTTGGGTCGATACCTACATCGGGACTCTATGTGAGAGCTTGGGGCTCTGAACATGGCAGGGAGGTACTACGGAAAATGAAGAGAGCTTGCAGCCAAATGATGGGGGAGTCAGGTGTCATGGAGATAACACTCCCTTCAGAATGGTGCACGAGCTGCCAGAAGCAGCAGAGATGAGCTGATGAACTTGGGGGCTGGTGAGATGGAAGGCAAGGACATGGTGAACCATATCAATGTCCTGAGAAGGAAGGAAGCAGAAGTGCGATAAATGCAATGAAGATGGTCAAGGGCCCTGTCAACCACGGGGGAGGTTGTGGGAACACTTGGTTTAGAAAAATAAAGAAGGGACAATTGGAAGCAGAGCATGGGTAACTGAAGCGAGCCCAATGGGAGTTGACTACACGTCGGGTAGGAGCAACCTTCTGCCAAAGCATTCAGATTTGGGTCAGGTTGTGCCTTACCACCCCAGCTCAATACTTGTTCAGTATCAGCGGGCACTGGCTGTGATAAACACATGGCCAGGGATCTGAACCAGAATGGGAAGGCTATTTTCAGGAGGAAATTCATTCCACATTGGCAACCCTGAGTTTTCCGTTGCCTATCATTTTAATTCCTGTCCCATTTCACTGACCATTCTGCATTCAGCTTCCTATATTGTTCTAACAATGCCCAATGTAAGCTCTGGGCACATTGCAGCCCTCAGGACTCAATAGTGAATTTAACAATTTTAGACAATGAGCTTATTTCTTTATCCACAGATATAGCTGCATGTTATTCTTTCAAACCGTTTCTATTTGCTCTTCTGTCTTTAACTGTTGGCATTGGAAGCCCATCCCGGAGATCCCCTTTCCATCCCTCCAACTCCCTGCAAATTAAAACAGGCTTGTTTTCTCACTTTTCCAATCTGAAGAATGCCCTTGACTTGAAACACTGAATCCATTTCTTTCCTCACTAATTCTCCTGACCTGCTGCATTTTCAGGTATTGATTTCAAGTTTGATTCACTGTCAGCCAGAGATGTGATGCTTGGAATTGACCAGGATCAGGGAGTACCAATCAGGCAGCAACATCTGCCCAGGATGGGGTGTGAGGAGGGGATAAGGGAGATCAACCTGACCTCTGGGTTGCTGGTATTTCAACACTCCTTCCCACTTCCACATCAACCTGTCAGTCCTCGGCCTTCTTCATTGCCAGAGTGAGGCCAAACATAACGAGTAGAACAGTGCCTCATATTCCACCTGAGCTGTCTATGACCCAATAGTATGAACAATGAATTTTCCAACTTCAGGTAACCCACACTTCCTGTACTCCCCTTCTCTCTCCTTACAACCCGCCCCCCCAACACCCAGTTTCATTCTCCCGCCCCCAACCCCAACTGCATCTGCACCTCATCCTTCCCTTATCTGTTTCCACTTATCACATTCCTTACTTATCAGCTCCCTGCATCTGCAGCTTCTTGTTTCCACTTATCACCTTAGATAAGATTTCTTTATTAGTCACATGTACATCGAAACACACAGCGAAATGCAGCTTTTTGCGTGGAGTGTTCTGGGGGCAGCCCACAAGTGTTGCCACACTTCCGGCGCCAACATAGCATGCCCACAACTTCCTAACCCGTACGTCTTTGGAATGTGGGAGGAAACCCATGCAGACACGGGCAGAACGTACAAACTCCTTACAGACAGCGGCCGGATTTGAACCTGGGTCGCTGGCACTGTAAAGCGTTACACTAACTGCTACACTATCTCTACCTCCACCCTCCCCTCACTTTACCTGCCCCCATTTTTACTCTTTCCTTAAATGTCTCTCTCACCCACCATTCACTGTCTCCATCCTTCCACTTCCCGGCTCCATCTGCCCATCATCTCCCTCCGCTTCTGGTTCCACCTATCGCCTGCCAGCCCCTGCCTCCCCTTCACCTCTTTACACTGCCTATTTCCTCTCTGCACTCTCAGTCCTCATGCAGGGTCTTGACCCAAAACATCGACTCTCCCTTTGCCTCCATGGATGCTGCTTGGCCTGCTGAGGTCCTCCAGCAGTTTGTTTTTTTACTTGATTCCAGCATCTGCAATCTTTGTGAGTCTAAGGGACTTTATCTGGTCTTTAGATGCCTGGTGTCAAGTGTTCAGGAACATATTCTGCAAATGCCTCCAGGTTAGATCAGTTTAAAAAAAACACAAGGGCTCAGACTGGGTTTGTGTTGGCTGTGATTGGATCAGATTTTAATTTCATCCAGAGCAGACCTCTAATTTAAGGCAACAGTGTGGAAGATACACCAATGCAACAAAGAAACTGGGAGAATCGAACGGATTTCATATAAAACAGGATAGTTAAGTTAGCTGCAGAAGTCTGTGGACCTAGTAGATTTTGGTCAGTTTATCGTCAGAACTGGAAGGAGATACAGTTGAGAGGACATTTACCCAAGTAATTAACTCTCATTTCACCAGTCATTTGTTGATTGTGAACACTTTCTGTGCACAGATCGGCTGCCACATCACAATATCAACTGCAATTTGAGGGAAGTATTTCACTGGGAATTTCATAAGGCCGTGACAGGACCTTTGAGAAGGTTCTCAGACACAGGTAAACACTGCACACATGGCGAGAACAGACAACCTGGGGACCTGGTTCGGCCGCAGGAACAACCAGGCTGACTTTGGATGACTGCAGACTGCAGACTGCAGAACATGGAGCCATCAGAATGAATCTTAAACCCCACATCCATTTAAAGTGAACATGAAGTAAATGTTACTGGTGGAATCAGAACCAGAAGGCAGCATTAAGGTAAGTCCCAGGTCTCCAGACTGCAGAGCCAGACCCCAATGCCCCGAGGTCGCCCTCTCTCTGCCTCATTCAGGTGTGCAGAGGACACGCATGCGCAGTATCGGCGGGCACAGAACTGCGCATGCGCCTGCACGGAGGCGGCAGGTTCCCGGCAGGTTCAACCGGCCCCGCTTTACAACAATGGGCCCCGCGTCAGGACGTGGTTTAATAGCCACCCGCCCGCTGTCAGCGACCGGCCGCCCCTGCACGGGGATGACGCGTGGCCTCCGCCTCACCTCGTAATGTTTCATGGCGCCGATGGTGAGCCGGTCCCGCAAGCTCCACAACCGCCCAACGAACTTCGGCTGGCGGGCCAATCACGTGACGGCGCGCCTGGGCCGACCGACCAATCGCCGCGCTCCATGTGATCCCGATTCACCAATCACGGCCCAGTGTTCCGGTTTCCCTTCCCAGCCAATGGATGGCAGGGAAATGGGCCCGGGTGGACGAATCGAAAGGGGGGACGGTCTGCCCGATCAGCCAATCAGGACGCGCCTGGGTGTGTCCCGGTACGTTGGGGACATTTAAGAGACTCTTAGACACATGAATGATGGAAGAATAGGGGGCTATGTGGGAGGGGAGGGGAGGGGAGGGGAGGGGAGGGGAGGGGAGGGGTAGATAAGATTAGATAGAGCAGGATAAAATGTTGGCACAACATTGTGAGCCAAAAGGCCTGTACTGTGCTGTAGTGTTCCATGTTCTTGAATAATTTCCTATCTAAGAGTCTGTTAAATGGGCAGAAGGAGCATTTCTGGGCAGTAGCACGTCAGGCCACGAGCAGGATGCACGGTGAGTACCTGGCCCGGGAGCACGTCCCAGACCCACGACCTGCGGCACCAGGAAAGACCAGAGCAGCAAGTCAAGTGGGAGCACCGCCACCTTCAGGTTCCCCTCCAACTCGCACACCATTCTGACTTGGCAATATCTCACTGCTCCTTCACCATTGCTGCGGGCAAATTCTGGAACCCCCATCCCCAACACCGCCGTGGGAGCACAGTCACCCAGAGGTCTGCCGTTATTTACCATCACCTACTCAAGGGCATTTAGGGCTGGACAACAAATTGTCAGCAAAGCCCTGATCCTGGAAAATGAAGGGGGCAAGAGATTCACAATGGTCATTTTAGATCAAAGTCAATTTACTGAGAAAACAAGAGACTGCAGATGTTGGAATCCAGGGCAACGCAGAAGATGCTGGAGGAACTGAGTGGGTCAGGCAGAATCTATGGAGGGAAATGGACTGTCAGCATTTCAGTTTGGGACCCTTCATCTGACAGTCCAGCATCTTGTGTGTTGCTCCAGGTTTCCAGAATCTGCAGTCTCTTGTGTCTCCATTTTGCTACTCCACCACGAAATATCTTCAAGCTGTGCCAACTTTGAAGAAGTTGTCCTCTCTTTGATGGAAGAATGTGTGACCTTCTGTCACTGCTCACCCTCTGTGATTTCTGCCAGTCTAGATGAAGGATCCCAACCCAGAATGTCGACTGCCCACTCCCCCCTCCCCATAGATGCTGCCTGACCTGCTGATTTCCTCCAGCATCTGAGAGAACAGTTTATTTACAGTACATAAGAAACACAAACTACAGCAACCTCTCCCAATACAAGCAGGTTAAAAAAAAAAGTAAAGTTACAGATAAATTAGTGACAGTTACTGATTTTACATACCTAATGTGGCCATGGAGCTTGATTGGGGAATTACCCAACCATCTCCACTGCCCGTTGTGTTGCAAATGAACAAATAGAATATTGTATACATATACATAGGATGGCCTATACACACCACAGGTACTGTGTACACACAGACTCCCAAAATAGACATTCTATTCCAAGCTCTATCAGAGGAAAAGATTACCAGGTTTTCAGAGGAAATTATTCAAGAACATAGAACACTACAGCACAGCACAGGCCTTTTGGCCCACAATGTTGTGCCAACATTTTATCCTGCTCTAAGATCTATCTAACCCCTCTCACATAGCCCCCCCCCCCCATTTCTCTATCATTCATGTGTCTATCTAAGAGTCTCTTAAATGTCCCTAATGTATCTGCCCCAACGACCTCTGCCGGCAGTGCGTTCCACTCACCCACCACTCTCTGCGTAAAAAAACTTACCCCTGACATCCCCCTTATATCTTCCTCCAATCACCTTAAAATGATGCCCCCTCATGTTATGTCCTCTTCTCCAACCCCTGGGAATCACTGCTCAAAGTGGAGGGGCATCTGGAATGGCACTGAGGATCTAAAGTCCATTTGTTGGAACCCTACAGAAGCTCACTGTCAACAGTAGAGTGCATTACTTACAAAACGCCCAGCTGTCCGCCCTGCCAAGCTGCTTCTGTCCCACCTGTGGCAGTCTTGTGGGTCCCAATTTGCTCTCATCAGTCACCTCAGAACTGGAGTGGAAATAAGTGATCTTCTTTCCTAAGGACTGTCTAAGAAAAAAGATACATGGTGCACGAATATACACACCATGGATGTACACAGGACAATGCTTACACAGCACTGGTTTACATGCAGGATAGTGTGTATATATCGGACTAGAGCACAGGACAGTGCATGTATTATATAGGAAAACACAGGACAATGTATATGCAATGCAGATATACAGAGGATAAAATATCGACAGGACCACACAGCTGGTAGAGCCGCTGCCTCATTGCTGCAGCTACCAGTGTTCAATCCAGACCTCTGGTGCCATCTGTGTGGAGTTTGCACGTTGACCATGAGGGTTTTCTCCAGGTGCTCCGGTTTTCTCCCATATCCCAAAGACATTTGTGTTGCTAGGTTAACTGACCACTGTAAATTGCCCCTACTCTGGTAGGATCTTGGGGAAGTTGAGGGAAGAATAAAATGGGATTCATGTCGGATCAGTGTAAGGATTAGTGAATGATAGGTGCTGATGTTTAGCAGGGATGGTGGGCTGTTGGGGGGGGGGGGGTTCTGTTTTCATGCTGTGTATCTCTATGAGGACAGGATACACTCAAAGCAACATCCTTCTAGATAGCACTATTTAATGTAGCAAAAACCTCTTGAGTGGGTGAACCAAATGGAAAATTGCAACTCAGAACTGGAAGATCATAGCTATGAGGAAGGATTGGAGGCCAAAAACACAAAGGCATAAATTTAAAGTAATTGGTAGAAGGATTAGAGGGGAAGATTTTTATCCCCCAGTGGGTCATGGGGGTCTGGAACTCACTGTCTGAAAGGGCAGTGGAGGCAGGAACCCTCAAGATATTTAAACAGAATTTGGAACTGTGCTTGAGTAGCTGTGTCCTGCGGGTGCTGGAATATAGGATCAGACTGGGTAGTTCTTTATCAATAAGCACAGACATGAAAGGCTGAATGGCCTCTTTCCTTGTCATATGTGCTACAAGAGTATTAAGACAAGACATCGAGCCAGGTAGGGAGCTATTAGAGCAGATGAGCAAATGCATTGTCAAAGATTTAGATTCTAAGCAGCATCTATGGAAGAAAGATTTTGGGAAGAGACTCCAGAGGGAGTCTTTAGCGCTTAAGAAGCCAGAACTGCAAGCATGCAGGTATCTCAGGAGGTTTATAGAACTGGAGGATTTTACAGGACGAGGAGGGATGACACTATGGAGGAATCTGAAAACAAAGAGCAGAATTTATAAACAGAGGCTTTCCCTAACCAGGAGCCGTTAGCAGACAACCATCGCAGGGGCAAGTTAGAATGTAGCAGCAGAGTTTTGGATGGCATTAGTTTACAAAGAGAGAACAAGTGAGCCCAGTCAAGAGAGCACTGGAAATGTCATACAAGGATAAAAAGACATGGATGAGAGTTTCATCAGCTGAGTCAGTGCTGAGTCATAGAAATGGCCAAGCTATGAGGTATAATACTGACTGAGATAAGACACCAAAGCTGCAAACAGTCTTGTTCAGACAGTTGCCACCAAAAACAGGGAACTCATTGGCTGAGAACAGTTTGTGAAGGGGACTGCAGCCAATGGCTTTGGATAATATAAATACAGTGCAAAGATTAGTGTATCTAATAGCGTGGGCGTACACAAGCCTAGAAGCAGAAGAAGGCTATTCAGCCCTGAGCATGCTCATCCATTCAGTAAGATAGAAACATAGAAAAACCTACAGCACAATACAGGACCTCCGGCCCACAAAGCTGTGCTGAACATGTTCCTACCTTAGAAATTACTAGGCTTACCCATAGCCCTCTATCTTTCTCAGCTCCATGTACCTATTCCAAAGGTCTCTTAAAAGACCCTATCGTATCCGCCTCCACCACCATTGCCGGCAGCCCATTCCACGCACTCACCACTCTCTGAGTAAAAAACTTACCCCTGACTTCTCCATACCTACTCCCCTGCACCTTAAACCTGTGTCCTCTTGTGGCAACCATTTCAGCCCTGGGGAAAAGCCTCTGGCTATCCACACGATCAATGCCTCTCATCATCTTATACACCTCTATCAGGTCCCCCCTTCATCCTCCGTCGCTTCAAGGAGAAAAGGCTGAGTTCCCTCAATCTGTTTTCACAAGGCATGCTCCCCAGTCCAGGCAGCATCCTTGTAAATCTCCTCTGCACCCTCTCTATGGCTTCCACATCCTTCCTGTAGTGAGGCGACCAGAACTGAGCACAGTACTCCAAGTGGCTGATCCCCTCTCTCCATCACTCTCCAGCCTGTTCCCTCAATCCCTTAATGACAAAAACTTCAGCAACCTCAATCTTGAATGCCCTCCATGCCTGAGAATCCACAGCTTGCTGGGATGGAGAATTAGACATTGATATTATTTGTAAAAGATCTCGTAAATATATTATGTTAGAAAAAGATGATACTGGAAAATAAATCCACACATAAATTTATTGATAGACACAGTTGGTTTGAGGATGAAATCTTGACCCTAACATTCAGGTGTTGTCCTAATTATAAAATTATATGACCTGTCATTAAATGACTGGATTCTAATCCTTGCAGGTCAACATTACTATAAATTTAGGCTGCAGCACAAGAGCAGGAAGCAACACCCAAAGCCATGGCCACTCCCTCTGTGAGCCCCAGGTCACACCCTGGGTCATTGCTCCCAAGCCAGTGCGACCCTGCAGACTGAGCCCTGGGCATTGTCACTGCCAACAGACCACCCAGCATCTCTCCATCCACCACCGAGCCACTTGCTTCCACCACCGTAAGGCCAGTCCAAGCAACTCGCTGACTAATGTTCTGCTACCTCATTTCTGGGTTATAAACCACACTTGGAAAAACTCTGAAATAGACTGATTTTTGCCCCTACGTGTCCAGCTGTCAACATTTTTCCTTCAATTCTATGAGCTTCAAACTTAAACAATCTCTCAGAATATAATCAGCAAATGCCTTCTGGAAATACAACTACATTGTATCCATCAGCATTTCCGTCTACCATAATAATTCAATCAGTTTGGTCAGGTGTGACCTACCTTTTAAAAGGTCCACGTTGACTCCCTCTGGTCTGCTGAATGTGCTTGAGGTGTCCAGCACCTGTTTCTGATTAAAAACTCGAGACATTTATAGACACTAGATGTTAGACTTACAGATCTATAACTCCCTGGTTTCCCTCTCTTGCTTTTCTTAAATACCAATGTGACTTTGTGTGAGATTCTAACCCAAAAAAGATTCCCCAAAGTTTGGAAATTTATACTTCGAGCACATGGAATGCTCTCACCTACTTCCTTTAATACCCTTGGCTGGAAATTATCTAGTCCTTGGAAGGTGTAACTTTTTATTAAAGTCATAGAGTCAGACAGCACAGAAACAGGACCTTCAGCCCAACACATCCATGCTGACCATTTGCACTAATCCCATTTAGCAACACTAGATCCGTGGCCTTAGCTCAGTTAGCTACTTCCGAAATGTTGTGACCTGTCTCCATCACCCCCTCGGGCGGGGAGTTCCAGATTCCAACCGTCCTTTGAGTGACAAAAACCTTCCTCAGATCCCATCTACACCTCCCGCTCCTCTTGTTCTCGACATCTCTGTTATAGGGAAAAGTTTCTTACCATTTCCAGTGCCTGTGCACCCTATAATTTTGTTCATTTCAGTCAGGTCCCCCCAACCTCAGCTTCTTCTGCTCCTAAGCGAAACAAACCCAGCTTCTCCCATCTCCCCTCATAACTGAAACACTCTAACCCAGCCACTATCCTTGTGAATCTCGTCTGCACCCTCTTAAGTGCAGTCATGTCCAATCCTGTGATCAGAGCTACACACGGTACTCCAGGTGTGGTTTAACCAATGCTTTATAAAACTGTACCATTACCTCCCTGAGGTTATATTTTATGCCCCAGCCTATGAAGGCAAGTATGCTAAATGCCTTCTTCACCACCTGTGCTGGCACTTTCAGGGATCCTTGGATGTACACCAAGGTCCCTCTGTTCCTCAATGTTCACTATTGTCAGTGCTTTATTCGTTACCACAGAGACACAAGAGACAGCAGACGCTGGAATCTGGAGCAACACACAATCTGCTGGAGGAGCTCAGTGGGTCGAGCGGTGAGAGGAACTCTGTTCTGATGCAGGGTTTTGACCTGAAACGTCGACAGTTCCTTTCCTCCCACAGATGCTGCTCGACCCGCTGAGTCCCTCCGGCAGGTTGTTTGTTGCTCTTTATTCATTACAGTTATTTTTTTCTCCATTAATCTTGGGTGAATAAATGATGCTAATTGTCTGCTTTCCTTGGGATATCTGCACACAATCTTCCATAATAAATACTGTTGCAAAGTAATTGTTTTGCACGTCCATTTTCTTAATTTCATTTACAATATGTTTTCATATTTCCTTATGACACAAAAGATCATTCAACCCTTCAAGTCTATGCCAACTTTCACGCCACTTATTCCGCCACTTATCTCCCTGTAACCTATTCTCTCTCACATACCCCTTGATTCACCTACCACCCACTTACTTTACAGTGACCAAGTGACCTAACACCTTTGGGATGTGGGAGGAAACCAGAGCATCAGGGAGAAATCTGTGCAATCACAAGAACAGCAAACTCCATGTAGACAACATCAGTGATCAGGACTGAACCCAGATTGCTGGTAGCAGTTCTAACCGCACCACTGTATCACCAGCATCAGTTTTCAAGAGGCCACGTTACTCCTGTACCTCCTCTTTCCCCTAAATTAATTGGAAAAGATCTCCTGTGTTGATTCTGATATCCATTATACATTCTCGTCCACACTTCCTCTCTGTCATGGTTTGGCTGTCTACCAACAACTAGTCCTAGTGTTTAGTTTTTTTGTCTGCTTTTCCTTTTAATACCATCCAACATTCCGTTCCAAATCCCAAATTTAATGTCCATTCAGAAAGCACACTGGCAACAGCTGTAGGAGAAAACGCAGACTCACATAACAGCTGATGTTAAATTGAACCAGTTGTTCAAATTCCTTGTCTCTTTGCCATTTCAAGTTACTGTCTCGGTCTCTAATCTGCTCTTATAAACATCACCATATATTCCATTCCCTTTCCTCAGACTGGTGTCAAGGAACTGACTGGCCATGGTGTCGAATTCAGAGTTTAGTTACGATCAAATATATGACCTTCTTTCCCCATTCAGATCCCAACTCTCAGAAGAATTTTTGCCAATGGCTTTTCCTCTGTTCAAATTCACAGACTGTATACTTCTTTGTTTCATTTCTAACCTCTTCCTATTTTCTTATGGAAACATCTGCTCTCTTAAACGGACCTAACTGATGCCTAATCAGCACTCAAAGATGAGCAGGGAATTGGTCCCTGGTGTTCTGGGCAACATTTGTTCCCCAACTAACATCGATAAAACAGGTTAGTTGGTCATTATCTTGTTGCTGTTTGTGGGCAGTTGTTGTGAGCAAATTGGTTGGCATGATTCCTACAGCATCCATTAAAGTGGCACTGAACAATTCCGATAATCCGGCTTCTTGGGAACTTTCACAGTGCCGGACAAATTTTTTGGAGCTATTGGATGTTCCTCCAATTAATATCCAAGTACACCTTTATCACTTCTTTACATGTGCACTGTAGTGTAATAAACCTGGTGAGATTAAAGGGAGTCGGAAATATAAAAAGCACTCCGGACCCTGACTCCGGCTGCAAACCCATCCACATTCCTGACCCCCCAATGTTCCAAACCCCAACACAGTGCACATCTGACCCACAATCTGGACCCCAGCCACAGCCGCACTCGACTCCCTCCCCGCCACCCCCTCCCTCCACCCCCCCCCCCCCCCCACTGTCTGCCTGCACACCCCATTTGTACTCTGGACCTCTGGCTCACACTCCGCTCTAATAAGTGAGCCAGATGCTGAACCATCCAGATTGCTGATGCCGGATCATCAGAGTTTTACTGTACACACAAAATCCAAGTACTGCAACAGGCGAAGATCTGAGATAAAAACACAAGGTGACAGGAACTATCAGCGCGAGAAGAGAGAAGCAAAATTAACATTTTCCAGGTGATGACCCTTCCCCAGAACTAGGAACCATTGGAGAAGAACAAACTGTGCAGGAAGAAACTGGCATCAACATTTAACTGATGACATGACCATCTGCTGCAGCCACTGACTGCCATTGGCAGCTTCCTCTGTTCGTTGGATCCCTGTCAAAAGAGAACTGAAGAGATTTAGAATTTAAAAACCTGCAGATGCTGGAAATCTGAAGTAAAAACAGAAAAAGATGGAAGCACTCAGCAGGTCAGGCAGCATCTGCGGAAAGAGTCATAGAGCATGGATACAGGTCCTTCGGCCCAACTTGTCCATGCTGACCAAGATTCCCATCTGAGCTAGTCCCATTTGCCTGCATTTGACCCGTATCCCTCTAAACCTTTCCTACCCGTGTACCTGTCCAAATGTGTTTTAAGTGTTGTTGTTATAAGAGAAATGGAGTTAATGTAGAAGGGATGGATAGGACAAAGGGAGTGTCCCTCATAGGGTGAGGCCAGGGATGGTGTGGGGATGAGCTGTAGACAAGGTCATCCAGTTGATAGATTAAGGAGGGCAGTTATAGGGAGAACATGAACAAAGGAATATAAAAGCTATGAAACAGAAAAGATTGTTGACTTGGCTTTGAGCAAGACGTTATCAGAAGTTGTTTAAGTCCAAATCAGTACATTAATCGTAAGCCACTAAACGCTGCAAATGATGGAAATGGAAAAGAAAATGTTGGGAATTGTCAGCAGTTCAGGCAGCACCCGTGGAGAAAGAATGAGAGCGAAGGCAGTGAGCCAATGGTCTTCCATCGGGAGTGGAAGATGCCAGAGATTCGACAGGTTTCACATTATGAAGGGAGGGGAGAGAGTGGGTGAGGAGGGAGAAAGGAGCAAAGGGGAAGGAGGCCAGGGCGGGAACCAAAAATAGGGGCCATCGGTGCAGGGAAGTTATTTATATATCCAACAGGGAATTTAGGAGAAACACAGGTGATTAAAACATGTAGTCATTATAAGTAGCACAGATGCAATTTTAGGGGAAGCTTCATAAGTAAATAACAGTAGATGATTATGCTAATATGGTGAGATGGATGTTCTGTGAAGAGGCTCTTGCAGTGAACACCCACTAGCATGGACTTGTTATATAGCAGGCAGGTTGTTTCTATATAAATGACAAAAGGGGTGAAGGTTCAAGGCAAATGGGTCTGGTCTTAGGAAATGCGCTGAAACAAAATATAGGTCTGTCTGAGGTGTGAATGGCTACACCAGAACCATTACTGGCACCTGCTTACTGAGAAGATGGAGCACTATCCATGATTGAATCAATGTCATGGTACTGTTAACTTCAATATTAGTAAATAAGATTGGACAATGAGGCCAGGAGGCTGTAAAATCCTTAATAGAAAGGATTAAATGCTATTCCTTAAGCTTCTGTTCAGCTTCAGTAGAGCAGTGTAAGAGGCTGAGGCCAGAGTGGGACGGAGAATTAGAACGGCACACATAAAGATCCCGACTAGATAAATCTGATTTCGGGGCCGAGGCTGCTGCAGAGACGACTGATCGCCATGGTGGACCTGTTCACAGGAGTAACCTTGATACAGAACAACAGGGACAGAGATGAACTCGACACCCAGCAGCAGCTGGACAACGCGCTGCGCAACAAGGTGGTGCTGCTGTACTTTGGTTCGAGCGACTGCCCCAGATGCCAGGAGTTCGCCCCTGCACTGCAGGACTTCTCCAACCGGCTGATGGATGAATATTACATCCTTCGAGCGGCTCAGCTGGCGCTAGTGTACATTTCCCAGGATCCAAGCGAGGAGAAGCAGCAGCGCTACCTCAAGACGCTGCACAGGAAGTGGCTCTTCGTACCTTTCCAGGACGAGTTCAAAAGGTAAGGATGTCGCCTGGTGGAACGGGAGATGTTGATGTCTGACCTGCAGAAAGCTTTCACAAGATCACAAGACAAGGGAGCAGCAGTAGGCCATTCGGCCCATCAAGTCTGCTCCATTAGCTAAACTAAAACTATTCCTATCTAGCCCCAATTTCCGGCCTTATCCCCATAACCCTTGATACCCTGACTAATTAGATACCTATCAATCTCCTCCTGAAACACCCCCAGTGACTGGGCCTCCACTGCTGTACGTGGCAAAGAATTCCATAAATTCACTACCCTCTGGCTAAAGAAATTTCCCCTCATCTCTGTTTTAAACCTGTACCCTCTAATTCTAAGACTGTGCCCTCTAGTCCTGGACTCACCCACCACGGGAAACAGCTTAGCCACATCTACTCTGTCCAGTCCTTTCAACATTCTAAATGTCGCTATGAGGTCCCCTCTCATTCTTCTGTACTCCAGTGAGTACAGTCCAACAGCTGACAAACGCTCATCATAGGTAAGCCCTTTCATTCCGGGAATCATCCTCGTAAATCTTTTCTGAACCCTCTCCAACATCAGCACATCCTTCCTAAGATAAGGGGCCCAAAACTGCACACAGTATTCCAAATGAGGCCTCACCAGTGTTCCACAGATCCTCATCAACACTTCCTTACTTTTATACATTATACCTCTCGAAATGAATGCCAACATAGCATTCGCTTTCCTTACCGCCGATCCGACCTGGTGGTTAACCTCAGGGTATCCTGCACGAGTACCCCCAAGTCCCTTTGTACTTCTGTACTTTGAATTTTCTCCCCATCAAGATAATAAGTGATAAGTAAATGTAAACCGTGCTCATCTTAAACTCTGCTTCCAACACGTTAACTTGGACCAAATCCAGTTCACCATCAACACCCTCTTCAACCAAACATCTTCATTTCCCTCTGGGACTTTGCCTTCTCCCCATTTCTGAAATCGACAACCCTCCAAAGGCTCCGCAATGCCCCAGTCCCAGGCTGCATCTCCAGTCCCTCAGTCCCACATCTCCAGTGTTCAACAGGTGTTCAGATACCATGGCTCTAAGCTCGGAAACACCCCCTCTGAACCTATGGACCTCACCACCTCTCCATCCTGCTCAGAGGTCCTCCTGAACACCCATGTCTCTTGTCCTGACACCTCTTCATGTGGCAGCATCAAGTATTGTATGTGAAACATCTTAGCAAAATGCTCCATGTTAAATTTATCTGTTATTCTGCGTGCATTTAAATCTCTCCATCTGGGTGTGTGTGTTTTTTGGGATTTGGTAGTTGGCAGGCTGACTCAACGACAAGGGAACATTGGATAATTGGATAAATATATGGTGGAGAAGGGTTTGCAAGGCCATGGAATAAAGGTGGAACCAGAGAGTTACTCTGGAAGAGAGCTAGCTAGTATGGAGATGATGGGCCTAGTGCACTCCTTCTGTGCTATAACCCTTCTCTGATTCTATTCTACCCAAGTCTGAGAGGTGAACAGTGCGGTCAGTTCCAGATGGCTAAGTCTGAAGGGAAGAGGTAGGTGTGTGTGTGTGTGTGTGTGTGTGTGTGTGTGTGTGTGTGTGTGTGTGTGTGTGTGTGTGTGTGTGTGTGAGAGAGAGAGAGAGAGAGAGAGAGAGAGAGAGAGAGAGAGAGATGTGTGTGAGTGTGTTATGCACGATCCACGAATACTGAAGGTCTAAAACTCTGTAAAAGCTGATAAACTATCCATCATGCACATTACGTTAATCGAGTTGACACCACAATGCTTGATGTCTGGCAGAGACCAACACCCCAGCTCAATATAAGGTAGCCTCGGTGTTTTCTCTCTCTCTCCACCACTGTGGCTGCTTCATTGTGTTTCATTTTCCTTTTCTGTCTCCATCTGGTGGTTTTAAGGCATTTGTTAACATGACAACCTGGGTGTGCAGCTTATCCCAGCCACTCCCTCCGTTCTCTCCACCTCCCCTTCCCCACAGCTTAAAACCACTCCCATCTTCTCACTTTGCCGGTCCTTGACCTGAAACATCAGCCCAAATTCTCTCCCCGCTGACGCTGCCCGACCTGCTGAATGCTTCCAGAATCTGGTTTTGGTTCAGATTTCCAGCATCTGCAGTCTTTTGTTCCAATGACTTACTGACCGTTTTTGCTTAAGTTACAGGCAGTTTATTAAAAGGACTGACCTATACAGAGATTAGAAATGAGTTGTACAGCACAGAGACAGGTCCTTTCACCACTGGGTGTGTGCCAACCATCCAGCACCCATTTACACTAATCCCATTGTATTTTCTCTAATCCCCTTCAACTCTCGCCTACCCCCCCCCCCCCCACCGCCGATTCTACCACCCACCCACACCCTGGGAGGCAATTTACCCTGGTCAACTAACCTACCAACCCACAGGTCTTTGGGATGTGGGAGGAAACTGGAGCACTGGGGGAAACCCACACGGTCACAGGGAGAACGTGCAAACTCCACACAGACAGCACCAGAGGTCGGGATCGAACCTGGGTCGCCGGAGCTGTGAGGCAGCTATGCTGCGTTTCCCTTTTATCTTTCTTTTTGCTTCTCCTAGGAGATCACATGGTCTGAAACGGACTTCAGATCAAGGAAACGAGAAGTCTAAATGATCGCTTGCAGGTCCATCCGCCACCAGGTGTGGGCCTTATTCCCTGCACCATTACTGAGAAGCCCAGTACAGGGCACTCCCCACTTTCCAGCCAACATCCTCTGAAGCTCTGGCACCTTTTCTAGTTTGATAGTGATTGAACATGTAAGAAATCTCAGGCCAATGACCTCCATACCTTCTTGGTAGGTGAGTGCTTGAACCAAGAAGCCCAATGGCAAGCTAAAAGTCACCACACTTGCCAGCCGGATATTTTTCAGCCTGCTTCTGATCAACGGTATTTGCTGTGGATTTGGATTGTTGGGTTTAATCCTATAAGGGGCTTCTGACTTTATAGTAAGGATGGGAGATTCTAATGTTACTAATTCAAAGCACATGGTGAATTCTAGGAATTTTGCCAGGAAGTTTCCTCAGAAGAGAGATTTCCCAGAGAGATCGTAAAGAATGTCTGAAGCAGTTGTGCTGCAGACCGATTAGAAGTCTAAACAATAGAAATCAGCTCAATCCATTGGGTTCCTCCAGCAGACTGTTTGTTACAATAGAAATTGGAAAAGATTAGGTATACGAGCTACCAGCTTGGACTCTGAACACAAGTTACAATTATAGCTGGCTAATGTAGCTGTAAGTAAGAGAGGATGATCTCAGAAAAACAAACTGTCGACGGAGTGACAGCTGTGCCTTTGGATGGTGAAAGGCCAGAGATGCGTGGACAACATATCAAAGTGACAGACTAGCTGATTCATCGAGCCTTCATCACACCATAATGGCTGAAGCATTATGACTAACCTACCCCCAATACTATGTGATCTCCCAGCGAAGCAAAACCATCGATAAGACAAAACCACAGGGTTAGACAGAAAAAAACACTTCAGGTAAATCCCTCTATGGCCTCCTCAGCTTGTGTATTTGAACATTAAAGGAATGCAGGGATGCAGGTCATGTGCAGGTGGATGGAATCGGTTTGAACTGGCATCATGGTTGGGCACAGACATCATGGGCCAAAGGGCCTCTGTTGTTCTATGTTCAAGTAAAATGAGGATCAGGCAGGAACATGACTGAGGTGCAAGATCAGACATAATCCATTTGAATTCTGTGCAGGCTAGAGGGACTGTGTGGTCTATCCCTGCTCCTATCAAATCCAAACATCTGAAAATTGCTGGCAAGGTAACAAACAGGAGAAGGGGCAGAGACTGAAGTAGCAGCAAAAGATTTATCCAATCTGGCAGACAAGTTAGAAACTTACTGCTGAGAAGTGAAGTCTACAGACATAAGCCCTGTAGGAATTAACACAGCACAGGAATAGGGTGTTTCAGCATTCTTGTCCATGCTTGCCAAACAAAAAATATTGAACAAAGATGCAAAGAAAAGCTGCAAGAAAATCCACGATTATAAAGGGAATAAACTTTAAAGGGAGATGTTTGAGAACTGTTTATAAAAGGGAATTTAGTTTTCAATGATAAAAAGAAAATTTCAATTTAAGGAACTGGGTACCATTGGATAAATTTAGATTAGTACAAAGTAAATTTAATAACAATCTCACTTGGTGAGAAATATTCTAAATAATGTGTAGGTAGTAAGTTTATTATTGTAAGTATAACTGGATCTAGGAGGCGGCAGTGTGAAGAAATATGAGGAATCCGACAAAGACCTTTCTTGTTATATCTTTTCTAGCACATCTGCTCCCACTGACCAGCAATTCTACCTGTAATATGTTGCCATGGGAGCAGTTAGATATAAAAACTTGGATTCATTCGCATCTTTTGTGTGCTCAGAACATCCAAAAATGTTTCACAACCAACGGTTACTTTTCATGCTACCATAGGGAAGGAGGTAGGCAAAATGCAAACAAGGTCCAATGAACTGTTGAGTAATAAATGCCCATGACACAGGAGATAGCTTCCCTCCTCTTCTTCAAATACTGCATGGGATTTTTTAAATGCACCTGAGGAAGGTGGGCCCTCATGGACTCTGTCTACACTTCTCGCTGCCTCGGTAAAGCAGCCAATGTAATCAAAGACCCCACCCACCCCAGACTCTCTTCTCTCCCCTCCCATTGGGCAGAAGATACAAAAGCCCGAAAGCACGTACCACCAGGCTCAAGGACAGCTTCTATCCCACTGTTGTAAGACTATTGAATGGTTCCCTAGTACGATAAGATGGACTCTTGGCCTCACAATCTACCTCGTTATGACCTTGCACCTTAATGTCTGCCTGCACTGCACTCTCTCTGTAGCTGTGACACTTTATTCTGCATTCTGTTATTGTGTTCCCTTGTACTACCTCAATGCACTGTTGTACGAAATGATCTGTGTCGATGACAAGTTTTTTTGCTGTATCTCGGTACATGTGACAATAACAAAGTTACAATTTACCAGTTTACTGTCTGGGATTTTGCTACAGTCAAGGAGGTCCTAATGTGCAGTTCAAAACTTCATTAGTTGCTGAATGTACAAATGGGTGAAATGAACCATAAAAATTCTGATTTGTTCTTTTACGGGGTCATGGACTCCAGAAAATGTTTATCTTTTCTGTTCCAGAGACTTACAAAGAATGTACGATGTCAGGGAAATCCCATGCCTCATTGTCCTTAAACCCAATGGAGATCTCATTACCAGGAATGGAGTGGCAGAGATCTCCACGACGGGGGTGAATTGCTTCAAGAACTGGTGGGAAGCATCTGACATCATTGACAGGAATTTCCTCCTGGCGGAAGATTTTGAGGCGTGGTCGTGGAAGAGTCTGACAGACCCCTTAAGGCAGCTCAAGTACAGAATTAAAAAGATGGGCACAGAGATGGGTGGTGAAACAGAGTGACTGACATTGAACTCATGTTTCTGCACAACCCTTTCTCCATGTTTCCCGGCTGTATCTAGTTTCTATTCCAGGCCATACCCATTCTTATTCCCTAATGTTAGCATATCCCAAGAGAAACAATTAACTCAAAATCAGTAAATCATTCTCTTAAGAATACATGAGATTTCCACCATAATCTTCCCTCGCCTCAGAAGGAGAAAGTAACTCCGCTCCCGATTACTGCCTACAGATAAACTACCTCGCCAGCTTCATTGATAAACAGAATAACTAGGCAAAATAATAATTTACAATACAGCAGAATTAGTATCAGGCAATGTGTTATAATCCAGTCCCAGAGAATGCCTGATGAAGCAGGTTCTGATACAGTGACAGCATTGCCCCAACTGGCCCCTAGTAAAATCAGGGCAAAGGTAGTCAGAGATCAAACCTGCAACAAGAAGATTCCAAACTGCAAGAATTCCCTTTCTTTGAATGTAGAGGCAGAGCAGTTGAGAATGATTTAAGTTTGATTTAATTATCCCTGAAGTGATTATTGTTTTGAAGAACAAAGGACTTCAGATGCTGGAATCCAGATGAAAAAACAAGAAGATGCTGGAGGAACTCAGCAGGTCAGGCAGCACCTGTGGAGAAAAACAAGAGTCAACATTTCGGGTCAGGACCTTTCAGTCCTGAAGAAGGGTCCCGACCCAAAATGCTGACTGTTTTTCTCCACAGGTGCTGCCCGACCTGCTGAGTTCCTCCAGCATCTTGTGATTGTTGTTTTACTCTGCACCAATGACAACAATCTTGAGTCACACTTTACAATAGGGCTCCTGCTAACAGCTGAACACAAAAGTCCTCTGTATCTAACACATCTTCATCTCAAACTCTCCAGTTGTACACTTGAAGCTTGGCCATGAAATTTCATTTTAAGATGTGTGTTTGTGTGCACCTTCCACTTGTAATTTTATGCAGAATTGACCCTGACACTTAGGACACTTCTCTTTCTATCATTTTCTTACATTGTTTTAGCTTGTTTAATCGTCGTTCCATTTAAACAGTGGAGGACTGAGCCTGTTGTATTGAGTAAATCAGAAATAAAGGTCATTCCTTCTTTTGTTAATTAGTTTTTCTTTAATATTCAGATTCTATTGAAGGACAGTGGGACACGAGCAGGTCACCGGAATCCTGACTGGAGGCACTGGCCCTGAATAAACAATTGGGCACAAAACAAATAAAAATTCTTCTCGAGTCCACTTGAGTAAAGTTAGAGTGGGAACTACAACTTATCCACTAATCCCCTTCACTCTGCCACCTCATCAGTTGCTGATACTGTGGTGCACAGACAGGATAACATTCTCCGTTCTACTGATGTTCTCTGATGTACCCTGAGGGAAGCAGGCTGATTTTATCCTTGTGCCTGGCTGCCTTGTTTATCCAGTGTGGGCCCCTGCTGATATTGGCAGCCCTCACTCCATGGGTGAGGGAGCAACGACAAACTCTCTACAGAGCTCTGAAAATAGTAGATATAAGACCATATAACATAGGAACAGAATTAGGCCATTTGGCCCATCGAGTCTGCTCCACCATTAAATCATGGCTGTTTTTTTCCAACCGCATTCTCCTGCCTTCTCCCCGTGACCCTTAACCCCCTTACCGATCAATCTCTTCCCAGTGACTTGGCCTCCAGCACCCTCTGTGGCAACAAATTCCATAGATTCACCACCCCCTAGCTGAAGAAATTCCTCCTCATCTCAGTTTTAAAGGGATGTCCCTTTATTCTGAGGCTGTGCCCTCGGATAACAGGCGGCACCAGCCCGTATCTGGAGAGCAAGCTGGGATAGTCGGGGCCCAAGCACTGCAGACAGTGAGACGTCAGCAACTGACGAGGTAGAACAACTGAACACACAAGGTGGAAGCTCGTGTTGGTGTCACTCAGTATGGGTTAACTGGTCAGCAAAAGCACAAAGCCAAACCTAATGGGAGCCCCACCATTGGCCAGGTTATCTGAGAAAAGACACTCCTTGGCAGTTAGCAGACTTGCAAGCTTCAAAAAACATGGAACAGTCCAGCACTGGACTGGCCATTTGGCCCATGATGCTGATCTTGACGCCAATTTATACTAAATATCCTTCTCCTGTGTCTCATCCACATCCCTCCATTCCCTTCATATTCATGTGTCTGTCTAAAAGCCTCTTAAACTCCACCAAACTGCCTGCTTCCACTACCACCCCTGGTAACCCACTCCAGGCACCCACCACTCTCTGCGTAAAAACACTGCCCCTCACGTCACCTTTAAACATCCCCCCTCTGACCTTAAAAGCATGTCCTCTGGTGTTTGACATTTCTACCCAAGGGAACAGATTCTGACCGTCTATCTATGCCTCTCATAATTTTAAAATCCTCTATCAGGTCTCCCCTCAGCCTCCGACGCTCTAGGGCGAACAACCCGAGTTTGTTCAACCTTTCCGTATAGCTCATAGCCTCTAATCCAGGTAGCATCCTGGTAAACCTCTTCTGCACTCTCTCCACATCCTTCCTATAAAGGTGCGACCTGAACTGCACCCAAGTGCGGAAAAAAAACATTCAGTATTCAACAGGTTAATCTGCAGAGTTTCATTTTGTTATTCAATGCATTTAAACAGCAGGGTTCAGACTGCAGGACTTGAGCTCTGACACTTTCTCTAGCTGTGCATTGGCCGTAACCTAGAATAACAAAAGTCGCTTTGGCAACAGGACACATTGGTACATTGCAACTCACCGTCCCAACTTTTCGACATACGCCAGGCTGGTGGTACAGCTCGTTGGTCTAGCGGTCTTTTCAAAGGTCATGATTTCAATTGAGAGAATAAAGTTACACCAAGTAAGGTAGCTGAATTTGTATAAAACCTTTATTGAAAATTACAAAGTAGTAAACATAGATTTAACACAGGAAATATTAAATAACATCAAAAATTCCTAGGCATTGCAAGGATAATGAATGATGTCTGGGTTAAATCAGCCAAACTGAAGCGACTTGGCAGTGATACTCCACAAGTTTTCCCCATTTAAGATACAGTTTTAAAATTCTTCAAGAACTTTTTTTTAAATCCTGTCTTTCTACATTTGAGTATAATTAAATACCGAGTACTTAAAAAACTCCCAACCACCTTTTTATTTTGTATCAACACTCATCCTTTATCCTGAAACTCTGAGGGTGGAAGGGGTGGGGGCTGTGGGGAGAAAGAGATCGAGGGACAGAAAGAGAGAGGGGAGTTCTTTGGGAAAGGCAGATTTAACTTTGGTTATTTTAGTTAGAAAAAGATTACTGCAGACTCTTGAAGGCACTGACCCCCGCTGAACTACAGCCCCATAACAGTAGAGAAGGAAAAGTTGGAGGGTAAAGGCAGGGAGGGAGAGTTAATACTGAGGGGAATGGCTTATGGGTGGTTAGCTTTTTCTTTACATCAATGTATTGGGCTCAGAAACTAAGTTAAGTTTAGAGACAGAACTGAACTGCAAAGGACGGTGACACTAAAGGGAACAAGTCAGAGATGAGGGTGCAATGGGCGAGATACAGTATACAAGTGGACAAAACAATGGGAGGTGAAATTTAATGAGGACGAGTGTGACATCCTGTAAAGAGGAAGAAAGATATGTGCAACACACAAACTCAAGTGGATGTTGAAAGACCTAATGAAATGGAAATCAGCCCAGTGATATTGGTGGACCGAATATCTACCTACGTCATGCAAGCTGCACAGTTCTGCATTCACACTGCAGCCTGCTGGGTTGTCAAGATTCAAATAGTGGGCACAGAACAGGGTAAAACAAACCAACAGCCCTGAAGCCTGGATAAAACATCCACCTGTGCCTGAAATGATGACCAGACTCTCCTGATTCAGCCCGTTGTTTATGGTTAACTAATGTCTGTGGGTGTAGACTTTTTGGTGACTGTTGGTGACTTTTTGGGTCAAGACCCTTCATCTCGACCTGAAACATTGACGGTCCATTTCCCACCACAGATGCTGCCAGACCCACTGAGTTCCTCCAGCGCTCTTTGTGTTAAACGGTAACCAACTGTGTACACAGGAGGATGCGGGAACTGAGTTGAGAGCTGAACAAATCGTTTTGACTGAATTACTTCAGCCAATGGTTGGTGAGTGTGTGGAATGGATTGCACAGGGAGAGAGTAGGAACAGACAGAAAATTCAATAAGGTGCTAAGTTTTTGGCATAAGTAATTGGAAGAAATAGTCAGAATACACACAATGATATTTGAAACCAGTCCAGCTGTTCCTCTGGAAGCTCAAAGAGCAAGTTGAGGGTAATATCATTCCTCGTACTAGTTGAATCACCTCAATAACCTGCTGGTGTTGGAATCGTACACACCAGCTAATAATGGACTGGTCCCATGCAAAGTGTACTCGAGTTTGAAGATCCAGCATACGTCAAGCCGAAATTTAAGAGGCACAAGAGATTGCAAATGACATAGTCTGGAGCACCTGCTGGACGAACTCGGCATCTGTGGACGCTGCTCGACCCGCTGAGTTCCTCCAGCAGTTTGCTTTTTGCTCAAAGCCGAAACTGAAGCTGACTCAGGTCCCAGCTGCTTTATATGCTCAGGCAGAGCAGTGTAATTAATTAACAGTGGCTGGATTGAGGGATTGTAGGTCCTTGGATACACATCAAAAAGGGGACTGGGAGGTTTGGAGCAGAGGGAACAAACACACTGGGAAACAGCACGAGGCCGATCTGCTCCTTGATTTGGACTTTGGCAACCTGGTTCTCTTTAAAACGTTCCAGATTCTCATCCAGAATCAGAATTATTCCCAACGCCCGCTTCTCCAGTGTGTGGTCAATGAATGTACTTAAGATCTGCACCTGGGAGCACAGGGCAGGTTTATAATGAATACAAGGGGCACACAACCTGTGCGTAAGAACTGACGTGTGACTAACCTGGTGTGGAACTCACGGCACCTCAGACCTGCTCGACCACTCAACTTGACTGAGCTGAGCTTGACCCCAGCTCCATTACCCAAGATCGTGACACCGACTGTTTATTGTGCCCAGGTGCCACTGGATTCATCACCTGTGTGAGCAGGTACTGCCAGCACTGATGCCCTTTGTGAGCAGTGTGCACACCTCCGCCTCTTATGCAAGTAACTCGTTTCCCACATTTGTACACCCTTGGTTTTGGAACAGCGAGCTGCTTGGCATTTACTGCTTAACCAGGTACAGAAAGCAGAGGCTGATTTTGGCATCAACTCATCTCCCAGCTCGCCCTTTACCAGAGGTACAGCATCTGGACAGGTTACAATGACGTGCCCTTACGAAGGTTATGGGGCTTCCACCCAAGCATCTAGGTTAGTACACAGCTGACAAAACCCCACAGGGACCAAAACAGCTACAACTGCAGGTATAGAACCGACAGAAATCAAACAGTAAAAAAAATTGTAATATTTGTGTTATATTAAAAGTGTAAGCAGAATGATAAGACAGTGGGTAGGAGTGATGTGTACTGGCTGACATCACATCAGTTATAAACCCCTTTTGACACTCTGTTCAACTAAAGTCAATAGAACTCAGTAACGAGCGAGGTATATAACAGATGACCGATTCGATATCACTTGTTTGATTTCGTTGCTTTGGCCCTGCAAGGTATTCAGTCCTTTTGAGGTGAATCGTGTATGGCTATCTATTAATAATACATTGAGGCACATAACGAATTAATCAACAGTTAACTCAGCATAGGCACCCCCACTCATGCTGGTTACCACAGTGAAGAGCGTTACCTCACGTAGTCATAGTTTGGAGGTCATTTCAACTCGTTCCAAGACATAGCACCTGTCCCTGCTCATTTCCAGCACCCTCCTTTGTGAATGGCCTTCGAGTGCGGGTCTAAGCCACTGGTCACAGCTCATCTCTGGCGGCTGAATCGATTGGCGAATGCGACATGTCCAGGTTCTGAGCTGCTTCCCGGATCTTTACCTGCTCCCTGGTCTTCTGTGACTTGGCGCGGTCCCAGTCCGTCTTTAGCTTCTCGTTGTCCCAGACCGTGGAGGTCTCAGTGTCACTGACGTAGCCCGTGTCACCCGTGTAGTGGGTGGGGTAGACCAGCAGTGGCTCTGCGGAGAAAGCCTTCAGGTCGCGCTTCTCAAAGTGATCCATGTACTTGGATCTAACGGAGGAACAGAAAGTGCCAGAGTCAGATAGACCAAGGAGACACACGTGACTGGAAATTGCACAGCATAAACATGCAGGGAACGGAGGGATATAGATCACGTGCAGGCAGATAGGTTTTGTTTAATTCAACATCGTGTTTGGCACAGGCATTGTGGGCTGAAGGGCCTGTTCCTCTGTTGTACTGCTTTATGTTCTACGTAGGAGCAAGTGAAATGGAAGACCATCGCAGAAGTAAGATACACGTTTAGAAGCATCTAACTTTTATAGATTTTGAATCTTATACTGACCACCCAACTCATAGAGGATGGTCTCTTTAAAGGACACAGGCATCTTCTTGGAACACAGGAATAAGAGGAGGCTCCTTAGCTCTTCATTCCTGTTATTCAATCAGATCGCGACTGATTTGTGTCGGATCTCCATCTACCTGCCTTGGTCCGATATCCGTCATTACCCAGAACAAAGTTCATTACTTGCAGCTCTGAAACTTTTAATTCACTGCTGACATCAACAACATTCTGGGAAAGCAATTTCCTTCCACTGCACTCTGCATGAAGGGCGGCTCCTGAACGCATCCCAGTGATAGGTGTAAGGCTATGCTCCCTGCCCTTGGAAAATAGTTGCTCAAACCCAATCCCTGCAGCCTGGCTTCATATCATAAATCTCCAGTAGCTGTGCTGAACCTAGTCCAGGGCCATACATCCTCCTGAAGGCTGAGGGAGCCAACCACTGTCCAACGTGCCAGATATTCAAGAGAGTCAGGGGCAGAAGTGAGTGTAGTCACTATTACTAAGGAGAAGGTGCTTGGGAAGCTGTAAGGTCTGAAGGTGGATAAGTCACCTGGACCGGATGGATCAGGGTTCTGAAAGAGGTAGCTGAAGAGATTGTGGAGGCATTAGTAGTGACCTTTCAAGAATCACTAGAGCCAGGAACGGCACTAGAGTCAGACATGGTACAGAGGACTGAAAAATCACAAATATCACTCCACTCTTTAAGGGAGGGAAGCAAAAGCCAGGAAATTATAGGCCAGTTAGCCAGACTTCAGTGGTTGGTAAGATTTTAAGAGTCTATTATTAAAGATGAGGTTTCGGGGTACTTGGAAGCACTTAATAAAATAGGCCACAGTCAGCATGGTTTCCTTAAGGGGAGATCTTGCCTGACAAATCTGTTGGAATTCTTTGAGGAAGTAACAGGCAGGATGGACAAAGGAGAGTCAGTGAATGTTGCTAACTTGGATTTTCAGAAGGTCTTTGACAAGGTGCCGCACATGAGGCTGCTAAACAACATAGGAGCCCATGGTATTACAGGAAAGTTACTAGCATGGATAGAAGATTGGCTGACTGCAGAAGGCAAAGAGTGGGAATAAAGGGGGCCTTCTCTGGTTGGCTGCTGGTGATCAATGCTGTTCCGCAGGGGTACTTTTCACGTTATGTGTCAATGATCTAGGTGACAGAATTGATGGCTTTGTGGCCAAGTTTGCGGATGATACAAAGATAGGTGGAGGGGCAGGTGGTGTTGAGGAAGCAGGGAGTCTGCAGAACGGCTTGGACAGGTTGGGAGAAGGGGCAAAGAAGTGGCAGATGGAATACAGTGTAGGGAAGTGTACGGTCATGCACTTTGGTAGAAGGAATAAAGGCATAGACTATTTTCTAAATGGTGACAGAATTCGGAGGTGCAAAGGGACGTGGGAGTCCTAGTGCAGGATTCCAAAAAGGTTAACTTGCAGGCTGAGTCAGTAGTAAGGAAGGCAAATGCAATGTTTGCGTTTATTTTGAGAGGATGAGAATATAAAAGCAAGGATGTAATGCTGAGGCTTTATAAGGCATTGATCAGACCACATTTGGAGTATCGTGAGCAGTTTTGGGCCCCATATCTAAGGAAGGATGTGTTGGTGTTGGAGATGGTCCAGAGGAGGATTACAAGAGTGATCCCAGGAATGAAAGGGTTAACACATGAGGAGCATTTGATGGCTCTGGACCTGTACTCGCTGGAGTTTAGAAGGATGGGGGGGGGGGGGGGGGGGGGGGGGCTCTCATTGAAACCTACTGATTATTATAGAGTGGATGTGGAGAGGATGTTTCCAGTAGTGGGAGAGTCTAGGACCAGAAGGCACAGCCGCAGAATAAAAGGGTGTCCCTTTAGAACGGAGATGAGGAGGAATTTCCTTAGCCAGAGGGAGGTGAATCTGTGGAATTCATTGCCACAGACGGCTGTGGAGGCCAAGTCAGTGGGTGTATTTAAAGCGGAGGTTGATAGGTTCTTGATTAGTAAGGGCGTCAAAGGTTACGGGGAGAAGGCAGGAGAATGGGGTTGAGAGGGAAAAATAAATCAGCCATGATCGAATGGCAGAGCAGGCTCGATGGGCCGAACGGCCTAATTCTGCTCTTCTTGTGTTCTACCTTTCACATTAAAGGTATATTCCATCAGATAATTAAATGGGCGCTTGTCCACTAGGTTTTATTGTTTCTGGCCCTGGACTCCCAAATTTCTTTAATCATCCACACTTCCCAACTTTGCAGGGTTTTAAATACTTGGACTTATCTTTCTTACTCCCCAGAATGAACTTCCGTTCCACACCAGTGGTGTACCGACCTAACCAGGAAATTAGAAGGTGGTCTGTCACTTCAAAGGACACATTCTTCTGGAGCTTGTATGTTGATACTCCCTGGTTTCCTATCACCCCAACCACGGCTTCCATCCCCGTTTCAGGTAACCCACACCCCGTGTTCCCTTCTCGCTACTATTGATCCACACGGGTTCTCGTTTCCCTTGTTCACCATTTTCCTCCCCACCCCCCCCCCCACCCCCACCTGATCCCGTCTGCCCATCACCCACACCCCCATCCACCTGGGTTTCTTCCCCCTTGGCCGAAATTCCCATCCCTTCCACCATCTGGTTCCACCTGCCTATTGTCCCTCCTGTATCCGTTCTACCGATCACCTTCCAACCACCCTCTCTACCTTCCCCCTCCCCTCCCTCCCTCCACCTTCCACCTGCCCATCATCCCCCTCCTCACCTGCTTCCATCTACCACCCACCAGCCCCTGCCTCACCCCTCTCTATTCTAACCACCTCCCCTCCATCCCCTCAGTCCCGACGCAGGTACTCGACGTAAAACATCGACCAGCCCTCTGCCTCCTCAGACGCTGCTCGACCCACTGAGTTCCTCCAGCAGATTGTTTGTTGCTCCAGATTCCAGCGTCTGCGGTCTCTTGTGTCTCCTGTGTATCCCTAATCGTATCCCTACCTCCCATTGCTTTTCACTCCAAAAGCAACAAATCTAAACTCCTTCCATTCTGACCATGAATCTCATCCATGAAACAACTACCCTTCCCTATCCCCAATATGTTATCTTGTGGTACGCACATCGGGTGCTTGTTGTACATCACGGGTAGAAATTCATCCACCGGTAGCATCTTGTCAAACGGCTTGGCATCAATGAGTTTCTTTGCTCCTTGCAGTGAGAGGACGTATCCCAAAGTCCAGTAGGAGTAATCGGCCTCAACCAAATTTCGGACGCCAGGCACTGCCCTCTCCGGGTGATCCACCTGCATTCGTTTTCGACCAATGTAACTGCAGGAAACAGAAACAGGGATCAAAGCAATTACTCTGTGGGGGAGGGTAGAAAATGGAAGAGTTTAAATTCCAGAGACAAGGTGACAACAAGAGATTTTACATCAGGGTGTCAACACCAAGGTTTCAATGAAGCAACTGCAGTAGAAGGGCATAAAAAGATGCGAGGCAGGATTGAAAACGTCGATTTATAGATGAGCTGTAAAACAAATCCCGACTGCGAAGGGCTTTGCGTTGCACGCTTTATGTTCCCAGGTGTAAATCACGGCATAGTTGTGGCAGGTCTTATCCACAAGCCAGAAGGTTTGCAGGTTTGAGTCCCAGTCCGGGTTGTGGGCACAAAATCTAAGCTGACAGTTCAATGCAATGTGGAGGAGTGCTGCCCTGCTGGAGGTGCCAATAGGAGGCATTGAACTGAACCCCATCTGTGCTCTCAATAGATACAAAATGTTTGAGGAGTCTTGGCGTTGTACTTATGCTCAACCAACATTATTAAAACTGATTTTACCTCATTGCAGTTTGTGGGTGCTTGCTGTAACTGAATATCATACTTCCTACATTGCAAGTGGAAAAATGCACTTATATTCTCTACAAACCATATTGGATAACTAGAGGTCAGCTGTGGGTCAAAGGGTCAGCTCTGGATCAAAGAGATGGGAGCACAAGATCCACTCCAGGGACCTGAGGAACTGAAGGAATGCTGCTAAAATGGAGATCAGAACTTTGCAGTGTGTGAGGACCAACTGAAAGTTAAAACAGTTTATAGTCTTTACTTTTCGGTTCTCTCTCTCTAAAAATGAGCCCATTGTTTGTTTTGCTTTATGTTAACATGTTGTTAATCTTAGTGATTAAAGGATTTGTGCTCCTGAATCTCTCTGCTCTTCTATTCCATTTAGATTCTAATTTTATGTAATGTGAGAGATTCTAATTTTTCTTAACAAAATGCAACAGGCTGGATGTTGCAGAGAACTGCCAAAAGTTCCGTGCATTGGTGCCAGTAAGTTGGGGCTTCTTGCCCAAGTGCACAACCAACAGGGAGGGAATGAACTTACAGATGATTCTGCAGCTGTGCTGCACTGCTGACTGCTAGAGTGGCAACAATGCAACACTTCCTCAAAGCATACCGGATGCAGGGAAGAGAATGGCACTGAATAATCAGACACCACTACTACTTAGAAGGTTTCTTAGTAAACCTTCTACTAGACTGTACAACAGTTTTTTCTCCCAGGCTGTCAGGCTCCTGAATACCCTGGAGGCAGTCTCAGACAAATGCCGTGTCAAAAGTCCTGGTTTGTACAACTGCGTATAAGAACTTTGGCCGCTGCTGAACATGTTATACACTTAGTGCAATACAGAGTTCTGCATTTTCTTTGTCCAATTCGGTTTTGCACTAACCTTGCACTAATTTTCTATCCTTTATATACCATTTTTTGCACTATTTGTGTTTGCACAATTTTTCTGTTTGTGTTTATTGTATGTTTTTTATTCTATGTATGTCCTCTGTTGTGAGAGTCTGGGAGAAACGACATTTCGTTCCTCCATGTGTTTTTATAGCATATGGTAAATGACAATAAAGTATAACTTGAACTTAATTGTTTGAGTTTACATGTTAGTAGTTCATACAACTTAGTTCAGATTTAAGAAAATAAAACTAATTTTTCAAATTTATTAGCTTCGGTGTATTTTTAAACTGTTTTGGAATGTTTTCTGAGTTGTGCTTAAAATAACTTTGACAGCCAGGTTCAGCTACCTGTCCAAACGTTTATTCTAGCAGTTTCATAGATAGGGCTATTTTGTACACTGGCAGCATTTTTTGTCATATTCCTTTGCAGGATCTGGGCACCCTAATTATCCCAGAGAGGAGGGTGTCAAGCTGGTGAAGGTGCTCCTGCTGGGAAGAGAGTTCCAGGATTTACACCAAGCTGATGCCATGGACAGCCTCAAAAAAATCTGTTCAAAGACCAAGAGGCAGCAGCCCACTGCTTTGTCTCTGCTCACTCACATCAGATCCCAGTCGAGTTTCACTTTCTCCACTTCCTTCATCAGATACTTCAGTCTTCGTTTGAAGAAGATTTCAAACCGTAGATCGTCTTCAAACACTACTGACTTCTGCAATCCTCGTTCAACAATCTGTGGAATACCAGAGGAACACAGCAGGTGGCATTAGACCGGCACAAATGGGTACAAAAGGAAACAGAGTCAGGAGATGCTCCAACCGTGGGTGAGGGTTCTCTGCTGTGGTGTTAGACCATACCTCAGGAAGCTCTGGGCTGGTGGAACTGGGACATCACAGCCTCTGTTAACCGTACTCCCAGGACAAGTTAGTGAACACCGAGAAAAATTCTTCGAGCAGGGGACCTACACGACACTTAATCCAGATCCCAGACATTCCTTGTCACAGGCCAGGTAAGGAAGCACCCCCTTCATCATTGTGGAAGCATGCCTACTCTATCAGTGGACTTGGGATCCACAAATGTACCGTACACCATTTGACATCACAGTGCCCAATGATGTCAACATACCCCAGGGACTTGGACAGAGTTATCTGTCCATAAAGGAGCTGATTGTGTTTAGAGATCAGGTTTTAACTGCTTTGCGTTGCACTACCGAGCAGCTACACTCTCAGTAAATGTCCCAAAGGCTTGCAATGTTACTTGGCCACTTCTGGTCCTATCGTTCTGTCCTTTTTCCCTCCAATGTATCGGTGGATATTTCCTTTTTAAATACACGTTCATTTTCCCCTTTGAAGGTTACCATCAAACCTGCTTCCACCATGCCTTAAGCTGTTGAATTCCAGATCACAACATTTTTCTGCCAAAGTATCTCGTTCCTTCGCCTGCCACCTCAACCCTCCATCCCACTCAAACTCTATTACCTTTAAATGCATCCTCCAGTTAACGTTCCTCCCACCAGCAGTAACATTTTCTCCCTAGCTACTCTTTCAAAATCTTTCACAATTTTGACTACCTGCATTAAATTTCCCCTGAGCCTTCTCTGCTCCACAAAGAATGTCCTCAGCTTCTCCCAATCACTGGTCCTCTACTCCCATTCCAATCCAATCTCACCCTATCAGAGATGTTCCCTTTGTTCTACCCACTGCCCTCCCCCACCTTCACATCCACTTAACACTAATCATTTTCTCTCTTTCCCAGTTCCGATGGAAGGTCCCGGACCTGAAACGTTGACTGTTTCTCTCTCCATTCTTGCTGCCTGACCCACCGAGTCTTTCCAACTCCAGTCTGTTTTTGTTGTGAATAAATCTCCTCTGGCCATCATCTCCAATGACCAGACCAAAATGGCCCAAACCAGCCACTACACTGCAACTAGAGGCCAAGTCAGTGCTTTGGTCACCCAGCCACGATGTTCTCCACAGCCCGTGGAGATGTTTCACTCAAGGTGCAGAGGAAGGTCAGGAGAGCCAGCTTTGATAAATTATTCCCAGACAACCTGTATACGTTGAAAGAGCTGTAATCTTATAGTAATGAGATATTGTTTGAACAGACTACCACAGACAATGCAAGGGAAATATCCAATTGTTCGGTTTTCCTAATGGTTTAGAATCTGGCTCACTGGGTGCTGATTACTCACACTCTCTCTACACACCGGGACCCAGTTCCCACCACTCCCTCTACACACCGGGGCCCCAGTTCCCACACTCCCGCTAACACACCAGGACCCCAATTCCCAACTCCCTTGGAACTTATTGGGTGCACTGGAAAATTTATTATACTACTGTAACATCTAAAAAAAAGGTGAACTGAAAGAGTGTTAGAGTTTTTAAATGAAATAACATCAATAGTCTGGAAAATCCTCAGTACACCACCGAAGTACCCAGCTTGCTGCATTTACAGTTTTCCTGCAAGTGGGGAAATGGGACTGAAGGGAATACTCTGACAGTGCACTGATTCGATGAGCCAAATGGTCTGTTGTGTTGTAAAAGATATAAGAAATATCTTCCCACTAATTCACAGAATCATGGGATGTCACATAAAGGGAGGTGATTTGCCCTGTCCCCATGGACGCACCAATGAATCTTCCAATAAAGTTTGAGAAGTTATGCAAGGTTGACACTAATAAACTGCTCCTGTTGATCAGGAGTCTCCAGCTGGCTGTTTGGTAGAGCAACACAATTCATCCCCTCCCCCGTTCTTCCCCCACAACCATGTAATTTTTGAATTTAAATCTCTTTTGGAAGTCACTGGGTGTATCAGCCTCTCAATAAATACACGCCAACTCTAACAACTCACTGCAGGAATAGTATTTCTCCTTGGCACCAATTACTTTAAATCTGTGCCTCAGTTACTAAATCTTCTGCCACTGAAAACAAATCCTCCTGACCCACTCTGAATCACGCCACCATTTTGAATAGCTCTATCAAATCCAGTTAGCATACCAATGTTTGCAGTCACTCTACCTAGATGAAGTCCCTCATCCCCACTACCTTCCTGGCAACCTCTCAGCCCTTGAAACGATAGTGTTAATGCTTCAGAGTATCACAACAAATACCAGTAGTAAATTCCTTGGGAATGAGCCTTACCATGACTCCCATTAAGGCCAGTGTCAGGTTGACAAGCTAAACTCTCACAGTCCCTTGCCAAACAACAGGACTCCTTACCTCCTTCCAGATGTTGTAGTGACTGAGGAAGCAGCCTAGCTCCCCTTTGGTCAAGGGCCGTCCTGAATATGGGTCTTGGTAATCCGCCAACATTGTGATGCCAAGAGCTTTAATCTGACTGCTGTTGAAAGCTCTGTTGGGTGGATTCAAGACAAACATCTCAGGAACAATCTCAAGATGCGCAGCAAAGTACTTTCAGGAATACCTGATGATGATTAGGGTCTGACAAGCCTTTCAGTCTCACAAATCAACCTCCCTTACCCAGAATGAGTCCACCCCATCCTTCCCTGACCTCCTGGTGTAACAGTGGGTCTCACAATTTAAAGTTTGAGATATTAAGCAAGATCTGAGCAAAACAAAAGAGCTGGTCATTGACTTCAGGAGGTGGGGGGGGGGGGGGGGGGTGGTGGCGGTGCACATGCACTTGTCTATGTCATTGATGCTGAGGATGAGAGGGTTGAGAGCTTCAAGTTCCTAGGAGTGAACACCACCAATAGCCTGGCCAATAGTCACTGCCAAGAAAGCTCATCAGCACCTGTACTTCCTCAGGAGGCTAAAGAAATTTGGCCTGTCCCACCTGACCCTCACCAATTCTTATTGATACACCATAGAAAGCATCCTATCTGGATGCATCATAGCTTAGTACGGCAACTGCTCTGCGCAGAAACTGCAGAGAGTTGTGGACACAGCTCAGCACATCAGGGAAACCAGCCTCCCCTCCATGGTGTATACAAGGTGCTGCCTTGGTGAAGCAGCCAACATAATCAAAGACCCCACCCACCCCGGACATTCTCTCTTCTCCTCTCTCCCATCAGGCAGAAGATACAAATGCCTGAAAGCACGAACCACCAGGCTCAGGGACAGCTTCTATCCCACTGTTCCCTGGTATGATAAATTGGATTCTTGACCTCACCAGCTACCCCATTATGACCTTGCACCTTATTGTCTGCCTGCACTGCACTTTCTCTGTAGCTGTGACACTTTACTCTGCATCCTGTATTGTTTTACCTTGTACTACCTCAATGCACTGTTTAATGAATTGATCTGTATGAACGGTACACAAGACAAGTTTTTCAATGTACCTCAATACAAGTGACAATAATAAACTAATTCCAATTCTAATAAGCTGCAATTGTTGATCAGGTAAAAACGACCAGTCAATTGTCTGAACATAATGGATAGGTAATGATACCCAACTTACAATGACTCCATAGAGAATCTGTTGAATGTGAGAACATGTATCACATTCTGTACTGTTTATGAGCATTGATAGGAAGTTGATCCGTTGGAGGAACACTGGAAACATTGTCCAAGATCACAGGCTCAGGTCTTTGGAATAAGTCCCAAACCTTCTGATCACCAAGGCTGAGGATCTAATTAGCAGATTATTTTTCACCCATTCTTTGTACGAAATATCCAAATGCATTCAAAACTTTCCTGTAACTTTGTTCTACTGAGCTCACCACCTTCATTAACTGATGGATACTACACTTAGCTGGTATCGATACACATCTTTCCGCAAGTACTCAGATGCATAAAATTACATAAATTTACAGTACAGAAACAGGCAATTCAGATCAAGTCCATTTTCATGTTCACTTTGTCAAGCCTCTCCTCTCCCCACTTTACCATATCCACATCATCTTTTATTCCTCTGTCCACCTCATGTTTACATTTTTTAAAATTTTATTTACAGCGTGGTAACAGGCCCTACCGGCCCAATGAGTCTGCGCTGCCCATTTTAAACCCAAATTAACCTACCCATACGTCTTTTATTTAGCTTCCCCTGAATTGAATCTATGCCACTTATTTCAATTGCCTCTTGTGGAAGAAAATTCCACCGTCTCCTTGAAGAAAGCTGATTATTTTCAGTTCCTTATGTGATTTATTACTGCCTTCCACTTATGAGTCTAGTATTGAGAACATGTTTTCTTTGCCAGTCTTTTCATAGCCCTAAGTCAGGTCACCCCCATTCACGTGGCTCCATTCCCATTCATCCACTGTCACCAGAGAATCATCCGCAATGGGTCCAGCTCCTACTCCTACTCCATTCCCTCTGGTGTTCCCAAGGCCTCTCCCATTTTGTGTTTAGATGTTCCACCTCAGGGACATCACCCTAAGTCAGAGCAAACAAACAAGTTGCTGGAGGAACTCAGCAGGTCAGGCAGCATCCGCAGAGAGAAATAGACAGTCAACGTTTCAGGTCCAGATGAAGGGTCTCGACCCCAAACGTCGACTGCCCGTTTCCCTCCACAGATGCTGCCTGACCCGCTGAGTTCCTCCAGCAGCTCGTTTCTTTGCTCCCCCCTAATTCAGGGTGTCAGTTTGCACACGTAGGCTGACATCAGCCAGCTCTGCCCACCACCACACCAGCTCCAATTGTCACATCACCACTCTAACATCTACCGCAGGAGCAGCAGAAACCTACTCCGGCTGAACGTTGGGTCGACCAAAGCTGTTACTTCCAGGTCCCCACCATCAACTCCGTTCCCTCTCTATCTTCCTCTGACAGCTGCCTGAAACTGAATCAGATTGTTTTCAACCTCGGTGTCACATTTGACTCCAGGGTTATCCCTTGACATACATCCAAGTCATTGGTGAGGCTGCCTATTTCTGTCTCCCTAACGTTGTCCAATTCTGGCTCCACTCCTGCTTCAGTTGATCAATTGCTGAAATCTTCATCAATTCTCTTAATGTCTATTTCCAACACACACTGGGCCAGCCTTCCCTGCTGAACCATTGAGTGACCGGTGTCATCTGGAACTGCTGCCTGTGCCTAACTTACACTGTCCTGTTTCTTCAACACTCCTACAGTTTTGATGCCCTATACAGGCTCCTGGTTAAGAACCACAACCTGTATTTTAAATTTTCATCCTTGTTTTCAAATAATTCCATTGACTTGCTCTCCCTAAGTCACAGTCCTGAAACTCCAGGTTATCGTGCTCCTCTCTTGACCTGTGGTTGCTGCACTTCAGCTGCCGAGGCCCCAAGCTCTGAAGTCCTCCTCCCCCAATTTAAATTTCTCCCTCTCTCTTCTTTCATTAACAGACTTCTCAAAACTTACCTCTTTTGCCACATTTTAGTCATGTGGATCAATATTGCCTGCACTCCCAAAAGAATGTAGTGATGGTCTGTGAACCATCCTTGATGAAAATACCTCAATGCACTCTATACTAACTCAATGTAACTGCACTGTGTAATGAATTGACCTGTACGATCGGTATGCAAGACAAGTTTTTCACTGTACCTCGGTACAAGTGACAATAATAAACCAATTCCAATCAGAACAGTTCACTGATTTAAAGGCATCTCAAAAATGCAATTTGAGCAAACTGAGCTGGCTTGGTAAATCTTTGCTGACAGATCTACCCTCTGATACAATATTTTACCTTTTTCTACAACCTCTCCAGTATTTCTATATGCTTTTTGTAATATGGAGACCAGAAATGTTCATAACATTGCATAAAGTTATTAATAAGTTTAACACAGAACTTGTGTAAACCTCTCTCACTCAAGGTGAATTTTCCCAGTGATTTTGTATAAAATTGCTACCTTCCATCGACCGCGTCGACGACTTCACAGGCGATCTCCTGCTCGTACAGGGAACGAAGCATTCGCATTCTCCGGGTTGGGCGACGCTTCAGGTTAATCAGAAAAACCTACAAGTTGAAAGGCAAGAATCATGTTCAAAGTGAAGGGTCAAAGAGTTCTTAAAAGGGGAGATGTGGCTTCGAAGAGGACAGTGTGCACAGGTCACACTAATCAAATGGGAGACTGTTCATCAACATAGTCGGCACTGATCTAGAAAGGAAAGGTTTTCCAATCAGGCAGGCCTGCAAGTCCTCCACCAGACAAGGGCTACTGAGGAGATATTATGGGAAGACCCAAAAGTTCCTAGTTTCCCAATACTTTGGATGTACATTTCCATTCTTTCATCAACATAGGGTGGAAATCCTGCTACTTAACACAGTGATGGGGGTACATTCACCAAACAGATGGTGGTGGTTCAAGGACCATCAGCACCTTCTCAGGGCAACTGCTCATATTGCCTTCATCCACATCCCAAGAGTAAGTTAAAATAAAATCTTACCTCATCAAAGCCCATTTTATCCGGGTGCTTTGGAGGCACGGACATATATTTAGATGGCTCCATGGGAGAGTGATTTACTGAAACACAAAGAGAGCATCATAACTTGGAGCGCTGACCCTGGAGGTGACCAGAACATGGAGCGCTGACCCTGGAGATCACTCTCACAGAATCCATGTTGACATATTCTGGAGCACTTACAGTTGTCAATCAGCCCACTGTGTCGTGCCAACTCTCTGAAAAAGCTGTCTCAACCTGCCCCTTCTAAATAACCCCCTCAAATTTAAGTATCCCTTCAAAACCTACAACAAGAATTTGCTTCTACCACCGTCTCATTTCAAATCGTTACATCTCGCTCCGTAGAAAAGTCACCCCTCTCTCCCTCTCCCACTGCTCCTGCAGTTAGTTTTAATGGGCTTCCCACAATGTAAACATACAACATGGCTCACACACCTGGACACAACCACAGCATCAACACAGCCAAATGCAAAAACCTATGTTGGAATTGGCAGCACAAACTCCACTTTGAGGCTAACGTAAAGACAGATGATGTCACCACAGAGAACTCCAGGCTCGGCAAGTCAAGACTACTGTGTACCCACCGTCTCTCTGTAATGGGGAGCGGCGGAGAGGCGTGTAGTGACTTCTTTAAATACTGAAGGGGTTTGAGGGAAGATGTAAAAAGGGCACTTACTTGTTCTCTAAAAGTTGGTCATAAATAAGATAGTCACCGATAGATTCAACAGGGACTGATTAGAACATGGAACCTACTACAGTAAGAGGCAGTTGAAGCCAATGTGACTCCCTTGTCCAAAAAGGCAGGCAGAAGGTGGGACTACCAGCCAGATCGTTTAACATCTATTGTTGGCAATGACCTGGAGTTAATAATCAAAGAGGAAATAACTAATCATTTAGGAAAGTTGAATTTAATTAAAACTAGTCAACATGGATTTATGAAAGGTAAATTGTGTTGGACAAATTTGCTCAAATTCATTGAGGATGCAGAGAGCATGGATAGAGGGGAACCCATAGATGTAGTGTATTTAGATATCCAGAAGGCATTTGACAAAATGCGATACAAGAGGCTAATAAATAATTTAAGAGCGCAAGATATTGGAGGAAGTGTGTTAGTATGGACTGAAAACTGGCTGTCACATAGAAAACAGAGAGTTGGAATAATGGGTCCTTTTCAGGCTGGAGGGACGTAACCAGGAGTACCCCAGGGATAGGTTCTTGGCCCTCAATTGTTTACTATTTACATTAATGACCTGGAGGCGGGAACAAAATGTAAGGTTTCCAAGTTTGCCGATGATATGGACATAGGTGGAAGGGCACGTTGTGATGAGGGGCGTGTGATTCTGCAACAGGATATAGATAGATTGAGAGAAAACTGGGAAAATGGAGCTTAATGTGTGGAAGTGTGAAATTATCCACTTCAGTAAGAGGAATCAAATGGCAGGTTAATACCTACATGGAGAGAGATTGCGAGTGAGTGAAGTACAGAGGGATCTAGGTGTTCTAGTGCATAAATCACAAAATGTTAGCAGGCAGGTCCAACAAGTAGTTTAAAGTGGCAAAAGGCATGTTGGTCTATATTGTGAAGGGTTTGGAGCTTAAGAATAGATTTTATTACAGTTGTACAGGATGTTGGTGAGGCCACACCGGGAATATTGTGCACAGTTTTGGTCCCCTTACCTAAAATGGATATTGTAGCACTGGGGGCAGTGGACAGGAGATTCAGCCGGCTAATTCCTGGGAATGACAGGGTTGTCCTAACAAGAGTGGTAGACCAGTTAAAACAGAGATGCAGGGAAACTACTTCTCTCAGACAGTAGTGAATCTCTGGAATTCTCTGCCATATCATTAGACTTACTTAAGGTGGAGATAGGTAAGTACTTGAAAGATCAAGGAATTGAGGGTTATGGGGAACTGGCACAGAAGGGGAGTTGAAGGTAGTGTAGATCAGCCATGATCATATTGAATGGCAGGGTAGGCTTGAGCGGCTGAATGGCCTACTCCTGCTCCTATTTTGGCTTAAAGGAGAAGCTGGATAAAGCAGTGGGTCCACTGGTCTGCTTTCTGTGCTGTTAGTACCACGACAATTTAAAACACTGAAAAAAAATGAAAACTAAACCCATAAACACGTAGACTGAGGGAGTAAGAAAACAGCTCACTGATGCCATCATTCATGACTGAATGAAATGAGGCTCCTTGGGGCCCAGCCCGGTTAGGTCAGCAAGTGAACCCTGGTCAGACAATGTGATGGGGGAAGAGGCTGGATGTTTCAGCAACAGTAGGAGAAAAGCAACACATTATGATAACAGGGAGCTAATCGCTGACCTCAGGAAGGGGAGGTTGGGAGACCACGTGCCTGCTCTCAATGGTGGGTCAGAGGTGGAGAGAATCAGGTTTATTATCACTGACATATGTCATGAAATTTGTTGTTTTGCAGCAGCAGTACAGTGCAAGACATAAAAATTACTACAAGTTACAAAAATAAGTAAATAGGGCAAAAGAGGAATAACGAGGTAGTGTTCATGGACCGTTCAGAAACCTGATGGCGGAGGGGAAGAAACTGTTCCTGAAACGTCGAGTGTGGGTCTTCAGGCTCCTGTACCTCCTCCCCGATGGTAGTAACCCTAAGAGAGCATGTCCCAGATGGTGAGGGTCCTTAATGATGTCCTCTTGAAGATGTCCTCGATGGCAGGGAGGGTTGTGGCCATGACGGAGCTGGCGGAGTCTACAACCCTCTGCAACTTCTTTCGATCCTGTGAATTGGAACCTCCATAACAGGTAGTGATGCAACCAGTCAGAATGCTCTCCACCATACATCTGTGGAAATTTGTGTCTTTGGTGACATACCAAGTCTCCTCAAACTCCTAACGAAGCAGAGCCACTAGCGTGCCTTCTTCGTGATTGCATCAGTGTGTTGGTCCCATGATAGATCCTTGGAGATGTTGACACCCAGGAACTTGATGTTGTTCACCCTTTCCACCACCGACCCCTCAATGAGGACTGGTGTGTGTTCTCCTGACTTCCCCTTCCTGAAGCAAGCAGCTTCAAATTCCTGGGCGTCAACAACTCAGATGACCTGTCCTGGGCCCAGCACATAGCTCCAATCATGAAGAAGGAGCACTGGCGCCTCTAAGTCCTTGGAAGTTTAAGGAGATTTGGCATGTCACCAAATACTCCAACTAACTTCCACAGATGCACTGTTGAAAGTATCCTGACTGGTTGCACCATGGCCTGGTACAGCAATCCCATCACACAGGAACGCAAGGGGCTGCAGAGAGTTGTGGACACAGCCCGCTCCATCACGGGCACATCCCTCCTCACCGTCAGTAGTATCTACAGGAGGTGCTGCCTGAAGGAGGCGGCATCTATCATCAAGGATCCCCACCATACGGGTCATGCCCTCTTCTCGCTGCTACCGTCAGGCAGGAGGTAAGGAAGCCTGAAGTCCCACACCACCAGGTTCAGGAACAGTTACTTTTCGACAACCATCAGGTTCTTGAACCGACCTACACAACCCTAATCCTACCTCAGCGACGGAATACTACGCACTACCTCCTGTACTACCATGGAGTTGTCTCTGATTGTTTATTTTTGCACTAATGACTTGTTTCGTACAGTCTTTTTCTCCTTCACCATCTGATACAAGTTCTGTGTGTTGTCTAAAGCTACGTGCCTGTGATGCTCCTGTAAGCAAGCTTTTCATCATACCTATACCTCACTGTACTTGTGCGCATGACAATAAACTTGACTTGACAACCCTGAGCAGATAACGGTAACAACTGGGATAAGAAGAACAAGATCCGTGTAAAATCATCTGCGCTGGTGTGATCTGGAAGGGAGATTAAAAAATGTGACCATCTTTGTGCACATAAGGTGTCATGAACTCAATACATTTAGATCCTATTTAGCGAGCTACTGTATGCACGTAACGTGCAAGTTGCCTGAGATCATTTCATTGCACCCCAATGTGGTGCAAGGGACCAACAAACCTGTTAATCCTTCTTAATAAAGCTGCTGATAGTAGGCTCTTAAGCCTTTTGATTCGTCAGACAAGACCTCAGCTAGAATCTTGCATTAATAAACATGATGAACCTAACCTTGCAAGCTTCTTCACAGAATAGGCTAACCTAATATAATCGCTGAACAGAATCTGTTGCTGGTAATGTTCCAGTTGAATAACAGAGAGACTTAAAGATCCAATTCCCTGAAAGCGGCAACACAGTTAGTTAGGGTGGTGAAGAAGGTGCATGGCATGCTTGCCTTCATAGGGCGCAGCATAGATTACAAGAGCTGCGACATTATGTCACAACTTTACAAAACACTGGTTAGGCCACATTTGCATTGTGTGCAGTTCTGGTCGCCACACTATAGGAAGGGTTGTGATTGCGCTGGAGAGAGTGCAGAGGAGATTCACTTGGATGTAGCCCAGATTGGAGGACTTTAGTTATGGGGAGAGATTGCATAGGCTGGATTTGTGTTCCCTGGAAGTATATGATTATGATGCATAGATAGGGTACATAGTCAAAATCTTTTTCCTGTGGTAGGGGTATCAAAAACAAGAGGATGTAGGTTTAAGGTGAGAGGGAGGAATTTTAAAGGGATCTGAGGGTCAAATGTTTTTTTAAACGCAGTGAGGTTGATATCTGGAACATGCTGCCAGAGGAGTGGTGGAATCAGTTACAACTGCAACATTTAAGAGGCATTTAGACACACATAAATAGGCAAGTCTTAGAAGGATATAGATCTAATGTGGGCAAATGGGATTAGTGTAGACGGGCAAAAAGGTCAGCATGGACGTGGTGGGCCGAAGGGCCCGTTTCTGTGCCGTACAACCCAATGACCAAGTCCCAGTGACTCCCAGCTGCTGAATAGTGCTGCTCTGGAGAATTAAACTGAATGACCTACCCATAACCTCGAGCTGGACGTGAATAAAACTCTCCACCTCATCTTGCATGGTGCTGGTTGACTTCAGAGGAACTTGCAGGAACCCGAAGTGCTCTCTATTATTGATGTACATCTGGACGCCTGAAACAGGAGAAAATGTTCATCACTACAGTTACACTCACATTACAAATTGTTGAATTATTACGTGTGCAGGAAATGTGAGCAGTAATTATGCGATCATTACATTTTGGTCTGATATTGCATTTTTCATGACCTTAGGAATCCAACACTTTACAATCAATGAAGTAATTTTTATGCAAGACACTGCTGTAATATAGGAAACTCAGCAAAGATCCCAAAGTGTCGGTTTAATAATGATCAGATAATAGGGTGGTGCAGTGGGTAGAGCTGCTGCCTGACAGCTCCAGAGACCCCGGTTCAATCCCGACCTCTGGTACTGTCCGTTTGGAATTTGCACTTTCTCCGTGACTACTTGGACTTCCCCTGGGTGCTTCGGAATCCCCCCACATCCCAACATCTCATCTCCCCTCTTTCTTTCCAGGTGAAGGGTCTCGACCCCAAGTGCCGACTGTCCATTTCCCGCCATAGATGCAGCCTGATCCGCTGAGTTCCTCCAGCTCCTTTGGGCATTGCTCCAGGTTTCCAGCATCTGCAGCCTCTTGAGTCTCCAAAGATACACGGGTTGGTTAGCTAATTGGCTGCTGTAAATTGCCCCTAGTGTGTGGGTGAGCAGTGGGATCTGGAAGAGTTGATGGCAATGTGGGGAGAATAAAATGGGATTGGCGTAAATAGGTGATTAATGGTCGGTGCAGACCTGGAGGACTAAAGGACCCATTTCTATGCTGTATGACTCTACCGGTTTCTTGTAGTAAACCTTGGTTAAGGGGTTAAATACTGGCTGGAATATTGATAAGAATTCCCTGGTCTTTTCAAACTTGTGCCATGGGATCTTCTACCTGGAAGGGCTATGGGTGCCTGGATTAACATTCAACCACAAGGACTGTACCTCCAATGGCACAGCCTTCACTCACTTCTGGACTTTTTGGTCTTTCCAGAGTGGAACCTTCTGACCCAGAGGCAGGGGTGCTACCAAGCCAAGGGCAACACAGAGACAGATAACCAAGAAGAATCATAGTGAAGGAAAACTTCCTCGACTTTTCCTAACAATAACCTGCATCCTAATCATTGCAGGAGCTCTGTGAACCAGAGAGGAAGTGGTGTAAAAGAAATAGGTAATATCGTCAGCAGAGATTCAATTTAGGGACATACAAGAGGCCAGGATTCAATTTATCTTCAAGTTAAAGAAAATCAACAGCAGAGAGTCAGCAGGAGTAATGATTCAGAGTCAAGAGTGCAAGCTCAATGCAAAGTACTGTGAAAGAAATTCAGCTGAGACATCACTGCCTCAAAGGGAACAGAATGGGACAGCCAGTCTCAGAGAGACCTGGTTATTAGTGTTTTATAGGTCAGTGTGCTAAAGCATTGGAAGAGCACAGAGCACCAGAAGAGCGGTCCCAAACATTTGAACAATAGAGGGATAGGAGGACAACAGCAGAGGAACCCCTGCAAGTCAACTGTCATCCAAATGATCATTCAGGAGCTTTGAGTGTTCAGTGAGTAAGAAATAATTTTGGTTTTTATTTTATATGAAAGCACACCTAATTTTAAATCAGGCCTAGAATAAACAAAAAAGGACGACAGAGCAAGGACAGGTTGTTTCAGGATCAGCGAGTGAGTGTTACTGTCCTGGATTTTCACACCTGCAGAAAGTTTTAGAACATAGAACAGTACAGCTTGGGAGCAGACCCTTCAGCCCACGGTGGCTGTGCTGAGCACGGTGCCACATTAAACTAATTCCTTCTGTCTGCACGTGATCCATATCCCTCCATTCCCTGCATATTCATGTTCCCATCCAAAAGCCTCTTGAACACCACTATCACATCTGCTTCCACTACCACCCCTGATAGCGCGTTCCAGGCACCTACCACTCGCTATGTAAAAAAAAACTTGCCCAGCATATCCCCTTTAAACATTCCCCCTCTTACCTTGAAGATATTCGATATTTCTATCCTGGGAAAAAAGATTCTGACTGTCTACCCTATCTATGCCTCTCATAATCTTATAAACTTCTGTCAGGTCTCCACTCATCCGCCGACACTCCAGAGAAAACAACCCAAGTTTGCTCAACCTCTCCTTATAGCTCATACATATAGGGGGGGGGGCAGGCACGGTAGTGTAGCGGTTAGTGTAACGCTATTACAGCGCCAGTGACCCGGGTTCAATTTCCGCCCGTGTCTGCATGGGTTTCCTCCAGGTGCCCCGGTCTCCTCCCACATTCCAAAGACGTACGGGTTAGGAAGTTGTGGGCATGCTATGTTGGCACTGGAAGTGTGGCGACACTTACGGGCTGCCCCCAGAACAATCTGCACAAAGATGCATTTCACTGTGTGTTTCGATGTACATGTGACTAATAAAGAAATCTTATCTTATCATAGATCTGGGGAAGGATGCATTGATTTTGCATACCCAATGCCAGTAATAAAGCACCTTTATAGCTTGCTGGACTATTTCACCACATAGTTATGAGTTAACCAAATTGATTTCTGTGTAGAATCACATACAGGTTAGATATGAGAGGTCAGATTTTATTCCCTAAAGTGCATTAGTGAACCAGTTGGATTTTATAATTACTAAAATAGCCAGAAGAGGCAGGGAAAGTTCCCACAATCTGCTCAGGACTCCTTTTTCTGGTCAATAACCAAGACTGACAAAGCAAAATTCAGTCTCATCCTGCACATAGGGAGCATCTTGGCAATAGTGACCATAATAATAATAGATTAGATAATGCCCAGGGTAATGGATAAGAGAAAAGATGATTTTAAGGGGCAAATAATGGGATAATAGAAACAGCAACATTGACAAATAGCCAAAGAGGACCTGTTCAAATAAAAATGTACTTCACTTAAGAATGATCTGACTGAGACCTTTAAGATGATTGAATGATTTGGTTAGGGTAGATATCGAGAAGGTAGGAGACACATCTATTGCACAGCTTCAGAATTAGATCCCAAAATTTAATTGGGCTTTGAATGTCCATGCACAGTGTGGTCACAGCAGGCTGAACTCTGTAGCTCACCTGCTTGCTTGCATGAAAACGCAAAGACAATGATGTCATCAAAAGACCAGGTGTAGTCCGGATGTGGGGGGTAAAAGGCCAGTTTCTTGGAGGCTTCTTTGCGGAGATCGATCAGCATCGTGGAGTGGACCATTACCACCGGGAAACAGCCCAGCCTGTCCCGTTTCCGTATCGGAGGGTAGGCTGGGGTCCGCTTGTAATAACCCTGTGGGCAAAGTAGGTTAAAGTAAATCCATTCAACAATCCAGCTCAACATCAGTTCTCAGCACAGATACACGTTAGATGCCAAACGTAACCAGGGAGGAGGGAACAGGGAATGGGATGGATTGGAGAGCTCTTCAAAGAGCTGGGGAGGGACAATGATCTTCTGTCCAGTGTGGGTGTAAAGTGGATTGGCATAAATGGAAGTAAATGCAGGAAGGAGAGAGTGAGAAAGGTGACTCAATACCCTGTTGAACAGTTGGGTTGCATTATTATAAGCAAACCAAGGGTGGAAATGTGGAGAAGATCGACAGAGAAAATGAACAAAGACCTTAGGATCAATCACTGCAGAAGGGACGGAGGCTCAAAGGAGGGTACAGAAAGTAAAACTGATGCTGCAAGCTGTCAAACGGTGTCAGACCAAACAATCTCATCAGTCCACAAATTACAAGACAAAATGGAAGTAGTTTCCTTAAAACACCGTCCCATCCGTACCTCCGAGGTCATTCCGCACCAGAAATTGGAATAGGCAGAGCGCGAGTCCAACATCGGAGAAACAACCGTCTTATTCTCTGCTATGAGGAGAGTCAGGGTGTCTGGGTTGGTCAAGAAGTTATCTGCATCTACAAACTGAAAAGAAACAAGAGTATCGTCAATGGTAGTTGCAGAGAGCAGGTGACCAGCTATGGGCTGTACTGTGCCAGGGCACACAGGGTTCTGGGCATTTGTAAATGGGCAAAAAGCTCATCAGAGCTGGGCAGAAGTTGAGACACTGCACGTTAACAAGTAGAGGACATGGGCGGGGAAATGGCCTATCACAAAAGAGGAAGTTCCATCAGTTGTATAAAAGTCACAATGACGAGGGGTTGCTGGGAACGTAGGAAGTATTATGGACCACTCAGCCCCTCAAGCTTGTTCTGCCACCAACCTATTATGGTTCCATGCCCTTTTGCCCAACCAATATCTCTCAACCCTGATCACTACAGTTTAACAACACTATGACCACTTTGATCACTTTGCACAAAAATGTACTTTTTTTATTCCAATTATGTTCTTTCTTGTAAAAATTGTGTATAATATGTATTTCTCGTGAATGCTGCTTATCTGATGCTATGTGCCTGTGCTGCTGCTGCAAGCAAGTTGTTCATTGCACCTGTGCCTACATATACTTGTGTATATGACAATAAACTCGACTTTGACCAATTTCAATTCTACCAAGCTTCCTAGGATTCAACGTTTTTTGGGCGGTAAGATATTAGCCTTCCACGATCTTTTGTGCGAAAATGTGCTTCCTCCTCGCTTGTCAACAGTTTAATTCTAATCCTCTTGTTCAGGACTATCCCACCAGAAATTGATGTTGCCTACTCTATCCAATCCTCACAGTAATACTAGATGGTGTCACATTCCGTTCCAGATCACCTCTCCCCTCAGGTAAGCTCCCAAAGCTGCAGGAGAATCCTTATTTTAGTGCACAAGCTGCTGAGCCAGGTTAGAAGCAATTTCCAACCTCAGGCATCATCCAACCACCTGCAGGGTCAATAAACTCCTCCAGACACAGCCCATGGTCCATTACCACAACTGTACCGTTCCATTCTCCTGACCTATGCCAACCTGTTAACCTCCTTTAAGAATCACCATCTCCTGAACAACAAAATTAATACTTCTAAAACATTCCCCCACCCCAGCAAACACTGACCACCAAAAGGTGCAACAACACACCAATCAACAACTGGAATCTACCATCCCATTTGCCCACGGACGTGAAAGAATTTACCTAGTCTTCCCGTTACAATGAGAAACGGCACACGGTGGTCAAGGTTTGGGATTTTTTTCATTTACTGTGATTTAGTTTAATGCAGCACTGTAAAACTGCACACCTACTATCAAAGATTCACCTTACTTAAAAGCCAAAGGGCACGGAGCTATTACACCTGGACAGGTCCTCCCCAGGTACAACCAGGTTCTGTTCCTGTGAATGGTTTGTAACCCAGAGAGTTTGCACGTCGGAAATGCAGCCGTGCTCCAAGTTCCCACAGGGCAGCCGGCAAATCCATCCCACCGGTCTCCCACACGCTTGTTTGTATGTACAGCTGTACACATGTGGGGCGTTGGTAAGCTAGGGGGGAACTGTACGTTTGGGGGAACAAGGCGACCAAGCCCGCAGTTCCCAATGCTCTGCTCTCCCTGACTGGTGGATTCCGGTGTCTGTTTTGTAAAGGTTTACAGTCACGTGGCACTTTTCCCAACACCTGAACTTCGTCTTTTAGGTGTCGTTTCCGTTGTTGTGTGAAAAGGGACAGCTAAATTACATACAAAATGTTCCCAGAATCGGTAGATAACTGGATAATCTGTTTTAGGGAGACTGGTTGAGCGATTGACCAGGGTTCCATGGAGGACTCTGTTACTCTTCTTTGAAGCATGTTGTGGGATTGTTTACATTTGCCTCAGAGATCAGGCAATGATTTGATTTTAAATCTCACCTGAGTTATGGCACTTCCAACAGTGCAACACTGCAATGTGACCATCAGCTTAGGTTCTGCACTCTGCAGTCAATCTCAAACCCACAACCGTCTAATTTAGAAGTTATAGTGCTGCCTGTGGTGATGTCTGTGGTTGATGATCAGAACAAATCGTATAAGGTTCATACCAACAACAAACTTAGCACTTAACTAATATCTGATCAATTGCCCTGAAAAGCAGCACCACCAATTAAAACCAAAACCACTGTGCTTAATGACAAAGGCAGCTATCGGGGATTCCCTCCTATTCCGTTTCTGTTCAAACCTTACTGTCCGTACCAAAATGTAATCGGCCCATCGGTCTCTGGCTGACTTCAGTGCTGCTTGTCGTAGCTTCATCACGTGCTCATATCGAGAGTCTGGCCAATGCTTTGGCCCGGTTTCATCCGGATAAGATCTGGAACCCAACAGTGCAAAGAATACACAGGACATTAGGAGCCAGCATAACGCAGGTAGTTCACCAAAATAAGCAGATTTCTGATTTCCCCACCATCCTACCAACTGCACATTGATCTCTTTCCAGTTCCCCCTCCGGTTCATTAATTTGAAGTTAACTCTAACACAACCTGCTTACACAGTATCCAACAGTTCCCAAAATCCATGGCTAGCTGTTGCACCATTTTGGTATTAGCAATAGCTATTACTAATGTTATTCTCATTGTTGTTAGTGGTCCATATTCAATGAGTCACATGAACCTGACAGATGTTGGTTAGGCCACAGCTGGAATATTCAGTACAATTCTGGCTGCCACACTATAGGAAGGACATGACTAGAGAAGCTGCAGAGGAGATTCACCAGGATGCTGCTTGGGATCGGGTATTTCTGTGATGAGAGACTGGAATAGACTGGGTTTATTCTCCTTGGAATAAAGGAAGCTGAGGGGAGGACCTGACAGAGGTGTACAAAATTATGAAAGGCACAGATAGAGTAGACAGTGAGAAACTTTTCCCCATCATAGAGGTGTCTAAGACCAGAAGACTTAGATTCAGATTGAAGACCAAGAGGCTTAGAGGGGATATGAGGAAAATTATTTTTACCCAGAGGGTGGTTGCAACCTAGAATGCACTGCCCTAGAAGGTCACATAGGCAGAGATACTCGCTTTTTAAAATTTGGTAAATTAATTGGTTTATTATTGTCATATATGCCAATGTACAGTGAAAAACTTTGTTTTGCATGCCAGAATATAGAATAAAGTGTTACACTTACAGAGAAAGTGCAGTGCGGGCAGACAAAGTGCAAGGCCATAACAAGGTGGATTGAGAGATCAAGAGTCCATCTTTTCATCCTAGGGACGGTTCAATGGTCTTATAAAAGCATCTGGATGGTCACTTGAATCACCAGGGCATAGTAGGCTATGGACCAAGTGCTGGTAAATGGGATTAGTACAGATAGGTATTCTATGGCTGGCACAGACAAGGTGGGCTGAAGGGCCTGTTTCTGTGCTGTATGATTCTATGACTCTTATGTACTTTGGGATTTCCTCTGGCTGCATATTGATTTTGTGATCTCTGGTATGTCAGGTTCTCAATCCAATTGCGTCACCCATTAAGGAATACAAAGGAGATGTGCTGTTGAAAGTATCCTGACTGGTTGCATCACGGTCTGGTACAGCAATTCAAATGCACAGGAATGCAAGAAGCTGCAGAGAGTAGTGGACTCTGCCCAATACATCACGGGCACATCCCTCACCACCATCAATACTACCTACAGAAGGTACCGCCTCCAGAAGGCATCATCCATCATCAAAGATCCCCACCATCCAGCTCATGCCATCTTCTCACAGCTACCATCGGGCAGGAGGTTCAGAAGCCTGAAGTCCCACACCACCAGGTTCAGGAACAGCTACTTCCCTTAAACTATTCAGTTCTTGAACCAACCGGCAAAACCTCAAACACTACAGCTTAGAAACACTATGACCACTTCGCACTAAAATGGAATTGTTTTTTTTGTTCTGATTGTGTTCTTTCTTGTAAAAATTGTGTATAATTTATGCTTTTCTTATGAATGCTGCTTATCTGATGCTATGTGCCTGTGATGCTGCTGCAAGTTAAGTTTTTCATTGCATCTGTGTACACATGTACTTGTGCGTATGGCAATAAACCTGACTTTGACTTTGAATGTTCCAGTAAATGACCAGCTTACTTGGGGTATTTTTTCAAGACTGTGATTCAACACGAACATTGTTGAAGAAGCAATTCCCACATCCTTGCGACCAGATCAAAGGCTTGTGTGGGACCCAGGTTTGCAGGTGCAGAGCGCACTGTGTTACCAGAAAATGGATGTGTGTTGATTCAGAGCATGAGTTTAATTGAAAGCATTGAATAGGCTAACGTCTTAGTGCTTGTGTTTTCTTTAAATTTACTCTCAGTGGACGATGCTAACAAGACAGCAGTTTCCATCAGTCAGTCTGATAAGGCTGCCCAGCATCACTCAGCTTTTGTTGATTGTTGAAACCCTTGACCTTTTCATAACAGTGTAAGGTGGGGGATTTCAAAACACTGAAGGAGTGCCAATACATGGCCAAACCAGTACGGTCTGTGCCTCGGTAGGAATGATGGTCTTAGAGGAAAGCCTGGGGTATAATGTGAGGAGATATGGAAGAGGTGAATGTGTGTGACAACAGTTCAAAATGGGGTGTGGGAAGGCTCACTAACCTCCAACTGAGAAAAGGTTCTTGGGGAGGTCGACTACTGGACGTCAGTGGGAATCCAGAGGAATGCTGTCAGTTCAGGGTGGGGAGGAATCAATGGGAAATCTGGGAGTGGAAGAGGGACAGAGGACAGGATTGGCAGCATCAGGGATGGGAGAGTGGGGAAAGGGGCCAAAATGCAGGACTGGCAGTGAGCACATATCAATGGGAAATATTCACAGTTGCTCGACAAATATAGAGACAAGTGATCATCTCAGTCTCACTCTCTGTTGTTGAGGAACATCAAGACAAAGAGGTGCACAATGGTGCAGATAGTAGAGCACTGCCAGAGACCCAGGCTCAATCTTGACCTCAAGTTCTGTCTGTGTGGAGTCTGCATGTTCTCCGTGGCCAGGTGGGTTTCCTCCGGGTGTTCCAGTTCCCTTCCACATCCCAAGGACACGCAGGTTGGTTGGTTGATTGGCTGTAAATTACCCCCAATGTGTAGGTGAGGGGTAGAATCTGGGGAGAATTGATGAGAATGTGAGGGAAATGAAAAAAGAGATTAGTGTAGTGGTGGTTGATGGTCAGGGCAGACTCAATGGGCTGAAGGGCCTGTTTCCTTGCTCTATCTCTTAATGGTTCTCTCAAATTGGTCAGCAGCTCTATAGCCATATTAATGAAAGTCATTGAGGCAAGGTCTAATGTAAATAGGAGAATGGAATCTGGAGCATAAAACTGCTGGAGGAAGTCAACAGGTCGAGCAGCATCTGTGGGAGGAAAGGAATTGTCAATGTTTCAGCATCACGACCTGCTGAGCTCCGATGTGAATAGTACTACTGTTTCACTGATAAGAGCAAGAGTAAACTGCTGCCCAGTAGGAAAAAACTGACCAAAATTAAAGGGTTAATGATATCCTTGGGCATGGCCAGCACTGAACTTACTTGGGCTCATCCTTGGGTCTCCATTCAACGGAATGGTAAAATCTCTGTACATTCACCAGCCATTCTCTCAATACTGCTGTGGTGTTATCCACATTGTGGTCCGTGGCAATCCTACAGAGAACAAAGCATAATGTAATCTACACTAGTGCACAACGGAGGCTTCTCCAAAACAACACACTGATCCTCTTACATTTATATAGCATCTTTCACATCTGAAGGAATTCCAAAGTCCTTCACAATCAATAAAGTATTGTTAAAATGCAGTCATTGTTTTTCAATAAGGAATCATCGGAAGGTCCTGCAAACAGCAATTTGATGACCGTTCAAGGTGTACAGAGTTAGCGTTAGCCAGGATACCAGAGAGACTCGGTGTTCATGTCTGAAGAACAAGACGGAAATATTTTATCTCCCGGGAAGGCGGACAGAACATCTCAATCAAAAGATGACTCTTCCGACAATAGCCTCAGTGTCAGTCTGCACAAGTCTACATCGAGTAGGACTTCAACCCACACATTTCTGACTCATTAAGAATGTTATGAACTGGCCAATGGCTGAAACAATGTCAAGTCTGTGTCACTGGCAAATGCCAAATGGTTCCATGGAGACACGGAGAGATACAGCACGGAAACAGGCCCCTTGGCCCACCAAGTCTTCACTGACCACCAACCACCCATAGACACTAATCCTACATTGATCCCACACTCTCATCAGCCACTCTCAGATGCTACCACTCACTTGTACATATAGGGGCAACTTACAGCAGCCAATTAACCCACCAACCCACATGTCTTTGGGATGTGGAAAGAAACCTGAGCACCCAGGGGAAACCCATGCGGTCACAGGGAGGACGTGCAAACTCCACACAGAGGACCAGAGGTCGGGATTGAACCCGGGTCTCTGGTGCTGTGAGGCAGGGGCTCTGTTGAAAATTACTGTACTGAAGTCCTGGGATAGTTTGTGCAACTTCATACAAGGATTTGAATCTTATCTTCTTCAGGAATGTGCACAAGGTAAGACAGATACAAGGCACTCAGACAGGAACAGGCAGTCCCTCGTAGCTGAGAGCCAAGCTCCTGTGCAACTGAGGAGCCAGCGTGAAGTTAAATTCTTAGGGAAGGCAATGCCCAATTATACAGTGACTGCTGTTCCCAAAAGCATGGCCAAATCTGCTCCCAATGAGCAGTGACAGGACATTCTGAAAGGAGAGGGTTAACAGTCAAAGGTCGTGGTCCATATTGGTACTAACGACACAGGCAGGAAGAGAGATGAGACCTTGCAAAAGTGAATGTCGCGAGTTCAGCAGAAAGTTACAAAGCATGACCTCTAAGGTTGTAATCTCTGGATTACTTCCCGTGCAACGTGCTAACAAGGAAAGTAGGATGAAGGTGCAGTTGAATGCTTGGCTAAAGAACTGGTGTAGGAGGCAGGATCATTGGGCTCGCTTCCAGGGCATGCATGGGTTGCACCTAACCTGAAGGTGCACTAATATCCTCGCAGGAAGGCTTGCTGCTCGGGACAGTTTAAATTCTAGTGGCATGGGAGGTGGGAACTGGAGCAATAGGTCAGCAGGTGGAGAGATTGAGGAGAAGGTACAGGTTAGGTCAAGGAGGCTTAATAGGAAGAACAGGCAGGGCCAGGTTAATGAATACAGTGGGACTGATGGTCTGGTGTATTTATTTTAATGCAAGGAGTATAACGAGTAACGCAGATGATCTTAGAGCTTGAATTAGTATGTGGAACTACAATGTTGTAGCCATTACAGAAACTTGGTTGAGAAAAGGCAAGGCAGGAATGGCAGCTCAATGTTCGTTTAGATGTTTCAGATGTGATCGAGAGAGATGTAGAAGTGGGGCAGTTGCCTTACTGATCATGGAGAATGTCATAGCTGCAGAGGACATCTTGGAGGGCTCATCCAGAGGCAAATTGGGTAGAGCTCAGGAATAGGAAAGGTGAATTATTATAATGGAATTAGACCATAGGCCTCCCAATATCCAGTGGGATCTCGATATACAAGCAGATTGTGCAAAGGTAGGGTTGTTGTGGGCAATTTTAACTTTCCCGATATTGACTGGGACTCCCTTAGCACAGGGGCTTAGATGGAGCAGAATTTGTTAGGTGCATCCAGGAGGGTTTCTTGAAACAATATGTAGATACTTCAACTAGGGAAGGGGCTATATTATACGTACTGGGAAATGACCAGGTGATCAAAATTTCAGCGGGGGAGCATTTTGCAAACAGTGATCTTTAATTCCATAGGTTTTAAGATGGTTATGGATAAGGAAAACACTGGTCCTCGGGTGAAGGTACTAAACTGGGGGATTAGGCAAGAACTAGAGACAGTAAATTGGGAGTGGATTTTTGAGGGTAAATCTACATCTGACCCGTAGGAGTCCTTTTAAAGGCCAGCTGGTTAGAGTTCAGCACCAACGTTCTTGTGAGGAGGAAAGATGAGGATGGAAAAGTTCCGGAACCTTGAATAACAAAAGATGTTATAAATTTATTCAAAAAGAAAACGGAAACATATGTAAGGTTTAGGAAGCTGAAATCAGACAAGGCACTGAGGAATGTAAAGAAAGCAAGAAAGAAATTAAACAAGAAAGCAGGAGGGCTAAAAGGGGCCATGGAATGTTCTTTCAAGTAGGATTAAGGAGAAACCCAAGACGTTTTATACGTATATTAGGAGCGAGAGGGTATCTAGGGAAAGGGTGGGTTCACTCAAGGACAAAGGAGGGAATCTATGCCTGGAGCCAGAGGAAGTGGGCAAGATCCTAAATGAGTACTTTGCATCAGTATTCACCGAGGACATGGACGATGGTGAATTCACGAAGGGGTACATTGATATCCTAGGGCACAGATTCCTTACTTTGTCCTTGATATTACCGAGGAGGAAATGTTGGGTCTCTGAAAAAAACATTAAGGTGGATAAGTCCCAAGGGTCTGATGGAATCTATCCCAGGATACTGAGGGAGGCACGGGAGGAGACAGCTGGGGCCTCAACGGAGATCATTGTATCCTCTTTAGCCACAGGCGAGATCCCAGAAGACTGGAGAATAGAGGTTTACATCAGAGGTAGGGAAAATATGGGAGAAGATTCTTAGGGACAGGATTTATGCACATTTGAAACAAAAATTGCTTATTAGGAAAAGCCAGCATGGCTTTGTGCAGGGAAGTTTTTTTTGAGGAAGTGATAAAGATGGTTGATGAGGGCAGGGCAATGGATGTTGTCTACATGAACGCTGGTATGGCATTGACATGGTAAGCTGCTCCAGAAGATTAAGTCACATGGGATCCACTGTGAGTTGGTAAGTTGGATACAAAATTGGCTTGGTCAGAGAAGACAGAGGGCAGTGCTGGAATGGTCTTCCTCTGACTGGAGGTCTGTGACCACTGGTGTCCTGCATGGATTAGTGCCGGGACCTCTGTTGCTTGTGGTCCAATTAGTAAGTTTGCAGAAACACAAACATTGGTGGAGTTATGGAAGGTTGTCAAATGATACAGCAGGATATAGATCAGCTGGAAATTTGAGCAGAGAAATGGCAGATGGAATTTAATCCGGACAAGTGTGAGGTGTTGTATTTTGGGAGGTCAAATGCAAGGGGGAAGTATACAGTAAATGGCAGGGCCCTTAGGAATACTGAAATGTAAAGAGATCTTGGGCTGCAAATCCATAGCTCCCTGAAAGTGGCAACACAAATGGAAATGATCGTAAAGAAGGTGAGTGGCATGCTTGCCTTCATTGGTCAGAGTGTTGAGTACTAAAATTGGCAAATTATATTGCAGCTGTGTAAAACTTTGGTTAGACCACATCCAGAGTATTGTGTGAAGTTCTGGTCGCCACAGTACAGGAAGAACATGGAGGCTTTGGAAAGGGCACAGAAGGGGTTCACCAGTATATTGTCTGGATTAGAGCTATTAGCTATAAGGAGAGGTTGAACAAACTTGGATTGTTTTCTCTGGAGCGTTGGAGGCTGAAGGGAAACTTGATCGAAGTTTATAAAATAATGAAAGGCATCGATAGGGTAGACAACAGTCTTTTTCCCCCAGAGTGGAAATGCCAAATACTAGAGGGCATAGCTCTAAGGTGAGAGGGGGAAAGTTTAAAGGAGATTTGCACTTTTTTTTACAGAGAGTGGAAGATGCCTGCAGCGCACTGCGAAGGGAGATGGTAGAAGCAGGAATGATAACTTTTAAGCGGCATTTAGACAGCTACATGAACAGGCAGGGAATAGAGGGATACACAGCTTTTATAGGCAGATGGGATTAGTTACATTGGCATCACAGTTGGCACAGACATTTTGGGCCGAAGGGCTTGTCCTGTGCTGTACTGTTCTATGTTTTATGAGGCAGTTTTCCAGTTCCATTTAAAAAAAAGGAGTGAATTGTAAATGTCCAATGTTCATTGTTTAAATTCATTACTGGGACCTCGGGCCTGTGTTGACACTTTATTGCTCATCCCCAGTTACTCTCGAACCAGTGCAGTTTGTGGAGTGAGGGGACTCCCACTGTGCTGGTGGTGGCCAACCTCAGTAGTTCAGATGAACCTCAGTAGTTCAGATGACCCTCACGCTCGGTGTCTGCAAGGCACAGGTTCTTGACCAATCTGCCCCTACTGTACAACACTGTCCTCCAACAACAACGGTTCACGGAGACTGCCCCAAAAAATGTGGACATTTCTCCCATCTTGGGAGCTGCCTCTTGGTAAAGGTGGACATCAGTGATGACATTCAGCAATGTACCAGCACTGCCTTTGGTTGACTGAATAGATGTTTGAAGATCAAGACTACAGACCCGGCCCAAAGCTCATGGCCTATCCAGCAGTAGTGATCCCTGCCTTCCCTATGTTTCTCAGCCCTGGACTACATACAGCAGGCACCTCAAGGAACATGGAAAGATACCACCAATGCTGTCTGGGCAGAATCTTCAGAATTCACTGGAGAGGTAAGGAAACCAAAATCATTGTTCTCTTCCAGGCCAACATCCCTGTCACTGAGGTCACAGAAAAACTCAGTCAGTTCTACAGGGCAGGCACTGTTGTCTAACACCAGGTTCCTGGCACAGAACCATGGAGAGAGATCAGCAGCTGGACAGAAGATTCAAGGATGTGTATAAAGGCTCCTTGAAAAATGGAACAACCCCACAGACTCCTGGGACCACTCAAACCAGAGGAAAGGCAATTGTGATGGTTCTAAGAACCTTGAATCAGGAACCCCGTGCTTAGAACGTAGAACAGTACAGCACAGAACAGGCTCTTCAGCCCATAATGTGCTGACGTAGCTAATACCTTCTACCTGCAGAAATCCCATATCCCACCGTTGTCCTCTCATTCATGTGCCCATCCAAGCCCCTCTTAAAAGCCCCCAATGAATTTGCCTCCACCACCCTATCAGGCAACGCAATCCACACATCCACCACTCTCTGAGTAAAAAACATGCCCCTGACATCTGTTCTGATCCTACCCCCTCTCACCTTAAATGCATGCCCTCTGGTATTGGATCACTCAATATTGGGAAAAAGATATTGCTTGTCCACCCTATCTATGCCCCCCATGATTTTTATACACCTCCGCTGCTCCAGAGAAAAGAGCCCAAGTTTGTCCAGCCTCTCCTGATAGCACATTCCCTCTAATTCAGGCAGCATCCTGGTAAATCTCCTTTGCATCCTCTCTAAAGCCTCGACATCCTTCCTGCAGTGAGGTGACCAGAATTGCATGCAATGCTCTAATTGAGGCCTAACCAGAATTCTATAGAGATGCATCACAACTTCTTGACTCCTACACTTAATACTTTGATTAATGAAAGCAAGCATTCCATAAGCCTTCTTTACCACCCTATCTACCTGTGTAGCCACTTTCAGTGAGCCATGGAATTGCACCCCAAGGTCTCTCTGATCTTCAACACTGTTAAGGGTCTTGCCCTTAAGAGTGTACTGCCTCTTGACATTAGTCCTACCAAGGTGCAGCACCCCATATTTATCGGGTTAAACTCCATCTGCCATTTCTCTGCCCACATCTGCAGCTGATCTATATCACACTGTATCCGTTGCCAGTCTTCTACACTATTCACAACTCCACCAATCTTGGTATCGTCTGCAAACTTACTAACCCACCCATCAACATACTCATCCAGGTCATTTGTGTACGTCTCAAACAGCAGAGGTCCCAGTACAGATCCCTGCGGAACACCACTACTCACAGGTCTCCAGCACGAATAAGTCCCTTTAACCACCACCCTGTCTTCTGCGGGCAAGCCAGTTCTGGATCCACACAGCCAATTCGCCACTGACCCCATGCATCCAAACTTTCTTGATTAACCGATATGTGGGACCTTGTCAAATGCCTTACTGAAGTCCATATAGATGACATCCACAGCTCTACCTTCATTAATCTTCCTCGTCACCTTGTCAAAAAACTCAACCAGGTTAATAAGACATGACTTGCCCCGCACAAAACCATGCTGGCTTTCCCTAATCAAGCCATTGGATTCCAGATGCTCGTATATCCTATCTCGAAGAGTTTTCTCCAGCAATTTCCCTACAACTGACGTGAGACTCGCCAGTCTATAGATCCCCAGGTTTTCCGTTCCTTTCTTAAATAGAGGAACAACATCAGCCACTCGCCAGTCCTGCAGGACCTCACCCGTGGTCAATGAGGACACAAAGATACTGGTCAAGGCGCCAGCAATTTCCTCTCTCGCCTCCCTCAGTAACCTGGGGTATATCCCATCGGGCCCCGGGGTCTTATCCACCTTAATACTGGTTAGGAGACCTAACACTACCTCCTCCTTGACCTCTAAATGCCCCAACATGTTTACACCCTCAGTTCCAATTTCTGCGTCCTGCATGTCCCTTTCCTGGGTAAATACTGAAGAGAAATACTCATTCAGAACCTCACCCACATCCTCTGCATCCAAACATAGATTCCCTTCTTTATCCTTAAGTGGTCCTACCCTTTCCCTCGTTATCCTCTTATTCCTGACATAGGTATAGAATGCTTTTGGATTCTCCTTAATCCTACTTGCTATGGACTTTTCATGGCCCCTCCTGACTTTCCTAATTCCTTTCTTGAGTACATTTCTAGCTTCGTTATAGTCCTCACGTGTTCTATCTGATCTTAACTTTCAAACCTCTACATACTTGTCCTTTTTCTTCTTGACCAAGTTCATCACTTCTCTGGACGTCCAAGGTTCCCTTATTTTGTTATTTATGTCCTTCCTTCTAATTGGGACATACCTATCGTGTACCCTGTGTATTTGATCCTTAAACACTTTCCACATGTTTGACGTGGACTTGCCAGCAAAAAGGTGCTCTCAGTTTACTCTACCTAGCTCCTGCCGTATGCCTTCATAATTAGCCCTGCTCCAATTTAAAACTCTCCCGTTAGCCCCATACTTATCCTTATCTACAGCTATCCTGAAAGTTAATGAGCTGTGGTCACTGTTCCCCAATTGCTCACCCATTGACAGGTAAGTCACCTGGCCAGGCTCATTACCCAACACCAGGTCCAGAAGAGCCTCTTCCCCTTGTTGGACTGTCAACATATTGATTTGAGAAGCCCTCCTGGATACAGCTAACAAATTCTGCCCCATCTAACCCCCTTGCACTAAAAAGGTCCCAATCTATATTTGAAAAGTTCCCCAATCTGTTGGCATATCTGTTCCTCAATGTCCCGGTGGCTATTGGGAGGTCTATAGTACACCCCCAAGAGAGTGATTGTACCCTTCCTATTGCTGAGTTCTACCCGTATAGACTCAGTGTCCGAGCCCTCCATAATGTCTCCCCAGAGTGCAGCTGATATATTATCTCTAATTAGCATTGCAACTCCTCCCCCTCTTTTAACTCCCCTCTCTATTCTTCTTAAAACTTCGAAACCCTGGTACATCGATCACCCATTCCCGTCCCTCCCTCAACCCCGTAATGGCCACAACATCATAGTTCCATCATAGTATGTGGGCAAGAAGCGCACCAGCTCACAATCTATCCCTCCCCAACCCACCCTTCAGCCACTTCCTGCGCCATCTACAGAAGAGTCTGTTTGGAAAAATATTGGAAAGACATTTTTAACATTACCTCAACTGTATTGAATATTGATTTACAACCTCACCCTATCACTGCAATTTTTGGATTACCAAGGATAGAGTCTGGCCATTTATCTGCTTCCGCTAACCATATGATTGCCTTTGTTACATTAATGGCCAAATGATCCATTTTGCTTAAATGGAAGGATCCAATACCCCTACTACTTTTCAATGGTTCTCTCAAACTATATCATGTTTAAACTTGGAAAAAATTAGGAATGGTACTGTTGATCCTTCGCTTAAATTTGAAGATATTTGGAGTCCATTTATTCAATATTTTCACATGATATTGATCCCTCTTCAATAACTTTCCAATTTAGAGGAACGGAGTTGATGACATAATATTGCTCTGTTTCTATTCAGAAATTTCGGTCCAGTCTTTTTCTTAAATTTTTTTTCAGTTTGGTTTGATATACTGTTTATAATTTTTCTTATAGATTTGGGGATTTTTTTCCTTTTTTTTAATATACACAATAAATCTTTTTCTTTCCTTTCTTTTATATTATATTCATTTACTAAGACATTGTGGAATCAACAGATTTCTTTTTATACTTTACAATTCTTTATGATTATCTATGCCGTGATTGTTCTCCTGATCTCTTTGTATTACATGTACAAACATTGATGTTATATATTAATCTGTATTAATTTGGAAACTAATAAAAAGATTGAAAAAGAGTCTGCGGTTCCCATGTCGGTCTCATCAGAACCCACAAAAACCAGAATGGAAGCAAGTCGTCCTTGATCCCGAGGGAGCGACTAAGAAAAGGCAGCAGGAGGCCACAGACTGAAGGAGGTACCAAGTTTTAATGGTGCGTGACTTGGACGGAAACTCTGAAATTGTGGAATTCTAAGGAACTTGTTGCCCTTGTCCCCCTCAAGTATGGAAATTATAGGTTTGAGTTATACCACCTTTAACTTAGAAAATAAAATCCAAGGTACCAGCCGTGAGTAAAAACAGAACTCAAGTCAACAAAATCATTTTTAGAAAATCTGGTTTTAAAAAAATACAGCTACTTCCACAAGAGGTTTGGACACACGATCCATCAACAACAAATAGCTGTTATACATGATGTAAGCATTCCCCAGTTAGTCATAAGCTAGAGAATGCACCCTTTTGTTTTAGATGCACGGTCCCATTATTGGACAAGTCATTTAAAAGAGGTACCCTCTTGTACAATATTGAAATAAATGCTAAGGATACAAAAAAGGCAATGAACCAGTGAATCAGACCTATCCAATGCACTAACCTCTCACCACCTATTAGTGAGAATAACTGAGAACTTAGAAAGACTGAAGTTGCACAGTTGATAGGAGACAGACAGACCAAGAGAGGAATGCAACCTCGAGGGGCTTGTATTAAGAAATGCTTAAAACATATCGCAAGCCCCTTCCATCATCTGAAGACCTGAAGTCAGGCTGGATTTTCACTTCTGTGGTAGTTCATTTGTTAAGCTTTTCCCTGCAGCTATTTACTTCATGGATATTCATTTTAGTCATCTTTATTTTGCCATCCATTTGATAAAATAATTTGATTTTACTCTATCATTACCAGTTTTTTTTGAAGAAGCATTTAATACACTATGCCATCCAAACTTTGATTAGATTGTTAACTCTGGCTTAAAATGTCCCCGACAGTCAAGAGCATTCAAAAATCATTAAAAACTGAAATAAACAGCTGTGTTAGTTATTATACACTTCTTTAAAAAGATAATCACCTAAAACATTTTTAAAATAATAAAAACATTACTGCAATCAAAAATAATAAAATAAAGCAATTTACGTTTTACTTAGAGACTGCAGATGCTGGAACCTGGAGCAAAAAACAAACTGCTGGAGGAACTCAGTGGGTCAGGCAGCATCTGTGGAGGCAGAGGGATAGTTGACATTTGGGGTCCTGACGCAGGGTCTCGACCTGAAACGTCGACCATCCCTCTGCCTTCACAGATGCTGCCCGGCCCGCTGAATTCCTCTGGCAGTTTGTTTTTTCACTTACCCTTGCCTTTTTTTTCTTGCAGCTATTAAAATCTCCTTTGAAAATAACAGTCCAACCTGAGCAAGTGCCTGGGAATCCCAGCTAGTTTGTGGTTTGCCACTGGATTCCATGTGGAATGTACAGACAGATTCACTGCCTGGATTCTGCCAGTAAGCTCGGGACTGCAGCTTTTGGATATGCATGTGGCAAAGTCCTAAGCTTGCTGCCACTTATGAGGTCAATTGCTGGCAATTCTCAGTGAAACATAATTTAAAAAGTGGATAAGGACATTGAAGCTATTCAACGACTGCTTCATAATTCATGTGACATGCCACGAGGTGGTGGATCAGCCTGTTCTTGTACATTCAACACTTTCTGGCCAACACTAACTCTTGGACACACTGCTGGAGACAGGATAAACAGGAAAGGGAGAGAACAGGCAACACGCAGTGGGATGTGGGGACACGATGGGTTAAGGAAGATATGGGAAGGGAGTGAAGTGTGGAGGGCTATTTGTTGTAGTTTGGTGTGAAGGGTGGCAGACACGAAATACTTGCTACATTCCCCTTGACTTGCCAACATGATCAAGTTATGGATACCCTGGCTTTATGGAAGTCGGCCACAGTGCTCATTATGATTATTTCTTAATTGCCACCTCCAGGTCAACTGACAGTTAAATTGAAGGGTGATTAAGCAAATGACTAGCTGTTAATGCTATGGTTGCAACCAAAATTCTCAGAGAGACCGAGCATTTCCCCTGGTCTGCCTGGCTGATGACCTTAGGACATCCAACCAGTTTACTTTCGGGCAGATGCAAACCATCACCTCTGTACGAGCTTTATGAAACAGCTTTCCTGCAAACTTTTCCCTTTAAAGTATCTATCTGGAACGTTGCTAATGAACCTGCTTCCACCCAAGTCTTCAGGCAGTGCATTACAGATCACAACACCCCTTTGCTTAAATTCAAGCTGCAAATGACTCCTGGTTCCTATTCCTTAATGGTCATCCGCCAGTCAAATTTTGCAGTGGTGAGCAGGGCAAGATCGTGCCGTGTGTCGGGGCTATCTTCGAGCTGCAGTCCAACCAAAGAACACTGCAAGGCCTACCTCACTGGAATGCCTCCGCAGTCAAGTTTCGGGTCCTGTGGAGAACTCCATTTTGCCATACCTATACCATTGACCAGGAACTTGGGGTACAGAAGGGTTGAGGGCTCATCATTGCCCCAACAGAAGCTACTTACTCACTCACATGTCACAGGGTCATAGAATTACACGACACAGACACAGGCCCTTCAGCCCAACTCGTCAATGCTGGCCAAGGTTCGCCCCTGAGCTACTTCCATTTGCCTGCATTTGGCCCATATACCTCTAAGCCTTTCCCATCTATGTACCTGTCCAAATGTCTTTTAGGTGTTGTAATTGTACCCACTACCACTTCCTCTGGCAGCTTGTTCCACAAGCCCACCACCCTCTTCTGTGATAAACTTACCCTCAGATCCCCCTTCCCCTCTCACCTTAAACCTGTGTCCTCTAGTGTTAGACTCCCCTACCCTGAGAGAAAGACTGTGATCATTCACATTATCTATGCCCCTCATGATTTTATAAACCTCTAAAAGGTCACCCCTTAGCCTCCTATACTTAAGGGAGTAAAGCCCTGGAGGACATGGAGAAACCGCTGTATTTTCAGCTGATGTCATCCATGTGAATGGGAAGGGAACAAAAAAATAGATGCCTTAGGATTCCAGAAGAGAATGAAAGAGCAGAAGGCAGGTGACTGGATGGACAAAAACGGAACCAGGAGAGTGTGGCCACACCCAGCAAGGTGCCGGACTGGCTGAGGTGGTACGGTCATGGTATCAAAGGTCTCAGTAGGATGGAGAAGAGCAAGGAGATGGAGATTATCTTCACCACAGTCATACAAGACATCATTCGTGACTTGATCAGGGACAGGGCAGGCAGCTGAATGGTTTCAAACACAGGGATCAGATGGGCACAGATCTGGAGGCAACAGCATGTTCAAGAACTCTAGAGAGGAAAGGGAGATTGGAAATGAGGACAGCAGTTTTGCAAGGTCGAAAGGAGTTAGGGGTTAAAATCCAGCGTTGACCCCAACGCCATCATGACTGCCACTTCTCCTCAGGTGTGACGTTGACTGCCATTGTGTCACGAGGAAGCTCCCACATGACCTCAGACATTAGTTGGGATGGTAGAGTGCCACATCGGTGGTAGAGCCTCACAGCTCCAGTGACCCAGGTTCAATCCTGACCTCCAGTGCTGCCTGTGTGGAGTGTGCACACTCTCCCGGTTACCGCATGGGTTTTCCCCCAGGAGCTCTGGTTTCTCCCCACATCCCAAAGACATGCAGGTTGGTAAGTTAATTGGCCTCTATAAATTGCCCCCAGTGTGTAGATGAGTGGTAGAATCTGGGGGAGTTGCTGGGAATGTTCAGCGAACAAGTTATAGGGAAAATATGTGGGGGAAATGGGATTGCTCCGGAAGCTGGCATAGACTCGATGGGCCAAATGGCCTCTTATACTGAAAAGAAAATACACAGAAATGTTCATGAAGTGGGCCTGCAGAGGGGAGGGGTGAGTGAGAGTAGTCTTTAGTCTTGAACCTGTGTCCTCTGGTTATCGATTCCCCCGCCCCCCCCTCCCCCGCCCCCCCCCCCCGTCACAGTAAATGAGAGGTCTGCTTTGACCCCAACCCGACCTCAGCCCAGGGACTTGTAGCTGGGTGAGGGAACTAGGCAAAGGCTCAATTGGTGTGACTGGGCTTGTCCATGGGTACTGTCCCCATCCAGGGTCTCTCCCATATTGCCCTCATTGCCCCCACCCAGGGTCACTCCCTGTATTTGTCCTCACAGCCCCCACCTTGGACCATTCCCCATACCTGCCTCTCACTGCCAACCTCTGTTCCGTTGTGTTTCCGCCGGCTACCTGTACAGGGAGGCCGTACCCTGGATACACCAAACACGCAGCCACCCAGCAACAAAGGTGAACAGCAATTTTTATTCATAACCTTGCACCTGATTGTCTACCTGTGCTGCACTTTCTCTGTAGCTGTGACACTTTACTCTGTATTCTATATTTACCTTGTACTGCCTCAATGCACTGTGTAATGAATTGATCTGTACGATCGGTATGCAAGACAAGTTTTTCACTGTACCTCGGTACAAGTGACGATAATAAACCAGTTCCAATAAAAAGCTGGCCAATCCCAGCGTGACATGAACCCAAGAGCGTAAAACTTTACAAAGCTGACACACCCTAAACCCCACACATATAGTCAGTTCAGGTAAACAGCTCCTTAGTTACTCTAATCTAAATCCACTTTTATTCCAAAGACAAAGAGACTGCAGGTTCTGGAACCTAGAGCAACAAACAAGATGCTTGAGGAACTCAGTGAATTGAGCAGCATCTGTGGGAAGGAACGACCTGCTGCAGGGTTTTGCACCAAAACGTCAACAATTCCTTTCTCCCCCATATGCGGCTCGACCCCAAGTACTTCCAGCAGATTGTTTGTTGCCCCTTTTATTCCAAGTGTTCAGAATTTCAAGGACGTTTACACTACAACCGTCCAACAGTGTGTAAAGTAAGTTTCAGGAGATGACTGGTGAACCTTTAAGACCCATTTCTGAGAGAGGCATTAATGAGTGAAATATTTTAAAAGCTCTCAAGACAGAATCACCTGAATACGGTATCCAATTCAGGAGCAAAAGCGATTAATCAACCAGCTTCCACATGTCAAGAAGCCCAGCACTGGATGGGTGTGTACATTGCCCATGGTACAGTGGTATCACTGTCTCTGACAGGGTCTGGCCCACTTCAAGCAGGACCAAAGGCACCTTTAATGCAGACTCATGCGCAAACCAGCTCCCTCGACGGCAGCTACAGATCCACTGCTGTGCGTTCAAATAAACAGCTCAGTGAAGTTACAGAAAAGAGCAGTTCACTTCTGTTGGCGTCACCAAGACACTTTCAAATGCATGTTTAGTAGGGTGAGGCGCTGTTGCTTTGAAAGGGAGATTTCACAGGCCTGGAAAGGGATTGAGATTGTTGCTGCACTGATGCTATGGTCAAAGTTTGATTCATAGAACACAGAACAGTACAGCACAGGGACAGGCCCTTCGGCCCACGATGTCTGTGCCGAACACGATGCTAAATTAAACTAAATCTCTTTTGCCTGTACACAATCCATATCCCTCTATTCCCTGCATATTCACGTGTCTAACCAACAGACTCTTAAATGCCACTATCGTGTCTGCCTCCACCACCACCCCTGGCAGCCCGTTCCAGGCACCCACCACTCTGTGTAAAAAAAAAACTTGCCCCGCACATCTCCTTCAAACTTTCCCCCTCTCACCTTAAATGCATGTCTCATCCATATTCCAAGTGTCTTTATGACATAGATCGAGGCCAGTCAGCCCATTGGCTCTCAGAGCAATCCTATTAATCTCACTCCCATGTAACATATTCTTTCTCACGTGTCCATCAACTCCCCACCCACCTACACACAGGGAGCAATTTACAGTGGCCAATTAACCCACCAACCTACAGTCTTTGGGAGGAAACCAGACCACCTGGAGGGAACCCACGCGGTCACAGGGAGAACATGCAAACTCCACATAGACAGCACCGGAGGTCAGGATTGAACCTGGGTCACTGGAAATGTGAGGTACCCCAATTGACAGTTGTGTACAATGCAATGTCGTATGTGTATCCTCCCATACAGGGGGAGATGTGGCCCTCTCTGCCAAGGGTGTGGATTCCAGTTCCACTGTAGAGTCTTGAGTTTATCCTAAGCAGATAGTCCAGAGAAAGGGGGCTATATTGGAATAAGTGCCATCCTTTGGTGACCCTGTCTGCTCATGTAGTGGAAGTAAAAGATCCTGTGGAGGTCAGAAGTTCTCCAAGTATCCTGTTGAATATTTAATCCATTACAAACATCAGAGAAGAGATTAACTGGCAATTCATTGACCTGGTATTTGTGAGATCGTTTGATACACAACAGCGTCCTCTGTTCTGAACTGCTAAGGTGTGGATGTGTGGGACTGTGGTACATGCTGTGGGCTCCGTGAGCCACCACATGAATACAAGCTCCTACTTTTATAGTACAACATTTTCCAGCGATTTGGATTCTGTGAATTTGAGCAGCTTGTGGTCAACAGACACTTCAAACAAGTCAAACTAGGGGAAGGTACATATTCCCAGCCTTCTTGAACAAACACCAAGTTCATGTGTACCAGATGGCAGCAGTTGTGTGAATGCAGGGTCAGTCTGACAGCCACGTTACCTTCCTGTTACAAAGGCTAAACAAGAAGGCCTTAGATACGTGGAATGGAATCAACAGTGCAAGAGGCCTGAATTGTGCTAGAGACCTTTCAGATATTTTTCACACTCCTCTGTGATTTCAGTCCTCTCCATCACTAACACTTCCACTAGCCCTACAGTCTTCTGGGATCTCTGCACTCCTCCAACTCTGGCTACTTGTACAACCTCCACTTGTCTTGCACCAGTATTGACAGCCATGTCATACAGCACAGAAACAGGCCCTTTGCTCCAACTCGTCCATGCCAACCAAGCTGCTATCTAAGCTACATTTGCCTACATTTGGCCCGTACCCTATAAATCTTTACTGTCCAGGCACCTGTCCAAACGTCCGTTCAAAGTTGTAATTGTACCTGCTTTACCACTTCCTCTGGCTGCTCATTCCATGTAGCCAGCAGCCTCTGTGAAAAGACTTGCCCCTCAGGTCTCCTTTAAAGCTCCCTCCTCTCACCTTAAACCCATGCCCTCTTACTTTTAGACTTCCCTACCCCGGGGAAGAGGATATGACCATTCACCCTATCTATGCCCTTCATGATTTTATACACCTCAATAAGGTCACCCTTCAGCCTTCTACGCTCCAGAGAAAACAGTCCCAGCCTCAAGCCCTCCAGTCCCGGCAACACTCTTGTGAATCTTTTGTGCACCCTTTCCAGATTAGTGGCATCCTTCCTGTAGCTGGGTGACCAGAAATGCACGCAATACTCCAAGTGTGGTCTCACCAATGTCCTGAACAGTTGTATCATCCCAACTCTTGTACTCAGTGCCCTGACCAATAAAGGAAGTGTGCCAAACACCTTCTTCACCAGCCTGTCTACCTGTGTTGCCACTTTCGGGGAACTATATACTTGTACCCCTAGGTCTCTCTGTCGTTAACACTCCAGTCCCTAACTTCTGGATTTCACCCTTGAACCCCTTTGCCTCACTACTTCTCTTTCTCCATTTAAGGCAATCCTTAAAACCTACCTCTTCTACCAGACATTTGGTAACCAGCTGTGGTATGCCCTTACTTTGTGACAAATTTTTGCTCGATAACGCTCCTGTGTAAAAGTTTGGGATGTTTTACTGCCTTTAAAGTGCTATATAAATGCAAGTTATTGACACTATCATCGACCATTTCGAGGTGAAACACCCCAATGACTTGGTGTTTTCCTTGGAAAGTTTTGCCCCTTGCTGATCACTAATACTTCACTCACTCACTGCCAACCTCCAAAAACCCCAGCCCAGCTTTCAGTGACCAGGCCTCAGAAATGGGGATCAACTGAAAGGCAACCCTGGCTTTCCAACAGTAGTCACAAACAATAGAAACAGTTTTTATAGCTGGTACACATGTAAAGCAACTATAATTCTACTTTCAGGTGGTTAAACCAGATAAATACGTCAACTACTGGGTTAGGTCTTCTCGCTGTATTCATCAGGTCTGGAGGGTAAAGCACTAGGAATTTGGTGTCCAGCTTCCTTGCTTCCCTCTCCCCTCTGATTCATGTTAATCAAGAGAAGGAAGGTGAAGGCACCTGTAAAGGTACAAATTAGAGAAAGTTGCTGTTCTGAGCCAAGAGAGAGAAGCAGAAAGTGACCAGAAAGCACAAGGCAGGAGTGAAGGAAAAGAGAGCCCATTCCAGGGCTGAAACTTGACCTCAGTTGCAAGCAATCACCGATCCCAAATCAATGAAAGGGCGTGCATTTATATAGCACCTTCCAGACCACTAAATCTTATAGGTGGCACTGCGGCACAGCTGGTAGAGCCACTGCCTCGCAGTGCCAGCGGCCGAGTTTGGTCCTGAACTCCAGTGCTGCCCGTGTGGAGTTTGCACGTTCTCCGTGACCGAGTGGGTTTCCCCTGGGTGCTCCGTTTCCCTCCCACATCCTAAAGATGTGCGAGTTGGAAGGTTAACTGGTCACTGTAACGTGCCCCTAGTGTGTGGATGGGTGGTAGAATCTGGGGGGGGGGGGGGGGGGGGGGGGGGAGGGGGGTTGATGGGATTGCAGGATTAATGTAGGAATAGTGAGTTTGTGCCGACTCCTCAATCCAGTAAGCCCCTCTCCCTTACACCTTCCTCAAGCCCCCTGCAAACTTTTTTTGCCCTTCCAAATATTTATCCAATTCCCTTCTGAAAGCCACTATCAGAAATCTATCCATTACCCCGGCAGGCACTCCATGTGCGAGTTAAGAAAGACCTCTGCTTCTTCTGCCAAGCGATTTCTACCTCTGCCCCTCCCTGATAAGCAATGTTGGAGATGAAGATTTTATTTTCATACCATCTAAATCCTTTCATTAGATGAGTGCTATGGGATCCTTAATGCCACTGGACAGAGCAGATGGGGCCTTGGTTTACAATTTGTCTGATAGAAAAGCTTCTCTTGTGTTAGAGTTGTCACCTCAGTTTGTGCTTGAATCTTGGAGCACAACTTGAACCAGCCTTCTGGCCCAGAAGAGCCATGGCCTACACAAGTTGGGGAGTTAAGTACTGCTTTTCACCAGGTGAAAGTAGGATGATGATCGAGGTCTGCAAAACAATGAAAGGTAACATAATAAGCTAGGGTTTTTCCAGCAGCATTTGAGATCCGAGTACATTCACCCTTCCCACAGACCGGGCTGCCAACGAAGCAGTGATGTCAGTAACTATTTATAGAGAGAAGGCAGTAAGACAGAAATAAAGAATCCTTTTTAGACCCAGCAAATGTCTCAGAGAAGTTAATCAACACTACGAAAACCATCTATCCTGTTTACCAGGCAAAATATGTTTCCAAATTATGAGACATTTCCTTCTTAAAATTATAGGACGAGGGAGGGAAGGAAGAAAGTCCAAACTACAAGATCATCTGATCATTACACATGCAACAAATCCCAGCTTCATAATACAGGCAAACTCAAAACAAATGCCCCTAAATGAAAGGAGTTCAAAGCATCTTGTATTGCAAAGTAAAATGCCCTGTCTCAAAGTATGAGGTTTGCTGGCAAGGGTACAACTACCGGCCATCTCCAAGAAGGTAGTTTACTGGACCAGTTCAAGGAGACTGTGAGTCAGCCACTTAATGTGAGGCTGCTGCTCTGTCTGCCAAACCAAGCAATGATGGCAGATTCTCCCAAAGAACAGTGGAAGGAAGATACTGCAAAGCATGCTTCTACACTGCATCTTTCACAGCCTTGTTTTAAAGAGCTCCACAGTCTTGCTTCTGTAGGGGAGTCACCTTGTGCACTGCACGATTCCACAAGCTGCAACGTTACAATCACCAAATGTGCTTTCAATGATAGATTAATACTAGCCAAGGCATCAGGGAAAAATGTTCAAATCTGGGTTGTGGGATCTTTCATGCCCACTAGGGGTGGGAGAGAGAAGACAGTGCACCAGTTTAACGTACTGGCCAGAGAGCAGCATTTCCAGCAGACCCTTCCATTGTACAGGAAGCATCAGCCCAGATGTTGCAATCAGCCTTTGGTGTTGGACTCAAACCTGTGACCTATTAACTCAGAGGCTAGAGTGTTTCCAGCTGAGCCCCTTGGGGCATCCACAGATCATTTCCAGGCACTTGGAGACAAATGAACCGACTTGCTAAAGTTAATTACACTTTCTACCCTGATGTGACTGGAACTCTCAATAGTCCCAGTCCCATCTTGGCTTCATTAAAGGAGGGATGTGTCATCATTCTTTAAGGAGATTCCCTCCCTCAACTTTACAGAACATGCTGCAATGGTGATTGAAAACTAGGTTCCTCCTAGGACAGGGCTTACCCTATTGAACAACACAAACCCCCTCTTCCTACAGTGAGGGTAGCCAACCCATCCCGACAGACCTAGTCCTAGTCCATGAACTCCTCTACAGTCAACGGAATATAAGAACAAGATAAAGCCATTTGGCCCCTCAAGCTAGTTCCAAGAGTCAGTCACCTCCTAAACTATTGTTCCACATTCCTGATACATGTACCCAGAGGAAATCCCTGTCTTTGAAGGACCAACTGACCCCAGTAACAGTGTCCTTTAGGTGGGAGGGCAATGCAGTTCCAGATTCCCACAGCCTATGTGATAAGGAACCCTAGAACCTCCTGCAGCCTTGACGCCCCCTCCAAAATCTGTATACTCCCCCCTCAACATCCACCCAATCATGAGCAGGCGGGCATCTAACCATTCTAGCAACACTTCCAGGAATTGCTCTCTCTTTTAATACTACTACTCTACTGGGCAATTCCATCTGTAAAACTGTGCCTCTGACCATTTCTCCAATCCCTCATTGCTCCCCTGGGGTCTGCACTCTACAACCGATGCGCCTTGGGATTAACAATGCTAAAGAAGCACAAACACTTGATGCAGTAAAGTGGGAAAGTTATCCACGCACAACAGAATTCTTCCAGCATTCTCCCACACTCAGTCCAGGATGGAGCCCTCCAGCCACAGCTGAGCAGTCAACAGCAAAAATCCTGGATGCAGTCCATCCATCACATAGCTCAAATCTCACCAACCTCTCACAATGTTCCAGCCAGCCATTACACAACCCTAACATTGTGCTTCAAGCCCTGCCTTCCTGGTGACCCGGAATTCATGCCCTTGGTCTGCAAACAATTCAATGGCCCACGGTTAACAGGGCTGTGGTAGGACTGCCTCTTCGTTTTACTCCATCCTGTCCCCCAGACATACAGTCAGGCCTGGAACCAATGCCAGATCATCACACATTTGCTGATTCACCTCTGAAAGAAGCTTTCAATCATTTTGGCCTTGACTTTAACCTTTTAACTTCGTCTTCCCTTTCTTCCTTCAATGGCCTCCCTTTGCATTCTCTCTCTCTCACACTTCCCCCCCCCCCCCCCCCCCCCCCCCCCCCCCCCCCCCCCCCCCCCCCCCCAATAAGACCCACCCAATTGTCACTCATTTTGATTTGGCATCTGGCTTTCCCGCTTTCCCACTGTAAACTGCTTATACTCCTGAATCAGGAGTCTTTATTAGACTCCTAAACCAATCACCTCTTTCACAACCCCTCCCGGTGGTGGTGCTGCCACGTTCTCAGACTCTTATCACTGCCTCTCTCGATTATTCTGCTATTGTCACTTCAGTTCATTTCTGCACTACCTCAGATTGCACTACAATCTTTGCGCCATTCTGCTGTGTTACGCTCATCATTGTATTTATTATTACCATGTATACTATTTACTCAGAATCATAAAGCATGGAAGCAGGCCCTTCGGCCCAACTCATCCATGCTGACCACAAAGCCAGTCCCACTTGGCCCATATCCCTCTAAACCTTTCCTATTTATGAACCTGTCCAAGTCTCTTTTAAATGTTGTTATTGTACCTGCCTCAACCACTTCCTTTGGCAACTCGTTCCATATACCCACCACCCTGTGTGAAGAATTTGCGCTCCCCTCCTTCACCATCCAGTTAACTACCCTTCTTCCTTCTATGCTCCCCTCCCAACTCCTGTCTTTTTCCCCAATCCACCACTTCTTTGCCACCTCCCTCCTCCCCCCCTTTAGTCCACCACCCTTTTGCCTCACGTCCCTCCTTCCCTCCCGCTCTTCGAATCCACCACCCCCCTCCTTCCCTGCACATTCCTCTCTCCACCTCGCTCTCCTCCAACCTGCCAACACCCTCCCCTCACACCTGCCAGTCCAGCAACTGCCCACCTCTCTACACCAGCCCCCCGCCCCCCCACTATCCCAGTCCCCTGTCACCGTGGGCCAGAACAAAGTGCATCAGCCGCCTGTATCTCCAGCTGCAGATACCTTCATCAATCAATCTTGTAAATCAGGGCACTTCAACAGACAGATGTTCAGTGTCACCACTCTGGGAATAATACTTAGCAAGCTCGTTATCCTTCTCTCCATCCGTGCCAGTGGAAGGAAGGGGAGGGGCAGTGTGGTGAGAGTGGAGCTTCACGCAAACGAGGAATTTCTTTGCACTCTGGTATTTATGACAATAATCTAATCTAACGATGTTCTTCCAAGTGACAGATAGTGAGCATCGATGCATTGTGCATGGTCTCCGGATGCAGTGTGCATGGTCTCAAGACACACGTTGTTCTAGTACTGGCACAGAGTGAGTTAATGACATTCAGGATTAATCCACAGTCACTGAATTCTATTACAAGGATTGGATGTCACTATTCTGTATTAATCTTTTTGAGGAAGGTTCTACCTAACTGGGGCCTCAATCAGAGTCACAGAGCACTTTGAACATGACTAAACACATATACTACCATTAATGTAACTCAATACTAAGTAAACCAGATCAAGATTAATGTTAAGAGAGAGTGAGATTTGATCTTGTGGGGCAACCTGTGCAGGCAGGAGTGAAGTTATTTAAACTGCAACATTATTGAGCTGTGAAAGCTTCATTGCAAGATTTGATCTGAGCAGCCACTAGCGATATGTGCACGCGTTTGAAAATCCAGCTTATACCCACAGCCCTGGTCACAGTTTCCACACGCACAATGGACATTTAGTAGTAATTAGGTTCAGACAGAAAGTGCAATCACAAGACAAACTGATTTTGTGGTGACTCTCTCTAGTCTGAATCAGAAGTTCACATCCCACTGCAGAGACCCGAATGTCTTATCCAAGCTGACACTCCAGCCCCATTCACAGGGAGTGTTGCACTACTGAGGTCACATCTTTCAAATGAAGGCCCAATTTACCTCTCACGTGGTGTAAAAAGGTCCCACAACACTAGTTACAAAGACAATGTGGTTTCTAAGGTGCCCAAACCAGTAATCTCATAATCAACATCACTAAACCAATCATCTTGTGAGAACTGGCCATGAATCACTCTTACAATAGACAATCCACTTCAAACATGAGAGAGGGCAAGAGAAGGAGAGGGAGAGAGAGAGCGAGCGAGACAGAGAGCGAGAGAATAAAGAAGGAGCAAATCAGTTAGTTTGACAATAGTATTATGGAAAATGCTGGATCCATTATTACAAAAGTGGTAACAGGTCACTTTGAATATAATAATCGAACAGATTCTGTGTGGATTTACAAAAGGAAGTTTCCTTGAGGCTATAACGAGCAGAACAGATAAAGGCAAAGCACTGGATGTGATATCTTCACCCCTCGCTCCCCCACCTGCCCACCATCTCCCTCCTCACCTGGATCCATCTATCGCCTGCCAGATACTGCCTCACCCCTCCGCCTCACCTCTTCACACAGGCCATCTCCCCTCTCCACTCTCAGACCTGGTGCTGGGTCAGCTATCCCTTTGCCTCCACAGATGATGCTCAACCCATTGACTTCCACCAGCAGCTTGTTTCTTCGCACTGAATACGATATATTTCTACTTTCAAAAGGCATTTGGTAAAGTGTCCCACAAGAGTTTATTCAAGAAAATTATAGAGCACATGGGTTTGTGAGTAATACACTGGTGTGGCCAGAGGGTGATTAACAGACAGAAGTTTAAAATAAATGGGTATAATATATTCAAGATTTCTAATGAATACAGAGCTGGGTGACAGTCTGAGTTCTGAGGAGGAAGATGAAGGAGACATAGACAGGCAAAGTGAATGGGAGAGAACATGGCAGATGAAATACATGATGGAAAGATATAAAGTCATCCACCTTGGCAGAAAGAAAACAGTGTATTTTTTAAATGGTGAGAGATTGAAATGTGTTGGTTTTTTAGGGTCCAAGATGTCCTTGTACATGAATCACTGAAATTTAACACACAGTAAAGAAGGCAAACAGTTTGAGTCATCGAGCTATACAGCACAAAAACAGACCCTTCGGCCCAACACATCCATGCTGACCATGTTATCTAACTGAGCTAGTGCCACTTGCCTGTATTTGGTCCATATGCATCTAAACCTTTCCTATCTATGTAACTGTCCAAATATCTTTTAAATATCACAAAGATACCTGCCTCTACCACTTCTCCTGGCAGCTCGTTCCATATACCCACCTCCCTTTGTGTGAAAAAGTTGCCCCTCATGTCCCTTTTAAATCTTTTCCCTCTCACTTAAAATATACGCCCTCTAGCTTTGGACTCTCATACACTGGAGAAAAGACTTTGGCTATTCACCTTATCTATGCCCCTCGTGATTTTATAGTCCTCTATAACGTCACCCCTCAGCCTCTTACGCTCCAGGGAAAAAAGTCCCAGCCTATCCTGCCTCTCCTTATAACCCAACCCTTCAGTTCCAGTAACATCCTCGTAAATCTTTTTAGCACCCTCTCCAGCTTAATTTATTGCAAAAGAATTTGCATATGAAAGTAAAGATTCACACTGAAATTAAAGACAGCCTTGGTGAGATTCCATCTGGAATATTATGTGTACTTCTAGTCGACCCACCATAGGAAGGATATACTGGTGGTAGAGGGAGTAAGGCAATGGTTCACCACCTTTATTCCTGGGATGGAATCTTTGTACTACAAGGAGAGTGCAAGTAGGCTGGGCCATCTAGAGTTTAGAAGAATAAGAGATCTCATTGGAACATACAAAATTCTTGCAGGAGCTAGACAAGGTAGATGCAAGAAGGATGCTTCCCTTAGCTCGGATGTCTAAAACCAGGGGTCATAATGCCAAAAGGGGTTAACCATTCAGAACAGAGGTGAGAAGAAACTTCTTCATTCGAAAAGTGGTGAATCTTTGGAATTCTCAACCCAAGAGGACCACGGAGGTCAGTCTCTGACCATATTCAGGACAGGTCATTGATAGATTTTATAACATTAAGAATTAGTCCAGGAAAGTTGTGACATTGAAGTTTGAAAATCAGCTGTAATCTTATTGAATGACTGAAGGACTATGAGGGGGTCAAATTTCCTGCTCCTGATTTTTTATTACTATATGTAGTGAGGCAGAGGGATTGAGAATGGGAATTCCAGAGACCTGAAGGCACAGCTGCCAAGTGTGGGAGGATTAAATTTCAAGATATACAAGAGGCCAGAAATGGGGGAAGGGAGGTATCAAGGGAACATATAAGATTGGAAGAGATTAAGAAGATAAGAGAGTAAATAATGCAATTTTAATACAGTAGTTTTAAAATTATTTATTTGTGACCTGGTATGATCAGCAAACCCTGTGGGGATTTGTAAATAGCACTTGGTACTAGTTAAGAATTTTGGACAATTCCCAGTTTAAGGAAAAGAGAAAATGAGAGCAGTGTGTTGGGACAATCAATCTGAGACATAACAGGGTTCAGTGGCAGGCGAGCTGAGGAAAGAGCAGAGCTGGGCGGTAACGTGTCAGTGGAAATCAACAGACATGGATGCAACTTAAGTCTGTCACCAAGGCTGTGGTTCAGTTCCAGTTAGTTATCAAGGAGAGAAGTAGACTCAGTGGATGGTGCTTCTGAAGTTTGCTCTTCCCTATATTGAAGTAAACATTTTCACTTATTCATTACCAGTTGAATATTCTGACAACCAAGGAACAATGGAGGGATCAGGGGTAAAGCTACATGTAAGCAAAATGCACGTGGAAACTGACTTCACAGTTTTCATATCGCCAAGGGAGAGCAAGAAGATAAGTCATACAAAGCAGCCCAGGAGGGACCTTATTCTTGGAGAGCACTAGAGATTAACTCAGAAGGATGAGGGGAGGATCTCATTGAAACCTACTGGGTACCAGCTTGGTACGGCAACTGCTCTGCCCAGGACCGCAAGAAACTGCAGAGGGTTATGGAAGCAGCCCAGCATGTCACAGAAACCAGCCTCCCTTCTATGGACTCTGTCTATACCTCTCGCTGCCTTGGTGAAGCAGCCAGCATAATCAAAGACCCCACCCACCTGGGTCATTCTCTCTTCTCTCCTCTCCCATCAGGCAGAGACAGGAGCCTGAGGGCACATACCACCGGGCTCAAAGACAGATTCTATCCCACAATGATAAGACTTATACAATGAGATGGACTCTTGACCTCACAATCTACCTTGTTATGACCTTGCACCTTATTGTCCATCTGCAATGCACTTCCCTGTAGCTGTGACACTTTACTCTGTATTCTGTTATTGTTTTTACCTGTACTACCTCAATGCACTCTGTACTAACTCAATGTATCTGCACTGTGTAAAGAATTGATCTGTACAAACGGTATGGAAGACAAGTTTTTCACCGTACCTCCATACAAGTGACAATAATAAACCAAAACCAATACTGAAGGGCCTGGATATTGTGGACACAGAGAGGATGTTTCCATTAGTAGGAGAGTCTAGGATCCGAGGGCACAGCCTCACAATAAAAGGATGTCCCTTTAGAACTGAGGCGAGGAGGAATTTATTCAGCCAGAGGGTAGTGGATCTGTGGAATTTGTAGCCACAGAGTGCTGTAGAGGCCCAGTCACTGGGTGCATTTAAGGCAAAGATTGATAGGTTCTTGAGTGGTAAGGGGGTTAAGGGCTTCGGAGAGCAGGCAGGAGAATGGGGTTGAAATAAAAATCAGCCATGATTGAATGGTAGAGCAGACTCCATGGGCTGAATGGCCTAATTCTGCTCCTGTATCTTATGGTCCAGCATGTGGGAGTAAGCATAGAAGAGAAACCATTAGTGATGATTCTCTGGCTATGAAAAGATGGGTAGGAACGGAAATGGGCAAGTTGGACAGCAGTGAAGAAGTATTGACAGGAACACAAATTGTGAGAATCACTTGATCTGGGATACTTTGGTATTAATATCAGGGAGGGAACAGATTCAAACACAAAGAATTTATAAGAAGGTAACATAAGAAAATGAAAAAGATGGTAGGCTAGAGATAGACAGGGGTTCAAGAGGGTTTCTTGGAAAGAGGTGATAGCACATTCAAAAGGGAAAAGCACATGAAGAGAGAGATCAGTTAAAAATATTAGCTAAAATGGGACCAGAAAAGAAAGCTAGATAATCTGTAGGTTAGTGGGGGCTAGGATCAGGAGTGCAGGAGATGAATCTCCAGGAGATGATGAATTTGCAAAGACTACGAGAAGAAACAGGGAACAAATTACAGAAAGACAGGAGTTTGGAACTAGAGTTGAGCGAGGGGTGGGAGTGAGACATTACAAGCCTTGTCAAGTAAAGGAAGGAAGAGATGTAGTGAAGCAGCAGACCAATTAGTCTCAATCCTATTGGCAAGTCAACCCATAAGCCCACTGCTTATTTTTGGAGAAGGAAAGGGGTTTAAGAAGACGTTCACAGGTGTGAATGCAGGTAGGCAATAAGGAGGTAATACTTCATCAGTTAGTTACAAGGCCTCTGGTTGTCATTTGAGATTGTTTACTCTGCTATTATCCATTATTAAAATGACTGAATTAACAAGTGTGGCAAGCGACATTCAGTCTGTACCCATAGGCCATAATTAGAGGGATGTTTAGCAACCTTGTTAGAATGTGCCACCTACCCAACCTTGGAGCACGAGGGGGAAAGTCAGAGCAGAACAACTACAGCCGACACCCAAATTCTGGCCGTTCAGGTTATGGAAATTCACCCTTACAGAATTTACAAATCACCACCCAAAAATTTGAGGTACGGAATAAAATTCACTCTCATGGAATTTATGTGAGGGCAAAAAGTAAACAAACACAAAATTTTTCTTTAACTCGTGTTTCTTGATGTGTGTGCAGATGGCACAGCTTCACCTTATGGAAAGTCACAATAGGACTACTTTGTAAAAACGAAATAATGCAGCGATTGCCTGTACTGACTATTAGAAACTTTAGTTCCCTTAGCTTACAACTTACTATTCAAAGAACCTTGCTGCACTAACTGTCTTTTCTGAAATATTAAATACAGAAAATGTTATAAACACTCAGCAGGTCAGGCAGCATTAGTGGAGGGGGGGGGAGAGGTGGAGAGGGGGAGAGAGGGAGGGGGCGGAGAGGGGGAGAGTTAACGCTTCAGGTCGAAGACCCTTCATCAGAACTGGGAAGGAAAAAAAAACGTTGGCTTTAAGTTGTAGAGAGGGTTTGGGGAGGGATGGAATATGTCCGATAGGGTGAGACCAAATGAGTTAATGTGGCAGTCCGAATCTCATGTTCTTTTTTGTCTGTGTACATGGTGCTAACAGCAGGGCAGTGGGACATGTCAGGCTATACAATATTCAATATACAGTCTGGAAACTCGTTTTCTTTGTCTGTAGTTTCCGGAATTTATATTGAATTCTCCAATTTTAGCTAATACATTCTTTCTTTCTGTTTGCATCAGAACTGGCCTTTCTGCCAGTCGTCCATCTGTGATTTTTCAGTTTTTCTCTTCCCATTAGTGTAGTCTGGCACATCCCACAGCCCTGCTCTCAGCAACACATAACACAGACAAACCTGACTCTAACCAGCACATTATCTCATTTGATTGCACTGTATCAAGAGAAATTCTCCTTGTTCCAACCATCCCAGCCCCACCTGGTTTGCTACTGAAAACTGATGAGTTCTCTCTTTCCCAATTCTAAAAAAAGAGCCTGAAACATTAACTCTATTTCTCTCTGTACAGATGCTGCCTGATCTGCTGAGCATTCCTAACATTTTCTGCTTCATTTCAGACTTCCAGGATCAGTTCTTTTTATTTTCACTTTCTGAATATTAAACTATTCCTACTAAATTAGTTCAAAATATTTATCATACAAGTTGACTTACTGAGGAATCTACTTTTTCTGTTATATATGTAATTATATATACAGGCAACTCCTGTCTTATGAGGAGTTGCATTCCGAGAAAACTGTCTGTATTGCGATTGTCTGTAACGCAAATCTGCATTGTCTGCATGTGTCAAGAAATGCGAGTTGAAAAAAAATGTTTACTTATTTACTTTTTCTCACATGAATACTGTGAGAGCAAATTATATTCCCTATTTCAAAGTTTTGGGGAGAGATCTGTGAATTCTGTAAGTATGAATTTGCATTACCCAATCAGACGTAACATGGGGGCCACCTATATTGGACATGGAGGCTGGAGACAAGTGTAAGGTCAGTAGTGACAGAAGATACAAGTATCAAAGTATCTTTGTGCAAGCTCATTGAAAATATGAAACTACAGGAAGTCCCCGGTTCGTAAGCAGGCCCAGCCTCCGATCCTACCACGGCGGCGGTACACCTTCTTTGGCCCAACCCCAGGCCAAGTGCGCACATGCGGCTGGGGAACCCCGGGCCAAGTGCATATGTGCAGCTGGGGCCATGTGCGGTCGCGATCCCCGGCCCAAGTGCGCATGCGCGGACACTGTTCCAGGTTACGGACAAAATCAGGTTAAAAAGTCTCAAAAATGGAACTCGTTCATAACCCGGGGACTTCCCGTATAACAAAAGATAAACTGGCAGTGTAACAACTTCCTTGTACATGTTGAAGAAGTTTATAAAGGAATTATATTACTGTTTTTAAAATCACCAGAAACTCCTCGCAGTGCTCTACTGTTCACTTTGAAAGATGAGAAGTGCAAAGCCAGGAAGTTCAGGATAAAATTACTCACTGCTCTATTTACATGCAAGATAACCACACAAAGATAGACTTCACATCACGCTAACTCAATGGCCTGGATACTTACTGAAGTTCATTAGTTAGCTCGTGTGGGATGGAAATGGCAATGGCAATGAAATCTTGAAGTAAAACGAGAAAATGTTGGAAAAACTCAGCAAGCCAGGCAGCATCCATGGAAAGAAAAACAGTTAACATTTCAGACCTGGGGTGCTTCATCAGAACGTTGGAATTTTTTGACCCTGTTTAGGCTCGCAACTTGGTCGACTGTCATGGCTGCTGGATCAGGTAAGTCACTGATTTCAGGGATGGAGACCAGGAGAAAACATCTTGCTCCTTCAGGCCCACGAGAAGGATGTTATGCCTCACTGCAGCTGCCAAGTTTTGAGGTCCTGTAAACATCAACGAAATCCCTACCTGCCTCCTTGGAGAAGATTGGCTGCTCACACTTGCCCGGTATTAGCTTAGTAAAACCCAGACAATCAAGGATGGAGTCAGCATCTCTAAACACTGTAAATTTCTCCTGATTAAAATCCATGCTCCTGGGAATGCAAACTATCCCCAATTCACCTGATGCAAGGTAGGATGTGGAAAATGGAGTTTTCAACAAATGTAACTTTATGCAGCATGAAGTCTTGGAAAACTGCCTCTACTGCTGAACTGTAGTAGGAGGGCGGTGGGCAATGATGTAAGTAGATGACCCTTGCTGTGAAAGGGTTGTGCCTTAAAAGCTCAGTACTGATTTCCATAGTGACAAAGCTTTGAACAATCTGGCTCAGCATGAGACATTGCCTAGAAAGGAGGGTGGACCCACTAAATGATGATTTTAGTTTTCCCACGTTCCACTGGAAGAGATTACAACACATCTGTGGCTGCTGGACAAGCTGTCTAATTGGTGACACTGAAAGCACTGAGTGAGTGGTTAAGGAAGTCCCAAGTTGTGGTCATCAGCATGTACATGGAACACGACCTGGTGTATACACTTCTGTTTAAAAATATAAAAATGTAGATTCCTCGGTAATTCAACTAGTGTAATAATTATCTTGAACTAATTTAGTACATAAGAATACGTATAGTTTAATATTCAGAAAAGGAAAAGTAATGGGTGGGGAGATATCAGGGGGAGGTTTTATACCCAGAGGGCGGTTGGGGTGTGGAAGGCGCTGCCTGGGGTGGTGGTGGAGGCAGGTATGTTGGTCAAATTCAAGAGATTGTTAGATAAGCATATGGAGGAATTTAAAATAGGGGGATATGTGGGAGTAAGGGGTTAGGTAGTCTTAGGTGTGGTTTAAAGGTCGGCACAACATGGTGGGTCGAAGGGCCTGTATTGTGCTGTACTGTTTTATGGTAAAAACCAGCTTCTCCTCCACAGACTTCTCGCTGCCTTGGAAAAGCAGCCAAAATAATCAAAGACCCCACCCACCCCAGACATTCTCTCTTCTCCCCCCTCACGTTCAACAGAAGATACAAAAGCCCGAAAGCACGTACCACCAGACTCAAGGACAGTTTCTATCCCGCTGTTATAAGACTATTGAACCGATCTCTTGTACATTAAAGATGAACTCTTGACCTCACAATCTACCTTGTCATGGCCTTGCACCTATTTGTCTGCCTGCACTACACTTTCTCTGTAACACTATATTCTGCATTCTGTTATTGTTTTTCCTTTGTACTACCTCAATGTACATGTTTTGAAATGATCTGTGTGGATGGCATGCAAAACAAAGTTTTTCACTGTATCGCGGTACATGTGACAATAATAAACCAATTCCAGTAAACAAGGTGAGAGGTGGTGGGCAAGAAACAGAGCAACCCTAAGCTAATTTAATGGTAGAAAGATACTGTTGCCTTTGGTGAACATCTAGAACCAGACAACACAAATAACAGTCAAAGATATTGTGAAGAAAAGCCTTTCATGCATGGTGACTGGTTGCCATCCGAAGGTCCTCTATTACAGCTCCCACTGTACCACAGAACTCTCCGACAATAAGGCTTGACGACAAGACCCATTAAAGTTGGATTGCTTCCCATATCTCAGGAACCGCCTCTCAGTGAGGATGGAAAGAACCATTGCCCTCAGTTCCCAGCCTTTAGCCATCTGAGGAAAAGAGCTTCTGAAAATGAGGACCTCAAACCTGGCACATATTCTACAGGGCAACAGTGATCCCTGCTGTCCTCAGTGCACTATCTACAGTTGACACCTCAAAGCACTGGAAAAGTCCCACCAACACAGTCACTGCAAAACCCTCTAGTCCACTGACAGGACAAGTCAACCCATGTCACTTTCCCTTCCTGCCCAACATCTTCAGCAGAGGCTCTAATGACACTCACTGGCTCCAATGGGCATGTCTGACACCAGGCTCCCGAAACTCTGAGTCACTATAAAAGATTTATGAACTCTATCAGGGAGAATTTCCATTACCCAAATGGCCACACGTGGGGTTTGCCTTCCACCAACGTAAGCTCAAGAAACAGCATCTCACCTTCTACTTTGACACACCTTAGCAGACCTGCACCAGATTTCAAATAACCAGTTTCTCCGTTTTCTACCAGAACTGGTTTCGAATGAAAGCTCACTGATGTTAAACATTAACTGTTTCTCTTTCCACGCACGCTGTGTGGTCAGCTGAGTAGTTCCAGCTTTTTCTATTTCAGATTTTCAGCATCTGCAATGTTTTGCTTTTTGCTTCAGGGATCAGTCAAATCCTCTCCTGAAGGCAGAGAGTCAGCGCAACAGCTGGCAAGGCCCTCCAGAATCTCACTACTTTCAGAGAAAATCAGCCCACGTTTCTATGAAGAACTTTTATCCTTCCCATACAGAGCAACATAAAATGGGACTAAGCATAACTTCACCAACACATAAATTTGCCTTTAAAAAGCAAATCATTTAACAACAAAATAGTTTAACTATTTAAATGTTAGGTCTACAAGGTGTGCAAGTGGTAATTATCTCACTTCAGAGATCAAAACATTATCATTCACACTCCATTGCTCTCTTCCCCCTCACCTGCAAGTCCTCCCCCCCTCAAAACATGACATCCCCCTCCTGCCTGTCCTCCTGCTCCACCGTCCCCCACCTCCTCCTCCTCCTCCTTCACCTGCACCTTTCCCCTACTTCTATCCCTCACCTTCTCCCTTTCTCTTCCTTATCGACCACCCTTAACCCCCTCCTCATTGCACCCTTCCCCGGTCTCCTCCCCTCCCTGCATTCCCTCCCACTCCCTTCTCCTAATTCTCTCCACATTCTCCCCTTCCTTTTTCTCCCTCCTTCCCTTCCTCTCACCCCCCTTAACCCCACCATCGCTCCCTCTCCCCTTTACTCCCCTCCCACCTAACCTCCTTCCTTCCCTACCTCCTCCCCACCCCCTCACTTTCCTCCTCCAAAGCCCCTCCACCCCCTCCCTATCCCCAACCCCCCATCCCTCCCTACCCCCTGACCTATCCCCCATCCCTCTCCATCCCTATCCCCTACCTATCCCCCACCACCTCACTATCCCCCAGCCTATCCCCCCCACTCCCTACCCCCTCCCAATCCCCCCCACTCCCTACCCCCTCCCACTCCCTACCCCGTCCCTATCCCCCCCCACTCCCTACCCCGTCCCTATCCCCCCCCACTCCCTACCCCGTCCCTATCCCCTCCACTCCCTACCCCGTCCCTATCCCCCCCACTCCCTATCCCCCCCACTCCCTATCCCCCCACCCATTCCCTACCTCCCTATCCCCCTCACTACCCCCATTCCCCATCCCTATCCCCCAACACCTACCAACCCCCATCCCCGACCCTATCCCCCATCCACCTCACGACCCTCTCCCCTTATTCCCCAGTCCCCCCTCCCTCCTTCCATCACCCCCACTCCTCTCCCTCCCTATCCCCCACTATCCCCCCACCCCTCCCTATCCCCCACTATCCCCCCACCCCTCCCTATCCCCCACTATCCCCCCACCCCTCCCTATCCCCCACTATCCCCCACGCCTCATCCTCCCCATGCCCTCCCAATCTGCCCGACCCCCTCCCTCCCTCCCTCCCTACACCTCCCCTCCCTACTCCTCCCCTCCTCCTCACCACAGACTGAGCCTCTCCTTGGGGTACCGGAGCCCCTCGATGCGGCCCAGGAAGGCGGGCAGACCGTGCGCGCTGTTGCGGACGATGAGGGCGATGAGGACCCGCGGGGGCAGCAGCGGCGACTCCTCGGACCAGCGCTCCTCCGGGAAGTAGCCCCGGGCCCGGGCCAGGACGGCGGAGAGCGCGGCGAGCAGCAGCGGGCGCCAGGACATGGTGCGGCGGGGCCGAGACTGCGGGAGTCCGGAGCGCGGCAGCTGCGCCGCCCGACAACAGATCGGACCGCCCCCGGCCCAGGCCCAACCCCGGGGCGGAGCTGGGGGGTGGGGGGTAGAGGGGGTAGAGGGGTGAGAGGGGGGGAGGGGAGGGGAGGGGAGGGGAGAGGGGGGAGAGAGGGGGGAGAGAGGGGGGGGAGGGGGGGGGGAGGGGAGAGGGGGGGAGGGGGGGGGGAGGGGAGAGGGGGGGAGGGGGGAGGGGAGAGGGGGGGAGGGGGGGAGGGGGGAGGGGAGAGGGGGGGAGGGGAGAGGGGGGGGGGAGGGGAGAGGGGGGGAGAGGGGGGGGGAGGGGAGAGGGGGGGAGAGGGGGGGGGAGGGGAGTGGGGGGGAGAGGGGGGGGAGGGGAGAGGGGGGGAGGGGGGGGAGGGGAGAGGGGGGGAGGGGAGGGGAGGGGAGAGGGGGGAGGGGGGAGGGGGGAGGGGGGGAGGGGGGGGAGGGGGGAGGGGGGAGGGGGGGAGGGGAGAGGGGGGGAGGGGGGGGAGGGGAGAGGGGGGGAGAGGGGGGGAGGGGGGGGAGGGGAGAGGGGGGGAGGGGGGGAGGGGAGGGGGGGAGGGGAGAGGGGGGGAGGGGAGGGGGGGAGGGGGGGGGGAGGGGAGAGGGGGGGAGGGGAGAGGGGGGGAGGGGAGGGGGGGAGGGGGGGAGGGGAGAGGGGGGGAGGGGAGGGGGGGAGGGGAGAGGGGGGGAGGGGAGGGGGGGAGGGGAGAGGGGGGGGAGAGGAGGGGGGAAGGGGGGAAGGGGGGAGGGGGAGGGGAGAGGAGGGGGGAAGGGGAGGGGGGAAGGGGGGAGGGGGAGGGGAGAGGAGGGGGGAAGGGGAGGGGGAAGGGGGGAGGAGAGGGGGAAGGGGGAGGGAGGGGAGGGAGGGGAGGGGGGAAGGGGGAGGGAGGGGAGGGGGGAAGGGGGAGGGAGGGGAGGGGGGAAGGGGGGAGGAGAGGGGAAGGGGGAGGGAGGAGAGGGGGAAGGGGGGAGGAGAGGGGGAAGGCGGAGGGGAGAGGAGACTGGGGAAGGGGGGAGGGGAGGGGGAGAGGGAGAAGGAGGGGGGAGGGGGAGGGGAGAAGGAGGGGGGAGGGGGAGGGGAGAAGGGGGAGGGAAGGGGGAGAAGGGGGAGGGAAGGGGGAGAAGGGGGAGGGAAGGGGGGAGAAGGGGGAGGGGAGGGGAGAAGGGGGAGGGGAGGGGGGAAGGGGGAGGGGAGGGGAGAGGAGAGGGGGGAGGAGGGAGAGGAGAGGGGGGAGGAGGGGGAGAGGGAGAAGAAAGGCGGAGGGGGGAGGGAGAAGGAAGGGGGAGAGGGGGGAGGGGGGAAGGGGGAGAGGGGGGAGGGGGGGAGGGGGAGAGGGGAGGGAGAGGGGAGAGAGGGGGGAGGGGGGAGGGGGGGAGGGGGAGGGGGGAGGGGGAGAGGGGGAGAGGGGAGGGAGAGGGGGGAGGGAGGGGAGGGAGAGGGGGGAGGGAGAGGGGGGAGGGGGGGAGGGGGAGAGGGGAGGGTGGGGGAGGGAGAGGGAAGGGGGAGAGGGGAGAGGGGAGGGGGAGGAAGGAGAGAGGGGAGGGAAGGGAAGGGGAGGGGGTAGGGAGGGGAAGGGGAGAGAGGAGGGAGGTGGGAGGGGGAGGAGGAGGGGAGGGGGAGGTGGGAGAGAGGGGGAGGTGGGAGAGAGGCGGAGGTGGGAGAGAGGGGAGGGGAGGTGGAGAGGGCAGGGAAGGGGGGGTGAGGGGTGGAGGGGAGGGAGGGGGGAGAGAGGGAGGGAGGTGTGAGGAGGGGGAGGGAGGGAGGGGTGAGGAGGGGAGGGGAGAGGGAGGGAGGGGTGAGGAGGGGGAGGGGGAGTAGAGGGGAGAAGGTAGGGGAGGGAGTATGGGGAAGGGAGGGATGGGAGGGGGTAGGGAGGGAGGTTGAGTTTGAGGGGAGAAGAGGAGGGGTTGCAGGGGGTGGGGTGGAAGGAGGGAAGGGGGAGGAGGAGAGAGGTAATGGGGAGGGAGGGGCTGAGTGGAGGGGGCAGGGAGAGGAGGTAGGGATGGGAGGGGGGATGGAGAGGAGTGGGGCGGGGGGAAGGGTATGGTGACGGAAGGAGGGGAGTGAGTGTAGGGGGACTGGTGGGGGAGGGGAGGAGAGGGACGGAAGAGTAGGGAGGGAGGGGAGTGGGGGAGGGGGTGGATTGGGGAGAGGGAAGGGGGTGGCGAGAGGTTGGGGAAGGAAGGGAGAAGGTTGGGAGGATAGGGAGGGTGAAGAAGGGAGGGGAGTGGGAATGGAAGGGAGGGTTCTTGGGGGGGGAGGGGGAGGAGAGTGGGGGAAGGCCGGGAAATGGGAGGGGGGGTCTGATAAGGTGTGAATGTGGGAGGGAGGAATGGGGAGGATAGAGAAGGGAGGGAGGGGGAGGAGAGGTGGCTAATGAGGGGGGAGGGTAAAGAGGGAGGGAGAAAATGGGAGGGGGAGTGGGATGGAGGGGGAGAGTGCGGGAGGGGTAGGGAAGAGAGGGGAGAGAATGAAGAGGTGGGGCTGTGAGAGTGAAAGGGAGGTGTAGGGGAAGGGAGGGGATGAGAGAGGAAGGGGAGAAAAGAAGAGGGACCGAGAGGGAGAAAGAGGGAGGAGAGTGGGGGAGAGAGAAGTGGAGGGAGGGGGAGAGAGTGCAGAGAGGGTCGGGAGTGAGAGGGTCATTGGGGAATGGATAGGATGGGGGGAACAGGAGGGGGGGTTCATTGTGGGATAGAGAGGGTGAGGATCATTGGGGTGTAGAGGCGGGTGGGCATCATGGGGAGATTGTGCATGGGTGGTTATGAAGGGGCTTGGGTGGGGCATCATTTGGGAATGGGTGAGGATTCAATGGGCTCCAACAAGTGGGAGGGACACCAGAGTAATGATGGCAAGGAGAGTACTGGCATCAACCTGTGTGGGGAGCAGGCCACTGCTACAGAGCCATCCTGGACCATAAGAGAAGGAGCTGGCAGCATCCTCCAGGAAGGAGAACCCCTCCCCTCCCCTCCCCCCGCCAAGGCTCTAAACGGGAATGTCCAGAGAAAGGAAGGGAAATCCGGCTGCATCAAGCTGCCAAGTCCCAGTTGACCGCCCTCAGCCTCTTCCCCAGGCAACAGAAGGGGAGGCAGCAGAGGAACAGGGACACTGGGTAGTGTGGGGCACAGCATGGTGGTGAGTTAGCACTGCTCCCTCACAGCGCCAGCTGGGTTCAGTCCTGAGTTTGGATGTTCTCCCTGTGACCGTGTGGGTTTCCCCCGGGTGTTCTGGTTTCCTCCCACATCCCAAAGATGTAGGTTAACTGATCGCTGTAAGATGCCCCGAGTGTAGGTAAGTAGAAGAAAGAATCAAAGGGGAGATGGTGGGCATGTTAAAGAATAAAGTAGAGGGAATTAAGACGAGGGAGAATTGAACTGATGGGATTGTTCTGCTAGAAGCTGATTGGCTGATTAGCTTCCCTTTATGTTGTAATAAGTAAGTAAATTTTTAAAAATTGCCTCCAAAAAACAATGGCATCTGACAACTTCAAGAGCCCACAGCAAACGGGACACTACCTGCAGAACCTGCTGCAAGCAGTAAAAGATGACAAGCTGTGAAAAGTCTTCAGCAACCCTGCAGGCGGAGCACCTCAGCAGTACACCTGCCGCAGACAGATTTCCTCCCTGTGTCCCAAGCACTCAGAGCTATATCCATTCATGTCAAGCTGGTATTCTCGGATCACTACCTCCTGCTGGCTGTCACCTCAGGAAGACCAGAAGTCTACCGAGGGATGTGGAAGCCCATTGTGAAACTTCTGTCCCCAGAAAACCAAGGAGCAGAAGAGGGATTACTCAGGTTGCACTGGTGGGAAACAAGGAGGGTAAAGATCAAGAGGTTCTTCATCCTCAAGTGTGTTCAGAAAGCAAGAATGTGTCGGAGGGAATTGCATCAGTCCTGGGAAAGCAGAATCTGCTCCTGGTAGAGTCGATGGAACTGGTTGTCAAGGAGATTAATAGTCAGCGAGCCTCGGTCTTTGCCTCGGATCCAGACTCTGCACCATATAGCAGGATGAGACATGCTCTACATTCTTCCCAAAGGGACCTCTGGGATCAGTAGCCTGAAGGAAGAGGAGGCTCAGTAATGTCCTCACACCCAGACACATTAAGGATCTACAAATCCTCCTGTGCCAGCCCGTTTGATTGGAAGGCCACAGACAGCACATCCTCCCTAAACTTCCAGTCCTCTATTTCAGAAAAGTTTTAGATGACAGCAAGAGGCAGAGTCTGAAACAGCCATTGTCTCTGGATGAGCTAACTAAACTCTGTGGCGCAGGATGGGTCAAACCCACTGAAAGTGTTCAGCGCTGTGCTTCCGGTTGGCAGCATGCCAGAGGTCACAAGCAAAGGAATCATCACCCTCATCTCCAAGCAGAAGGAAGAGAGAAGGAGATCATCCCACTATTAAATGTGGATCGCAAGATTCTGTCTGAGGCATCACCAGTGGAATTAAGTCAACCCAGACCAGACCTGAACTGTACTCCACAGGAAGATCTCTGACAGCGTTGTCCTACTCATGGATACAATTGCCCACGTGCAGAAAACAGATGTGAATACTTGCCTGGTCAGTATGGAAGAGGAGAAGGCCTTCGACAGAAGATTGCACAGGTATGCGACGGACATGCTCTCTAAAATGTTGGGGGAGGGGGTGCAATCTGTAATGAGATTTCACTGCTGTACACAGACATCAGTAGCGCTGTCCAAAGAAATGGTTCGGAAGTGGAAAGCTTCCCAATCAAATCTGGAACCAGCCAAGGCTTTCCTGTCTCCTCTGTCTTGCGTGTTGTATTGAGCCTTTTGGGAAATCCATCAGGAAAGACACTACCTGAAAGTGCTGGGAATCTGGTTCATGCAGCTAGGGTGAAACCAAAACTGGGAATGTGGGAGCAGCATCCGTTCTCCATTGTGGGAATGAACCTGGTCATCAGGTGTGTGGTGTTGTCGTACATGGTGCAGGTGTGGCCCATACCCAGATCTTGTGCTGGGGTAGTCACACGAGCCATCTTCCACTTCACCAGGTAAGCCAAAATGGATCATGTCCACGGAGATGCAAGGCACAGTTCTCCATAGAAGATGTACCCAGTGGGCCCTCATGGCCATCTTCATATGTGGCTGTTTCAAGCTGAGCATGGCCTCTGGGAATGCAAGGACCTAGAGCCATTATGTGCTGAAGTTCTCTCTGGCCCTAGTCTTACCGAGGATGGGTCTGGCCTTATGCCATGTTATATTCCATTCAACTGGACCTTGCCATACCACCTGTCCCCGTGGGAAAATTTTGTGCAGAAGATCACCCTTGACCACAAGTCAATCAGGCGTTGGTCTGCATGGAATATTGTCAAGGACCTGGAGGAGAAGGAGTTGGTGGATCCCATTGAATGGTTCCCTGAGTAGACTGTCAAAGTCATTTGGCAGAATGCCTCATTGCCAGAACTCTCGAACAAGTACCAAAACCTCACATGGCTGGTGGGTGAGGAGGGTCCTCCCCATCAGAATCTTCATATTGGAATAAATAAATCATCACTACCGTCGGGCAGGAGGTACAGGAGCCTGAAGTCCCACATCAAAAGGTTCAGGAACAGCTACTTTCCTACAACCTTCAGGTTCTTGAACCGATCTGCACAACCCCAACCCGACCGCAGCAACAGAACACTACAGACCACCTCTTGCACTGCCATGGATCTGTCTCTGACTGTGGGGTTTTTTTGCACGAATGGTCTTTTTTTTCTCTTGACTTGAAAAATGTATGTATAATTTATGTTTTGCGTGTTGTGTGTAGGGCAGGCACGGTAGTGTAGCGGTTAGTCTAACGCTTTTACAGCGCCAGCGACCCAGGTTCAATTCCAGCCGGAGTCTGTAAGGAGATTGTATGTTCTCCCCATGTCTGCGTGGGTTTCCTCCGGGTGCTCCAGTTTCCTCCCACATTCCAAAGACGTACGGGTTAGGAAGTTGTGGGTGTGCTATGTTGGCGCCGGAGGCGAGGCAACACTTGCGAGCTGTTCCCCAGAACACTCTTCACAAAAGATGCATTTCACTGTGTGTTTCGATGTATAAGTGACTAATGAAGATAACTTGTCTGAACCAATGTAGCTGTGTTGCTGCTGCAAGTTTTTCACTGTACCTGTACCTCACCGTACTTGTGCACATGACAATGTACTCGACTTGACGTGGCTCAATAAGAACTTTGATCTGCTCAAAACCCTGTTGGTGTCCCAGTGCAAGGAACTGCCCACAACTGCATGCTGCAAACTGGCACATTCTAGAGTGCAGGAGTACCTGATGGAAGACATGCTGAAGCTCAGTGCAGCCACCGCAATGGGTCTGTGGGGAAAGGCCCCACTATATACGGCCCTCCTGCCACTGGAGACTGAAGAGCTAGGCCTCCATGCAATCCTCTGTCAAACCGACCACTGATTTGTGAATGAAAAATTGACCTTTTTGACCTAATGTAAATATCGTAAGCATACATACTGGTCTGCTTGGTACAATGAATGCAGTACTCTGTAATGTATAACTGTATATTTTATAAATCAAGTCAATTTTGGGAGAAAAAAACTGCAATTTATGCTCAGAAAAAAGGTTTAATGAGGATCGTACCGGCAAAGAAGGTCATACCATTTCTTCGGCTAAAAGGGTCTTCAGTTATTTGAAAAGCATCTACAAGACATCCAGGCACCAAATTAGCTCTTCTGTTATGAAGCCTCTCAGGGATCACAAAACAAGCCTCTCAGGAATCACAAAACCACAATTTTAATTACAAATTCCTTTTTGCTATAGAGATAGTATAAGATTTGCATAGATTAATGAACAATTGACAATAATGTTGATATCCATTCCAGGAAGCCAAACTACCAAGTTACAGTGAGTCCAAAAACCCACCATAAAAGGCTAAATGAAAGTCATCACAATTTGTTGCAATCAGGCTGGTGTGTGCACACAGAGAGCTGGGCTCTGCACAGCAGCGATGGTCCTGAATGCATAAATAAACAAGTGATTACTGTGATTCCAACTCCACTACAAAACCAAAATTACAGCTTTCGGTCTTCCACAATAAGAACACTTTTAACTTTAGCTACACAAGATCATACATTTAAAAAATTGTTACAGATCCAAATCTTAATTTTCCATGATATCTTTCTAATGAAATAGATCATTTTGCAATCAATTGCCTCCACCTATCATGGCCCCACAGTTCTCACTGTGTTGCCCTCTGTTGGATAATCCAAGGTTATAGTTATCTGAAGGATGACTGGAGTCCTCCACATCATTTGTCTCAGAGAGTGTGTCCAGGATCTCCCTCATGGCTCCAAATGACTTTGGTTCATTAGAGTGAGCTACAGGTTTCTTTTGACCTTAATTTCCAATTTGCACATGTCCCACATGTCGGATCGCTTTTGTCCATCACCTCGAGTGACAATAGCCCGGTCCTCACGCAAGCATAGTTATCACAGTCCATCAGCCATCATGTTATTTCCCGAGGCTTGTGTACTCTCAGTGTGATCCTTGTGTTCTTTGATTGTCCCAAGTGCTGCAGACTGCCCTGGTAATTCTGTGGGACTTGTTGAATGGGTAGATTCAGCAATGGAGAGCTGGGGCCCATTGTCCCACAGATAAGCCATGCTTTCATTGTATAGACTGAACTTTGGTCGTGTGGAGTTCTCCTTCATGGCTAGGAAAGAAAAATGAAGAATGAGCAAGAAAAACTGAGTGGTTTTAAACGTGAACATTGTACGTTCTTTCCAGACTACTAATTGATAAAATATCGAGGGCTAGAAATTTGCGTGCACTGTTCATTTGATGTTATATGTCTCCCGTGTGTCATCGGAAAAAACTCTAAAGATTATTGCACAGCGCTGTGTAAAACATGGCGTCGTCAGACTTCTTTGTGTAACACTGTACAGCTTCAGAAACTGTGGGTGTTATTGAAGTTCCACTTCAGTTTCACACAGCTGATGGAACTTAGTCGCACAGCCACAACCTCGACGGCCAGTTCTTCAAGCTACACCTGCATGTGAGCGGGCATGCTTGCACACGCACACAGGCACGCACGCACACAAAACTGTACACTTTCTCCCAATTACTAGAGATAGCATTTGTGAAAGGAGGGAAATGTGTGTAAGGGGGGGCATGCAGACACCAGGGCTCCCTGCAGGTGAAGCTACCAAGGAAACACAAGGGGCTACAGATGCTGGAATTGGAGCAAAAAATAAACTGGAAGAACTCAGCGGGTTGTCCTGCTGGAAGGTCTCCACCCGAAATGTCAAGCATCCCTTGGTTGAAATGTCAACTATCCCAAGAAGCACAGATCTTTCTTGACCCACTGAGTTCCTCCATCAAGTTTATTTTTTGACACTACCAAGGAGTTGACAGGGAGGTCACTGCCGGGAACAACATTCCTTAACTGGCCCTTTTTTTTGCTGCTCTCCTATTCCCTACTCTCTGCTTTCTTTCTCCCTCTCTATGTCGCTGCTGCTCCGCATACGCCTCCCTCCCTCTCTTGGCCTCTCGGTCTCAGTGTCCATAATCCCCTCTTCCTGTCCCCCTTTAAGACAAGACAAGAAAAGATCTCTTTATTAGTCACACGTACATCGAAACACAGAGTGAGATGCATCTTTTGCGTAGGGTGCTCTGGGGGCAGCCCGCAAGTGTCGCCACGCTCCCGGCGCCAACACAGCATGCTCACAAATCCCTAACCTGTACATCTTTGGAATGTGGGAGGAAACCGGAGCACCCGGAGGAAAGCCACACAGACACGGGGAGAACGTACAAACTCCTTACAGACAGCGGCCGGAATTGAACCTGGGTCGCTGACACTGTGATAGCGTTACGCTAACCGCTATACCACCGTGCCTGCCCTTTCCCCTTCACTCCCTCCCTCCCCCACCACCCCAGGCGCCATTGGACATGTTGGCGCCGGGAGCGTGGCGACACTTGCGGGCTGCCCCCAGAGCACTCTACGCAAAAGATGCATCTCACTCTGTGTTTCGATGTACGTGTGACTAATAAAGATATCTTTTCTTATCTTGTCTTAGAGGGGGACAGGAAGAGGGGATTATGGACACTGAGAGCGAGAGGCCAAGAGAGGGAGAGAGGCGTACTGACCCTCTGTCAGTAGCCTGCTGTTGAGGGTAGGGGTAATTTATGTAGTTGTGTGCCACTGAGCAGGGAGTGGCTGCAGAGATTAGAGCTGGGGGTGGTGTGGCAATAGATGGGCTTATAAAGTATTCAGAGTCTGAAAGATTCTCACTGTGACATTCAGTCTTCAAATGTTCTGCAGTTCCACTTTCCAAACTTTCATTTCTCGTTCTCTCTTTCCCCAGAAAAAATTTACGAGGATGTTGCCAGGACGAGAGGGCTGAGTTATAGGGAGAGGTTGGCCAGGCTAGGTCTTTATTCCTTGGAACATGGGAGTATGAGGGGCAGCCTTATAGAAATGTTTAATATTATGAGAAGCACAGATAAAGTGGACAGTAACAGTCTTTACCCCAGGGCAGGGGAGTCCAAAACTAGGGGGCATAGAGTTAGGTTGAGAGGAGAAAGATTTAAAAGAGACCTGAGGGGCAACTTTTTCACCCAGAGGGTGGTGAGTATACGGAAAGAGCTGCCAGAGGGTGGTTGAGGCAGGTACAATAATATCATTTAAGAAGCACTTGGATAGGTACATGGAGGGGCGGGGCTTCGAGGAATATGGGCCGAATGCAGGAAATTGGGACTAGCTGGGTGGGCATTGTTGTCGGCATGGACTCGATGGGCCAAAGGGCCTGTATCCATGCTGTATTGCTCTATGACTCTATCTATCCATAACTCAAGACCCAGAAAGCAAAAGGTTCCTACATTGTGAGAACTCGCATTCCAGTTGTGTGATGTGCAGTGAAAACTTTTAACCTGCCACTTACTCATAATCTTGGACAGTGGAGGTGGTTTAAACTTTCATTGAAAACTCTTGGCTCCTACAAATTAGTCCAGTCGTGTTGGCCAATCCTGGATCATTACCTCCAGCACAGTGTCATCACTCTGACTCAGTCAACAGATGGTTTCAAACATGTCCACAGGTCAGTGTTTATGAAAGAATATCAACCACTGGACACAGCCAGCTTCTCGCTACGGTTGTGAGGCAATCGTGGGATATAATATTTTGCTGGTAGACCCGCTGCCTCACAGCTCCAGCAGCTCCGGTTCAATCCTGACCTCGGGTGTTGTCTGTTTGACCATTCTCCGTCAATGGTTTCCTCCGAGTGCTCCCACACCCCAGAGACGTGCGGGTTGGTGGGCTGATTGGGCACTGGTGTGCTGGTAAGTGGTAGAATCTGGGGAGAGTTGATGTGAATGTGAGGACAACAGAAAGTGGGACTAATGTAGGATTATTTTAAATGGGAGGTTGATGGTTGGCATGGACTCAGCGGGCCGAAGGGCCTTTTTTCCATGATGTATCTCTCTATGATTGTGAATCTCTAAGATTTTCAGGTCAGGATTGCTGAAGACACATCCAGTGTACATCTGTTCAGGGAATAATGCAACGGCAGAGCCAGGAGCTGGTGAGTTGAGATACCTTTGGAAATGTGAGGGTGATTTCAAACTAAGCTGGCAGGTGGCCAACATCTGAAGGTCATTTAACCCTCTGAAGCCTTGCTGTTTGAGAAGTGTCTGCCATTGAAAAAACACTTTTGTTTGACGAATAACAGAAGGATCAACCTAGAAATATCAGCTTGAATCTAATCTTTGCGCATCTTCAATGTCTTTTACAGAAGGTTTGTGGAGTACTACGAGCTGAGTGTGGCAGTGAGTTACGATACCGCCTGTAATTGTGCAGACTGATATGCCAAGTGAGCTCCTTTGTTAGTGAAATAGCTGCAGTATCCGTGGGCCTTGACACTGCCCAGTGTATGCCTTTGTTGAGCGTAAAAATGACATTCCAGAGCTGTTGCCCAAGTATTCCATTGAATTAGGAGGCCATTAAACACCCGTATAAGCTGATTGAGTATTTTGTAGCATTCTGATCTTACACATCTATTAATGTACCCAGCTGCAAGTGGGCTATCTGACCACCTCTATGTTGTGTAAGTGGGAAAAGATACTAGTCAGGAAGAGATCGAAACTAAGTCAGGGTGCAGCAGGTGCTGGTCCTGAAATGTGAGGACAGTGAAAGGACTATTAACAATAACATTGATCATCTTGCACAGCTGCTCTTCAGTCTTTGGTTCTGGGAGAGCCCTTGCTGCAATGCTTGGCGGAGACTGAGAACAGAGTGATAGCTTCTTCTGTTTATAGGAGGGAAAAGCTGTATCCATCTTAAGCTGCAACTTTCTTGAAGTTGTTTCTAGCTGCACTGTAGTGGCAGTGTAGGAGGGCAGAACATCATAATGTCACGCTGACTGCAGACTATTCCTAAAATACTGTCGAGGCTTAAATGACCCTGCAGGTGTGTGTGAGTGGAGACACGAGACTGCAGACACTGGAACCTGAAGCAACAAGCAATCTGCTGGAGGAACTCAAGGGGTTGAGCAGCGTCTGTGTGTGGGGGGGACGACAGGAATTGTCGACGTTTCGGGTCGAGACCCTGCATCAGGAATGAGAGAGGAGAGGGGAGATGTCTGGTGTAAATTTGGAGGAACTTAAAATAGAGGGATATGTGGGAGGAAGGGCTTAGGTAGTCTTGGGGGAGGTTTAAAGGTCGGCACAACATTGCGAGCCAAAGGGCCTGTATTGTGCTGTACTGTTCTATGATTCTATGATAAAGAGGAGAAGGGGAGTGGTGAGTCAGGAAGCCAAGGTGATTGGTGGACTGAGGAGGGGTGTAAGGTGACAGGTAGGGGAGGGAAGCAGGGCTGGAGTTGGGAGACAGTGGTAGGTGCGTGATTGATGCAGGCAGACAGATAGAGATAGGACAGTGGGGAAAAAAGGGAAAAAACCAGATGGAGCGAGGTAGGGGGAGGGGAAGGGGAAGGTGGAGACGGCTGCTGGAGGGAGATAAGCAGGAACACAACGGCACCCTGTGCTGGAATCTGATGTCAAGGAGGTGAGAATGGGAACCATTAGGGGAGAGGAGTATGGCAGATGGAACTGGAAGTAGATAGGCTGGGGGGGGGGCCTGTGGGTGAACTGTGTGTGTGTGTGTGTGTGTGTGTGTGTGTGTGTGTAGTGGGTGAATGGAACCATAAGGGGGAGGGGGACGGAGATGGTGTGCGTGAGTGGTCCGAGAATGAGTGTGCACGTGCCCTGGATGTTCTTGAACCTTTCTGGAATCACAGGCTGCTTGCAGGAGGTCCAGAAAGGTGTCCTCTGGCCTTCTGCCTCCTGTCGTGGAGGGTCTGGAATGGCCTTGCCTTCTGCCTCTTCATCCAGCTCCCAGGTGCTCCTGGCGTCTTGGGTGTGTCCTCTTTGTCCCACCTCGGCAGGGAATAACTGATGGCCAAGTTATACAGGACACAGCAGACCACCCCAGTGGTGCATCTAGTAGATCCGCTGCCTTACAGCTCCAGTGACTCAGGTTCAATCCTGACCTCCGGTGCTGTCTGTGTGGAGTCTGCACATTCTCCCTCTGACCGTGTGGGCTTCCTCTGGGTGCTCCGGTTTTCTTCCACATCCCACAGACATGTGGGTTGGTAGGTTAATTGGCTGCTGTAAATTGCCCCTAGTGTGTAGGTGAAGGGTAGAATCTGGGGAGAGTTGATGGGAACGTGGGGAGAATATTTGGATACACCATCTTTTTCACAGGTTAGGGGAGTCTGAAACTAGAGGACAGAGGCCTAAGGTGAGAGGGGAAAGATTTAAAAGGGACCTGAGGAGAAATTTTTTCACACGTAGGGTAGTGGGTATACAGTAAGGATCGAGCTGCCAGAGGAAGTGGTGGAGGTGGATACAACTACAATGTTTAAAAGACATTTAGACAGGTACAGGGATAGGACAAGTTCAGAGGGACGTGGACCAAACGCAGGCAGGTGGGACTAGCTCGGATAGACACCTTGGTCTGCATGGATGAGTTGGGCCAAAGGGCCTGTTTCTGCTGCATAACTCTGTGACTATTTATTTAACGTGTTCTGTATCACTAAAACAACACGCGTCCCATTTGGTGCTCACATTCTTGGTTCTGACCTCTGGCCGAAACAACGTACCTTTGTTAATTTCCTCTGACACAATATGAAGAACAAGTTCCTTGTAGGTGCTTTCAATCTGTATCACCCCCTCATCATCCGCAGACAGGTACGCTTCATACGCAGGCAGTTCCTGGAAGACAATTTGCATATCTCCAACAATCCAGTTTGCTATCCTCACCCGATAAGTTACAGTCAGAGCCATACTGTTGACGCAAGGCTCATCCTACACCCATTGCTGCTTGACACGTGCCCCGATCTCTGAGTTGAGCAAAGGATGCTAATGAGCAGAGCTGAAGGTACAGAAAGGCCAGCAGAATCGGCGGCAATCAGCCAATCGTGAGATGGGAGCAGAACTGAGGTAAACAGAGGGGATCCGTGAAAGAGAGGGGTGGAGGAGGGGAGAGAAGTTGCTCGTGAAATGGAAGTCGGTGGAGGGGGGAGGAAAGAACGCTGCATTTTGCACAGAGTCCAGGGAGACGGAGTGTGTGAGACACATCAGAGGCTCATAAAGAAAGAGCCTGGAAGACAAATATCGCATAAGAGAGGAGTAAAGGCAGAAAAGGGAAAACAATAACTAGAGGGAGAGAAAGATGGTGGGATACACAAAGTGGGAGAGACAGGGTGCAGAGGCGGGGAGACGTGGAGGCAAGACAAACCAAGGAAACTGCCTGGGGTTTGATCTGGCAAATGCAAAGAACAGTTACTATTGAAAGACTTAGTGCCTTTGAGCAGAGCCAGGTCTGCATAATAATGTGTAGTGAGCAGATCTCCTGCAGATTTGCTTATGAAAATTTAAGAGTACATGATGCATTGCATAGTGTGCAACACATTAAACTGAGAAGTGGACAAAGTTAAAAAACTATGAATTAAATAAAAACAAGAAGGAGTACTGACTTGGTACTTGTTTACAAATGCAGGAGCACCAGACCATTTAATGTACAATATATTACCCTGCTGCTAAAATAAATCCATATGTTGCTCAGCACGGCCGTCTGATCTCATGTGGTCTTCATAAAAAGGCAGCTACTGAGGTCACTTACAGAGCAGTTACACCTCTGGTTTGGCAAATGGTTTTAAATCCCTAGCTGTTCTGTGAGATTGGAAAAGCATTAAAGAGTTACTGCCTTTCCTGCAATGTTTGCATGCTTTTTAACAATTTGAAACACAATACCAATGCAGCAGCTGGAGGGCTACAGTTCTACAGAAAGGATTCCATTCCAACATCTGCTCCTGTCCCTGCACATGTGTGCAGGGGTGTGTGTGTGTGTGTGTGTGCGCGCGCGCACACGCGTGCGCATACGTGTGTGTGTGCATGTGTGTGTGTTTTGTGTGTGTGTGTTATGTGTGCGTGCATGTGTGTGTGCATGTATGTATGTGTGCACGTGTGTGTGTGCATGTGTGTGTGCGTGTGTGTTTTGTGGGTGTGCATGTGTATTTTGTGTGTGTGTTTTGTGTGTGTGCACGTGTGTGTGTGTCTGTATGTGTGTGTGCATGCATGTGTGCATTCCTGTTGTGCGTGTGTGTGTGTGTGCATGTGTGAGTGTGTGTGCATGCATGTGTGTGTGTGTGCATGTGTGTGTGTGTGTGCATATGTGAGTGTGTGTTCATGCATGTATGTGTGCATGTGTGTGTGTGTGTGTGTGTGTGTGTGTGTGTGTGTGTGTGTGTGTGTGTGTTTTGTGTATGTGTTTGTCGTCAGACTGGAAGCTGGACCCTGAATATTCTGAATCAGAGAAACAATGCCCCAACGAAGCTGAAGCTGCCACTTTAAACAGAAGACAAAAATGTGTTTTTTACTGCAGAACATCGGGTTGTTCCGGAGCTTTCCCTCCCCCTTTGTTGGATTACTTGGGACAGCAGACAGCACAGAGGTGCAGCGTGAATGACCTTCACCTTGCTCCGGGCATGTGGAACTGTTACTCACTGGTTTGCAGACAGGTTCCAAGGTCTTCAGGACAAACGGGAGGAAAAGTTCCAGGAGGGCGTCCTGAACAAACTGGCGCCCAGCCGCATTGCTGTCCGAGCCAAACTTCTACAGTGAAAGGAGCAACAAGCCAGTCACAATCACAGTGAGAGCCGATCCTCAGGAACAGGATTACCACACTCTCACCCCAGGTTATACTGTCTCAGCCAGTGAAGGACGATGGTTACATGGGACTGCAAGGCTTGCTGAGTGTTACCTGCCTGGTTCTCACACTCACACTGTTACACTCTACTGCACATACCTCATGCTCAGACTGCAATTCATCCCTCCCTCTCACACTGGTACAAACCACTCACTCACGTTGTGTACCACATGCCTCTCATTCTCACCACTGTCTCCTTTGCTCATACTGTTGTGACACACCTCGCACTCTCACATCACAACACACCCCTTATCCTCACACTGTGTGTTACACACTCCATGCTTAGTGTTTGTTACACCTCTTGCTCTTACATGCCACACACGCAGTTTGTTAAATGTCCCAAATTCTCATTGTTCTCTCTCTCTCTCCCTTTCCCTCCCTCTCCCTCCCTCTCTCTCCCTCTCCCTCCCTCTCTTTCTCTCTCTCTCCCTCTCCCCCCCCCTCTCTCTCTCTCTCCCCCTCACCCTCTCTATCTGTCTGTCTGTCTGTCTGTGTCTCTCTCTCTCTCGCTCAGATGTACCTTCAGTACTAGCACCCTGGTATTATCCAGGAGCTGGCTGGTTTCGGCAGGGTGACCAATGGATGGCTGCATAGAAGCGACCATGTGTTGAAAGGTGTAAACCGCATCTTCCATCAGCTGTGGGCAGAGCAAGAGAGGAGGCAATGTTGAAAGAAATTGAATATTTGGTGGACAATCAGCATTCACATCAGAATCACAACACAACCAGCAATACAGGCATTGGAGGAGAAAAATGGAGACACAAGAGACTGAAGCTGCTGGAATCTGGAGCAACACACAAGAAGCTGGAGGAACTCAGCGGGTCAGGCAGCGTCTGTAGGGGGACACGGACAGTCGACGTTTTGGATCGAGTCCCTTCATGTTCCATCCTCTGTGGCCCTTTGTTGCCTCCACTGATTCACCTCCCGGCCTCTGTCGCTGTTCCCACCCTCCCCTCCTCCATCTGCCTGTCCCCCTTCCTCACCTGGATCCATCCATCACCCGCCAGCTCTTGCTCCACCCCATCCCCCCACCTTTTCCCTCTGTCCTTCCGTCCAGAGGAAGGGTGTGTATGTGTTTGTGTTCTGCATGTCTGTATGTATCTGAGAGATTGCATTTGTGTCTTTGTGCATGCTGGAATCTTCCCACCACTATGTGTTTGTGTGTGTGAGCACTGTATGTGTGTATGTGTGCGTGTGTCTGTGTGTGTGTGTGAGTGTGTGTGTCTGTGTGCATGTTTGTGCGCACGCGTGTGTATGTGCGTGTTTGTGTGTGTGTGTGTGTGTGTGTGTGTGTGTGCGCGCGCATGCGCGCGTGCACGTGTGCTCAGTGTGTGGGCCTCCTGTGCGTGTGTGTGTGTTTTCCAAGCCTGGTGGAAAGGAGGCACCTGTTGGACAATGTTTTGAGCTCGCTGGATCAGAAAACGACTGCCACAGAAAGTGAACTGAGGCCCCACTTTGCTCAGGTATCGTTCAAGCTCTTCTGTCTTCTTGTAGCAGTGATGCATCTGCACCGAGTGATGTGGCAAAACCTGGAGCTGGCTGCATACCTGTGGGAGACAGAGGTGAGAAGGTTCAGCGAGAGTTGGACTGAACTTGACCAAACATACCTTCAGCACAGAGAGATTAGAAACACACATATCTTCACAATCAGCTGAAACACAAGGACATGGATATGGAAAGTTAGATCACGTGGCATCCAGGGAGAGCTAGATCATTGGCTACTCATTGGCTTGATGGTAGGATGCAGACGGTGATGGTGAAAGTTTGTTCTTTGGACTGGAGGCCAGTTGACTAGTGGTGCTCCCCAGGGGTTCGTGCCAGACCCATTGCTGTTCGTTATCTCTATCGATGATTTGGATGAGAAAGTACAAGGCAGGGTTAGTAAGTTTGCAGATAACACTAAAATATGTGGTGTTGTTGACAGTGAAAATGGTTCTCAGGATTTACAGAGGGATCCTGATCAGCTGGGTAAGTGGGCTGAGGAATGGCAAATGGAGTTTAATTTGGATAAATGTGAGATGTTGCATTTTGGGAAGGCAAATAAGGTAGGACTTTCACAGTGAATGGTGGGACCCCAGGGTGTGTTTAGAACAGAGGGAACCTGGAGTACAAATACAGGGTTCTGTGAAAGTGGCATTGCAGGTAGACAGGGTGGTAAAGAAGGTCTTTGGCACACTCTGGCCTTCATCAGTCAGAGCATTGAGTATAGAAGCTGGGATGTTATGTTGCGGTTGTACAATGTGTTGGTGAGGCCGCATTTGGAATATTGTGTTCAGTTTCGGCCACCCTGCTACAGGAAAGATGCCATTAAGCTGGAAAGAGTGCAGGGAAGACTTATGAGGATGTTGCCGGTGAGGAGGTGTAGGATTAATAAACTAGAACTGTATTGATGTCTTAAAACGGATGAGAATTATGGCTGCTTGAAATACTGATTTAAAAAGTGTCCTTCAGGCCAGAACAGCCACACCACTGCTTTCCTGGGCTGGGTGCTGTATGGTAATTGCTGTGTCTGGAACTTAATGGGATTCCCATTATGCTTGACTATGGAGATGATGGTCAATCTTAACGGGAAATGGGAAGGCTGTCTCAAACAATGAAGGTGATACCTGCCTTTGTCTCACCCGATTGCAAAATGATTAGCTGAACCTGTGGTGTGAGGCTGCTCTTCGTCCATCTGCAGTAGCCCTTTGTCCGCTTCCTGCTCAACCAAGAACTCCGGCACCTGACTCATTAAAGTATGCGTGACAATACCTGTATAAATCTCTGTCTACCCCTTTGTACTGGGAGAACTCGGGAGCGACTCTTAGTGAGTGCTGAAGAGAATTCTCCTAGCGGTGCACTGCTAATAAAGGTATTTGTTCGAATCGACCTCGTGGCACTGTGTTATTTACAGCGGACGGATAGGGAAATTGATTTCGGGACGACACCGGGAGTTATGGAGAGAGGTTGACCAGGTTGGGACTTTAGGTTGGAGCATAGGAGAATGAGGGGTGATATTATCGAGCTACATAAAATCATGAGGGGCACAGATAGGGTGAATCAACGCAGTCTTTTTCCCAGGGTTGGGGAATCAAGAACTAGAGGACATAGGTTTAGGGTGAGAGGGGAGAGACTTAAGAGGAACCTAAGGGGCAACGTTTTGACACAGAGGGTAGTCCATATATGGAATGAGCTGCCAGAGGAAGTGGCCGAGGCAGGTACATTAACAACATTTAAAAGGCACTTGGATAGATACGTGGATAGGAAAGTTTTAAAGGGATATGGGGCAAGTGCAGGCAAATGGGACGAGCTTAGGTGGAAATCTTAGTTGGCATGGACCAGTTGGGCCGAAGGGTCTGTTTCTGTGCTCTATCACTCTACGACTAGGGACTGGGAGAAGAAATGGCAGATGGAGTGTGAGATGTTGCATTTTGGAAGGTCAAATGCAAGAGAAAAATATTTAGTAAATGGCAGGACCCTAAGGAGCATTGATGTACAGAGGGATCTTGGGGTGCACGTCCATAGCTCCCTAAAAGTAGCAACACAGGTGGATAGGGTGGTAAATAAGGCACTGAGTATAAAAGTTAGGAAGGCATGTTGCAGCTATATAATCCTTTGGTTTGGGCACATTATGTGCAGTTCTGGTTACAACTCTATAGGAAGGACGTGAAGGCTCTGGAGAGGGTGCAGAGGTTCACCAGGACGGTGCCTGGATTGAAACGTGTAACAATAAGGAGAAATTGGATCATTTTCTCTGGCGTGTTGGCCTGAGGGGCGACCTGATAGAAAGTCATGAAAGGCATAGATAGGATAGGTAGAGAGTTTCTTCCCAAATACTAGAGGGCATAGGTTTAAGGTGAGCCGGGGGAGGTTTTACAGAGATTTGCCAGGCATGTTTTTCACAGAGAGTGGTGGGTGCCTGGAACACGCTGCCAGGGGAGGGGGTGGAAGCAGATACAATAGCAACGTTTAAGAGGCGTTTAGACAGGTGCATGAACAGGCAGGAGACAGATACGGACCATGTGCGGGCAGATGGGATTAGTATAGATTGGCATCATGGACAGTTAATGTGTTTGCTAAGTCATGTTGGGGATATCTCTGGGAGTTTCTGTGTGATATCACAGATATCTCTGTGCTGCTTACAATGTTATTGCCTTATAATGTTAAAGAACTCTGGTTCTACATGAAGGTGTGTCTCAGTCCTACCTGATCTGCATTTGGACATCATTGATACTGGTTTATCATTGTCACTTGTACAGTGAAGAACTTGACTTACGTACCATTGGTACAGATCAATTCAGTACACAGTGCATTGAGGTAGTACAGGGTAAAAACACTAACAGAATACAGAGTAAAGTGTCACAGCATATCATATATCAAGACTGACCAGACCAATCGTACAGAAGGAACAAAAGGCATGGCTTGGGACTTGGGCCACTTCATCTTAAACTTAGCCTTGTGCCAATGGGTGTGTACAGTCCCCTGATAGATATAAACCGTTTTCACTTTCACCACTTGGGGTTTTAACAGGTTACAGGTGTGACCAGGAGCTGGAAACCTGCCGACGGTGAATCCTCTTGTGACCAGGGGTCAGTGGTCAGTGACCAGACTCAGCGATGTGTGACCCTGTTGGTTGGTGAACTGGTCTCTCCAAGTTGCCCCTGGTGTGTAGGTAAGAGGGAGCTGATGGGAACTGGGGGGGGGGGGGGGGGAAGGGGAGCTTGGGGGGAGAATAGCTTACAGGAGAAACCATGGAGTGGGTTTGCTCCATGAGCCAGCATAGAATCAATGGGCCAAATGGCCCTTACTGTCATAAGGATATATGGAACTACAGCTCAGTGAATTGACTACCCAGGACGAGTGCCCAGTAACATCACAACCAGTGAAACAGGCTCCAGTTACCCCGTTCCTGTAACTGGACCCAGTAGGCAATGCCCCCAATGATCACCAGTTACCCAGTGACCTGTGACCCAGTGACCTAGTAACACGCAGCTCAGAAACCCTTGGCTCTATTTCAATAATCCCACGTCCGTTTCCCAGATCCACAGGAACATCCCGACTGCTCTGCTAACCGAAGGCTACGAGAAAAGGATCTGTACCTGGGCCAGTGACGAGGTGTCTCCTCCACTCTTTACCTTGTTGATCACCTCACTGACTTCCTCTGAGAAGAGCCTTCGGGTCTCGCCAAGGACGGCGCCCATGGAACCCGCCACCGCGTCCTGCACTGGCCCAAGCTGGGGCCGAACCTGCTCTCGGCAAAAGCAGCGCACCCGCTCCCCCAGCGAAGCTGTGGAGGAAACACTTGTCACCAAGCCCGGTCTGCTGCTCAGTCCCAGCCACCACCCTCCCACTCCTGCATCGACCCCAGACACTCCTGGAACAGCGCCATTCCCAGCTCTGCCCCTCTCTCAGCATCACCCAAATCCTAGACCCATCCCATTCCTGGTTGTATCTCAGTCACAACTCATCCCTTTCCTACCCGGTCTCATTCCTACAGAAACCCTGGACACAGAGACCATTCCCACAAGCACTGAATGTACCTTTCCTCTCCAGGGATATTGTCCCTGAGGGCCACACTGTACGTGACTCTTATTTCCCAGGCACACTATGCTCCCTGTACACAAGGGCCATTCCTTGAATGCACCCCTTGATTCCCAAAGAAACTCTATACACAGACACCATCTCTCCCCCAATCCTAGGACACAAGGTACAGATAGACTCACTGTACAAATGGACCTCCCTGTCAGACCACCTCCCCAAGACTCACTGCACCCCATCAGGGTCACGCATTCTACAACACAGTCCAACCAGTGGGCAAGACCTGATGAGCTTCCCACCACCACCGACCCCTCCAATGTTTATTCCTGTATTATCCTGAGGCTTCCTGCCTTAGTTGGGGTTAACTGATTTTCCATATCCAGCTGGGCTTTTTGCCCGCTTCTGTGCTGGGACACACATCGCCATGGGCACAACGGAGATCTGGAACTCTCTGCCACAAAAGCCCTTAGATCAGCTGGAACTCCCAGGGCCAAGACTGATGGAATTTGTTGGGTAGGTTGTTCAAGGATACGGATCAATGTTGAGGAAATGTA